>NW_027464598.1:0-648750 GCF_043290135.1 Rhipicephalus microplus | reverse complement strand
AAAAGTATGGTGAAAAAATTTCCACCTTTGCCTCTGGAACCTTAATTCTACTTCCATCCGCCAAGAACAATGTTGCCGTGGTTCCCGTAAGTGCTCCGTCTGGCACGAGGGAACGCCGCACAACTATCGTATTACTTCCTGTGTCCCGTAATACTGAGGCAGTCTTGCCGAATATCATGCCCTGCAACACGGGCATCTGATGCTTCGCCACTTTTTCGGTATTCACTGCACTAGCCATACTCTCTTCGCTTTTTTTGTCCTTCAACTGCTCGACTTCGTTAATGTTCTCCATTTGCGACCATATACATGAGGCTTTCCGGGTAGTGCTGGGTATCTTGGTGCACGCTTGGGTGTCGTGCTCAGTTTTACGACAATACCCACAGTATGGTTGCCTTGTCCGAGCGCGGCATTATGCAGCTATGTGACCGGTCTTGTCACACACAAAACATCGAGTGGAAGCCTTTGAAGTTGAATTACCGCCTTTTCCTGCAGGAGTGTTCTCCCCTTTGTCACGGAAAACAAGCAAGTTTGACTGTCGCTGAGCTTCTAAGAAATTGTCGGCCGCTTCCGCCATCTCTTCAAGCTTACGGCAGTTTTTCCCTCGCAAAAATAGCGCCACCTTATCATGACAGTTGTTTATAAATTGCTCCGCTACTATGAGATTCCGAACTGAGGAGTATTCCTTTTCCGTTTTCGACATCTCAACCCATCTGTCGAAAAAGCTTGTTAGCCTCGTTGCGTACTGCACGCCCGTTTCCCCATCTTGTGGCTTGCTGTGTCGGAATTTTTCACGGTAGCCCTCCACCGTGAAACGAAATTGTTGCAGTAGCGCCAATTTGGTTTTGTCATAATCGAGAGCCTCTTCTGGCGACAGACGACCAAAGACCTTGAGAGCCTCCCCGCTCAAACACAAACTTAGGGCCTTGGCCCACTTGTCTTTTGGCCATTCTTGACCAGTAGCAACATTCTCAAACCTTTTTAGGTATGCGTCTAAGTCGTCCCCGTTCTCGTTAAACCCTGGCATGAAATTGTGAGGAATAATGGTAGGAGATGCTCGAACTGGTCGGCCTTGGTCAGCCACCACTGACTCTCTAACGCCTTCAGCCTGAGCGAGTTGAAGACGCAACTGTATAGTCTTCTGGAATTCCTCTTGAAGTCGCCGTTCTAACTCCATCTGCTCCATCTTCTCTTTCCTTGCTTCACGTTCTGCAGCCCTCTCTTCTCGAGCTCGAGACTCCCGTTCTTCTACCCAAGCCCTTAACTCAGCTCCCTCTAGCCCCATGCGCAACGCCAGTGCCATTAAATCCGAACTCATCTTTGATATGTTTTTTTAGCAAAATGTAACCAGGGAACAGTAACTGTTAATGCAATAAACGGCCTTGTCCTGTCGCCTTGGACGCCAATGTAACGAGCTGTATAGAGAGAGACAAAGCTCTAGACGAGACGCTCGTGTTTCTGTACGGAAACCTGCGATGACTCAATCGTCATCGGGCAGTAACGAGGCCGTTTATGCAATCACACAAAAAAATGTATTTACAAAAGACATGAAAGGTGTAATAATAAATAAAGGGAAAAAATATAACATGCTGGGTATGCTGGTGTGCGAGTCACAACGGCATTAACAGAAAGAGTTCACCGGAGAGGAAGGCGGTGGTCAAGTCCCGGCGGCAAACTCAACGCTGGGAAGGGATGGTCAACGCTAGGGTAGCCTGGTGAGTCCAATGACAGCCGCGGCCAAGAACGCGGCTCACTGCGGAGGTCGTTGACCTGGAGCACGCATGGCGTTTGCCATGCCTGTCTCGAACGCTGGCTGGCGCTCGCTGCCGTAGGTGCCGGACTCGCCTGGCGGAAACGTCCTGGCGACGTTTCGCCCACGCCAGGCCCGAACTGCAAGGACGGCTGGTGTGGCCCCAGGTGGGAGCCCGCTGAGACCTCGAGTCCGCAACCCGACTGGTCACTGCTCCCACGCCCTGGTTCTTCAACCTTGCTTCTTCCTTCCAGCCACGTCTGCGCCACTCCTTCTTCTTCTTCGCACACCCCACTGCCCTGATTTTCCTGCGTCGTCTTCTTCGACTGTCTCTGTGGCGCGCACTTCAAACACAATTCTATGTTCACGATCACGCACGGCCACTTCACTCATCACAGTGGTGCTAGCGAAACGCCCGCGAGCCTATTTTGAACGGTTCAATATACTCCAGTGTGGTGTTGACGCACGCGCACACTGGGTACAGCGACGTTACGTTAGCAAAAGGCAAGCACTCTATAGTCTGACGCCAGGCGCGATCGGAGCGACCAGCGTCCGTCGGCGTGGCTTTACGGCAACCGGTGCGAAATGCGACATACTGCATTTCTCGCTGTTGCGTTACCCAGACAACACTGCGTCTCCCTCTTTTCGTGACGGAGGGACGCCGGACGCGCTCAAACGCGCATACGTCAAAGCAACGCAGCGCGTCGCATGCGTGCGAGTATTTGGCAGGACCCACGCCTGGCGTGGCAACGCTGGCTTGACGCGACGAAATGAACGTCAGTGAGCACGCACACCGCGTCACGTCAAAATGTATTCGCGCCATGACTTTGGCACGTAGTGATGTTCTCACATGGCACGCATCTCATGATTATCATGCTGGCTCCAGTCACATGCCTTCGCCAATCATTGACGTCACATAATACCGAATTTGGCATGTGTGAAGCTTGCGAAACGGCCTCGAGCGCATCATGAGTGTGACATGTTGTCATGTTGATACATGACACGCATCTCATATATTATCACGTTTGCACCATTATCACACCTTCGTCATCCATTCACGTCGCGTAATACAACATTTGGTATAAGTGAAGCAAGCGAAACGGCCGCCAGCACATCATTAGCGAGGCATGTAGTCATGTTGGTACATGACTCGCATCTCATGATTATCATGTTTGCACCAGTCACGTACCTTCGTCATCCATTCACGTCCCGTAATACCATATTTGGTATATGTGACGCTAGCGAAATAGCCCTGAGCGCATCATAAGCTTGGCATGGTGTCTTGTTGTTACATGAGAGTGTGTCATGATTTTCATGTTGAGGTCTGTCGCTTGTGTTCGCCATGCAATCATGTGATAGCATACCAGTTTTGCACATGCCATGTGAGCGAAACCGCTGTAAGAGCTGCAGGACCATGAAATGTAAATCATGACATTCACGACATCTATATCATGATTTTCTTGTATGACTAGTCAAGTATGTTTTCCATACAGTTATGTTATGCCATACCAAGTTTGGTATTGATATCATTATTGAAACGGCCAGGAGAGCTAAAAGTCGTAGGTGGCTAGATAGATAGATAGATAGATAGATAGATAGATAGATAGATAGATAGATAGATAGATAGATAGATAGATAGATAGATAGATAGATAGGCTTTCTAAGAATACGGATTTTTGTTTGTATGAGCTACTAATGACACTAGTTTATTTCGCATACATTTGCGGGGAAGCTCTTTCGTATTTTTTTTAGTGTTCTGACAGTTTGTTTTAAAGGTAAAACTCGTACGAAGTTGATTGTGCACGTTGAATTTGAGGATTACTTGGGAAGAGATGTCGTGAAGACACAGACTTACTTCTGCGGAAGATTAAGTAACACTCCGGAAAATGGGGGAAAATGAAGGGAATGGGTGCAATGAAACTGAGGGCGCTTTTCTTGAGAGCCGCCGA
Source organism: Rhipicephalus microplus (assembly GCF_043290135.1). Taxonomy (NCBI): domain Eukaryota; kingdom Metazoa; phylum Arthropoda; class Arachnida; order Ixodida; family Ixodidae; genus Rhipicephalus; species Rhipicephalus microplus. The sequence goes on along the minus strand of NW_027464598.1, from coordinate 645,054 downwards.
GAGCACTGCGGCACTTGCGCAGCAGATTTAAACTAAGCACTTCCTTCTTTGTGGCCTCTGAGATTCGCTTGTGTATTGAGACGAAACAGCAGGTGTACTGAACATAGTATACAGAAGAGAACACGAACGTATGACGTGGGAGTGCCCTAGTCAGACAGCGACGTTTTGTACAGGGGTTGCTTTAGTTTTTTGTTTATTGCAATGGCCACCTTATGTATCAGAGGGGTAGGTACACTGAGAGTTTTATTGTTTTTATGGCAGTGAGATCCTTAGAGATAAATAAACGCACTGTTTTTAAACAGAGTATCTAAGCCTGCTCATCTGGCGTGGTCGGCAGAAAGCTAATGATCATGTGAAAATGTAGCCTAAGCGTGTATTCGATGCGATCGCGAGACCGCGATGTACGAAGTAGAAAAACATTCTCCACAGCAAATCATAAAAGAAACTAGTTTCGTGCGGTAGAAGCTGGCACCTTGCTCTTTATGTAGTAAGATTGTGCAACACGGACTAGTAATCGAGGCGTCAACACAGACGCGCTTCCAAGTCTAAAGAAATGCTTACTGTTGACGTACATCCTGGCTGGAAAGTTTACAAAAAAAAGAGGTTCAAATAAAGGAGGAGAGAATACTGAACGAAGATACTGATCCTATAAACACAAAAAAGAAAGGCGCATGAGAAGTGGCATGGTATAGAAGTTAGAAAAATATAGCGTCGCGACAGAACAAGTGCTAACGTCATCTAGAGCGCTGGCCGTGTGAATTTACAAGTCCAGAGGTGATTAGATTTTGCTGCGTATTCGACCACTTCTAAATACGGTGGGGTGCCATTGCTGTTCTTTTCAGGATTGTGCCATTTCGCATACAAATATAAATTTGAGTTAGAATTTTACTCAGCTCTTACATTTTAGGGAACTTATTATGAACACTGCTGACACTGTGTGCAGTAGAGATCTCTAGCACCGCACGTCTGGCCATATTGACGGAGAAAGATGTCATCAGTAGTTCCAGTGAAGTCTTCATCCTAAGCATTTTAGCGGTATTGCTTTCAAAGGGTCATGTGACAAAGTCTCTTTTCATGTATATTGTTACGATGATAAACGTCATGGATGGGAGCAATAGCGGAAAATGCGAGTGCTTGTTGCGAGCGTGTAAACGTAACAGTTTGCCTTCTCAGGCACGTATGAACACATCACCACAATGGTGCACTATCAGGCAGGGCAAACACACAAAACGGCATTGTTTGCTGATATAACGAACCCCATCCACTGCTGCTGAGTGTGGGAGCCACAGCCATTCGTTCGACCATGCGTGTGATAGAAAGCCGGAATATTCGTTGGTGAAAGCAAAACATACGTACATGTCTTACCAGTGTGCCCACAGAATACCTTTGGAAGAATGCGTCTTTGATATGTGGGGTTTATCGTCCCAAAACCACCATATGATTATGAGAGACGCCGTAATGGAGGGCTCCGGAAATTTCGACCACCTGGGGTTCTTTAACGTGCACCCAAATCTGAGCACACGGGCCTACAACATTTCCGCCTCCATCGGAAATGCAGCCGCCGCAGCCGGGATAAGAATGCGTCTTTCTTTAATTCATGATCTGCTGCTTTCGGAACTACGTGGTGACAAACATTAGCTTGGATTTCTCTGTGTCACCAGGCTGTATTACATCTTCAGCATCCTAACAGCTCATTTGAATAAAGGAAGCAAAAATCTCTATGGCTCATTCTGTGTTTGCCACAACGAGAACAACCTTTCTTGATATACCTTTATTGACATGGAGGAGGAGGACAAGAAAAACAAGAGAGAAGGTAGGAAGCTAAACCAGGCACATGCCCGGTTTGCTACACTACGCTGGGGGAAAGGGAATGGGGCATAAATATGAAAGAGAGAGAGAGGAAAGAGAATAGAAAGAGAAAAAAAATTGTCAGTCAACGGGCTGACGCGTATGCAGCGGTGGCACTACACAAAGGTTAAAGATGTTCACATAGGCCTGTAGTTCTCAAAAAGCGCAAGACGGCTTTGACTGCTTTTTGAGCCGGCGAATGGTGAGGACGGTGTTCCAGTAGCATCTGCATAGAGAGTGGCCGATCCGCCAATTGTCGCAATGCGTCCGAAAGAATCTGCCTTTCAGAGGCAAATCGAGGGCAACGGCATATGAAGTCAAGAAAGGTATATAGGCAACGTTTATTGTGCCATTTGAGCATGTCGTAATATTATAAAACAGGTGGGAAGAATTTAAAGTGTATGAAAGGACAATTTGCCGTGGGCTGGGAGCTAACCTGTGAACTTCGCATCACCCATTCTATGGCGTTACCAACTGAGCAGTGGTTCACACCTCGTCCACCTGTAGGGAATTACGTGCGTGCAAACTTAGGGAAGGTTAGTCAGCGCCCCGCATAGCCATGAGGGTGAGTGGAGAACATTTTAGCTTTTCTTTCCTTGACTTTATGTGCTGCTGAATCTATTTGTTTGCGTTCAGTGATGAAATGCCGCTTTCGCAAAAATATTCCGCTTCTTCCGTTCAGGAACGAATTAGGTTATAAACTATAATAAGAAGAAGGAGCCTTCAAGTCATTGACCGGGGCAATGGTCACATACCTGATTTCCTTACACTTGCCTGGGTTAGACAAAAAGGCAGTAGGATTTTAGGGGCGAAGCTCCATAAAGCAGCACCCGTTCGTCCCTCGTCGTAGTGGTAGTGCGTAACCGGTCTCACGTTTTGACCTGCAAGGTGGTGCCGGTTGGAGATTTCTCCTGTGCGTTGTTGAACAATAAAAAACTCGCAGCGTGCATGTTAACTAAAAGCCGAATTCTCCTGTACCTCATTCTCCTTTAGCAGCCATTAACATGTACATTGAGCACTATCTGACAACAAAGGGTTGCTACGTTATACTCGCTGGGCGTAACCTCCTTGGTTTTAGAAAGGTTTAGCGAGCGTTGGGCCACAGTGCCATGAATACAGTGAACTAGTATATACAATGAACTCGAGGTGGTTAAAGGTTGGAAGTCGACATGAAGCATAAGCCGTAAGAAAGTGTGCGTGTGCCACCTCTCGTTTAGTCTTTGGAATGTCCGCTTGATGGCGGTGCTTCTATATACGAAATATATGATGAAAAGATTCGAGATGGTAGTACTTAGAGTGTTGACTAGATGGACGAATGGACACACAGACAGGTGCATGGACGGACGCACGGATGACTGCACGGACGGATGAATGCACGGACGTACGAATGCATAAATGGACGCAGGGGCGGATGCATGAATGAACGCAAGGACGGACGCACGGATGGACGCGCGGACGCAGGAACAGATGCACGCACGGGCAGGCGGATGGACGCATGAATGGTCACACAGACGGACGCGTGGACGGACGGAAGCAAGAAAGAATGGACGGACGGATGCTTCACTCCACTCTCCATCATTCACCCCGTGTATATGCAGCCATTTTTTCTCCAGAACTAGAGCAGGCAAGAGCAAGAAAGAGAGGTGCATCATAGTACTCTCAACAGTTTATTTGTCCATTTATTGAAAGGTGACATCTGTACGAGATCAAATCTAAGGGAAGCCCCAGTAAAGTTGAGACGACGCATTGGCCTAAAGCGTGTATTTTTTCGGAAATGTTGTCACAAATATGTTTAAGATATTGCTGCCCTGTCTTTGAAAATATCTAAAAAATAATAGTGCTGTTCACTGCACGTAAAACATTAAATACAACACAAAAAATAAAAAAGGTATAGTGGCCTATTTGTTTTCTATTCCTGGCTTTGATATCATGTGCTCCTCTGACATAGTGTTGTTTGGGGCGTCACCCTAAGGTGCAGGTATACAAAAGCCCTGTAGTTTCAGATAAAGTAACATCCCTGTTTTTGTGTGTGTGTGTGTGAGTAACACCTCACGAAAGAAAGGTAGTTTTGTCTCCGTAAACAAAATAAAAAAATAAGGACAGTCTGAATGCATTAAAGGAAAAGCAAATCGACCGGTTGAGTTCAACAATTGCCTATCGCCCGATGGTAAATCGATGAACCCTGCTTCCTGACCCTCCCAACTTACTGCCACTCGCAATGTACGGGTGGGGCTGTAAGAGAAGGTGCAAAACGGGAGAGGTCCTAGCACTCTCGCCTTGGACCTTGGTGCACGTCCACCAAGCGTTACAGTGGTCTCCATCCACCAGTTCAACTGAGAAAGAAAAAAAAAGTTTACGAGGTAGGCACCCGTGGCGCAATCGCGAGAAGGTCTGCCTGCTGATCGAAGTAGGCGTGACTTATGGTCCTCGTTAGACCGAAAGCCTGACTCACTGCTTCGCAGGGAGACTAAGTTTGCTGGTAGTTACTGCCAGGGAAGCTTGACGAGTTCTTGTGCAGGTTATGTAGATAGCTTCGTTCGTGACGTTGTCAGCTTGAAAGGGAATACGTTGATGACATGCGACATCCGGAATGATGACATTCGATGACAGGAGACGTTGAAAGGGAAGACATGCGATCGGGTTACTAGGAGGAGTGGCAATCCACTTGGTGTTTGACATATTCTTTAGCATTTAGATTTTGTTCACTATCTGTTGTGTCCTGTTCTGTTCTAACTGTTTTGCTGTGAAGAGGTCGAAGTCAATATTATCTGGGCTACTCCATATCAATATGTTCTGCAACGAAAAAAAAAATAATACTGAACGGGACCCGAAAATTGACAATAAAAACATGATAGCACACTGAAACCAGTTGAAATATCATGTCAATGCACAGTTTTTTCACAGCAGTTCACACTGTCATAAACTGTTCACTCACACACCTTTCTTTTCAACAGTCAGTATATGCACAAGCACATTTCATATCATTGGTTGTCTACCACAGGCGCGTATCCAGTCCTGTCTTCAATAAGAACTTTGTCACGAACATGTATTCATATTTCCAGTGAGGGGCAGGAAAATACGTTACCCGGCTAAGCAGTGTGCTTCTGTTTAATCAGTATTTACCACGAATTCCGAGGCACCTCACCTGCAGACTGTATTCAAAACATCTATATTTACGACAAATGTATTTGCAATATTACGTATCCTAATAAATATGGGTATTGCCAGATACTCTTGCGCTTCTAGCACACAGCATATCTGTTCTGTGCTATCTGTATATGTTTATGTCTGAAGAAAACGTGGGGTAGCAGTACAATATAGCTGCTTTGGTTTACATTATTTACTGAGTCAGTACATCAGTATTTTTTAATTATTATAGGACGCATCAATTGCAAGTTTTATCATTCTGGCTTTGGTTATCAGTGAACTTTGTTATAACAAAGTATCCTGGTACTACACCGTGCGTTTGAAGCCCGAGATATATATTTATTCAAGTGGACGCTGAAAACAAAGAACTTAGCTTATACGCTAGAGTGTTGCTGAACTCAACTGCGCTGGATTGCACACGTTCCGTTTGTTTTCCGTAGCAATGCCATAAAACTCGGTGCACAAATTAGGAGTCAACACTAACGGTGTGGAAATTCCAGTTGCAAGTAACACAGAAATACCTTTCTCCTTCATGTTTTTACTGATAGCCTACGCTATTTGTGAAATTTCAAGAAACACCTCACACACCGAATAGCTAGTATTAAACATTGGTTCCACGGATTCCATTGACTGTGTCTCCCATGGAAGCACTTTGCGGAAATGGCTTCAGCACAATCATTGACGAAATGAATACAACGTTAGGAAACAAAAGAAATGCAAGAGCACAAGTGAAATAAACAAAAAAAAGAACACCCGCACTGAGCTAGTTGGAACATACTCATCACAATCAGCGCTGATTGTGATGAGCATGTTACAACTAGCCCTATTCGCTACGCAATGAGCAGGTTTCCGGTGAAGGCTGTTGCCATATTATTATCAATATATGCCTATTATGGCATGCTCACTACACTAGACAGACCTATATCGCCATTTTTCAACATTCTGTGTGCACGTTTTCCTCGTTTTTACGTGCCCGCGCCTTTCCGACAGCTTAAAAAATAACTAATAATAGTTACGAGGTTTTCTGTCCCAAATGTCAAAGTTTGAGAGAACTGCCAGAATGAGGTCGCTTATAAGCTTCAATTTCTTCTTGGGTGCATTGATAAGGTGGCGCTCTGCCCCACGATAGCAACTGCGCTCAAACAACGTTTCCACAGAGCAAGGGCCTTGGTACACCCTCTGGCGTAGAGAGAGAAACCTAACAGTGTGTGGGGTCATTGGCATCCAGAAGGCAAAACTCACACAAACCTCCAATACAAAAAAAAACGCAGTGGGCAATAGCTCTAAATTTCTCCACTTTTGCGTACTTTTTCGTTCTCGCCTGCTCACGTTGGTATACACGAAGTGCATAACACTGTGTTACGCACGAGGTGTCCGCAGTGTTACACATCGCGGACACTTTTCTTACGTGATCTTACTTACTTGAAATAAGTTTCGAATAGGTTACACTTGCAGCGTCCAAGCAATGAAGTCGCGAAGTCGCTCATCCATTACTATTGCGACAGCTATGTCGACCGCGTAAAAATTGGAAGCCAAGAATCTTTTTAGAGTTTTTCCTTGTCGCAACAGTGACGTCAGCTGCTGACTTCATTTGAGGTAGGCGTCTTGCTATTTTACGCGCTTGCCTCACTTACAATATCGGGCCTGCGTCATTCCTGGTAAGTTCAAAATTTCTTCGATCAAGACCAACAGGGTCGCAGCAGGCAATGACGTGTAGCTTGATACGAAACTGTATAGATCGACCAGCTCCTGTTCACGCTTGCGTGTGCCGCAAGGTGGCAACATAAGGCGGGTGCTCAGCGTTATGCGCGAAACCTGGTGCAGCTGTTCCTGAATAGCCCCCGCATTGGTCTGACTTGCTTCCAGTTCTGTGATATGGTGATGCAATATATTTGATTGAGATTGCACATGTGTAAGCTATATTCCCAGTAAGAAAAAGAAAAAAAGAGACTGAAAAAAACTGTGTCATGTGTTTTTTTTTTCGTTTGTTGCAGCCCACATGGTGTAATGTTCACGTACATGTTCGCACAGTTATCTTTCGACGCGATCCTGTTTTTTTTTTTTTGTGAGCATGAAAGACGGCCAAACCTCGTTTCATTACACCTACCATGGCGTTCCCCAGAGTGGCGTACTCAGTCCTGTCCTGTTGAATCTTCTCTAACTGCCCTCACTCAGCAGCAGCCATGCACAGTTAGACTATCAATGTACGTGGTTGATCTGTGCGTTCGGACGTCCACCATAACACGCCCGCAGTTGCGAGCGAGGATTTTAAGAGCTGCCGCTCGAACAGACCGTCGCCCATGAATTCGAGGTTTGGAAATTTTTTCTGAGAAACGCTACCTCGTGGATTTCGCGTGCAAACCTATGAATCATTACGCATAAACATTTATTGCCAAACTATACCGTACATTCGATCATAAAAGTTCCTGGGTGTCGACAAGGGGTTATCATGAAGTCCTCATGTATCGTACCTCAAAAACCGGTTGATCGGCATATGCCATTTTTTTTTAAGTTTCTCGCGGCGAAGATATAGGGAATGTGACCCAGTGCAGTGCTACAGCTGTAGAGGGTACTTTTTAGTGGCGGAGCTCCTTATAGCGGCACCCGTTCGTCCCTCGTAGTCGTGGTCGTAGTGTGTAACATGTGTTACATTTTGACCTCCAAGGTGGTGTCGGTGGGAGATTTCTCCTGTTCGTTGTTGAACAATAAAAAGACTCGCAGCGCACGCGTTAACTAAAAGCCTAATGCTCCTGTCTGTCGTTCCCCATTAGCAGCCATCGGCATGTACATTAAGCACTATCTGACAAGAAAGGGTTGCTACGTTATACTCGCTGGGTGTAACCTCCTTAGTTTTAGAAAGGTTTAGTGAGCGTAGCCACAGTGCCATGAATACAATGAACTAGTATATACCATGAACTCGAGGTGGTTAAAGGTGGGAAGTAGATACGAAGCGCAAGCCGTAAGAAAGTAAAAGCCGGATTCTCATGTCTCTCATTACCCATTAGCAGCCATTGGCATGTACATTGAGCACTATCTGACAGAAAAAAGTTGCTACGTTATACTCGCTGGGCATAACCTCCTTGGTTTTAGAAAGGTTCAGCGAGCATTGGGCCACAGTGGCATGAATACTGTGAACTAGTATATACCATGAACTCTAGGTGGTTAAAGGTGGGAAGTCAACATGAAGCGCAAGCCGTAAGAAAGTGGGCGTGTGCCACTTCTTGTTTAGTCCTTGGAATGTCCGGTGGATGGCGGTGCTTCTATATGGGGAATATATGATGAAAAGAAGCGAGATGGTGGTACTTGGAGTGTTGAATAGATGGATGAACGGACACACAGACAGATGCATAGACGGACGGACTGATGGCTGCCCGGACGGATGGACGGTGAATGGACGCAGGGGCGGATGCATGGATGAACGCATGGACAGACCCACGGGTGGACGTTCGGCCGCACGAACAGACGCACGCACGGACGAGCGTATGGACGCATGGATGGTCACACAGACGGACGCATATATGATGAAAAGATGCGAGATGGTGGTACTTGGAGCGTTGACTATATGGACGAACGGACACACAGACAGATTCATAGACGGACGCATGGATGGCTGCATGGACAGATGGACTCATGGACGAGCGCAGGGGCGAATGCATGGACGAACGCAGGAATGGACGCACGAATGGACGTGTGGACGCACGATTAGGCGCACGCATGGATGGGCGGATGGACGCATGGATGGTCCCACAGACGGACGCATGGACGGGCGGAAGCGGGAACGAATGGACGGACGGATGCTTCGCCCCACTCTCCATTATTCACTCCGTGGATATGCTGCCATATTTTGTTTGGTTTTCTGCGGTAGAGCTTGCTCGCATTAACCAACGTAAATAGAACACGCCTGCAAATATTGCAAAGTGTTCAGACCCAAGCACCCCAAATTCGCTTAGGCCTGCCTGTTAGCGCATCGACGGTGGCTTTTATAGCGATCACCGGAGACCACTTCGCCACGACGCTCATTGACGTTGAAGCACTCAGGATGCATATAAGACATCTTGCTCGGACTCCCTGCCACCTCCTAGTCTCTGTACTAGCAGACAGAGCACGCACATATTTACAGCGAAAGATGTTATGAGATCACAACTCGGGTCACGCGCATTTGCCATCCGCCACCGCCAGTGTCCATAACCACATCGTTCGAAATTATAAACCTAGCACAAATGAAACAGTGGGGCTCGAGCCCGGGTCCGCTGGGTGCCAGCCCAGTATTATATCACTGAACTACGCTGGTGCTTGTGACTTACTGGAAAACTGGCCTTAGGCAGGCTTGATGTCGGAGAAGCCATAGCGTTAATACAACAAATAAAACATTTCAAAACAGCGAAAGAGCAACCAGTCGTCGCACAATGCGAATAGCGTAACGAGTGGGCCGTCCAATGCTCCAACCTATTACAAAAGCTTGTTATTGTTCCCCTATTAACTGTGGTGCATACCCACTTCAGGTGTAATTCCTCATCGTCGTCAGACACTGCATGAACAATTGGTACAAAATTCTTTGCAAGTGTTCAGCTGACACCACGCTTCTCAGAATGACGAAAAATAGCATAGCGAATGTTGGCCTACTAACCAGCAAGTTATTATTATTGCCCTAGTCGGTATCAAGCAAGTGTGTTAGTTACCCATTGAGTGTTTTGAAAAATCTCTGAAAAGCCGCTTTTCTACCTTTCGCTGTGATTGTGCTGCGCCTTTCGCGCAGGCCTGGCGTGCTTTTTGCCAAATGGTTGCCGCGTGTCACGAGTATCTGACAAATGCTTCTCACCCGCCACAGGACCTTCGATTCTTGCGTGGTGCCTGACTCTTCTTAGCATCAACCTGACGATACTTGGTATCCGTGAAAAAGCAGACACGTCGTGACCGGCTCTTATACAGCATGCTTTGCTCCTGCAGAGAAGTATTGCGGCTCAACGCAGGCTCTAACGACGTATCTCTTAAGCCGGACAGCCCAACCGCAACCTTCGTAATTCCTGAGACGACGACAACAATGAAATTTAGGACGTCTCATCGGACGACGTCAGCAGCAGCAGAAGCTGCTGCGTTAGTTTCGCATTCCATTTCATTACAGATGAACAGGCACAAAAATGGGTTATCATAAGTGACTCAAATGCGGCACTGCCATTCCTTCTGTCACCACTACGCCGCGGTCGGCACGAGCAGCAGGTATTTGAGAGTGCAAAAGAGGCCCACCGCTTACTTGAAAAAAAAAAAGACGTGAAATAACATTTCAATGGCTCCCAAGTCACTGTTTTATTATTTATTTATTTATTTAACAATACTGCGGATCTCACAAGGAGATCATTGCAGGGAGGGCATACATATGATACAGAAAAGAAACACGAAGCAATCATTTCTAGCATGCAATACAATAGGCAATCGATATCGATTATCGGCAATTAACTGGCCGATAAAGCTGCATGTTCCGCCCATACAGAACACAATCAGATAATAATACCGCTCTCCAGGACTGACGCCGCAGGGAAGCTCCGCGTGCTTGCTCGCCAGTGCCCCACGTCGCGATGGAACGAGCCGCGCTTCAAGCACGCACGGCTGTATTCTTTGTGTTCAACCCTCACTCCCGTATCCTAGAACGCCCCTTCACTCAACGCGCCGCCTTCAATTGAGAAAGCCGACGGGAGCGCCATATTTAGGCAGGGCTAGTCACTGCATATCAGAGATAATTTGCTGCTATTGCTGAGTAGCGCAGCGTCGTTTTCAGCCGAGCAGTGGCGCAGTGCTCAACTCTTTCAAGTGAAGGGTGAAGGTCGAGTCGAGGAACGTTTGTGAATATGGGGTCAGTCTTCGAATTCCTCCAGGACTTCTTGGGACGCTACCCTTTTGTGTAGTTTATGGTTGGGTGTCACATTTACGCACGTATATGGATTTCGCAAATTGATGGCCGACACCGCAACATGGGACCACTGTGGCAGCATTGAAACGATTCAACATATTCTGTGTGAGTACCCACGGTATACTGTTTACAGAGACAGGTGCTTTGCAATACGTTTGATAAACTTGACGACCGAAATATTTCTGAAGAACTAATCCTACGCCACCGACTAGATCAGGAGTCTCAAAAAAAAAAAAAGCTGTGCAAGCACTATGATGCTTGCACAGCTTTCTTGCATTAAAGTGGCCTCTCAGAACTACTTCGATTTCAACGTCCTGCGTGTGTGTTCATTTGTGCCTATGTCCCTATGTGCCTTTTTGCATTTTCGTATCTCTAGTTTTTTATCTTGTGTAATACCCCTACTTTCCTACCCCTACGCAGGGTAGGAAACCAGTTACTTTTACCTGATTAACTTCCCAGTGTTTTCATTTCATCTATCTTTGTCTCTTTCCTCTAAAAACGTTTTAGACAAACTCGTGATAAATAGCCAGATTTCTTCTGAAGTGCAGTAGCGCTTGACTACGAAACGCTACACGTAACTACTGTGCCAATCTGTAGTGATCACTGTGCATTGTTGGGGCTTTGCTACCACAAAAATAAAATGCATTCGGCTCTCTAGCTGACACTTCTGCTTAGAAATAGAGTTTTTTTTTTTTTAGGGGCGACTCCATATAGCGGCACCTGTTTGTCCCTCGTAGTCGTAGAAGTAGTCATAGTGAGTAACCAGTCTTACAATTTGACCTCCAAGGTGGTGCCAATGAGAGATTTCTTCTGTGCGTTGTTGAACAATAAAAAAAATCGCAGCGTGCGCGTTAACTAAAAGCCGAATTCTCCTGTTTGTCTTTCCTCCTTAGCAGTCATTGGCATGTACATTGAGCACTATCTGACAAGAAAGGGTTGCTACGTTATACTAGCTGGGCGTAACCTCCTTGGTTTTAGAAAGGTTTAGCGAGCGTTGGGCCGCAGTGTCTTGAATACAGTGAACTAGTATATACCATGAACTCGAGGTGGTTAAAGGTGGGAAGTAAAGACGAAGCGCAAGCTGTGAGAAAGTGTGCGTGTGCCACCTCTCGTTTAGTCCTTGGAATGTCCGCTGGATGGCGGTGCTTCTATATGCGGAATATATGATGAAAAGATGCGAGATGGAGGTACTTGGAGTGTTGAATGGTTGGACGAACGGACACACAGACAGATTCATGGACGGACTCACGGATGGCTGCACCGATGGATGGACGCGTGGATGGACGCAGGGGCGGATACATGGACGAACGCAGGGACGGACGCACAGATGGACGTGCGGACGCACGAACAGACGCACGCACGGACTGGCAAATGGATGCACGGACGGTCACACAGACGGACGCATGGACGGACGGAAGTGAGAATGACTGGGCGGACGAATGCTTCGCCCCACTCTTCATCGTTCACTCCGTGGATATGCTGCCATTTTTTTTCTCTAGGTAGAAGCTAATTTGTCCGGTAGTGCGCTTAAGAACTTCCTTCAATAAATTATCTATATTTACGAAGGTTACTTCGAATTTCAGCGTGATCTACCCAAGAAAACACGGTACAAATTATTTAGGCGTCGGCCCGCGTATACCCTGGGGTCTAAGAATGTACTCAATTTTGTGTTCTTGCTCTCCGTTTTTTTTGTAACTTCGTGGTTTAGATTTTTTTTTCTGAGTGAAGGGGCCAGTCAAGTGGTGACAAGCAGCATTTTTCTTTTTGTACCTTTCTTTTCCTTTTGTGTTTCATGTATTGTCACGTGGTGTAATAAACTCGAACTCAATCTCAAACTTTTAATTTCTTTTCTAATAAACCATCAAAGCATGCTTTCATTAGCACGCCACTTTGAGCCACAACACAAGAGCATTCGCATGAGTTTGCACTGATCGTGGTTTAAACTTCAGAAGATGGTTCCTTCATTCCAGTTTTTGTAAGCGATTAAGCTTCACGCCATCAGCGACATCCTTCAGCAAGTGTCCAAACTCATAAGCGTGGCAGGTGTTTTCAGACAAGTTTTTTTTTTATGTTCTTTCACCAGGTGTAAGCAAGGTTGTTTCGCGAAACGACCACCGCCATAGCCAGAGCTTTTCACGAAGAACACAATTTTTTCAATTCACGCAAGACGGATAGATATGACTCAGTTAATTGGCCGTGAATTTTTTTTCCACTTTTTCACAGGGTTTCCCGCTTCGGCTCTTCACAGCAGCAGCACACTCAAACACATACGCATTCTCAAGAAGCAAGCGGTGCAAGTCATTCCGTCGCTGCGCCGTCATCGACACACTCGCACCGATGCGCAAATTCGTTTGTGCGCTTCTTTCCTGGTGACACAGCACCCGTTGTTGACCGAGAATCTTTTGTACAATGAAAAGAACCACATTACTCTGGGTGCAGCCGTCACGCGCGTGTACAATGGCACGTACTGTACATGCCTCTCATTAATGAACTCTTCTCCGTCGTTGACAGCGTGGCCTGTGCCTGAATCCCCAAAGGCCTTCGCAGCCCTTGGGCTTGAAATGTCAGCCTTTCAGCAACTCCGTCGCTTCCCTTATAACGCAATTCCCGCCTCTTTGCGTCTTTATAAACGGGGGGTTTTTAAGGTCCTCTCTTTTGAAAAACGTTTATTAGCCGGAGTTGCACACACTTTCATTACAATATATCAGGGTTACCGTTGGTGGCTGTTTTACGACTAGTTTAGTGACGGAAATTTCGAGTTCGAACCAAGGCCATTTACTGAATGCTGTTGAACTTACCGTTGTACTTATTCAGGATGGTCTTATTTATTCATCAATACTAAATATTGTTTTACATATTACCGTTCCTGTTTTATATAAAACCAGTCTGGCAGTAATAAACAAGGTCTTCTGACTGCTTTTGCCGTGTATATGACTCTCAAATGTGTCACTGTCCTTCACGACACACTTTTTTTTTTTTGCTTTGGTGGTTCCCGAGCTGAAGACTTCCCACATGAGAGGTAACGGCCATGTTAAGGAAGATTGCTCAATATAAGCTATATTCGTGGGGAAAAAAGTAGAAAAAGAGACTGAAAAGAACCATGTGCCTTGCGCTTTCTTTTGTTCGTTTAGTGAAGCCCACACATGTAATGTTCAGGCACAACATGCGTGGCGCACATTTTTCTGGAGCAATGTCTGTGGGTGACTGCGGTTGCAAGATTGTAATGACATTAATCACGCCAGCTTTTCTATAAAATAAAGAATCTACATTACGTATAACAGCCCAGAGTGTTAATGAGCGTGCGGAAACACACTGCTTGCCCAATATGAGTTTCGTAGCCCTGTTTTCGAGGAGTTTATGATCAGCGAAACAGACGGCGCGCACATTTATACCCAGGGGAAACAGGGGATGCCAAGGGTGATCCCACAGATTGCCCACTGCGCAAGTGCGCTGTGTGCTCCGCTTGCGCTTGGGAGAATCTCATCTCGAGAAGAACCGGAGAACTTCGATGCCAACGAGCGACATGACATAGTTTTTCGACATAGCCGTTTCTCTACGGATTACCCAATAGCCAACTCTCTACGGATTACCCAATAGGAGCACCAACTGCGTTGCGTCAAGAACAGGAGTGCTTTGCAGATGTGTAAGAAAAGCGCGTATCTCGCAGTTGCAAATATTTTTTTCTTTTCTAACTGTGACACCTCACTTGCATCTTGCGAGAACGAGCACTTTTTTGATGCCTGAATCAAGACCGTTGTTCTGCTGTGCTTCTGTCAGAACTAAACTGCCAGAGCACAGAAATAAAAAAAATGTTTATAGTAACAACGTATACAAAGTGGGTTGGTAAATTTACTGTAATGATCAGTTAACGTTTTCGCTTCATTTTTCTTGATAATAAACTACACTGACAGACATAAAACCAATGAAAAGAGGGAAACAAATGAAATACAAACTAGAAATGAAGGGCTGGAGAAAAGTCACTGAAACATTATAAGAAGCTATGTATTTTCTTTTAGCTACAATTGTGTTATAAAATGAACAGAATATATTTAAAATATTCATATCTTGCAAAAACAAATGAATAACTTCTCAATGCAATAATAAATACACCTGACGTCGGAGTATAGTCTACCTACCACTCCCTTCAAAAAAAATATTCGGTATCAACTTACTAGCAGACCCGTAAATAAGATCAAAATTACGAAGTTAGAAGCTAGCGATGTTGCGTGCTCAATCATCTCTCCCACTATCTGTTCAAAACCAAGGTAAAGCAGTAACAGCAACTCACATATTACATAATCTTGTTTCCTTTGCGGACTTCGTAGTGCGAAATTCTAAAAAAAGAATAATAGAGAGCACATATCACGCAAGCTGGATTGGAGTGTTTCTAAATTTTAAAGCTTTGCCGGAGAAAAAGACACACCTGAATGTGAACACGGGCGTTGTGCTTCTTTCAAATCTGAGAGATTTAGTCGCACACTTGCTCGTGCTCATATTATTGGCTGCCTTGGTAAATTACTGTTGGCGCTGATTGAACAATGCTGCTCTGATGTCTCCATTCATAGGTTGATGATACTTTGAATTGTAATAATCAAGTGCTTTGGTTCTTCTCAACATAGAGCTTCCTATATATTTAGTAGAGGGAACTGTGGCGCTAGTGTGTAAGGGAGTTGCAAAGCAAGGCACTTTAACGAGCATGGGAAATATGGGTAGTGCGTGAATTTGTCTAATTTGCGTACTTCCGCTTCCGGTTGACTCTGTGTGGCTGGAAGCTGCTTTGTCACTAAACCACACTCAGGAAATCTTCTGAAGTTACACCTCGCTACTTTAACCTCTTAGGATCATCAATTCAGATCGAGTCACGAAGTTCAAAATTGTATGTTCTTTTATTCGGAACAGAATGAAAACAACGCAAGAAACGAAGTCACATGTGTGTTCGAAGCGTGCAAGCCCGAAGACTAGGCAGATAGAAGTACTACCCATCAATCCCGTGATGGATGAACAGTCGCAGCACCAGAGTCCACTCTAGTTAGTTGTAAGGAACTCTATGCCTGACGCTTAGCTATTTCACCGAGCTTGCGCTCTGACGCATACCTGTTTGCGTACTACTTTGCGACCGCGTTTTTAAACAAGAAAAAGAAGATTGCACGAAACAGTTTTCAATAAAGTGTAGCGATCTCGAGTGATAAATTATTCAAGGTCACTGCGCGAACCACGCACTAACGCGTGTCTTGCCGGACAGGATTAATGTTTTACATTCACCCACCCACCTATATTCACGACTTAGTAGACTGGTAGTGGCACCCACACGTCGGCATTCGTATGCTCCGGTGTGCCGCTTGGTCAACACTATTTCGTCACGCGAGTACAATGAGGCTACGTACAATGAAGTGCACGGGTGAGCTTTTTCTCCACCAGGTGTCGCATACATATCTGATCTGCTCACAAGAAAACGTATACTCTTGACAAAATTCTCTGAATATTTCTATTTGGGTGATAATCACTGGTAAATGGCCATTATCATTAGTTAAGCTCCTATATTATATATACCAAAAATCTTCACTTAAAATCAGAAAAAACAAGTGATATATACAGTTAGTTGATTTTTATCTTCAGTACACTTAAGCTCTTATGTTATATATGTCCAGTAAATTAATTTGCAGGTTTTAATTGAAATCGACAAACATTAGGGTAAATAAAACAAGTACGCTTTCCTGCAAACCAAATTTTAGAAGACGTTTTTAGAACATTTGAAAGACAGAAAGAAAGTTTTCGAGTGGAAGCACCTTGCTGAGAAACAAGTGCGGTTCTCTTTTGTCGCGAATCCTAAAGATTCTCAATCGGAGACACGCAAATGTTGTTTGAGTAGAGATGACTCAACGCCGCTTGCTGCCTAGATGAAGGTACCATGAAAGGAGAGCTGCAACATATGGTCAAGTACCGTAAGTATTCAGATTTAACCTGACAGGTGTATTCGGGTAAAGAACACGGAAAGAGACAAAAAAGCAGAGGAGAGAAGCAGGGAGGTTAACCATGTTGCATTCGGTTTCGTGTCACTAAGCCACATACAGTGGAATTAAGGGGTATACTATTGATGTAAAGTAGCCGGCAAAGGCAGCATAAATAAACAATATATAACCGTGACTTATTTTTGACTCTTCTGAGTATAATAAAGCTGAGCAGAAATTCCTACCTTACTGACACAGGTATCGAAGAAGTAATGCAATTCTTCTATTCTTTTCGTATGGCCCTCTGTCAATACAATGAGACCAGCTACAGCGAACTGAATAATGATATTCTACACAGGTTAGCAACGTTATTCAAAATCTATCATTTCGCACGTGTGACGGGAATCGCCTACTCCGTTCATGTCTTTTTGTTATTCTCTTTCATTTGTCATACCCTTTTTACAGATCCCAAGCTCATGATAGCAAATAAGCGTAACATCCCGGTCTTTTCTACGCTCTTTTCTGCCTCTGTAATCAAAAACACCTCAAGTTTCACGTACTCAAACAACACCAGCCACTCCATGTGGTTTGACATTGTCGTCTTGCGTTCTTGCTTCACAACTCACCAGAATGTAATAATGGGTACTGCGAATCTCTCGTTACAAAACAGTTAAGTAGGCTTTCTTCAGCGGAGCAGTCCCATGCAACTAAATTGCATTTTCTGGGTGAGTGACGTTAGGAGACCCAGAGTCTGAAAGGAAACCTGAAAAATAGAAAATCCCATCTTTGCACGCGGTGAGACACGAAACTCGTGTATCACGGAAAGATCGGTGCTCGGATAGTGCCTCATGGAGTGTTCGTCTTCGTGTACAGCCAAGAAGAACGCTAGGAACCTTTGTTCCCAGAGTCGGTGAGGTAGAAGTGACAGTGACGAATGAGTTCTTGCAGTTGAAATGACGAGTAAAACTTTCTGTTTTCGAGAGAATGCCAGCTAAAGCTATAGAGGAGGCGTGTACCCATATCTGTCTTCGCTTGGGCGGACTACTCTGAAATTTCAAACTGAAAACTTTTCCACTTTTTCTGTTCCTTTCTGAATCGCTGTTTTTACTGGCTGTGCTATAAGCATTGCTACAGAACAAGTGTAGGAAAAAGCACATAAATGCAATGAGATTCAGATGGTATTTTGCTTCAGATCAGCACGCATAAATTTTTTTCCCAGATCGACCAGAAGAAGACGATGTACCCTGTGAGGGCTGCCTATATTTGTGAAGACGAGCTTACTGTTGTAAACTACCTCGCGAAAGTGTTTTTTTTACTTAAATTGTTTGTCGTCGCCTTCATGGTCTGAATGGAAGCAGCATCATATGAGGACAAAAGGGTATGAATGCTTTAGACATGTAGGAAATACACCATGACCCATTTGGCCTTGTAAGTAGGGCTGAAGAGAGTAGAGTTGTAAGTAGTGCTGAAGAGAGTTGTATTCTGAAGAGAGTAGCAATGTACACCTGTATAAATTTTGACAAAAAATTGGCTGCGAGAGGGCTCAAACTTACTGTCAAAAAAGAAAAACAACAACTTTGCTTCATATAATAAAATATTGAAAGTGTTACACTCAACCAGCGTAATCCAAAAGACGTAAAAACTCCAAGGAGAACTTCCGGCTAAAGCGCATGCTAACCCTCGCTCCTTATGCTGTGGGTCGTGCGTCCGCGATGTATGTATGTATGTATGTATGTATGTATGTATGTATGTATGTATGTATGTATGTATGTATGTATGTATGTGCGTACGTACGTACGTACGTATGTATGTACGCATGTATGCATGTATCAATGTATGTATGTATGTATGTAGTCTTCAAAGATAGTAGTCACCAAACGTAGTAGTAGTAGTAGACATCAAAGATATAAAGACATGCACGTAGTGAGAAAGTGTCAATTTATAAAGGCATTTATAAATTTCAACTGAAATATTGACATAATGACTAAATATTGAACACAAAATATTGCAGACAATGCGAAAATTATCAACAATCCCAACAACGACACATTGTATTACACTCAATCACGTTTGTCATGACAGTGCGCACAGTTTTTTTACAGAACTTGAGCACTAACCTAGACTAAAGTTTCGAGGAACGGAAAAAAGCGATCAGAAGTTTTTCAAGACAAGACGTGGCTGACACAATGTTTCGGCAAGTCGACTTGTTGATCGTCAGGGCAACATCGTACCTTCACGAAGAAAAGTTAACACGTCAAAACGTTGGCGGCAGCGACACTTCCTGTAACAATTTTTTGAAGTATTCAGTCTATGATGTATATTTATTTGAGTCACAGGATCAGAAGAACCCCAAAAGTACAAACCATGGCTATGTAAAATTCATCAACAGGAAAGGTCTTATAATTGCTTCGCATCATTTGAACTATACTAGCCACTAATAAAAGAAGCAAAAACTGTGTTGCCGAGCAAACAAAAATTCAAGACTTTCAATAAACAAATCTTCCCGACGGAAGCTGGACTGCCGCCTTGACCCATTACTCCAGCGACACTGTACTTCCGTCAGTCCATGGAGTCAGGCATGCACAGAAGTGTGTTCGCTCAAGTACTCCTGCAACATCAGTACCTGCTCAAATAATGAGTTCGAATACTTGTGGTCCCCTGTCACCACTAGGAAACCTGAGGAACCTTCATGGAACCGGAAATCTCTGGAATAACACACTGCTGAGCCGTGATTAACACCTATAGCCTGATTTAGCCATCGTCGTCGAATGCATGGTTGACTTGCTCCACGAAGCTCAGTGCCGCTTCCGTGCTCTACCCGCCAAAACTTCCTTATTTATCTTCCCCGTAGTTAGCACGTCAACCGAGCTAGATAACTGAGCGAGATCCTACTTGTAATATCGCTGACCAAGTGGAGAGAAAGAGCGGAAGCAATCGTTACAAACTTAAGCCAACCACTTCCCCCACCTCGCCTGATTTAAAGTTCCTAAATCAAGAAGCAAGACAAAATACAAACAAACAATAGACGCGCATATCCCCTATCTTCCTGAGGTTGCCAACAGAGCCACAGCAGGGCGTTCTCGTAGCTCCACTAACTTGAGGTTCGCGTCGCTTTACGTTGCCCATCTGTTTTCTTATAAATCGCATGGGAAGCCGTGCCATAGACTGATGTTTATATTAATATTGTGATAGCAATTATATGGACACTCTCAGCTGGATTTCGCCGACGGCGTCGGCGTCAGTGTCATGCACCGTATATGTATACGTATCTATCTATATATACGTAAACGCAAGAAAGAAAAAAAAATCCCAGAAAAAAGATCCCGGCACGCGGAATCTATCGTAGGACCTCCGCGTCCTGATTCCGAGGCGTTAACCACTGAGCCACCGAAAGGTACCTCCTTCAACGTTCAAACGGCAAGCTATTCATATCCACAACTTACCGCTGTTGGCGGGCATCTCGGGATGGGGGGGGGGGGGGGGGGGACTATCATGTTTTCAGCATTATCAGCAAGATGGCGCAGTGAGCATGCAGCGGCTCTTATCTATGACGCGCACTTTGTCCCACGTAGAGAATAAGGGGGTGTACGCTCGATTACGCACCCTCATCTTGCAGTGGGGAGAATTGTACGTCTTTGCTAGCCTTTGGGTTTCGTCGGAACGATTGTGTTGTAGTTACCGGGCGCACAAAGGTCAGTGCAATCGTTGCACAGCCTCCATTTGCAAAAATAGCGTGATTTTTAAACACAGTGAAGTAACAACTGAGACGCCTATTCGCGTTCATCTGTATCTCCGAGTACGTTTCGGGCATCATTTTTGTGTGAGAAACGCGGGTCACGTTTCGATCTGCTTGCCATTCTGCGCGTGACCTTCCAATTTGTTGCTTTCACGTTCATTGCTTCGCCTTTGCGGCAAAGCTGTGACTTTTTTCTTTTCGTTGCTAAAACTTGCCCATAAGCATAATACTTAGCAATGTCGAGCATTCATGAACAAAGTTTTGTTGCACATAAACTGTAGATGTGAGCAATTTATGCAGTAAAATGCAGTGGCAATTTTCTAAGTGTATGCGGGGAAATAAGGCCAGAAATCGAACGATGGAAAGCTCCTGTCATTAGGGCGGTGATAATTTTCGCTAACACAATTTCGTTGAATGTGGTTTAGCCTTTTATAATTGAGTTGTTTGAAATAAGGCATGATGTTTCTCGTGGAAAGTAGCTTTGCTGCATAACGCAATCGTACACGTTAAATTCATATCTTCCGGTTATCATCGGAGTCTGCTACCGCCCCCCTGACGCAGATGCTTCATTTATCGCTAATTTCCACAGTGCTCTTAACTTCCTGAATGCCTCTTATCCTAACATACCGGTTATTTTAATGGGTGACTTTAACTTCTTAGGAATAATCTGGTCTAACCTCGCGCTCACGATATCTAAACACACTATGGAAAGCGACTTTGTTAACACGTGCCTAACATTTGGTTTATCTCAACTTGTTTCATTCCCAACGCGAGCTACTGAGCACTCTTCAAATATTCTCGACCTCATTTTTACGTCACACCCCGACAATCTGGCATCCCTAGTTCCTCTCGCTGAGATTAGTGATCACGCTGTGCTTCACGCTTCGTTTTCTAATCAACTACCAGGCAAAAGCCATTCCAAGAAAACCCTCACACTCTACGATAAGGGTGACTATGCCGCCATTAACAACGAACTATCCATATTTTGTGAACGGTATTTAAACGACTTCTTCCAACGCCCCCTTGAAACTAACTGGTCTTTGTTCAAGTGCAAAATCCATGATTTGATCAATAGATTTATACCCACAATTACAATTACGGAACGGGCGTCTTCACCTTGGTTCAACATATCTCTCAAGCGTCTTAACAATAAGAAAAAGCGATTATATCGCTCGGCTAAACTGTCTAACAGCGCGAGCGCTTGGAACAAGTACCGCGGAACGGCAAAGGAATTTGAATCACTCGCTGCGAAGGCTAAGCGTTCTTTTTTCTCTTCTACATTACCTAATATGCTACAAAATAACCCTAAACAATTTTGGAGAGCCATTAACCCCACCCCACAAAAACGTTATCCTTACTTGATGAACACGGCGATCCTATTCCAGAACATGTTACCCCTCAAGTACTAAATACTGCCTTCTCTTCCGTATTTACCCCTGAATCTTGCAGCCCGCTTCCAGACTCCCCTTTTGTTGATCATCCTGTCATGCCAGGCATTACATTCGATTCATACGGTATTGCAAAACTAATTGACGAATTGAAACTAACTTCATCCGCAGGAATGAATGGCATCAATTCCAAAATTCTGAAAAACACTAAGCCTATAACAAGCATTATTCTTTCGCACATATTTCAGCAGTCCATTTCATGCGGAGTGGTGCCAGAAGACTGGAAGCTTGGTAAGATCGTTCCTGTCCCGAAAAAAGGTCTTTCATCTTCACCGAGTAATTATCGCCCCATATTCATCACAAGTGTATGCTCTAAATTAATGGAACACATAATTTATTCCCACATCGTAATTTTTCTACGTTCGGTACATTTCTTTCACCCTAACCAACACGGTTTTCAAAAAGGACTTTCATGTGACACTCAACTCGCCCTGTTCGTTAACGACCTGAGTTCTAGCCTGGATAATAACATACCTGTAGATGCCATTTACATTGATTTCGAAAAAGCCTTTGACAAACTTTCTCATAACAGATTATTTTTAAAGCTTTCACGTCTTAACCTTAATTGTCTTGTTTTTAATTGGATATGTGACTTCTCGACTAACCGTAAGCAGTTCGTTTGTGCTAATAACCATTGCTCCTCCCTATCCGCTGTAACCTCCGGCGTACCTCAAGGCACGGTCCTTGGTCCTCTTCTATTCCTAATCTATATTACCGACCTACCCAATAACTTAGCTTCTAAAATTCGTGTGTTCGCAGACGACTGTGTCATTTATTGTCCTATTCACAACTCTGACGACCCTGTCATCCTACAGTCTGATCTTTGTTTGATTCAATCATGGTGCGAAAAATGGCTGATGTCCCTTGACATAAAGAAAACTTGTGTCATTTCCTTCCATCGCCGTCAAGCCTATTCCTCTAATAAATACTTCGTATTTGATTCTGAAATAACAGCAGCTAATTCATGTAAATACCTCGGTATCACTCTAACTTCAGATCTGACCTGGTCATCCCACATTATGAACATCACTAATGACGCCAACCGCGTGCTTGGCTATCTCCGAAGAAACTTACGTCTAGCCCCACCATCTGTTAAACTTTTAACCTATCTAACACTAGTGCGCCCGAAGCTAGAATACGCATGTGCCATATGGGATCCCCATCAAATAACTCTTATTAAAACGCTTCAAACTATCCAAAATCGTGCAGCCAGATTCATTTATTCTGACTATTCCTATCTTAGCAGCGTCACCAAACTAAAATCTCAAGCTAACATGGTTAACTTAGCTTCACGCCGCAAAATTTCAAGACTGTGTTTGTTTCACACATTTTATCATGCATTGCACTTAAACCATGTTATCGTTCCAGCCCATCGTCTTTCATGCCGTATCAGCCATTCGAAAGCGGTTTATCCAGCCCGTGCGCATACCACTGCCCATCACTCTTCATTTTTTGTGCAAACATCAACAGAATGGAACGATCTTCCTGCTGACATCGTGCACCACTCCAGTATCGCCCATTTCAAAGAAGCCATCGAACAAATCATCTGTTTGTGAACTGTCTACCTCCTCATGTAACACCCCTTGACTGGGGCCCTTGAGGTATTAAAAATAAATAAATAAATGAATGAATAAATAAATAAATAAATAAATAAATAAATAAATAAATAAATAAATAAATGCGCTGTCTTGATAAAGATGTATCGAAGCGCTGTGCTACGGATGTTGCTGATACAAAACAGCATTCTGTTGGCGCTCCTGTTTACTCGGCTCCATGGAGTGTGCTCAGGTGAACCGCTCTCCTATAGCAGAGCAGAGTAGAGACACTTTATCTACACACACTGCTCTCCCTTAGTTGAGTACGAAGTACTCGCAATCGTTACACACTTCTTCTAAACACTCATACGAGACAAGGATCGCGTGCCTCTGCGTTCAGGGACGGCTCAGTGCTCTCCTACATGAGTACGAAGTACTCAAAATCGTTAAACACTTTTGGGGGCGAAGCTCCTTAAACCGGCACCCATTCGTAACCTCGTAGTACTCATAGTCGTAGTGTGCAACCAGTCTTACGTTTTGACCTGCAAGGTGGGGCCGGTGGGAGATTTCTCCTGTGTGTTGTTGAACAATAAATTCGCAGCGTGCGCGTTAACTAAAAGCCGAATTCTCCTGTCTCTCATTCCCCATTAGCAGCCATTGGCATGTACGTTGAGCACTATCTGACAAGAAAGGGTTGCTACGTTATACTCTCTGGGCGTAACCCCCTTGGTTTTAGAAAGGTTTAGCGAGCGATGAGCCACCGTGCCATGAATACAGTGAACTAATATATACCATGTACTCGAGGTGGTTAAAGGTGGGAAGTAGATACGAAGCGCAAGCCGTAGGAAAGTAAAAGCCGAATTCTCCTGCCTCTCATCCCCTATTAGCAGCCATTGGCATGTGCATTGATCACTATCTGAGAAGAAGGGGTTGCTACGTTATACTCGCTGGGCGCAACCTCTTTGGTTTTAGAAAGGTTTAGCGAGCGTTGGGCCGCAGTGTCATGAATACAATGAACTAGTATATACCATGAACTCAAGGTGGTTAAAGGTGGGCAGTAGACACGAAGCGCGAGCGTAAGAAAGTGTGCGTGTGCCACCTCTCTTTTAGTCCTTGGAATGTCCGCTGGATGGCGGTGCTTCTATATGGGGAATAGAGTTACTGTACATGCTACCTTTGGGTAGCAGAGCTGTGCCAAGGTACGCCGTCTTGGGTTCAAATGTCTTGCGGGAAAGCCACTCACCACCCGCGTGTGAGCAGTGCTCGTGCTCATAGCGTTGCCTTACTTTTTTCCTTTCTTTTTTTCTGTTTTATGAAGAAACTAAACAAACTCATATGCTCTGGTCACGCCTAGAAGCCTTGATTTTGTCTTTACGTTTTTGGTAAGTAATAATGAAAAAACGTGCGTCAGCTCATAACCAGTTGTACATATGTACATTTAAGTAGGCCACACATTAGCTTCGGCCTCTTTTGGACTGTTTTTCCCATTTACACATATAAAGTTATTTTTCACTCTTGAACACTAACAATCTAGGGATGGAAGGTTTTCATCGCGTTGGGCTCATTTGTTAACTGTGTGAGTTAACCAGCTGAAGCTTTGTAGTCTTCAACTAGATCGATCTTGATAGCGATTGATAGAGGCCGTGCGACGCCCGCGTAGCCCTCGTATTACGCTCGTATTACAATCGCGGCTCACGACAGTTTATGTAAATCATCGTTCAACAACCCTGTCGTGTCCAACATTCTTTTCGCCTAAGGTTTCAAAGCAGCATTCAATTCCCGCACTAGCAGCAACATCTTGCCGATTCAAATAGCTCGAGTTTTAATTCTCCATTTATTTTTAGCATTTTTACTGCTAGACTAATTTCGACGTATGCAGCTGACACACACTGCCAACTCTGCATGTATAACCTATTCACTACTGCATCTGTGGTGAATAAAAATGAAGCAAGTTTTGCTGTGCCACGGACAGATTAAAAAAAACGCAAGTGCATGGGCGTCAGCAGAGAATTGGAAAAGGGACCCTTGTCACCCTCAAGCCACAACAGCACTTGCCCTCATCCAAGCTATACCAGTGCTCTCGCTCTCCCTAAGCCGCAATGTAACAATGGTTTGCACCCCCAAGAGAAAATCCTGCTGACGACAATGGCCAAGCGTTTATTCCTTCCGACTGAACACTAATATTTCTATAGCAACACCCGCTGCACCCGCGTCTAATCGCATGGGCTTTACGTAGTACAATTCAACACAGAATGTATTTGCTGCCACATTTTTAATGAACAACAGGCAGCATGGCTACATTACCGATGAAGTTCGGCGAGAATGACAACAGCTGTTGTCAACCCCGCATAATCTGCCCAGAATCTGCGTAGCGTTGGCTTCTCCGCAGTGCAAATGAACCACCTATGACCACGTGATGGCGCTCGGCGAATAGGGGTGCTGGCTCCTGCAGGCGGAGCGAGTGGCGCCCGGAGAACAGTGGCCTAACTCTGCTGTCTAAAAGTAGCATATACAGTAACTATAATGGGGAATATATGATGAAAAGATGCGAGATGGTGGTACTTGGTACTTGGATCGTTGAATAGATGGACGAACGGACACACACACAGATGCATGAACAGACGCACGGATGGCTGCATGGACGGATGGACGCATGGAAGGACGCAGGGGCGGATGCATGGACGAATGCAGGGACGGATGTACAGATGGACGTGCGGACGCACGAGCAGACGCACGCATGGATGAACGAATGGACGCATGAACGGACGCAGATGGACGCATGGACGAACGGAAGCAAGAACGACTGAGCAGACGGATGCTTCGCCCTACTCTCCATCATTCACTCCGTGGATATGCTGCCATTTTTTTCCTAAACACATATGCATACATACACTCGTTGGGCGTGCGGGGAAACGATCCACGTTTATCCTCGTACCTGACGCCCACGGGACGGCTATATTCTCTCCCATAGCGGAGTACTAATTATTCAATGTTGAACACCAGCCGGGGACCATCCCGTTTCAACCGTTCGCCGTCGCACATGTACCAATCCCCCAACCGTCGCAGCAATGCTGACTTCGCCCGTGGAAGGTCCCCCAGCCCACGAGGGGGAAACTAAAAGCAGCAACTTCTGGAGGTGAAGTTGCACAACGGCGAAAAAATGAAAACCCTCCAACGACGCAAGACCGTGATTCACGACATGCCCTCATCCCGACGACCCGACGACACCCTGACGAGACCCCCGAAAACGACGACAGCTACGCTGCGCGACGCGTACCCGAAATGACGAAGCCTGCCGCTGAGAAGACGACGATGACGACGCATAGTGCCCGACCATGAACACGCGCAAGCCGCGATATGACGCCCCGACGCACCCGAAATTCGAGGAAAGCGGCATCCGACGTCCAGTTGTCCATCGACGGCCTTGACGTAGTCGCCCTTATCGACACGGGAGCCGACTACTCGGTCATGAGTGGGTCATTCGCGTCCAAGCTATAGAAAGTTACGACCAGATGGGACGGTCCGCACATACGCACAGCAGGAGGCTACCTCGTGACCCCAAGTGGAATGTGCACATCGCGCGTCACCATAGACGGCACTACGTACCCTGCGGAGTTCGTCATTTTGCCTAACTTCTCCCGCGACGTAATTCTCGGAATGGACTTTTTGACGGACAATGGCGCAATAATTGATCTGCAGACCAGGTCTATAACGTTTTCTTCCGATCACTCCACGACGCCGCAGCCGAACCTCGGACATCATGCTGCTGTAAGGATCGCCGATGATCACGTCACCCTGCCACCCCGCGCAAGCTTGATGATCGCCATTTATTATGAAGGTGCTGCTCCTGGCGTCGACACTATCGTGGAGACTGACCAAAGGTTGCTTCTAGACCGTGGTGTGTGTGTCGCAAGAGGCGTTGCGCGGTTTAAGCAACGCAGATCCCACGTTTTGGTCACCAATTTCACCGAGGAGTACCAGCATCTAAACAAGGGCGCTGCAATTGCGTTCCTCGAAGAAACGCAAGAAGCGAGTCAAGTGATCGCGGTCACCACCTTTGAACGCGCACGCGCAGATGCTTCCAGGCTGCCACATCCTTTCGGCGTGAACCCGGCGCTGACGCAAGAAAATCGGGACAGATTACTGGAGTTGCTCCGACGCTACAGCGAGTGTTTTTCCTCGAATTCGAAGTTACGTCAGACGCCTTTGGCGAAGCACCAGATAATAACCGAAGATGGAGCCCGACCTACCAGACAGTCACCGTACCGCGTTTCTTCACACGAGCGTGAAGCCATCTGGACTGAAGTAGATGACATGCTCAGCGATGACACAATACAGCCATCGAAAAGTCCGTGGGCTGCGCCGGTTGTACTCGTGCAGAAAAAAGATGACACTTTAAGATTCTGCATTGACTATCGGAGACTAAACAAAATCACCAAAAAGGACGTGTACCCCCTGCCAAAAATCGACGACGCCCTTGACCACCTCTGCCACGCCAAGTACTTCTCATCCATGGAACTGAAGACCGGCTACTGGCAAATTGAAGTGGACGAGAGAGACCGAGAGAAGACTGCATTTATAACCCCGGACGGTCTATACGAGTTAAAGGTGATGCCGTTTGGGTTGCGCACGGCGCCCGCAACGTTTCAGAGAGTCATGGACACTGTGCTAGCAGGCCTGAAGTGGCACACTTGCCTCGTATACCTCGACGACGTTGTTGTATTCGCCCGGACTTTCGACGAACACTTCACAAGGTTGGAATCTGTACTCGAGGCCATTCGTACGTCGGGGTTAACGCTGAAGCCTGAGAAGTGCCGTTTCGCGTACGAGGAACTCAAGTTCTTGGGTCACGTCGTGAACACCGCGGGAGTCCTACCTGACCCGGCAAAAACATCAGCCGTTGCGAACTTCCCAAGGCCGAAAGATAAGAAAGGTGTGCGAAGGTTTCTCGGACTGTGCGCATACTAACGGCGCTTCGTCGCAAACTTCGCACGCATTGCAGAGCCACTCACGCGCCTGACGAAAGAAAGCACCCCTTTCAGCTGGGAAAACGACCAAGAAAAGGCATTCTGCGAGCTGTAACAACGCCTGCGAAACCCGCCCGTGCTCGCTCATTTCGACGAAAACCCCGAAACGGAAATGCACACGGACGCCAGTGATATCGGTTTGGGTGCCGTCCTCGTCCAAAAGCAAACCGGTTGCGAAAAGGTAATCGCCTATGCAAGCCGTGGTCTGTCGAAGAAGGAGAGAAACTACTCTGCCTCCGAGAAAGAGTGCCTGGTTATCGTATGGGCCATTTCGAAATTTCGCCCATACGTCTATGGTCGACCATTTAAGGTCGTGACAGACCATCATGCGCTGTGTTGGCTCGCCAATTTGAAGGACCCCTCTGGCCGTCTTGGGTGGTGGAGCTTGCGCCTGCAAGAGTTCGACGTTACAATAGTCTACAAATCCCGCAGGAAACACTCCAACGCCGACTGCCTGTCCCGCGCCCCCGTCGACCCACCACCACAGGACTCCGATGAAGACCGCGCGTTCTTCGGAGTCGTCACAGAGAGCGACCTAGCCGCCCTGCAGCGTGCCAACCCTGACCACCGGGCCATGATCGACTACCTCAAAGGACGCAACGTCGCCGTACCCAGGGCGTTCAAGCGCAACTTATCAGCGTTCAGCCTCAAAAACTCCATGCTAGTGAAGAAGAATTTCAACCCCGGAACGAGAACGAATTATCTACTTGTCATCCCCGCAGACCTTCGTGACGAAATTTTGGAAGCGTGCCACGACGACCCGTCTTCCGGACATCTCGGAACAGCTCGCACGATTACAAAAATCAAGGCGAAATACTTCTGGGCCCGCCTTACATCCGATGTCATCCACTACGTCCGGAGCTGCCGTGACTGCCAGCGACGACAAACACCACCGACGAGACCCGCCGGACTTCTGCAGCCGATCGCCGTCCCACGGAGGCCCTTCCAACAGATCGGAATGGACCTTCTGGGCCCGTTTCCTACATCCCGATCCGCGAACAAATGGATTGTCGTAGTGACAGACTACATGACGCGCTACGCAGAGACCACCGCTCTTCCGAGGGGAACTGCACAAGAAGTTGCAAAGTTCTTTATTAACCAAGTTGTGCTGCGACATGGAGCCCCTGAGGTCCTAATCACGGACCGCGGAACAGCCTTCACTGCGGAGCTCATGCAAGGAATCTTACGCTACAGTAACACGGATCACCGAAGAACGACGGCGTACCACCCCCAAACGAACGGACTAACTGAACGGCTGAAAAAGACAATCGCGGATATGCTGTCTATGTACGTCGACGTTGAACATAAGACGTGGGACGAAGTCCTCCCGTACGTCACGTTTGCGTACAACACAACTATCCAAGAAACCACGCAGATGACACCGTTCGAGCTAGTCTACGGAAGACGGCCAACTACGATGCTCGACGCCATGCTTCCGCACGTAGAAGACGACTAACTCAACGCCGACGTCCAAGGATACCTCCAACGTGCGGAGGAGGCCCGCCAGCTCGTTCGAGTTTGTATAACGGACCAGCAACTGGTGGATGCCGGACGCTACAATCTCCGACGCCGAGACGCCGAGTACCACCCTGGAGATCGTGTGTGGGTTTGGACTCCCATTCGACGACGTGGACTCAGTGAGAAACTTCTATGACGCTATTTCGGACCTTACCGGATTCTACGACGTGTTGGCGAACTAACGTACGAAATGATCCCCGATGGTGACTCCCGTACATCACGACGACGCACGCGGCCCGAAGTCGTCCATGTGGTTCGCTTAAAACCTTTCTACGGACGATGACGAACTTTTATTTTAATTTGTTTGGACTGTCCCTTATGTTAGCATCGGGTCGATGCACTCTTAGAGGGGGGGGGGGTAATGCCGCGAGCCATGCATTGGCTTTGTTTATTTGTGTTTTGCTTTTTCGGCCTGGCTGCGCCGGCCTGTGCTATCACTGTTGGCTGTGTGTCAAGCACGTATTCTGTTCTTTGTGCGCGGCATGTATTATCTCTTGTGATAGGGACAGCGTTTCGAACAAACGTGAACCGTCTAGCATAATCTCAGTTCTTCTAAAGTGTTCTCGATACAATTCGACTATTCGAGAAACCCTCGCGCCGAAGGATATAAATTCCCGCACAGCCGATGCCGCGACATTCGATCGCCGACGCTCACTAGCGTGCACGTCGTTTTGCCGCTGCTTCGCCGCCTGTGTATTCTTATGTTGTTAGGGGAGCACAAGTTCGCTCCAATAAACTTGTTTTCCTTATAGACAACTGCGTCGTCCTTTGCTGCGTGACAATATGAAGGAAGAATATGTTCTCTGCAGATGGAGTGACCACTCGTCCGATTCTACACAAAGGCTTTCAACTGGGCTTGTTCTAAAGGCGCCTGTGGACAGGCGGATGCCTTGATGATGAACAGGGTCCAACATTTTCAGAGCGCTTGGCGTGGCAGAGTGATAGACTATTGCCCCATACTCATGACGTGAGCGTGTAAGGCTTCTATACAGATTCATGAGGCAATTTTTGTCGCTGCCCCACGTTGTTCATGACAGCACCTTTAGGATACTCATTGTTTTCAAGCATTTATTTTTAAGATGTTTTATGTGCGGTACAAAGGTTAACTTCGCATCTAAAATTATACCTAGGAACTTATGTTCTGTGTTTACGGGTAGACGCTCACCCTTAACGACCAGTTCAAGATCAGGGTGCAAGCCTCTTTTCCGTGAAAAAAGGACAGAGGTGCTTTTCTGTGGGTTCAGTTTGAACCCGTTTTCATCAGCCCATTTGGATACCTTGTTAAGGGCGAGCTGAACCTGTCGCTCACAGATCCCAAGAGAACACGATTGAAAACCTATCTGCACATCGTCGACATATGTTGAATAAAAGATATTACGTGGGATGTACAGACGGAGAGAATTCATTTTTATAATAAAGAGCGTACAGCTGAGCACCCCACCCTGTGGCACTGCGGTTTTCTGTACAAATGTTCGGGACAGAACATTGCTCGCTCTAACGCGGAAGGTACGATCAGACAGATAGCTATCAATGACACTGAACATATTACCGTGTAAACCTATGTGTGAGAGGTCTCTCAATATTACAAAACTCCACGTAGTATCGTAGGCCTTCTCCATGTCGAGGAAAACAGATAAGAAAAACTGATTATGAACAAAAGCCTCACGTATGTGTGCCTCGATACGTATAAGATGGTCGGTGGTAGATCGGCCCTCTCTAAACCCGCACTGGTATGGGTCAAGCAATTTGTTTGTTTCTAAGTAGTGGAGTAAGCGGCAATTAATCATTTTTTCAAACTGTTTGCAGAGGCAGCTTGTTAACTCTATAGGTCTGTAACTTGATACAGTAGAGGGATCCTTTCTCTGCTTCAAAATTGGAATTATAACAGCCTCCTTCCAGGAGGAGGGAATCACACCTGAAAACCATATGCGATTATAAAGAGAGAGGAGGGTTTCTTTAGTTTCGGAGGGTATTTCCTTCAGCATCGCGTACATTACGTTGTCAGAACCTGGGGTAGATGTATTACAGCAGCTGAGTGCTGTTCGCAGTTCTGCTAAGCAGAATGGTGCAATATATGCCTCATTTCTTGTGGATTTTCTTTCTAACTTTTGTTTTTCTATTCGTGCCTTGTGATTCTGGAAGGATTCGGAGTAGTGTGAGGAGCTCGATATGTGTTCGAAATGTGTGCCAAGAAAGTTGGCTTGATCCTTCAAGCTTTCCCCGAGGCTATTTACTAGTGGAAGGGATTACGTTTGTTGGCCTTTAATTTTATTTACCTTATTCCACACTTTTCCCTCATCTGTGTACGAGTTGATACTCAATATAAACTTTGTCCAGCTCTCTCGTCTAGCTCGTCGACGCGTTCTCCTTGCCTGCGATTTGACCCGCTTGAAATTTTCCAGGATTTCTGCATTAGGGGAATCGCGAAGCAACGCCCATGCTTTGTTCTGAGTGGTCCGTGCTTTCCTGCATGCGTCGTTCTACCAAGAGACTCGCCGTTTAGAAGACATTCCGCTCGTTTTGACAATACATTTAGATGCAGCATCAAGTATAAAAGCTGTAAAATACGTGACAGCGTCATCTATGGTCAGGGCAGACAGCTCAGTCCATGTGATGTGTGTAAGAGTTCTATACCCTTCCCAATCAGCTGAGTCAATCTTCCATCGAGGAACCTGGGGTGGTAGTTGATCTTTGTTCGGCGCACTCAGGATGATTGGGAAGTGGTCACTCCCATAAGGGTTTTTAAGAACGTCCCACTTAAAAACAGGTAAAAGGGACGGTGATGAAATGCTAAGATCTATGGAGGAGTACGTGTTGTTTGCAAGGCTAAAATACGTAGGCTTCTTTATATTTAAAAGACATAAACTAGAAGAGAAAAGGAGCTGCTCAATGAGACGTCCGCGCGCATCACAGTGAGCATCGCCCCACAGGACATTGTGTGCATTAAAATCACCTAGAACCAGAAACGGCTCTGGGAGTTCATCTATTAATGATTCTAGATCACGTCTGTGTCGCTGTTGATGCGGTGGTATGTACACAGAACATATGGTAATGAGTTTGTTAAAAAGTACAGCTCGATTGGTCACTGCCTCACGGGCTGCTTGGAGCTTCAAATACTGGCATGCTATACTACGATCAGCTATAATGGCTACACCGCCAGATGGTACGACAGCACCCTCCCGGTCTTTTCGGAAAATGATATATTGTCATAGGAAGTCCTTGTGCTTAGGAGTTAGGTGCGTTTCTTGCCCACATAGCACTTTCGCGTTAAACTTACTGAGAAGTTCTTGGACGTCATCTAAATTTCTAAGCATTCCCCTTACGTTCCACTGTATGATTTTGTCCATAGTGAGAAAAAAAGGGAAAAAGTGCTGTGTGCAGAGAAGACAGAAATTAGCTCATTTTACAGGGCCTTTGTCAGGCCCTGTAATCGGCGTTATGTCCTTTTTCGGGCGGTCGAGAGAAGCTCGCCGCTTCTTCGGCGCTCCCTGCGCCGTTTGGCTTGAACTGGTGTCCATAGCCTCTTGCGGGGCACTGGACGCCCGCTCTAAAGAGCGATCTGTGCGTCGCTTAGACTTCGCCTCGATCAACGAAGTCTTTGTCCCCACCAAGCTGGGCGTTGATGAAGCCCCCTTGGCCTCGTGTTTGCCCTGGCTGCTGCCAGAGCTTGTAGAGGTCACTGGTGTGGACAGGCTGAATGTGGGCAGGGCAGCGCTGGCTGCTCCCGCCGTAGGGGCTTGTGGCATTGGCCTCGGCACGCTAGGCGCAGTCCGGGTAACTGCCAAGGGCCTTTGTGGTGCCGCCCCTCGTTGCACCACTTCGCCGAAAGGTGTTTTTAGTGCCAATGTTAACGACATTAGTTGTCTTGCTTCCCTGCATGTGATATTTTCCTTTACTTTTATAGCTATTATTTCTTTTTCTTTTTTCCAGGCTGGGCACGCTCTGGAGTATGCGGGGTGACTACCTTCGCAGTTAGCACAGAGGACCTCATCATGTCTACATTCATCAGCACTGTGGCCGGTTGTGCCACACTTAGCACAGATCAGCTGCCCTCGGCAGCTCTGGGATGCATGACCAAATCGCTGGCATTTGAAACAACGCCTCGGGTTTGGAATGAAAGGTCGGACATGGAGTTTTACATAGCCAGTTTCGAGAGTTTCAGGTAAAGTGGTTGAATTGAAGGTGAGTATCAAGTGCTTTGTTGCTATTTCATTGTTGTTACGTCTGATTTTGATGTGCTGGACATGTATTACACCTTAGTCCTTTCATCCATCAATGAGCTCTTCTTCACTCAGTGTCATCAAATCTTCGTCCGATACCACGCCCTTCACTGTATTCATGGTATGGTGTGCGCTCACAGAGACGGGGATGTTACCAAATGCTACGAGGTGCGAGAGTTTATTGTACTGTTCCTTGTCTTTTAATTCGTGAAGCATATCTCCACTTGCCATCTTCGTGGCCTTATAACCGGTTCCAATGGTCTCTCTCAAGCACTTGATCACAAGGAAGGGTGAGATTGCTCTAGCTTTTGTAGATAATTGTTTGCAGTGGAGGACATGGTATTTTGGAAAAGTTTCTCTGTTTTTGGGCCAAAGTAGTGAAGTTGCGTCGGTGCGTACCCTTTTCGAAGCACGATCAGTTAAAGAGGGGGTCGAGGATCCCATGAGAAAATGTGTATTTTTCGGTAACGGAACCTACCACCCACCACGGAGTCCAACGAGGGGACGTGGCAGAGCATGTGGTGGGCATGTCTGCGCAACGCCAGCAGTACGCAGTTACTATAACCCAACATGATTTACCCTAGTTTGAATAGCCACACAATGTTAACCTTGCCGCCAGGAAAAACAGAAGTAAATTGAAGAGAGGAGAGATCAGCAAAGATTGAAAGTATGAAGGAAAGACGAAGATGGAGAGAGGCAGAGACAGGAAAAGGCGACTGCCGGTTTCCCCTGGGTGGGTCAGCCCAGGGGTGCCGTCTACGTGAAGCCGGGGCCAAAGGGGTGTGTTGCCTCCGCCGGGGGGCCTTAAAGGTCCAATCACCCGGCGTTGGCTCAACCCCCAGGATCCCCTTTTCCCCGGACACGGCAAAGCCACGCACGGCTAGGCGTGGGAGGGAGCCGAAACCCCCCGTTAGCTCGGGTCCGTGGTGTCGCTACACACCAAACGCTTACTTGCGCATGCGCCCCTGCGGGGTGCCCAGTGTGCGCGAGCGTCACCACTACAATAGAGTATAATGGGACCTTCATGACACGCCTTCGGCCGTTTTGCTAGCTCCACATATAACAAATTTGGTGTTACGTGACGTCAATGGATTACGAAATATATGACTGGTCAAAACTTGATAAACCTCACACGCGTGTCATGTAAGGACATGACAACATACCACGCTTATAGCGTGCTCGCGGCTGTTTCGCTAGCTCCGCATATACTAAATGTGGTATCACGTGACGTGAATTGAAGGCAAAAGTAAATGACACATCCAAACACGATAATCATCACACGGAAGTAATGTACGGCATCATTTGCCTCCCTCTCGTAACGTTGGGCTGATATTAATTGACATATCAAGATTTATGATTCGTGCTTCACATGTCATCGATTCCCACTGCACATCGAATCTTCCAATTTTTTTGTGTGTTGAATATCATTGCCATGGAAATGTCAATCAGTGAGCGTTACCTTCCTTTTTGAAATGTGTGTAAATGTAAACTAAACTTTCAGATGTAATCATGTGAGCAAATTATATTAATTGTAACACAATGTGCTCACTCGCAGATGAATACGTAGTAGGTTAGTAGGAATACGTAGTAGGTTAAATTGTCTACGTTTGCAACGTAGAACACACGCTCTTCAAACATGGATGTTTACAAGACGAATGATAAAAAAAATCGTTCAGTGATGACGTTAGAGGCCACTGAAGTTTAAAACGCCTCACGACGGTGTCATCAGATCACATCGTCCCTGTGTCAACGTCGTCCCTGCGTGAACATCGCACGCAAACGCTGAAAAACCAGGTGAGGCGAAGAAAGCTTGCAATATCTCCGATCATGGAGGCAGTGTGAAGCTGCGTTAGATGAAGAAATCTTCCGGTGCGTGACGAGGACTCATGGTAGCATATACGGAATTAAACTTAAGGCGGATTTTGCCTTCGATCTGCATTGGGCGGCGAACACCTAAAGGACTTTGTAAGTTAACCCTTGAGACGAATGAATGCTGCCCAGCTCTCGCATTATAGAAGTCACTTTATTGAAACGCAGTCAAAAAGTGGTAGCCTTTGCTTTTTTTTTCGATTTGAGCAAAACTTCATGAGGTAGCACGTCATTGTATAAAATGCGTAGTTGTGAGCATACTTTGCTCATTGCAGACAAAGCTACACTGGCTTGTAAAATGTAGCCCATGGCATGACATAACACTGGCCCTCAGTTTAGGGCAGAAAATTCCGTACTATCGCGACGAAAAGGGCGCTGCTGTGCGACAGCGGCACAGCCAGGAGGTTGCGCTGCTGGCCAAGCCCCCCCCCCCCCCCTCCTAGAAAGTTTCTGGCCATGGCATACATAGCGCGAAAGCCTTCTCCCCCCCCCCCCCTACCTCTTGACCAGGTCGATGAGGTTCTTGATAGCTGAGTGTAGCGCTGTTCGCGCACTCTTTCAAAATCGAGTAACGTTGTAATATAATTAGCTCACTCATAAAATCAGATAATTTTCATAACATCGTTATTCAAGCGGACAATGAATACCGTTACAGCAATAGGCGTTGGGAGATGATTTAAACTCCAACCACACCCCGCGAGTGCTTTTAAAGGGCCGCTGCTGCGTAGCTCCACAGTTACTTTTGATGAAGGAACCAAGTCGGTTTCGAAACGGCGGGTTTCTTCAAAACTTTTGATTGGAGTCTAAATCATCTCCCAGTTTCATATCCAACCAGACATATTTCTATCGAATGTTAACATTCAAGCAATAGACGTTCTCTTGACACGACACCCGTACAGTGTCTGTCACTGAAGTAGTTATAAGCATTGACACAGCTACATCGTAGAATATTTTACCATCATGAAGAATGTCTTAGTTCGATTTCGGCTCCACCAGAAGTATTTATTTATTATTTCCAACACAACTTTTGATCGCCTAACCACAGCTAACATGCCGGTGCTTTACTCTTCCTTTACTTGACCTAATATGCTGTTGAATTGGTTTGGCTGTATTCGGCGACGAGGCTCTAAAGAAAGCACTTTTTTTTTTGTTCAGGAACGACTTAAGTTACAAACGGCATTGTAAAGTAAAAGCGTTTAAGTAATTGACCGGTGCTAGGGTCACATATACGATCTCCTTACAAGCATTTGGTTTAGACAAAAAAACAGAACTTTTCTCGAGAACTAGAGCACGCTAGAGCAAGGGAGGTAGGGGGATCATATAGCACTTTAAATATTTTATATATACATTTGTTCAAAGGCGACATCTCCAATGGGAACTCAAAGTAATGTTGAGGGGGCGCTTTGGCCTGAAGTGCGTATTTTTTTTTAAATGTCGTGAAAGATATCTCTTACGTTGTTGCTGCACTCTCTTTGTAAATATCCTAAATTTAATAGTGCTGTTCACAGCACGTAAAACATGAAACACAGGAAAAAAATATAAAAAATTATAGCAGCTCCTTTTTTCCCTATTCCTGACCTTTATATGATGAGCTCCTCTAACACAGTGCTTTCTGTAGCGTCATCTAAGGTGCAAAAATACAAAGCCCCTGTAGTTTCAGATAAAGCGACATCCCCACTTTTTGGAAACTTCACGAAGGGAAGGTAGTTCTATCTTTGTAAACAAAATAAAAAACAAGCAAAGTTTGAATGCATCCGGGGAAAAACAAATCGACCGGCAGAATTTAACGATTGTCTATCGCCCGATGGTAAATCGATGAACCTGCTTTCTGACCCCCAACCTACTGCCACTCCCGATGTTCGGTTGGGGCTGTAAGAGAAGGCGCCAAACGGGAGGGGTCCTAGCACTCCCGCCTTAGACATTGGTGCACGTTCACCAAACGTTACAGTGATCCCCTCCACCAGTTTCTCTGAAGAAGAAAAAAAGTTTATGAGGTAGGCAGCGCTGGTAGAGTTGCACAATCGCGAGCAGGTCTGCCTGCAGAGCGAAGTAGGCGTTACTTACGGTCCTCGTTAAACCGAAAGCCTGACTCACAGCTTCGCAGGGAGACTAAATTTGCTGGTAGTTACTGGCAGGAAAGCTTGACGCGTTCTTGTGCATGTTATGTAGATAGCTTCGTTCGTGACGTTGTCAGCTTGAAAGGCAAGACGTTGATGACAAGTGACACCTGGTACGATGACATTCGAGGAAATAAGACGCTGAAAGGGTAGACATGCGATCGGGTTACGAGGAGGAGTTGCAACCCACTTGGTGTTTGGCAAATTCTTCTAGCACTTAGATTTCACTCATAATCAGTTCGGTTCTGCTCTAACTGTTTTGCTATGGAGAGGTTGAGGTCAAAATCACCTTGGCTACTTCATATGAATAAGTTCTGCAGGGAAAAAAAGAACTATACTGAACGGAACTCGAAAACAAACAATTTAAAAAAAATCATAACAGCACACTAAAACCAGTTGATTAGCATGCACAATTTGCTTGCAGCAGTTCACGCTGTCGTAAACTGTTCACGCGCACGCCTTCCTTTTCTACTGTCAGTATGTGTCAATCCCTGGCTCTCTATCACAGGCGCTTATTCAGTCCGGTCTCCACTAAGAAGTCTGTCAGGAACATGTCTTCTTATTTTCACCGAGGCGTAGAAAGTTACGTTACCCTGCTAAGCAGTGGGCTTCTCCTTAATCGGTATTTACCATAAATACCGAGCTACCTGCCATGGAGACATATATTCACGACATGTTTACGACAAATCTATTTGCATATTGCGTATCATAATAAATTTGTCTATTGCTGGATAGCCTTGCGTTTCTTAGCACTGAACAGTGTTTGTATCTAGAGAATACGTGGTGCAACAGTAGAATATTGCAGCTTTAGTTTACATTATTTACTGGCTCAGTACATCAGTACTTCTAGATTATTATAGGTCACATCAATTGAATTTTTTATGGTTCTTGCGCTGGTTATCAGTCACTGTTTTTATGTTAAAAATTCTGGTGCTATGCCGTACGCTTGAAGCTCAAAATATATATTTGTTCAAACGAATGCTAAAAACACGTAACATTGCTTATATGCTGGAGTGTTGCTGAATTCAACTGCGCTGGAGAACACACGATTTGTTTATTCTCTGAAGCAAAGCCATAAAACTCGGTGCACATATTAGGAGTCAACACTATAGGTGTGTAAATTCCAGTCGCAAGTAACACAGAAATACCTTTCTCCTTCCTGTTTTTCCTGATAGCCTACGCTATTTGTTGAATTGAAAAAAAAAAACACCTCTCACACCCAAGTGCTCATTGCTTCCACGGATTCGCGTTGGCTGTACATTCCATGGGAGCACTCAGCACAAAGGGCTTCAGCCCAATGCTTAGCGAAACGAATGCAACGTTAGGAAAGAAAACAAATGCAAGAGTACAAGTGAAAAAACAACTACAGCACCAGAAAACACACAGAATAGAGACAGCATGCACTCACAAGTGCTGTTTGTGTCGCTTGTGGGTTTTCTTTGCGCTGGGGATATGTTATATCAAGATGAAGCAGTGTGCCCAGAAAGATATACATAATTCGAAGAGCGTTATTTTTTTACTAAACGAGTAGCTTTCCGATAAAAGATGTTGCCATATTCATATCGATATGGGCCTATTGGTCATTACGAACTACACTGGACAGGCCTATACCATCAACATGCAACAAACTGAGTACACGTGTTCCTCGTATTTTTCTCTCCCACGACCCTTCATACCGTTTAAAAATAACTTGCAATGGTTAGGGTTTTATGTCCCAAATTTCGAAGTTTGACAGAAATGCCAAACTAAAGTCACTTATGAGCTTCTATTTATCGTTGGGTGAATTGATAAGGCGGCACACTGCCCCACAATAGCAACTGCGCTCAAACAACGTTGCCGCAGAGCAAAGCCAGTAGCGCATTCTATAGTGTAGAGATAGTAATATAATGGTGGATGTTCTAAGGGTGAAAAGGTGTGCTCAAGATGGTTATTGGCATCCAGAATGCAAAACTCACACAAACCTCCAATAGAAAGAAAGAAGCCGCGGGGAATGGCTCTAAATTTCTCCACCACTTATGCGTATTCTTTCGTTCTCGCCTTCTTACAGTGGTATACACGAACTTATAACACTGGTGCACAAGAAGTGTGCCCCGCCGTGGTGGTCTAGTGTCTAAGGTACTCGGCTGCTGACCCGCAGGTTGCGGGTTCGAATCCAGGCTGCGGCTGCTGCATTTACCATGGAGGCGGAAATGTTGTAGGCCCATGTGCTCAGATTTGGGCGCACGTTAAAGAACCTCCGGGTGGTCGAAATTTCCGGAGCCCTCCACTACGGTGTCTCTCATAATCATATCGTAGTTTTTGGACGGTAAAACCCACATATCAATCAATCAATCAATCAATCAATCAATCAATCAAACAAACAAACAAACAATCAATCACACGAGGTGTCCGCAGTGTTACACTGCGGGCACGTTTCTTACGTGAGCTCACTACTACCGGCGAAAATACGTTTCGAATAGTTTACACTTGCAGCGTCAAAGCAATGATATCGCAAAGTCGCTCATCCATTACCAGTGCGAGAGCTGTGTCGACCGCGTGAAAAATGGAAGCCAGGAATCTTGTTAGAGTTTTTCATTGTCGCAACAGTGACGTCGGCTGCTGACATTATTTAAGGTTGGCGTGTTGCTATCTTACGCCTTACCTCCTATATATTATAGGGCCTGCGTCATTCATAGTAAGTTCAAAGTTTCTTCGATCAAGACCAACAGGGTTGCAGCAGGAAATGACGGGTAGCTTGATACGAAACTGTATAGATTGACCAGTTCCTGTTCGCACTTGCGTGTGCTGCAAGGTGGGAACAGAAGGCGGGTGCTCAGCCTTATGAGCGAAACCTGGTGTAGCTGTTCCTGAATAGTCCACGCAATGGTCTCTCTTGTTTCTAGTTCTGTCATATGGTGACGCAGTATAATTGATTGAGATTACAAATGTATAAGCGATATTACTGGCAAGGAAAAGAAAAAAAAGACTGAAAAGACATATGTGTCATGTGTTTTTTTTTGTTTGTTGCAGCCCACATGGTGTAATATTCGCGCACATGTTCACGCAGTTATCTTTCTATACGATCCTGTTTTTTTGTGTATGTGTGTGTGTTTGTGTGTGGGCCCAGAAGACGGCCAAACATTGTCTCATTACAGCTACCGTGGTGTTCCCCGGCATGGCGTTTTGTTCTGTTGTATTTTTGTCTAAGTGCACTCACTGAACAGCTGCCATGCACAGATAGATTATCGATGTACGCTGATGATATGGTGGTCAGCAGAATGCCGATATTACAGGACTAAAAAAACGCGTGGAAAAACTTGAGGTCAAAGTGAACGATTTCGAAATCGGAAAGCTGAAACAAGAGCTTAATGACTTGGATCAGTACAGCCGACGACTAAATTTAGAAATACACGGTATGCCCTATCATACAGGAGAGAATTTGCTTGACAAACTTAATAGGCTAGCAGATGACCTTGACGTCCCACATCTTTCTGACCAGGATGTGGAAGCCGTTCATCGACTGCCACCCAAGAGAAAAACTGATAATGCAAGCAAAACAGAGACGGTTCCGCCCATTTTGGTTCGGTTTTTTTCGCGAAAGATTAGGGACAGCTGGCTACCGAAGAAAAGTGAACTGAGGAAAACTAAATCCAAAATATTTCTGAATGAAAACCTAACAGCGCAAAACAAACAGCTTTTCTGGAAGATGAAAACAAGAGCAGTTGAACGAGAATATCAGTTTGTGTGGCATAAGAGTGGTAAATTGTTTGTTCGCCGTAGCCCACGCGATCGTGTAATTCGGATTATCACGATGGATGACCTCGAAAAGATAAAATAGGGCTCTCATGCATGCTGCTTGTCATTGCACGTGACGTATAAAAATGGCAAGGTTCAATAAATATTATGATAAGGACGCTTTTAAGGCTTCCGCCGCATCATGCTCTAGAAACGATTTGTCTATTCTGCATTTAAATGCGCAAAGCTTGAAAAGTAAGGAAGAACGCGTTTGCATGCTTCTTGATGATTTTAAATACAACTTTGACATTTTAGCCTTTTCTGAAACATGGTTCACCGATGAATATGAGGTACAATTCCCAGGTTACAGATGTACAACCGTATCCAGAAAAGAAAAGCGAGGAGGCGGGGTAGCATTTTATATCAAAAACGATTTGCATTTCGAAACTGTGACAGAGTTTTCAGTCGTAAACCCACACTACGAATCCCTCATGATGAAGTGCTACCATACTGCAATTGTGGTAATTTATAGACCGCCCTCTGGTGCCATAGATGCCTTTTTTAACTTTTTAGAACGTATGTTGAATTTTTGTTCCGAACTCGGTCTGACTATTGTTACGACGGGTGACTTCAACAT
This sequence comes from Rhipicephalus microplus, assembly GCF_043290135.1. Classification (NCBI taxonomy): domain Eukaryota; kingdom Metazoa; phylum Arthropoda; class Arachnida; order Ixodida; family Ixodidae; genus Rhipicephalus; species Rhipicephalus microplus. Next base: position 602,385 of record NW_027464598.1, on the reverse strand, counting down.
CAATATGCTGTCTCTAGAACGCAACAAACAAGTTCTTCTTGATCTATTTCTCTCTTACGGCCTAGAAAATGTAATTGATGTACCGACAAGAGTAACAGATGTCTCCGAAACTCTAATTGATCTATGCTTTATCCCACAAACGAATGTCATAGAAGCAGGTGTCTTGATATCTGATGTCAGTGATCACATGCCAATTTTTGTTTTCTTCAACCCTCATTCAAAAACACATAGAATGCGTGCCAATAAAGCTTTTAAACTTAGAAAGATTAACAAAAGCAATGTTGCTGCTTTTTGCTGCATGAGGTTTCACCATGAGTGAAACCTCATGGTCTTATCTGTATCAGTTAACGGATCCTGTCATTGCTTATAATTATTTTATCAATCACCTTAAAAAACTTTATGATGAAGCATTTCCTGTAACTACTATCAAACAAAACAAGAAATGTAGGAAACCTTGGATTACCACGGTGCTTCTAAGGAGAATGAAGGAACGAGACAGACTTTTTAGTCAATTCATTAAAACTAGACAACCTAATCTCCTAACTGTTTATAAGAAAATTAGAAACAAACTAGGGCGTGATATCAAAGAAGCAAGAAATTGTTATTACGAAAGAAAGTTCGAAACCATTCTAAATGACCCCAAACGTGTGTGGCAAACATTAAAAGGCCTACTGCCGCAAAAAGAGCCACTCAGCGTCTCTGAAATTGTAGACAGCGATATAACTTATACCGGTATATCTTTGGCTAATAAGTTTAATGAACACTTTTTAAAATGTGGAGCATCGGTAAGTGATAACTGTGAAAGGCATAATTACAGGTCATACATTATGCATAACTCCTTGAATTCTCTTTTCATGGAGCCAACAACAGAACATGAAATTAAATCCCAAATACTAAAGTTAAAGAATGCATCCGCATGTGGCCAGGACGAGATAAAAGCCGAGCCGATAAAAGCAGTTGTCAACAGTATCAGCAATCCTTTATCGCACATATGCAACCTCATTTTGGCTACAGGCGTGTTCCCTGATAAACTAAAAATCGCTAGAGTAACAGTTATATTTAAGGGAGGCGATAGAAATGACATGAACAACTACAGACCAATCTCGGTACTACCACTGTTTTCAAAAGTTTTCGAACAAATGATTAATGTAAGAATTATGAATTTCTGCACTAAAAATGATGTACTTACAGGCAATCAATACGGCTTTCAGAAAAAGAAGTCAAGTGAAATGGCTCTTTTAAGTATCAAAGAAAAAATAATTCAGAATTTTGAAGACAAAAAGTATACTCTAGGGATATTTCTTGATTTTAAAAAGGCATTTGACTCTATTAAGCATGATATCTTATTAAAAAAGTTAAGCGAATATGGCGTTAGGGGACTTGCTCTTGACCTTATACGCAGTTATTTGACAAACCGCTACCAATACACAGACACCAATCATTCAAAATCAGTTTTAGGTGAAATTAAATACGGTGTTCCTCAGGGTTCCATCCTTGGACCACTTCTTTTTTTATTATATATAAATGATATAGGTAATATTCCGTTCACGCCAGATATAATTCTTTACGCCGATGACACGAATGTATTTTTTTCAGGAGAGAACCTACATATTCTTCAGTTGCAAGCTAGCAAATGGCTCAATAATTTATCTGAGTGGCTTAGTGTAAATAAACTAGAACTAAATACCAAAAAAACTAAATATATAATTTTTCGCTGCCGAAATAAGTCAATCAGGAATGACGTACATTTGAAATTCCGTGGCGAGATCATCGAGCGTGTAAGAATACATAAATTTCTCGGTGTTCTTTTCGAAGAAAATCTCAGCTGGTCTCCTCATGTCGATAACCTCACAAGACGCATCTCACGTTCAATAGGTATTATCAGCAGAGCAAAGCAACTTCTGCCACGTTGGTTAAAACTCCAGCTATATTACGCACTAATTCATTCCCATTTACAATACTGCCTCCTTGTGTGGGGAACAACAACAAAAACAAATCTTAAAAAGCTGTATATCCTACAAAAACGTATTGTGCGAGTTATTGAAAATGTGCCATATATAACTCACTCCGCTCCACTTTTTAAAGCGAACACTATATTAACAATGCAACACATACTGAAAAAGAAGCTAGGCATTACATTATTTCAGAAAATAAAGTTATGCCACGATAGTTTTTTTCGACAATTTCTGGGAAAAGGACACGCTTACGAAACCAGAAAAACTAGGTATGTTAAAGGTTTTACACGAACTAACTATGGTATGCAAAAACAATCTTACGTTATAGCAGACTTTTTAAATCATCATCCTACCGTGATAAACTTGGTACAAGAAACGATGCACATGAAATGCTTCAAAAGAAAGTTAACTGCATATCTCCTATCAATACAAGAATAATTCTGTTTTCTTTTTTTCTATTTTTTCTTTTTTTTTCTCTTTTTTTTACCTTGCTGCAGTTTATACTGTATATGTATGTAGAAAATCTTTCTGTTTCATATGTATATAGAACAATGTATATATGTAGAAAATCCTGTATATGTTTGGCCAAAATATGTATACTATATGTAACCTTGTGTATTTTGCTTAGATAACTGCCACTGATGTTTGAGTTGTGTGTGTCTAAAAAGGGGAGTGACACCCAGTCAGGCATTCGTGCCTTTTTGTCACTCCTCCTAGACAGGGCAAATGTACATATTACTTGTCTTTGTCTGAAATAAATACGAAAAAAAAATGATATCTTTGTTTGTATATCCACCATGACATGCGTGCAGTTGCGAGCAAGAATTGAAAGAGCTGCCGCTCACACAGCCCGTTACCTACGAATTCGAGGCTTGGAAATTCCTTCCATAAACTGCAACTTTGTGGCCTTCACGCGCAAAGCATTGAATAATTACGGCATAAATAAAACAATGGCCAAAGTGTACGTACATTCGATCATACAATACACTGGTTGTCGACAGGGATTTATCAAGGAGTCTTCATGTATAGTACCTGAACATTAAATTATTTATTTGGACACCCAAAAGGCCCGGAAGGCATTGCATAGGGCGGTGGGAGATTTATAAGCAATAAAATGCGAACACATTTCAGGCGTGCAGCAATCGGCTATTGCCATTTATTGAAGTTATTCGCAGGTAAGATTTGGGGAATGTCAGTCAGTGCAATGCTACTGCTGTACAGGGTACTGTTTTTCGGTTTCCTGTGGTACAGCTTGCCCGCATTAACTAACGTAAGCTAAGCAAGCCTGCAAATATAAGTGTTCAGGCCCGAGCGCTCCGAATTCGCTTAAGCCTGCCTGTTAGCGCATCTACGGTGGCTCCCATTAGCCCCGAGAAGTTGGAGTGGCACCGCCTGGTGGGAGACTTGCATTACGGCAGGGCAGGGACTCTTCGAATCTTGCTGTGGCGCGTTAATTTACTTAACACGCGCTCGCTTCAAACGCCATAACGCTGGGAGTCTTAGCATGTTGCTTGTCTCACGCTTAAAATAAATGACGGAAGCAGCATCCATGATGTTCCTCGTAAAACATTGAAAAACTAAAAAACAAATTGGTAGAATCGTCTACGGTGCCGGTGCTCCAGCGGGGCATGCACTTTAATGATGTTTTTTATGGTGTAGCACTGCTTACTTCGAAGATGGGTTCGATTCTCGGCGATGGTACCCGCCCTCCAACGGGGGTGAACAGCAAGACAATGCATGTGCAGCAGGTTGAAAAAATGCAAGGTGACTACAATATTACTCGGCAGAATGCCTCGCGATCACGTCGCGCTTCTGAAACGTATACGACAGCGTACTCGCGTTTGAGGTTGTGTTGTTCACGGGCGATTCCTTTAAAAAGATGTGATTGTTTCGCCTCCACGTTTGGTATCTGTATCGGACGCATCGAAGTAACTACTGGCAGAGTTTTTTTATTTTGTTTTTTCTGTGTGCGCGTGTGGTAGTTAGTATCGAGTGTCGCAATATATCACGAGTGCGCTCGCCCAACAATACCACCGCCGCTGTTGTGTTATATTTTACCTTTTTCGTCCACTTTGTTGTTATGCACATCTATATCACAATTGCTACGATACTCTTAAAATAGTACGGTTAACCTTCCCCATACCTTTATCGCCTTGCTTATCTTGTGCCATCTGCACGAAATGTACAACAACCACATGCACATATACACCGATGGTTCAACCACAGCGTCTGGTTCTGGTGGCGCGGTGGTGATTCCAGCTAGAGGAATCACTCTGCGAATCAAACTGTCACATGTCACTACGTCCACAGCGGCCGAACTTGCGGCTTTGCGTGGCGCCCTAGAGTACATCAAATCAAAAGACCGAGTAAATGGGCTGTGTTTTCCGACTCAAAACCAGCCCTACAGATTATGCAGTCAGTCCTTCAACGAGGTTGCCATGAACAAATAACTTACGAAGTTGTCAAGCTTGTTCAACACGTCACAGAAACAGGCCACGAGGTCAAGTTTTAGTGGCTTCCTGGCCATTGTGGGATCAGTGGCAATGATTCCGCAGACAACGCGGCTCGCACATCGCAGCAAAAAGAACACACCCTTCCGATTCCTTTGTCAAGGACCGACGCTGCAAAGCAACTTCGTCACCTGGCACGTAGTCTGAGTCTGCAGGAGTGGAACACCCCAAGCATAAGACATACGAGACTACACCAAATAAACCCTCGACTGGAACTTGGACCTCCATTCGGACTTTGTCGACGTGAAGCTTCACTTCTTTGTCGCCTTTAGTTGTGGGTTGCCTTCACAAAAGCATATAGAACCCTCATCGGATTGACCGACAATGCGGAATGCGACATCTGCTGCACCAAAGAAAACATCGACCATCCGATATGCCATTGCCCTCGATTTGCCTCTGAAAGCCAGAAGCTTACGGACGCATAGCGACAATCGGACGATCGGCCACTCTCTGTGCAGATGCTACTGGAACACAGTCATTGCCTTTCGTCGGCTCAAAAAGCAGTCAAAGCTGTCTTGTGCTTTTTGAGGACTACAGGCCTATGTGACCACCTTTAACTTTTTTGTAGTGCCGCCGCTGCATACGCGCCAGCCGATTGTCTGACAATCCTTCTTTTTTTTTCTCTCTCTCTCTCTTTCTCTTCTCTTTTCTCTCTCTCTTTCTCTCTCTCATCTTTATGCCCCCTTCCTACTCCCCCAGCGTAGGATAGCAAACCGGGCATGTGCCTGGTTAACCTCCATGCCTTCCCTCTTTCTGTTTATCCCCCCCCCCCTTACCTTGTGGTTGTCATTAGAGTTGAGTTAAACAAAAAAACGAGCCCTGAAAATTCCATTCTTTTATTGATTACATACCTGGCTCGTGTAAAAACCAATGAACTGGGAATTTATTATCTCACTCTGTGTTTTCAGCTCACATTTAGTATCACATCGATCGACATCTGTTTCAAAGGGCACATTGCGAAGAGCTATGAACACGTGGGTTGAAGATAAACATGAACAGTACTGCGTGCTGTTTTCATCACACTTTGACCTTGGTGTCAAATAAATGATACTAGTATGGCTGATCATTGGATCATGGACGACTCTAACTGCTTTTCATTACTATCCAGGCTACAACCGCTTGAAAGCGAAATAGAAAATACTTGAAAATGTAGATGCCACATTGCTCACCTTTCTTTTCATCTCAACTGTACAGTGTCATATGATTGCTGTCTTTTTTTGAGTCATTTGGGGTGAATTGTTCTAGGTAATGAGAGCATGGAAGCATGTCTGCACACAATGTAGGAATGTTTGCCTTTATGATGTCTCACGCTGGGAACTTTTCGTAATGGCAAGTTTATTAGGTGTGTCCCTGTCCACTGGTCTGTGTGGTAGTCATAATATTGCACTACCTCTGTGACCTCCCCTGACATTCCCAGTTTGGAGGGGGAAGAATCCAGCACAGGTGAAATGAAAAAAAAAATAGGTAAATTGAGAAAAATTGTAAACAAAAAAAACTGAAACAGATATATAGAATTGACGGGTATTTTTAGCACAAATGTCACTAAGCTGCCATTTAGAAACAAAACTTACAAGTGAAAGTCTACTTCAGATCAAAACTCCTATGTTGGTTTTCCGAAGGGGAAAGGGCGGGGGTAGTTTGGACGTCGTGCGGGGGCGCGCACTAGGCCCTGCCGCAGCAGGTTGCCGAGGCCTGATTTGTGGCACTCTCGCTACATGCCGGCGCTGCACACTTCATTTTAGCGGCCCGCGGCGCTGCTGTAAAGAGTACCGTTTCTGCGGGGGGGGGGGGGGGGGCAGGTAAATTAAGTTCTGTATTTGTCTGTCTCGGCCTACATGTCTGTAACCTCACGATCAATCGCCTGATCGTCGTCAGCGTGCCTCACCGTTGTCTTCACGCCCCCTACCTGACTCATCTGGTTTGAAACGCATTCGGTAACGTTGTGTTCGAACAAGTTGAAGCGCAGGCACATTCAAGCACTGCGATGTTACGCCGAACGCAACCTAGTGGGGATAGGCTGATTACATGCTAGATACGATAGCTTGAACGATTATTAACAATCATGATTATTAACAATTTGTCTGCGGCAGTGTGCCGCAGACAAATGCAATTTGACAATTTTAAATGACGGCTCCCCAACTTTTCTCCGAGGGCATAATTACTCTAGTTGCATCGATGTAACCATGTGTTCCAAAAATCTAGTGAATGGTGTGGTATAAACAACGGATGTAGAAACACGTGGGAGTGACCATTTTCCCATTCTAATAAATCACCCCCACTTTTGAAAAGACGACACCAGACGCTACAACAAACTGAAGAACTGGAAAGCTTTTCGGTACCACCTAACAAACCAAAATAGTGAACTCACAACAGTTGAAAGCTTTACTGAATTTCTGCAAGATAATGCGAATATATGCACAAAGAAAGTCCCGATTCCAAAAGACTATGCTGCAGTCGATGGAGAGTATGAACATCTAAGAGCCATCAGACGACGTTCAGAAAGGGCATATCGGCGCAGCGGAAGTTTAGAAGCATACAAAAATGCACAGAAAATCCACAGCGTAATGCGCAGACGGCTTGAAAATTTAGGTAAACGACGCTGGCGTGATTTCTGTGGCACGCTCTCTCCCCACACACCTGTTCGAAGAATTTGGCTTGTATTTCAAGCACTTAGTGGCCCTGTATCACAGAGCTTCCCATTTTGTGCTCTTGCTGTAGCCTTGGACAAACCGGAAGCTGTGGTAGCAGATGAATTTTGTCAACTTATCAGTAGGGCTGCCGCATCACAATGTGCCTTATTTGATAATTCTGTCGCGTTAGCCAGCCAGAGAATGAATGCATGCTTTTGGGCCCAGCATCCTCAAATAGACCCTGTATTTACGTGATGGGAGCTGCATTGTGCTATAGCATGATGTCGTCGAAAATCGGCCTCTGGACCGGAGGGCATTACGTACAATATGCTAAAGAACCTTGGGCCCACAAACACAACTATTCTCTTAGATATTTACAATAATCTATGGACGCAAGAAATCGTACCCCAGTCTTGGAAGTTTGCTCGCGTCATTCCGATCTTAAAACCGGCTAAGACGCCCTTGAACCTTGAATCCTTCCGTCCAATCAGTCTGAGAAGTTGTCTACGTAAGGTAATGGAAAAAATGATTGACGCGCGACTTCAATGGTGGTGCAACAGAACTGGTGTATTCTCCAACTACTTGACAGGTTTTAGGAAACAGAGATGCACAATGAATGCAATACTCGACATAACGTATGTGGAGCATGAACGCGCCTGTGGTAGTTTGGCGGTTGCAGTGTTCTTGGTCATCATAAGGGTATTTGACATAGTCAGTCACACTCATGTTTTGCTGAGTATGTTGGAACTCGGACTGTCCGGCAGGCCTTTGCGGTGGGTATCCAAATTTTTATCAGGTCGTAAAATATTCATTCAGACGAGCGAAAAAAAAAGTGCAGAACACGACGTGAGACAGGGAGTGCCACAAGGAAGCGTACTCAGCCCTCTTCTTTTCAACTGTGTTACGGCTGATTTAGCTAAAAGACTGCCTTCCAGGTTGAAATACTCCTTATATGCAGATGATGTGTGCATTTGGGCATCTGGCATGGACATACGGTTAATTCAGATTGAATTGCAAGACGGAATAAATATTATCAACAACTTTTTAAAAGAAAGAGGAATGATTCTATCGCACGCAAAGACAGCTGTATTGCCCTTCACCCGTAAGAAGTTAAAGAACTTCAATCACAATTTAGAAGAAGAACCACTAAAGATTGTGACACAGCATCGGTTTCTCGGAGTAATATTTGATAGGCACCTCACATAAAGGGCACCTCAAGGGCACCTATCATGGGCACCTCACATAAAGAAACTCGAAAACGAGGTGAATACGCTAGTGAATATACTCCGCAGAATTGCTGGGACATCATGGGGTGGATCTGTATCATCCATGCTCGCTGTTCACAATGCTTTATTACGACAAAAAGTTGCATATTCTGCAGCAATGTTACACGGCCTTTCCCGCACTTCAGAGGAGCGACTTCAAATACTATTAGCTAGGGGACTGGGCGTCTGCATAGGTGTTCCACGAGCGACTTCCAGCAGCCTTGTCATAGCAGAGACTCGACAACCACCCTTTCCAGTCATGAGAACGATTGAATCATGCCGACATTTTTTTCGCTTACAGACACAACACAAGGACCGCTCATTGGCACTGGAGATTTTGCTAAGAGATAAAAGCAATGCTCATAACGATGTACAGAGTAATGTACATATATTACCCAGGAAAGAATTTTGGAGCTCTGAAATAGACTATCCTCCATGGCTGCTTGTAATACCAAGCATTGAATTCTCAGTGGATGGCATTATCAGAAAGAGAGACATGTTCATCCAAGCTGCTCAACAACGAGCACTTTATCAGATACACATGCGGTATCCAGGGTACATACATATTTACACAGATGGCTCAAGTACTACAACGTCTTCAACATCGGCATTCATCATACCACAGCTCAATATTCAGGAATCGTTTAAATTATGTCGCATGACGTCATCTACTACATCTGAGCTCTTCGCTATTCTGTATGCTCTAAAGTATTTATATACTCGGTAGCAGACGCTAGAAAATGGGTACTTTTCAGTGACTCGCAGGCCGCATTAAGATCACTCTCTAGTACAAACACGACAGTAATAAGTGATAGTATGACATACGAAACGCTGAAAGAGCTCACCAAAGCAAAGAAGGCGCAACATGAGATCAAATTCCAGTGGATACCTGGCCACTGCAACATTCCTGGAAACATAGCTGCCGATGAAGCAGCACGACAAGCACATCGTAAAGACGCTACTGTTTCTTTACCGATTTCGAAAAACGAATTGCGTAGTTTTATAAAGAATACAACTTTCAGAATGAGCAAAACTGCTTGGTTTGACAAAAGTACAAAGAGCTGCGATTTATATCACATCGATCCATTTATTGAATTCAAAATTACGCTGGCATTAGATATAGGGATGGAAACTCTAATTCACCGATTGAGGCTAGGCACCGCATACACAAAACATTTTTTGCACAGAATCGGCAGAGCTGAAACTCCCGAATGCGAATGTGGATTTATAGATGAAGACGTCTGTCACCTTCTCATAGACTGTCCACATCATGACACGCCAAGACGCCCTCTTAAGTCCGAATTGTTCGCATTGGACCGCAGACCATTTAGCATAAAAAAACTTCTGGGCCCATGGCCAACTGGAGTTTTACAGTCCCACGCTTTAAAAGCATTAACACGTTTTTTACAATACAGCGGGATTGCTGATAAGCATTAACAAAGAACAAACTTTCATTTGTAACACATGTACTTATTATGTACAGTGTCATGTGACACCCATCACGTGTGTTGTGAAATGAATGACGTGTCGACTATTATGTACATATGAGCGAATGCATCTTTATAAGGACCAGACGTGTGCTTTGCTGTTTTGTGCTGGTGGACCGAATATTAACGAGGGACATTTCCAGAGACTTCTTACATTGGCTTTCGAACATTTACTTACTATTGTGATATGTGCGTATAAGTGTGTCTTTGCATATCTCTGCCCGAGTTTTCTATTTTCCATGCACTGCTTTGTATGTTTTGCTTCAAGATAACTGTTCAAGTTTCAATCAACGGCTAAGGAGTAGCCGGCGCCATAATGGTGCGCCAACATCTCCTTATATATCATATCAATAAAAAACACAATCACGCAGGTTAAACATTTCTGTTGAGGAAAGGAACTAACCACCGTACCCATGGTGAAGCCCGCATGTCGACGTCATTATTCCGAACAGTAATCTAATTCTGCGATGACGATAACGTTGTTCCTCGTCTTCTTCACAGTTTGTGACATCCTGCGCGTCCCCACAGATGCGCCTGACGACAAAGAAAACTGAACGCTCACATGAGTTCCGAGTACAAAATGTTCGTCAGTATTAGCAAGCGTTCCACGTCAGCCCCAGTAGTGTCATCCGGGTCTTCTGCTGCATTTGATCTTCCAGTGGTGTTTCCGGCGCTGGTGCTACGTTCATGCCATTAAGTGCGTTGACATCGATGCGCCTCTGTTACATACCTTGGTATATAAAGAGGATACCTTGGTATCTAAATTCCCAATGAAGCCTGTTACTTGATGATCGTAGGTCCCCTTTCTTGGAGAACCTCTTCCGTGGCTTTCTCGTCTTGGCTGAATTTACCTTGTGAGCACCTGCCTTCTGCTTCCGCTTCGGCTTGGGTTGCATCATTTGCTACGGTGATTTGGTCTTGGCTTTGGGAATCGGCAGTGATACAGCCCGCACGATTCACTATCTTTTCTCCCTCGGTGTCAGCAGTTTTCTCGAAGAGCTACACTCATGAGCTTTACAGGCAGTAGGCTCCTGTTTCCTCACAGCTTTTCCATTTCGTCTTCTAATTTCTCGCGCTTGTTGCTGTGGCTGTGATTTGACTGCTCCGGTAACATGTAAGCACGGCATTGAGGACTGCCTCACAGTGGACATTGCCAACCTCAGTGGGTACTTATTTTTGGTATCTTCTCAAATGTCTCTGAACCTACAAAAGCATCACGCCATTCGATCGTAGAAGTTTCTTCGCCCACACACATCCGAGCAGCCGCTCTCTTGTTAAGTTGACAGGCATTCAACGTTGACGAGGGCTCTAAAGGCATCGAATAGGTTTCTAGAAGTTCAGATATTTCTTCATTGGTGGTCCTCCATGTTGTATTCTCTGTAGCGAAAACATTGGTCCTTCTTCTTCCAACACATTGTTCTATCTGTCGTAGAGTTGAGCCATTAACCTTATGTGTGGAAATATCGCAATCGATAAAGCATTGGCTAGATGGTTGTGCTATATAGGTGAAGAGAGCACTTCCGCTTGCAACTTCGTTCTGATCCTTTGCTTTATCCTCACCCCGTGAGCCTGCCGAGCCTTTAGCGCATCTTCAGTCTTATATTCAGCTTTGACTTTTGCAAGAACAATCTTACTCACATAAACATAGGCTTCCTTCATTTCTGCTTCTAAGTGGCTGATATCTACCATATCTTCTATCTGTTTATCAATTCCTTTGAGAAGCTCGAACAGGTCGGTGAAAACGTGGTAAATATTCCGCAACTCACTTATTTGGGGGCGTTCTAGATGCAGGAGACTTTCGATGCTGGCGATGGCTTCCGTGACGGTCTTTCGTACTTGAATACGCCTTTCGATTATGGCCTACATGATCGGGCAGAGTGTCGGGAAACGTAGAAAATCACTGGCCGGCCACGCACTGGGGCGAAGTATAGGCATCTCCGTCCTACCCATCACCAAGCAACGCATGATGAAGCTCCGGGCATCGTCGACCTGTCGTGCTCTACGGTCTGGGTCACGGGCATAGTTAGGCCTCGCACATGAGCTTCAACCAATGGCGGCTTCACAAAAGTCCTTGAAACTGCGACTGCGGTTGAAATTCGTGAAGGCGGCTCCATCTTCCCGCCGAAGGTCCTTTCTCTCGGGTTTCACGGCACCAAAATGTTGAGGAAAGGAACTAGCCACCGTGCCCATGGCGAAGCCCACCCGTCGACACAACAACAACAACAACAACAACAGCACCTTTACCTCCAGACCGGCTGAAAACCGAAATGGTCCAGAAAAACGAAGCGGAATCGGGCATGTGGGCGTATCGTGGTTTGGCCTTTAGGGCCGTTCTACGCGCTACCCGCACAGCCGCAAGGCACGTGCTGGGATCCCTGCCGCACGCAAGCAGGGGACGAATAAGCCAATTGGCGACGCTCTTTCACCTTCCGCTTGGTTGCGGCAGGTGTGCCGGCACGTGCGTTGCGGCTGTAAGGCGGCTGCCTTTCTTTCGTCCTGGCGCCCACGGCAAAGGGTGGCTCGCCGATCGTAGCAGTTGCTAGAACGTGGGTTGGTTGGTGACGTGAGTCCGTGCCTTGGCAGGCCAGGGATGTAAGTGCCTATGCTCGCAGAAAACGATTGCTCGGGTCTTTCAAATTGCTCTTGGGGACGTGAAGCTTCGCGGGGACGCCAAAAAAACTTAATGGCTAGAACCGAAACTCCAGCGCCCGAGCCGTGCTTGAAGGAAAGCGGGCGCCCGTCGACGAGTACCTTGACAAACTTCGCGTTCGGGCACTCTCACGCAACTGCACGCCACTCGATGAAACTGGCCGATTGTTTCTCTGTGTACTGCCTACTGTCTCGCTTTTTTCTCGTTCACACAATGGTCACTATTGATTCATTTGTGGGGTTTAACGTCCCAAAACCACCATATGATTATGGGAGACGCCGTAGTGGAGGGCTCCGGAAATTTTGACCACCTGGGGTTCTTTAACGGGCACCCAAATCTGAGCACACGGGCCTCGACACTTCCGCCTCCATCGGGAATGCAGCCGCCGCAGCCGGGATTTGAACCCGCGACCTGCGGGTCAGCAGCCGAGTACCTTAGCTACTAGACCACCGCGGCGGGACACAATGGTCACTATTGTAGATAAATTTGCAGGACGCTCGGAGAGCCGGACACTGGACACGAGGGTGTGACGCGCACCTACAGAAGTACCGCAGCATTTGCGTTGTCTTATCAGCTGGCGATCGCTTTCCTTTGCGAGTGGCGTCGACACTAAACTACGATGCCTCTGCCAACTCACGAGCACTGTGCTCGTTATCTAGATCTTTGTGTTCCCTGACGAAGTACATCAGCGCTTCTCGCAACGTAATCTGCGGGTTCCGAAAGAGCTTGTCCGAGAACTTGTAGTCGAGCAAGGCCACAAGGAAACGGCCTCAGACGAGTTCCTCTTCGTCGTCGGGTGACGGGAAGTTGCAGGACTCGACCACGCATTGTCTTCAGCGCTGTGAAAATGCGGCGGCCATTTTATCTGGTAGCTGCAAATGGTGGTGCACGCGTGCCAAATAGTATAGCTCGTTGGGCTCGTTGAAAAGTGGTGGTTGATGATTGATTGATTTGTGGGGTTTAACGTCCCAAAATCACCATATGACTATGAGAGACGCTGTAGTGGAGGGCTCCGGAAATTTCGACCACCTGGGGTGCTTTAACGTGCGCCGAAATCTGAGCACACGGGCCTACAACATTTCCGCCTTCATCGGAAATGCAGCCGCCGCAGCCGGGATTTTATCCCGCGTACCTCGGGTCAACAGCCGAGTACCTTAGCCACTAGACCACCGCGGCGGGGCGAAAAAGTTGCGGTGACGACCTTTATATCCGCCTCACATTGCGTGGTTGACGTGAGGACAGCCTTGGTTTGCAGCCCCTACAGAAGAGCATGGATCGCACTTGTACCTCAATTGGAGTGTCGTAAAGTCCGGTAGTGAACAAGAAGTCCTCGAATGGCAGTGACCACGTGGGACAGTATCTTGGATTGTTGAAGCCCAACGGTGACGGTGAACGCAGCTAAGCCATGTCTTCAAGAAACGAAGCAGCCCACGAATTTGATGTCCCTGTGGAGCCCTCCGCACCGGTAGTCGTCATGGCGGAGCGGTGGTGGCGGTGGCGGCGGGGCCGGGCCAGGAGGATGAATGCACGGAATCAGCGGACGTGAATCCAGCCCGCTTTTGACAACATGTCGAGTGCATTCAGGTGAGTAAGTGACTCGGATAGCCAACTATCCAGACAGACCAGTGATGTCATGTTTATTAGCACTCCTCATTATAAAAACCAGCGCATGCAGCACTGCCACGTGTCAGTGAAGTTGTAGAATAGATAAATAGTGCAGCCAACCCGAGGTATTTCCATACGCTTCAATTGCTGCAGGGATAACAGATAAAAAAGCTGAGAATTGCATTTGAAAGCTAGAACAAGAATGGCATAAATGAAACTCTACAAACGTGCCCACTCTCTTGTAATAATAATTTTCTATACAATGTGAACGCCCTAGAATAGTTAGTTTGATGCGGACTGTAAACGTTGGTAAATATTAGAGGAAAAGACCGATGAAGTGACCAGCATGTGGAGCGTCGGGCGTCTGTTCTCGGTCTTGACATTTCGAACGGCCAGGAATGGACGCGTTGCAACAGGGCTCTGGGCCATAATGTCGCCCCATTTTCCATCTTATCAATGACAAGGCTTCGATTCTTCTAGAAAATTATGAGGCTGAACCCACTTAGATGGCTAAGCAGTAGCATGTATTTCCCTGAAAAAATATACTGTGAATTAGTAAATGTTTTAACCACCACAAATCAATTCGCATGGAACTACAAAACCACAGCATCGATTCAGAATAGGGCATCATAGCGTGTATTCCACAAGAAAAATTGCTCAAATGCGCTTTCAGTTTCCCACCAAAGTGTTCAGTAGTCACGTATTCAAATCAGATATCACATTTTTTTAGTATAACGACTGCTATGCGCTGTGTCTCGTGATGTTGTCTCTGACGTACGTGTGTTTGGCTTTGATGTACGCATTCCAGTCAAAATGGCATCGAACTGACAAAAACTAAAGGCGTTGGAAAGGAAAGAATGTGACCTGCTTATCACTAAAACCATCTCGTGTTATTCAAAGTGTAGTAATGCTACACAATGCATGGGATTCGAGAATCACAGCTCCAATAGAATTCGCTGCCATAGCGAGGATCAGACCCGCCACATTCGGGTAAGCAGCCCAGTGCTACTTCCGCTGTACCACCGAGGCGAACAGCGGTACAAGAAAGTACAGACCGTTCAGTTCATCGCTGTACGATGATGTCGGCTTCCTCAGTAACGACATCACGATGCCCGAAGTTGTGATTACCAGCCCTTCTTCGAAAGTCCCGAAGTGTTCTGCAAATAGAACGAAGGGGTGCCGAGGTAAGAAGGAAAACGAATGGACAGAGTTAGGCGCACGAAAGCGTAGAAAAAGGCTTCAATCGTTTCACTTTTTTTATCTTCGTGCGTTCTTCGCCAATCACGAGATTGGCTTTCGGCGTAGCCCGAGGCAATGGGCGCGAACGAATGGCACCTTCTCCTTGTCGAAGCCTATACTGCAAAGCAAACGCTGGCTTCGGCGCACTGCTAGAGCTGTGCACGTCTGCACAGTTTCAAATTGATGCGTCCTATTTGAGTTTTTCTGCGTTTCCAAGGAGTAGGGCACTTGCCGAACCAATTTAGCCGCCGGTCTGCAGCCAGACGATGTGCTGTGTATTAGAAGACTGGACTCAAAATTGACCGCAGGAACATTACCATAAAGTTTATTGTGAATAAAATAAAGACGAGAACGAAGAAATATTATTCCGTTTTATTGTAATGTTTCTGAACATTTGTGTTTGATGTGTTTTGTTGCTGCTATTTCTCATAGTTGATACAGATGGTATTCAGCACCATCTGCCGGAAACGTTTGCTAGTTTGTATACTGTATACGTGCAGACATAAGAATACGCACACGAAAGCTTGTAAGCAACCATCAGACGTTCTAACAAATAGAATGGTCTGGCTGCACTCTTCATACGTACGTTTTTGTGAACTGAATCTTTACTCTTTGATTGGTCGTTGATGGCATTACCTTGCACGCGTCTTGAGCCTATTTCTCAATTTTTTATCACTGTAGTCGCGTCATTATCATTCTTTTGAAGTATACGCTAGAAATGTACACGAACTTGAGCTTCTTGGTAGATGTTCATAGTACAAAACAGTACGATACGGGAAAGACGAGAAAGTTATGGTCTTGTTTGGTCTTTCTCGTTCAGCGTAGAGTATTTTACAGCGCAACGAATCGGATTTGGACAGAGAAAGGACACAGCACTGAACTCACAACTGAAATTTATTTGGAAAAGGAAAGAACGTATATACATAAAACAATGAATCATCAAAACTGTGCGCATGCGTTCATGTCTTACAACACAAAATGATTCATGTCTTGTCTGTCAGGTAGTTGTATTCATCTTAAAGATTCATAGGTGAGTGGCTTGTGCACTTGTTGTTGGATGTATTGGAATCGCTTCGGCTATTTCACGCGTGCGCTGAACAACGTATCTGTATTCTAAAGGTGTTTTCTGCAAGTGGGGCCCACACCCGCATGATCTACAATGAGTTTTCAAAAGCGTCGTGATTGCAGCAACTAATAGCGTAAGCTCATGCTCTCGTAAACGCACGTTTTCGGGTTTCTAGGCACACTGCGAGAATAAATTGGCCCCCACTATACTCATGTCCAGAGTGAAGTTCGCAGCACGCACCGCTGCGGCAAAAAGGATCGATAGAAAAGCGTGTCAGGTGTGATTCCCCTGAATGCACACGTTGAACGCGCCGAGACCAATTGTTCGGTGGAAGATCGGATCTTTCTTAGAGCTCGGCACGCCCAGAGGTATAGCTTAGTACCCTTGGTTTCCAGGCTGCCCTCCGCTTTTGCTTAATGCAAATTCTACACATCCTTTTTGCAAGCCTACGTCCCACCTCTGCCGACTCGATGAAGTCAACACACACAAAAACAGCAACGATCTGTATTTCTGTGTGTTGGTTGAAAAACTGGGAAAAAAAAATCACATCTTATCCATGGAGTGAATGTTGATAAGTGGGGCGAAGCGCCTGCCATTTCGTTTGCGCTTCCGTTCGTTCGTTTGTTCTCACTTCCGCCGCTCATGCGTCCGTCCGTGACATGTCTATGCGCCCGTACGTCTGTCCGTCCTTCTAGTGAACACTCCAAGTACCACCATCGCGCATCTTTTAAATGCGAAGCAATTCTTAGCGAACTTCGGCAAGATTGAGCGTATCTATCTATCTATCTATCTATCTATCTATCTATCTATCTATCTATCTATCTATCTATCTATCTATCTATCTATCTATCTATCTATCTATCTATCTATCTATCTATCTATCTATGTATCTATCTATCTATCTATCTATCTATCTATCTATCTATCTATCTATCTACCTACCTACCTATCTACCTATCTACCTATCTATCTACCTACCTACCTACCTACCTACCTACCTACCTATCTATCTATCTATCTATCTATCTATCTATCTATCTATCTATCTATCTATCTATCTATCTATCTATCTATCTATCTATCTATCTATCTATCTATCTATCTGTCTGTCTGTCTGTCTGTCTGTCTGTCTATCTATCTATCTATCTATCTATCTATCTATCTATCTATCTATCTATCTATCTATCTATCTATCTATCTATCTATCTATCTATCTATCTATCTATCTATCTATCTGTCTATCTATCTATCTATCTATCTATCTATCTATCTGTCTGTCTGTCTGTCTGTCTGTCTGTCTGTCTGTCTGTCTGTCTGTCTGTCTGTCTGTCTGTCTGTCTGTCTGTTTAGCCGCCTACGACATTTAGCTCACCTAGCCGTTTCGATAATGACATCAATATGAAACTTGTTATAGCATAACATGACTATACGGAAAACATATTTTACTAGTCATAACTTGAAAATCATCATATGTTTGTCATGAATGTCCTCATTTACAATTCATGGTCTCGCTGCTCTTGCGGTGGTTTCGTTCACATAGCAAGTTGCAAAACTGGGACGGTATGCCATGATTGCATGGCGTACACCAGTGACAGACCATAACATGAAAATCATGACATGCGTGGCATGTACCAACATGACTACGTGCCACACTGATGATGTGCTGGTGGCCGTTTCGCTAGCTTCACTTATACCAAATTTAATATTACGGGACGTGAATGGATGACGAAGGTATGATACTGGTGCAAACGTGATAAACTTGAGATGTGTGTCATGTAGCAACTTGATTAAATGTTACGCTCATGATGCGCTAATGGCCAGTTCACTAGCTTGCCGTGTACCAATGTCGATATTACACGACACGAACGGACGACATCGGTAAATGACACATCCAAACATAATAATCCGACATGCGTGTCATGTAACAACATGACCACATGTAACACTCATGACGCGCTCGCGGCCGTTTTGCTAGCTTCATTTACGTCAAATTTGGTATTACGGGACGTAAATGAATGACGATGGTATGTGACTAGTGAAGACATGATAATCATGAGATGCGTCACGTTTGAGACCATAACTACACTCCACAGTCAAGGCGCCAATACATTTCGACGTGACGGGGTGCGCGTGCTCGCCGGCGTTCATTTCGTCGCGTCACGCCGGCGTTGCCACGCCGGCGTGACGTTGCTATCACGCACCGGTACCTCCGGTATCGTGCATATAACTACCTGTACCTTAGGAGATGTGGCGCGCATGTCATCGACGCCTTTCGCCAGTGTGGCTGCTAGTCCTTCTGCATCTTCATTGAGGACATCGTTTAAACCGCCTGAAATTATCACGAGGTTTCGTCTATCAGCTGTCGTTTTGAGCTTTGCGCTCGCTTGCCTCATGACTGCTTCCAGCTTGCGTCCTGGGAACGCCCCTACCGCAACCGTCTTGTCACCTCTTGCACAGAAGCCATCAAAGAGAGGGTAAGAGGTTTAAATTCGAGTCCCCGGCTATTATCACAAGCTGTGACTTTTCAGCTGGAGCGTTCTGCACCTGGGGGCTACTTGTACCTGTGACGCCGGCTGCTTTGTTCCCTCCCTGCCCCACCACTACCTCGCTGAAGCTGGGCCTTGCGACAGTTGAACCGGCTAAACCTGTTTTTTCCAAACTTGCTTGCTTCTCCTCCTCCCCCGTTCTGGTTGCCGGTTCCCTACTGTTCTCTCGGTAGGTCGCTTCTTTGTTCAGCTTCACTAGCGCTTCCTCGGCGGACTTCAGTCTTTCTCCCATTGCCTTCGTTTTCTCTTGCTCTGTCGCCACCACAGTCTCGAGCTCGGCGATTCTCCTCAACAGTTCACTCTGGGCAACCATCATTTTCTCCATTTTTTCCTCGACCTCACATTGCCTACACTTCGCGTCAGCGTCTTCTCCATCCGCTTCTACGCTTGGGTCCACTTTCAAACCCACTCCACATCCTGAACACTTTACAGTCTTTTTAACCATACCTTTCTGACACCAATTGTCCCTATACTCAATAATTACTAAACTCGAACCCTGCACTTCGAAAAAAAAATTCTAAGCTCTACTACAAAAATTTGCGTGTTCAATGTACGCGCACCTCCCCCACGGGGTGGCAAAAAAAACAACAAAAAATTTCAAACACACACACCCACACTAACTAATAAATACCTGGTGTCTGGCCCCCGAAAAAGCCGTACCATAAAATAAGTACTACGAAGATTTCAACCGCTGCCTTATAATTATAAAGACAAGACAAGCTTTTATGGTACAATATAGCGCCCCCTGGCGTTCGGTGCCACCGAAGAACACGCGATTGTCTCTTTCTTCTTCTGTCCAAGTGACGTCAACCCTTCTTTTCTACAAGTAACCCCCTCTAGTGTCGTACCATTTGCATTTTTCAGTGTATAGCACAAGTACCGCCCTCTCTTGTTTGTTTTCATTGTGTACTCATCACATACAAGTACAGCCATCCAGCGGACATTCTAAGGACCGCTCTCTCGGGTATGTGCCAACGGTGGTTACATGCGATAACAAAAGACGAACGGGCGACGCCATAAGGAGCTTCGCCCCTAGAAAATATAAAGAGCTTATGTTTTATTTATAGGAGTAAAGTGGTTGTGCCAAAAAAGAAAATCAACGTCCTTCATGAGAACAACGCATTGCATTGTAGAAATTTCAACAAAACGGCCTCTATTGCAGATGGGAAGCAGTGACATTCACCCAACTTCAGCGGCTAAACCGAAAGAGGAACGCTGAGGAGCGCAGGTGTCATATTCCAAAATATTCTGAATTAATGAGCGTCGTTATGCCGACCGTCAACCGACTTTGTCGTGTGTGCGTTGGCTGGTTGCGCTTACACACTTATACCCAGCATAGGACACACGCGTTAAAAAAAAGTGGAATAATTTAATTTCTGTACTTTTTTGTGTAAACAGTGGCATCATTTCGGTGATCTGCTTGTCGCACTCGTTCTTGTTTTGGATTTAGTTTCACCCATCGATTTGGTTGAATTCCTCTGAGCTGCAAAAAAAAAATACAGGAGGCCGCTTTTTCTTTATCTCAAAGCTGCACCGAGTTCTTCGCTTGAAGAAATTTCGTTCTCTCTAAGAGCTGAAATTGGACCAGCTGTTTGACCACTTTTGAAGCATGCAACAAAAAGCACAGAAACTTTGACTCCAGTGAAGAGGCGCTATCTTGCCGGACACTTACCAATGCATGTGCAGAGCGTAAGTATCGCCAGACACATCACCAGTTGAATGAAGATGGAGTACACAATTATCTCTCTTTTGTCGTTGCAACACTTGATTCCTTGTCAAGGTGGCAAATTTATGGTGTGCTAATCTGCGCTGTTGCTGATGTAGTATACTTCCACTATTTCTTGTACTTCTTGGCCCTTTCCACTCACCAGATAAGTGACACTATTATAAAGCGGGTGGCAGCCACATCTATGACAGAGACACAGTTTTTGTTCTTGGCCACACTTGATGCTTTGAAGTCTTTTAAATCAGTACGAAGTTCAAACGTTTATGACTGTACATAGAATAACTTGCACGTCAAGAAGTCCGAAAACTTTTATCTGCTCCGCCCCGCCCCGAAAAAAAAAACGGCTTGTCTGAAGCATATGACGGTTCAGGCATTGAAAGCCTCTGAATATATTGCGCATTAATTTTTTTATAGCGAAGTTGTCTATGGCTACTTTCTGCCGGATAGCATCAGCGCCTAAAAGACGCGGGAAACAACGGTCTCCGGGGAACTGAATAACTCCTCTATTCCAGTCAATTTGTCATCATCATCATCATCAGCCTGACTACGTCCACTGCAGGACAAAGGCCTCTCCCATGTTCCGCCAGTTAACCCGGTCCTGTGCTTGCTGCTGCCAATTTATACCCGCAAACTTCTTAATCTCATCTGCCCACTTAACCTTCTGTCTCCCCCTAACCCGCTTCCCTTCTCTGGGAATACAGTCAGTTACTTTTAATGACCAGCGGTTATCCTCTCTACGCGCTACATGCCCTGCCAATGTCCATTTCTTCTTCTTCTTGATTTCAGCTATGATATCCTTAACCCCCGTTTGTTCCCTAATCTACTCTGCTCTCTTCTTGTCTCTTAAGGTTACACCTACAATTTTTCTTTCCATTGCTCGCTGCGTCGTCCTCAATTTAAGCTGAACCCTCTTTGTGTGTCTCCAGGTTTCTACTACGTAGCTAAGTAGCGGCAAGACAAAGCTCCTATATACCTTTCTCTTGAGGGATAGTGGCAATCTACATGTCATAATTTGATAGTGCTTGCCAAATATGCTCCACCCCATTCTTATTCTTCTAGTTACTTCAATCTCGTGGTTCGGCTCTGTGGTTATTACCTGCCCTAAGCAGACATAGTCTTTTACAACTTCAAGTGCACTATTACCTATCTCGAAGCGCTGCTCTTTTCCGAGGTTGTTGTACATTGCTTTCGTTTTCTGCAGAAAAATTTTAAGAGCCACCTTTCTGCTCTCCTTGTCTAACTCCGTAATCATGAGTTGCAATTCGTCTCCTGAGTAACTCAGCAATGCAATGTCATCGCCGAAGCGCAGGTTACTAACGTACTGTTCATTAACTCTTATCCCCAACTGTTCCCATTCTAAGCTTCTGAAAACCTCCTGTAAGCACGCGGTAAATAGCATTGGGTAGATTGTGTCCCCCTGTTTTACACCATTCTTGATTGGTATTCTGTTCCTTTCTTTATGAAGCACTATGGTAGCAGTTGATCCCCTGTAGATTTCTTCCTTTATGTTTATATATACTTCATCGACGCCCTGATTCCGCAGTGTCTGCATGACGGCTGATTTTTCTACTGAATCAAACGCCTTCTTGTCATCTATGAAGGCTATGTATAGTGGTTGGTTACATTCTGAGCATTTCTCGATTTCCTGATTGATTTCTCTATTACCTGATCATGAATTATACCTCGCCCTTAAGTGTCGCTCGAACTCACACTCATCAAAAGTTTTCCAAACCAGACTCGCTCGTACTGAGACTCACTGAAATGTTTCTCAATTGTAGTCACCAGGGCTCACACCCACCAAAATATTATTATTCGAACTGACTCAAACTATGACTCACGGCTCGATCTGAGTATGGGTAAGTCTAGAGTGTGTCGACGGATGAGTGAGTATGCCAAACTATGTCTGCCAGCACCGCACTTTCAAAGAATCAAATCTCGCACAACGCTCAACGAGAATCTGCTGCAGCGTGAATAGAAGTACATAAGTTGAGTATACTTATTTTTACCGGGTCATTCGCCGAGCCTTGGCAGAAAGAGAACGTGTTTCTGAACGGAACTTGTCAAAGACGGTTGCTTGAGGATTTTTGCGGGACACAAGGCTATATCTTTCCACGTCTCAGGATGCTGTAACGTGCCGCTTTGTACCTGCTATTGCATGGAAACATGGTTTTAAATGTTGAATACACAGGACTTGCTTGTTTTTGATGATCCAGAGTACTTGGTACTGAACTATGGGAGAGCAGTAAGCCGGCCCTAATAGTGTAAATACTCGCGGTACGTTGCAATAATAACGCATGGAAGTGTTTAAAACTAATGTTCGACAATATAAAGTACGTTATGTGTTTCAAAAAAATGTTAAATAATTCAGAGTACTTGGTACTCTCGTGTGGGGAAGCAGAAAGCCGTCCCACATGAATTCTTGACGAAGCGCACACGGATCCGGACATGGCAAGTGTTGGCACAGAACTGTTTAGAAAAATGTTATTTACACAATGTACAAAAAGAAAAAAAAGCATAACAATGTATGACTAAGGGGCCCAGGGACATCGGCACATATACGTACCACGAAAAACAGGACTATGTAGTAGTGAAGAAATCATTACTCCAAATTACATGGCAGATGTGGCATGCTTGTACAACAGAGGACAATGGGATGCCATGGCAAAATACCCACAATGATACGATACAATAGATACAATTAAACACAGTTTATTACAAACGAAGCATGATCAAATACTCGACAAGTGCAGGTTAGCACGAAGTTGGTCAAAAAGTCAAAAACACGTTATACCTTACCGTATTTTACATAGACAAAAGGACCCGACCAACGCCGCTAGAACTCGTGGTCCTCTATGAAGAAAAGCTCCTCATAGAGGAACGTGAGACTTTCTTGTCTCATTCGTTCCAGTATCAGCCAAATAACACACGAACGGCAGTTCCCAGCCATGGCCTTGCACCGTTTCCGCCAAAGGCTGAACAGCCCCACAACTGTTAAAAGAGCCGAGAAGTGCCCAGGTGAATGTCGGCCACCGGACAAGAATACTCGCGCTCTTTGTCCTCGAAAACCAGCATGGACCTCACGCCAGAAAAGGCGGGCGATTCAGTCGTCGTATGTCGATTGCTCTCAACCATGATGCAGTTGGAACAAGTGAAGGTGCGGGCCATTTGCCATCGTTGCAACCGATCTCGAGTGGTGAGGAAGCCCCAGCTCAACCGCCGAAGTCACGTAGATGGCCTGGTTCCACAACACTTGTTATTCGTTTCCTGCACAGTTCTTTATAGAGTTACGATGCTCGGGCACCAAGGACCGTAGAAGGGCGGCTCTTCTATCATTCGGTGACTTTTATTTCTGGGCACGTAACCTCTAAACGTCGGGGAACTCTCAGAAGGGATCAATACAAAGAGAAAAATTCAGTGGTCGGATGGACGGTTGATTTGGCTATCCGGTGAGAATACAAGCAGTAATTGCCCCTGATGGTAGTGAGCTAGTGTTGGAGCGGGAGTACCATCAATGCTTATAATGCACAATATGCGGAGGCCAAAGGTAGATGTCACGACGGAAACGTCAAGTAATGCGAAATCACTTTGTGTGATGAGTGCAGTGCGCGGTTTATGTGACTTGGTAAAGTCGACACTAACAGTAAAAAGACAAGCAGTGCACGCGCAAACACAAACAAGATGAACATGACGAGGAACATCGATACGAGGGCTCTATGTCAACAACATAAAAAGAAAGTGGTCTAATCAGCAGTTACCTCGGAGATTTCAGGGGCCAATGGACAGTTTGCAGTAATCTCCAAGGTGGCTTTTCTGTAATGTTTGTTTTCGAACCAAAAACTCTTGTTCACAGACTGCCTTTCTCGCTCATTGTGTTGTACTCGCGTGCTTGTGTGTCATCGCTGGAATTCAAAGAGATGAATTTTTGTTGTACTCGCGTGGTCGCGTGCCTTCGGTGCACAATGAGTGAGAAAACCAGTCTGTAAACGAGAGTTCTTGGTTAGAAAATAAGCCTTACAGGTAAGCCGACTTGCAGATGATTGCAAACTGTTCATTACTTGTGAACACGGCAACCCAAAAAGCACCAATGAGAAGTCGAAGAGTCTACCCGAGGAGGTACACGGAGTTGGCAAGGTGGTCTTCATTCGTGTGGCAGCAGGACGAGGCAGTTTTCCAGCGTCACGGTCATGGTTCACCTTGAGTGCCTGGCTGAAGTAGGTAGAGTCGGAGGGGCAAGCTTCGCTCGAACGCAACTTTCGATGGCCCATGGAGCCAGCGGAAAACTACTGCAGCCAACAGGTCACAGTCGTGGTTCGTTCCGAGTGCTTGGCTGTGGTCCCTGGTCTGCGTGTCCGAGGAC
The DNA here is from genome assembly GCF_043290135.1 of Rhipicephalus microplus. Taxonomy (NCBI): domain Eukaryota; kingdom Metazoa; phylum Arthropoda; class Arachnida; order Ixodida; family Ixodidae; genus Rhipicephalus; species Rhipicephalus microplus. The sequence continues at coordinate 577,349 of NW_027464598.1, read as the reverse complement.
AAGACTGCACGACTTCGTTGTCCCGGTCTTCGGCACCTACGTGCTCCGTCATGCCTAAACCTGAGCGTCGTCCTTCTCTTCACCGGATTTCTCAAACGACGGCATCCCCGTTCTCGTCTCTGCTCGCCGTAGACATCCCTGACGGCTTAGTTGTAGTACTGACTGGTGAGGCTGTTTTGGTTATGTATGGACTAGACTTGTTTTTGTGACCGCTTAGAGCTTCTAACAAAAGTTGTAAGATGTTTTGTTACCATTATTGTGCGTTGTATGTTTTATGTGCGTGTGTTGTTTGGATAAAGTGAGAGAAACAGAAGGTGGCCTCATTTTTATTGAGAGCATTGCTATCGCCGATGTGACGTGCTCTTAGCACTCTATGCCCGGCATCTGCTGCTTGCTTGCTTGTTCCTCTGTTCTGGCTCTTGGTGGTTAGATTGGATAAACTTTTATTCGGTTAATTGAAGAACAATTGGGGACTATGCGTAAAATGGAAATTAATTTTGTTTTAGGGGCGAAGCTTCTTAAGCCGTGGGTCGTGCGTGCGCGATGCATGTAGCAGTAGTAGTAGTCGTCGTCATGGTGGTGGCAGGTAACCACCTCTCGCTCAGTCCTTGGAATGCCCGCTGAATGGCAGTACTTCTATATGATGAATCTATGATGAAAAGATGCGAGATGGTGTTACTTTGAGCTTTAACTAGGCGCATGAACGGACACATGGACGGACAGACAGACAGCTGGATGGATGGATGCACATACGAACAAACACATGGACGGATGCATGGACGGTGGCATGGATGGAAGCGCGGACGGGCTGATGGACGCTTCGCCCAACTCATCATCATTCACTCCGTGGATATGTTGTGAATTTTTAACAGACTATGGAAAACTGGAACAAAAAAGGGAAAGAAATGAAAGAAGCTAATTTAATTTTCCGAACCACTTGGACCTATTCATAATGCATTATTCTTTGGCAGACTAAATTATTGCGGTGTAAAAATAAAATGCCCAATTAAGGCTTGCTTTACCAAGCTCCTTCTCACCCGGACCATCTACAGTTGGTATGAAAGGAAATGCAATAAAACACACAGTAGCAGGGCATTACACATAGTCTATAATGCACAGCCTTCAGAATCATCAACGACCTCAGTAAAGCAGAAGACCAAAGAAAGCACGGACAAAACTAAGGCAGCTTGATCGACGCTGCGGAAGTCCCAGCGACATGAAGATATATAGTGCACATCTGCAACCATGTTATGGAACGCTGCAGCATCGCTTAAAGTTTCATCAATTTTTCTATGCTGTGTTTTTTCTCCTTTTCTTTCTTCGCCTTAATCACCTTAATGAATATAAAAGACCAAGAAAAATGTGCGTCTGATTGACCTTCCACGTTTTTCCTTTCTTCTATTGCTCCGTCAGCTCCATGATGTATCTATACCTTATCTAACCTTTGTTGTTACGCCGTCACTATGAGTGTTTTACTTTTACAGTGAAAGCTGTAGTGAGATCCTTAAGCAGGGGTCGCATAGCAGTTCTATCTTGTCTGTTGTGCTTGAGAGTTTTATGATTTACCATTATGCATTGCGAATTGCGTAAGGTTAAAGCTTGATACCCTCAAACGCAACAGGCAGAATAGAACTGGCAGAGCTTCCGAAGTTGGTTAATAGGTGTATGGTAGCCGACGTAAGACGCTATAAGATAGAGAGAATTAAACAAAGTCCAAAAAATGGAGGAGGCGTCAAATTAGAGAGGGGGAAACCTAATTGGGATAGGCAAAAACCAGATGTATGAACTATGAAGTAAGGGAGGCAAAACAACTACGAATAAGTGTAGGATAGGTAAAGTAGCGGAGGAGTTGAGAGATCTGTACAGTAGCCGGCACAACCACGATCATAACACAAGAACCAACAGTAGCCCAGATGAAATCCCAAGAGTAATGGCAGAAGAAGTCAGTAAAGCCTTGGAGGGAATGCAAAGAGGCAAAGCTGGTGATGACGATCAGGTAACATTTGGTCTGCTGAAAGACAGAGGAGAGATTGGGTTATAAAATCTAGTCAACCTGTTTATGAAGTGCCTCCTGACGGGGAAGGTGCCAGAATCTTGGAAGAAAACAAACAATATTTTAGTTTCTAAAAAAGGAAACGACAAGAACCTGAAAAATAACGGGCCGAAGCTTGCCCTCCATCGTATAGAAGCTATTTACAAAGGTAATTCCTAAAAGAATAAGGACAACATTGGAATTCAATCAACCAAATGAATAAGCAGGATTTATAACTGGCTACTCAACAATTCAATAACCTTAATACCATCTATTTCTAGTATGACTTGCTAAAGCTCCATCAGCTTTCTTCAATGTTCATTCTTTAAACTAGCTTCGTTAGTGGCACGTTGTCACAAATGAACACGTGAAATGCGAAATGTCTTGAAAACAAATCATACTGAGCATCAGCTTGGCGGCGTTATCAGTGAAAGATTCCACAAAAACATGACTAGTAGGCTCCGAGATTCTTACAAAGAAAACTCTTTCACCGACTGATTGATATACTGCTGTAGCTCGCTGGCCAAAAGTGCTCAAAAACCATCAAACAAAAAATAACAAGAAACATGGGAACTAGCTGTTATTGCTGAATCGTGCGTTGTGGCGCTGCCAATGTGTTTAGTCTTATATTTTTGGTATTTTAAAAGCTATTTCATGCTACGTTTCGTAGCGATTCGCAGCGATTGAACCTATTCAAAGATTAAGAAAAAGCAAGGCAGTTCGCGCTCGTGGTGTCAAGCATGAAGGAAGGGCGAGTGCACAGCTGAACAGCCTTCTTCCTTTATTCTCAGTTTTCCTTTTCTTTCGTTCCTTTTTTTCCAGTTTCCTGCATTTTTCTTATTTATTTTATGTATTTCTGTTTTTCCTGTTTTTTACTTCCTTTTCTTTCTATTTCTAACTTGCTTCTTGTGTTAGTTTTTATACCTTTTTCTTCCCGTGGTACTCTAGCCCTTGTAGTATTGTGCGCACTTAATGTCATCTTCGTGGCACTCGAATAACAAGAGAAAGAGGTATTTCTTTGGTGCAATCGTGTCCTTGGTGCACCACAGCTGGCTTCCTTTATCTTCAAAACAGAAAACATTTATTGTAATAATTGGGAACTTTTTAAAACAATCTCGTTTGGTACAGTTACAGACAGGAACGGTGAATCCACCGCTGTTATGCCTAGTTCACACTGAAACATCCGCTTTCTACAACGACCGAAGTTCCTCTGCCGCCGAAACGCAGCGTCGTTCGCACTGGATGTGCCCCGCGCCACCGAAAATGCCATCTACTACGGGGCGAACGCGGGATGGATACGCTGTCACCCGGTTGTTGTCGCGGCTCGCATACGCTACTACGCTATCCAGTGGTGTATACTTCGACAATTCTCGTACGTAAGAAAAAACAGTACTGCTTACTTTGCTGGCAAGTGGCTGTCTTGTAATGCACGAAAGCAGAAAAACCACCGACGCCAGCGGCGTTGGTGGGTTCTTTTTTCTTTGCAAGACCGCAACAAGCTCGGTCACGCCAACAGCAGGCTCCGTCACTTCTTTCTCGAAATACGGAGGTGAAGTAGGCACAGAGTAGGTTAAACTCCCGTTGGTTTCAACCTTCAGTTACGTGCACTGCGGCATAACAAGTGAGCAGCGCTTGGCGCCATTTTTCGAAATTCCTTGACTAGCACTCCTATTTTTACGCGGTGACCGATTCGGCGGCAGACGCCGCGAAAATCGGTCTGAGAGCGATCGGCGCGGAGAGGGCCCTTTCGGTGGAACTCGCCGCCGCCGAACCGGATTCGGAGCACTTTCGGCTGCCGGAATGCTGAGTGTGAATGCGGCCTTACTTCGTTGCCCAGGCGGAGCACGGAAAGCCAGCCCATTTCGACCTGACCAGAAAAAAACAAAAAAAACTGACAGATCCCGCGTACAGTGGGAATCGATAATATGCGAAACACGAATGATACAGGTTTATATGTCACTTTGAAGTCAGTAGAATTTTACGAGGTGGAGGTACATGATGCTGTACATGACTATTGTGTGATGGTTATCGTGTTTGGATGTGTCATTTACCTTTGACATTTATTCACGTCACGTGATACCACAATTAGTATATGCGAAGCTAGCGAAACAGCCGCGAGCACGCTATAAGCGTGGTCTGTTGTCATGTCCTTACATGACACGCGTGTCAGGATTATCATGTTTGCACCAGTCACATACTTTCGTCATCCATTGAAGTCACGTAACACCAAAGTTGGTATATGTGGAGCTAGCTAAACGGCCGTGAGTGCATCATGAAGGGCCCAATATACTCCAACGTAGCGTTGACGCACGCGCACGCTCGGCACAGCGACGCTATGTTAGCAAAACGCGAGCAATCTATAGTCTGACTATAGTGCCTAGAATAATCTAGGCACTATAGTATAGTCTGACGCCAGGCGTGACAGGCACGACAAGCGTACGTCGGCGTGGCCCAACGGCAACCGGCGCGAAATGCGACATGCTGCATTTAGCGCCGATGCGTTACCCAGAAAACACTGCGTCTCCCTCTTTTCGTGGCGAAGGGACGGCGGACGCGCTGAAACGCGCATGCGTCATAGCAATGCAGCGCGGCGCGCGCCTGCGAGTATATGGCAGCAACGGCGCCTGCATGGCAACGCCGGTGTGACGCGACGAAATGTTACATGACGCGCATCTCATCATTATCTGGTTTGCACCAGTTACATTTCTTCTTCATTCAATCACGTACCGTAATACCAAATTTTGTATAAGTGACGCTAGCAAAATGCCCGCGAGCGCATCATGAGCGTGGCATGTATTCATGTTGTTACATGACAGGCATGTCATGATTTTTTTTAGGGTTTGTCGCTTGTGTTCACCATGCAATCAATTCTTATACTATACCAGTTTTGCAACATGCCATGTGAACAAAACCACCGCAAAAGCTGCATGAGCATGAAATGTAAACCATGACATTCATGACACACATGTCATGATTTTCATGTCATGACTAGTCAAGTAAGTTTTTCATACAGTCATGTTACGCCATACCAAGTTTGGTATCGATACCATTATCGAAACGGCCAGGAGAGCTAAACGTCGTAGGCGGCTAGATAGATAGATAGATAGATAGATAGATAGATAGATAGATAGATAGATAGATAGATAGATAGATAGATAGATAGATAGATAGATAGATAGATAGATAGATAGATAGATAGATAGATAGATACGCTCAAAGTCGCTGAAGTTCGCTAAGAAATGCTTCGAATTTAAAAGGAGCCGTGAAGGAATTGCAACAACCTAGTTAGTTGAATTGAGGATTGCACAACAAGGAAAATGAAACACGCATGGCAGCAAATGCAGTGTGAGCTTAGAACGTTCTTTAGAAGAATGGTAAATCGCACTCTTGTGCTTTCCCGTTATTTATTTCATATCCTTGAATACAGATACCCACAGAGAGAGTGATATGTCAGTATCAAGTCCCATATTGCGAACAGAGTAACTTTTTTCAAAACAACTGCTATGGCAGCCATTGAGGTAAGCTGCGAACTTTTTTGAACCCCATCAACATGAAAGCCAACTTGCGGTGTCCAAAAGTGATGACTCACATGAGAAAGTTTAAATATGAAGCATTTCTTAGCGAGCTTCAGCGACTTTCATCGTATCTATCTATCTATCTATCTATCTATCTATCTATCTATCTATCTATCTATCTATCTATCTATCTATCTATCTATCTAGCCGCCTACGACTTTTAGCTCTCCTGGCCGTTTTTAAATGGCATTCGCAAGAACGAAAATCAAAGAGAGGGTCAAAAAACATTCACTCCTCCAAATATCCCTCATCTGTTTGGCTGGTCCATGAAAGCTACTGCAGTTTTTTGTGAGTAGACGAATATTATAAATGTGAGCCTACACAAGGGTCACAGCAATGTTGAAGTTGAGTAGATAAGACGAAATGTCGGCAATGTATTTAGAGCTCACTGAGACACACTCATAACATATAGCTCGTCCTTAAATGGGCCCTGAAGCACTTTTTTGAGGAACCGTAGAATTAATTCACTGGAAAAGCGTATTACCTCACTAATTGAACGCCGCAAAAATTTTAAGAATCCGCCCAGTGAGAGTGCAATTACAATGATTTGTCACACGCTGCAATCACATTCTCTCTTGTCTCGTCCCGACGAAAGCGCTGGAACTGAGCAGGGAGGGATGGGAGGGGCAAACAAAAAACGTCACTCGCGTCTCATGACCTCAAGCATTTATTTCTTTTTTTTTTCGAATACGTGGCTTTCTCAGTGCGATCGCGCGCGCACGCGTGGACAAGTGACGGCCTCTCGCGGTGACCTCTGTAACAACCGAGCGCGCCATGTTGAAATCAGCTAATGGCTGATAGGTGTGCTTACTGGGCTTCATTTCGTGATTTTTCGAGAGAGGAGAGAATTCTTTTTAGCTGCATTTGATAATTTATTATGAATTCCAGGGCGCGTGCTGCGCTATCATATTTGGGTCACGTGTTTTAGGGAGCCTCTACTACCGATCGGCAGCGGTTTCTGACCTTGATCAAAAAGTGTTGCAGCGCTCCTATGAGGCCCAGTCGTACTCGCACGCATAAAACTTTTCTTCACCTGCACTTAAATTCTTCTCAGTCGTACTCACTAGGAATCCCACCCGCCAAAATATTACTTACGCGGACTCACTCAGCCCATTACTGACTGCTTGATCTGAGTCTGGGGGAGTCTGTGTGAGTCGGCTCATAAGTGATACTACTATGTTGACCAATGCCTATCAGCACTACACTTTCAGTGAGTCAAAGCTAGCGGAAGACTCAAGGATCATTATGTTGCAGCACGAATACAATTACATAAGATGATTGTTTTTCTACTTTTTACGGGGTTATTCGCCGAGAAGCTTGACAGTAAGAGGACGTGTTCCTGCACGCAACTTATCAAGAACGGTTGCTTGAGGAGTTTTGTGTAACACAAGGCCGTATATTTCCACGCGTCAGGAAGATGAAACGTGCCGCTTTGTGCCTAGTTTCTCATGAAAACGTGACTTTTAAGTGCGGAATGCACAGGACTTTCATAGGGCTTGCTTTTGCTGTGTATGTCAAACGGCACCGCAGCTAACACGTGGTCTCGTTTCTTCGAGGTGCCACGAGAACGTAACTCAGTAAGCTTTGCGTCACGCACGTATACGTGCGTAACTCAACGTTAGAAGACGCTACAGCGTCTTCTAACGGGTGTACGTACGCATCCTTGGAGTAGATACGATACGTGCTGCACATGCACACTGATCTCCCGCAGCCGTGCGGCGTACATGGCTTGTTTACGTCGCTCAACTAAAACTGTCTATTATGATTCATGTACAAGCCTGTACGCATTTATCGAAGGGCTCGATCACGTGATGAGACAATTTAAAGTACGCTGCACTCCACTATTGAAGAACATTAGTGTATAATAAAAGTTGTCTAACGCTTCTTTATGCTTATCACTCTACCATGGGAGGGCGGAAAGCCATCCTAGTTAGGTATTTAGCATCTATAACGATTATTGTATAGATCAAATGTTCCGCGATTTAGAGTACGATGTCCTCCACATACGGGAGAGCTTGGAACTGTCCTGGTACATATACTATTCAGGCTTGCAATTTGTTTAGAGGAAGTTTACCGATTTTGAGTACTTCGCATTCAAATATGGGAGAGTAGTGAGCCAACCTTGTTGAGACAGGCAAGTTCAATACATACTATAGTAACAGCACTTCAAGAGAATACCATGGTAGCTTGGCCACAGGGCCCTACGGGAGTGTCCGCTCTTTATGCAAGTATATTTCTCTGTGAGGATGCAAGTGTCTAGTGTAACAAAGTCACCCGAGTGGCACGTACAAACAAGAGAACGTAGACACGATGAAACTTGCAGCACTGCAAAACTGATGTGTTTAGAAGAAGAGGTTAACGATTTCAGTTCTCAACTATTGTAGAGCTGAAAGCCGCCCGTGACCACAACGATGCACGCGATAAGCGCAAAACTGATGTGTGTAGAAGAAGTAGTTAACGCAAAACTGATGTGTGTTAAGAAAAAGTGGTTAACAATTTAGAGTACTCGGTAAAGCGCGCGTTTGTTAGTGTGTGTATATACGCCTGATGTGTTTAGAAAAAGTGGGTAACGATTTAGAGTACCAGGTACTCTACTATGGGAGAGCATAAAGCCGTCCCGGAGTTCGAATCAACGTACCGTGTTTAGAAAAAGTGGGTAACGATTTAGAGTACCAGGTACTCTACTATGGGAGAGCATAAAGCCGTCCCGGAGTTCGGATCAACGTACCGTAACGTAACCGCACCTCCTACGTACCGTTCATGAAGCCAAGTAAATAGTGGCATGGCAGCCTTACTTTCAGTGATGGTTAGAACCCTTCTTGTTGATTCTGGTTATAACACTAGGGTTATGCTGCCTACTAGAAAAGCTTTATTCATGAACCATAGAATAAAAAATATCTCTGTGAAGAAATACATTTTGATTTTGTCCTTTAACTGATCGACTACAGTATAATAAAAATGCGTGGATTGACGCATTAGATTGACGATGTTGGCTATGAGTTCCTAACAAAAGAAAGCCCTGGTTCGACCAGAAAGAAACCGCCCCGCACGGTGGTCTAGCGGCTAAGGTATTCGGCTGCTTTCCCGCAGGTAGCGGGATCGAATCCCGGCTGCGGTAGCTGCATTTTCGATGGAGGCCAAAATGCTGTAGGCCCGTGTGCTGAAATTTGGGTGCACGCTAAAGAACGTCAGGTGACCAAATTTCCGGAGCTCTCCACTACGGCTTCTCTCATAATCATATGGTGATTATAGGATGTTAAACTTCACATATGAATAAATCATCAATAAAAAAGAAACACTGATATACGTAACAATGAAGAAATGAAAAATAAATTAGTGAATAAATTATTGAACTATCTGGCGATTACAATACAGCCTAATGCAAAATGTGAAGTTCGGAAATATAGTAAGGGATAATACAAAGGCATCTATAGTCGTCAGGGGTGCCTTTTTCGTAGACGCGATGCAGTTACATGACCACAGGAATCACTTCACGGTCGTGGCAATCAACTACAAAAGGGTTAGCATTAATGTGGTGCTGGTATGCGCCAAAACTGCCAATGGAGCCGTTGAGTCGCGTTTAGTTTACTTACCACGTACAGTTGTACAGTAAGTGACAGGGACAGAGGAAAAAAAGCTGTATAAAACAGCTTGACAAAGCCCCATATCCCCATTGCAACTGTGGCAACAAGAATGGCAAAATCAAATTAAACACACGACAGTTTAAACCAGCAATGCATATGCTTTGCATCAGAACAAAAAATTTAAACAGACTATACTAACCAAAAACGCAAATGCTATACATCTAAAGAAAGAAGTAATCAAACAGAAAATAATACTGCACACAAATAATAAAGCATATTTAAAATAAAAATATTAGGGAGCATACAAACATTTTCATAATTCCTAATTTATTTAGTATGTTCGGCAAGCAATCACTCAATGTATATTGCCTAGACCGTGCAGGTTGTCAATGCCTTGGGTCTTTTAGATCACCGTCATGCAAATATATTAAGTGATTCTAGAGCTGCCATTCACTCGTTCAGTGTAAGAGCTGTGTGCGAAGAGGGCAAAAAACATACTCGGCAAGAAATCGCTTACAACCCTAACGCTTGCATGGTTCCCGGCTCATATGGGTAACATAGACGGAGGGATTAATAATCGCCACGAGTTGGCCCACTCCAGGGCGCGAGGGTTGGCTGTCCGCGGCCATGAAGAATTTTTGGGTCGACCTCGAGGTTTTGTAAAGAGGGATCCACCAACTACATGCCATGAAATAACCGAGCATTTCGCTATAAATAAAAGGAACTTTGCACCTACACATAGGAAGCTAAATAGAGCTCAGGCGCTGGCACAGTGGTTTTTCAAGAGGAAACGCACGCTAACCCTGCCATTCTTGACAAGCTTTTACCCTGAGTTTACCTAACTCCACACGTTATGTGACACCATGTCCTTGTCAATATGGGCACCAATGTTTCCTCAGATTGTAGGGAATTATTGTTTGGCTTTACGTTTGCGGTGACTATTCTACGCAGGCCTCAGCATGCGCACGATGGAGGCTGACGCGCCACCTAGACTCTGGTGCCAGACGCAAGGTCACGTCTTCATTTGAAAGACGGCTACAGCTGCATGGTAAAAACATTTTACCGGTTGCTAAGAAACATCATTTTATTGTCGTCTGAGTGCACGAATGGTCTCGTTTCAGCGCACGATTGTTCTCGTTTGTGTGCCGGCATAACGACGCTGGTGTTTGGCACAAGGTCACTGAAAGTTTGAAATTAGTGCATAGAATAGCGCTCATGTTTGTAGCGGGAGCTGTTGTTCACAACTTCATCGGTTTCTGGCGGCGTAGTTGCCTGCTGCTGCCAAATGTCGCCTCCACCTGTAGGCGTCACAGCTATCGCGCACATTTAGTGCAAAAATTGGGTTTCGAGGTGAATGCAGTCCAAACTTTCGGTGTAGATAGCAGGTGAATTATCGTACGGCCATGCCAGCGCGTTAATCATTGTTGAAAATACATTTATATGGAAGCATCATACATGTAGAGAAAGCAAGTAAAAGATTTATTGTTATGCGGTAGAACCGAAGAGCCTCAACAGGCGCGACGCCGCGTAAATTGCGTCACGCGTGTGGTCTCATGCTTCGTCAGGCGTTGTGGTGTTTTAGGTGACAGTTGTCAGTCGGTTCGTTCCCTATTTTCTATCATGTGTTTCCTTGCATATGCAATGCAATTGTGAAAATAATATTGATAAAATGATGTTGATATGTGGGGTTTAACGTCCAAAAACCTTTAAAGTCCCAAAAATAAAAAAAAAGGTCGATCCCATGTACAGTGGGAATCTATGATATGCGAAGCACAAATTAGGAAGGTTGATATGTTACCTTAAAATCAGTAAAATGTTACAAGGCGGACGAAAATTATGCCGTACATGACTTCCATGTTATGATTATCATGGTTGGACGTGTCACTTATCTTCTTCTTCTATTCACGTCACGTGATACCACATTTGTTTTATGTGGCGCTAGCCAAACAGCCGTGAGTGCATCATGAGCGTGGCATGTAGTCATGTTGTTGCTAGACACGCATCTCATGATTATCATGTTTGCACCAATCAAATACTTTCGTCATACATTTACGTCCCGTAATACCATATTTGGTACATGTGAAGCTAGCGAAACGACCGCAAGCGCACCATGAACGTGGCGTGTAGTCATGAGTCATCACTTACATGACATGCATATCATGATTTCCTTGTTAGGGCCTGTCAATTGTGTTTGCCATGCAGTCAGGTAATACCATACCAGTTTTGCAACATGCCATGCGAATGAAATCGCCACAAGAACAGCAAGACCATGAAATGTCAATCATGGCATTTATATCATACGTGTCATGATTTTCATGGTATGACTAGTCAGTTATTTTCGCCATACAATCAGGGTATGCCATAAAAAGTTTTGTATCGATCTCGTCATTGAAACGGCCAAGGGAGCTAAAAGTTGTAGGTGGCTATATAGATAGATAGATAGATAGATAGATAGATAGATAGATAGATAGATAGATAGATAGATAGATAGATAGATAGATAGATAGATAGATAGATAGATAGATAGATAGATAGATAGATAGATAGATAGATAGATAGATAGATACGGTCAAAGTCGGCGCAGTTCACTAAGAAATGTTTCGCATATAGATTATGAGAGACATCATAGTGGACGGCTCTAAGTATTTTTACCATTTAGATATATTTACATGCACATAAATCTAAGTACACTGGCGTCGGAGTCTTTTCGTCGCCATCGAAAGTGCAGCCGCCGCAGCAGGTATTCAATCATGCGTCCAGCGGGGCAGCAGTTGAGCGCCATAGCCCCCAGATTACCGGGGCGCGCCGACAAACAAGAAATCAGTCGACATTAAAGACGAATCTCTTCGCTGGACGTAGTCTTGCCCCAGAATTGAAAATCAAAAGTGTGAGTAATAATTGATTGATTTGTGGGGTTTAACGTCCCAAAGCCACCATATGATTATGAGAGACGCCGTAGTGGAGGACTCCGGAAATTTTGACCTTCTGGGGTTCTTTAACGTGCACCCAAATCTGAGCACACGGGCCTACGACATTTCCGCCTCCATCGGAAATGCAGCCGCCGCAGCCGGGATTTGAACCCGCGACCTGCGGGTCAGCAGCCGAGTACCTTAAGTCACTAGACCACCGCAGCGGCGCAGAAGTGTAAGGAATAGACGTCAATGGTATTATTATAAAGAAAATGTGCCCATAGAACGTTATCTCTTTCGGCCAATTATTAAGGCACAGATGGAAATTTATAACCGTTGTTGCGAGCGTGCAGCCGGACACTCCCCGAGGCCTGTCAGAGCCCTTTGTCTTGTGCTGTAAGATGTGCTTTAAGATTCGAAGCAGCTGATGGTGAAGTTCAATCGAGTCTGGCGTGCTCGCCCTTGCTGCACGTGCGCAACAGCTGGCCCAATCACTGGCAGAACGTGCTCGTGCGCCAGCGCACTCTGGCTTGCGTATGTGGCTGCGTGAGACGTAGCCTCTCCGCCTTACACTCTCCCAGAAATCAAGTGATGACCTCGGGGAACGAGATTCTCCAAATGCGCGTTAAACAAACATGTTGTGTCATATAGCTAGAACGCACTGGCACACGCGTGGCCATTGGCCGCAAGGGCCTCCATAGAGAGGTCAGCCCTTCGATCGTTTTGACGTCACAGAGAGAATAGTAGTTGTGGAATACGGCAGCTTTGCTTTCGCGACACCACTTGCATCGCCCCCCATGGCTGCACCGGTTCTTAGTCGCGATTGTACGATGCAAATTAGACATGAGAGTGCCACCGGGGGCACCGCTTCGTAGTTTGCTTGCCGTATTATCGGATCTTACCGCTTCTTTAAGTACTGAGCTTCAAAACAAAAGAAAGCACGCATGGTGACCACAGTGAAAACGTAGGAAATGCGGTGTTCTAGCAGACAACACAACCCGGCATCCTATGAGTGACGTCATCACGTAGGTGGCGTCACCGTATGTCCTCGAGTTCAACATAGGAGCCGTGGTGTGCAAACGTGCTATGCACACTCCACGCGGCTTCGCATCGCCTCACAATCCTCTTTTGCGGAAGACGGTGTAATTTTTTATCACTTCGTGTGATGCGCTCTGCGCAAGTTTGTCTCACGAAGCAAGCGCGGGCGACAACCTGCACGGAATTACTCATGACCACCTGACGATCAGTCAACTTGCGCCTGCTTTGGTTCAAGCTCCATTCGAATAGGGTGCTACGGAAATGTGCCTTCTTTGCCCTCCTTTTGGAGGCAGTGGAATGTGCTACAAGAGTCTATAAAGGGAGCGCTCATCACGAAAGATTGTGAGACCTTGTATGACGTGAAAGCATCGCCATGGCTCGGCGGCCCACAAAGTAGCGAATACACGTTTGTGCTTGTCTGGGACGATCGGCCTGTGGGATCACCTTATAGACTTGCGTATACCACAGCGCCTACGTAAGACTCAGCAGATTTATCGTGCTCTTCCTTCTTTCCTTCTGTTCACTATTTCTTATCCCCCTCCTGTCCTGTGAGAGACCACCCGTGAAAAGGAACCGCGAAGCGCGGCAGCCTGTCTCATCTAAAATGCTAATGCCTTCGTCTACGTTCCGGGCATACTCGCCGTGAGAATAATCCCACCTGGTCGATACTGTGCAGTGTTCCGCACTTTTTTGTGTGTGGTATCACGTACAATTCATCGAGTATGATGAAGTACCAAGGGAAATGAAGGAAAGGGGCCACGTATACGGGGTTTGGCACTTCTTTTGTGACTGCGCTCTCTTGACGATTCTGTCATATAGTGGCCTTGATTGTCTCAGTTTCACCCGAACTCGGGATCAACGAATAGACTTCTTGCAGTCAACTATCTCCTAGAATGTTCGTTCCCTTAAGACCCACCTCTTTCGGAGAGTCTTACATGCCTCACTGATTTGTGAAATCAGCCTTCAAAAGGACGTAACTGTATTCTCTAGGGAGATCACTAAGAATTGAAAAGACATGGCAGTGGTTTTTTGCGTGCAATGCCTCTTTTAGTGGTGCACGCACATGGAACAGACTAAGCGCAAAACGTTAGCTACAGAGGAAACCAGCAAAATTATGAGAATTGTTTGGACGTTGAATAAGTGTCCAGAAACCTAATATGAAGGGGAGGTTGCAACAATGTACCATTTCACGGCTACCGACGCCGCATCTAAGTTTTCATATGCAAAGATGGGTTTCGTACAATGTTGATGCCACGTACTTGATGAAGGCTTCACACAGAGACCGTTTGGACGTGGTCTGCCCATCGGCTTCAGGTTCAGGAGATATAGCAGCAAATAATAAATAGTTCAATCCCCGAAGTTGTTAAGTAAAACTGGGGGCTAGACAAAACAAAACGCACACCCTAGCTTTATTATTCAAGGTCATCCACTTTTGCTGCATGCATCAGGGAAACAAAATTTAGAAAGTTTGCAACGTAATAGTTCAAATTCTCTTGCTGGTACAGGGTCTTGCCATTAAAAACTTATGACAATAAAGTTTAATGCAACAAAAACAGTAATGGTGCGGCTGTACATTGTCTTGCGACCTAAAATCATATTGCGTTTTACGAACTCAAGTTTTGATAATATAAAGAAGCGTACCTAACAATCTTTTACCATGTAATTGCGTCATCCCTCGCTGAAGAATTGTTCTCAATTGCATTTAAAATATTTACACGGAGAGAGTATAAGCCAAACAGTATGAATAAATAGGTCAACGAACTAAGAAAAATAGAATAACAAACATTGCCACATACGTAGTCGAGACTTCAATAAAGAAAAAAAAAAGCTCTCGTAGCCTGTGGCAGCAAACAACAAAAAAGAAAAAAAACGCCGTGTTTAGAGTCAGACGAGATAAGGAAAATACGCAAACCTGAAAGGCAGCAACAGTGGTAAGCCACAATTCTCAGTCGCATTGGCTAACTTTTCTTTTTTTTTTGCAGTGATAGCTTATGGAAGTCAAAATTACCTTCTCCCCAATCCCATATACCAACAATTTTTTATAGTTTCAGTGCACTGGTGCGGGTTTCCCTGCACGGCAGCCGTAAGTAACGCCTCGCGATTGGTCTCTTTACTACAGTGCCCTATCCACCACCTTCTCTACCTCGTAAACTTCTCCCCTTCAGTCGGGCCGTACTCTCTGCTGCGTATCTTGGATGTGCACCGAGGTGTAAAACCTTACAGCCAGGAGAGCCTTCTTTAGGCGCCCGGAACCGTATGGTTCAGACTGATGGATACGCCCTCATGAGCTCGACTGGTTCATTGTTGCCTTGCACCATTTCTTCAAGTCTAAGAGTTTCTAGCAACAGAAGATGTAACCTAATCAATCCTGGTCGTTCTATTCAGTGAATGACGGGGAGCTATTGAGCAAGAAGTGTTAAAGGCAATGAAAAGACGGGAAGGTTACTGAGATGGCATTATCAGTTACTGAGAGGGCATTGCCCGCCAGACAAAAAAAAAAGTGTTAAAGTGTGAAAGAGGCGCCAGTTTTAGTCATACAGCCTACGTACGAACTAGTTTGATTTCTATAGAGTCGAATAACAGAACTTTATTGTTTAGCCGCCTCCATTCAGCTATTAATGCGAAAGCTTCCTGCAAGGACGAAGTAACACAAACTTGTTATGTGCCAAACTTTGGATTTATGTTTAGTGCACACTGTAGAAAATAATGTATGAACACTGTGTCAGATAGCACGTGAGCCTTGTGGAGTGATTGGCTCAAGTTTTGAGTTCCTACACCTTTTGTGCCTCTGTTCTTTGTAACAGCGCAAACATATAGGATGCGGTTGAAACATGTTTTGTACTTGATTTTGTTCATACGGCTTCCTGGCAGAAGCAACGCGAACTGACCGCACAGGAAATACAGACCGACATGGCAGTGCCATTGCAGTCCGTATTTACTGTTCTGTCTATTTCAAAGAGTTAAAAGTGGCCTTCGAAAGCAGTGGGCTTTTAGTCCTATAGAACAGCAACAGCTATTGCTCGCGCCGGTGGCAGAGGCCATGATAGATAGCACCCTCGCTACATCCGCTTTAATGTTTCTTTTTGATTTCTCTTTCGTCCACTCCACTTGGTCGCTGCCTCTTGGTCATTCTAAATTTTTGGCTACGTGTGCTCGCAGTAAGCTCGTTTCGTTGCTTCATCGAAGAGTCGTGCCATCCAGCTTTTTTTGTGGTACTCCGTCTTTGTGTGTTCTGTTGCCGACATATAGACCGGGTGCTTCAAAAATGTAAAAAAAAATCCTTAAAAAATAAGCAAAATGTTATAGTCGTTCGATGCTTTCACTGTTGCTTTTTTTGTAGCGCCAGCATATAAAGATGTCTAAAAACAGGATTTTGCGCACTAATTAAAAAAATGGCAGCATATCTACGGGGTGAATAGTGGAGAGTGTGGTAAAGCTGTGTTCGCTCGTCGCTGCCGTGCCACTTCGGCCTCCCGTTGTCGTACTGCAGGGTCCACGTGGCACTGCGGCACAGCGGCACAGCTTCACGGCGTGTCTCTGCCTCGCGCGCCCACACGTCGGGGTCTCTTCGAGCACGAGCTGCCGCCGTCTTGCGCGCACTTCGCTCAGCAGCTTTGTTCATCCTCTGTCGTCAAGCCTCTGAATGCGCGCGCGCGCCATAACGGCGCTTTGGATGGATGGATGGATGGATGGATATGGCTGTACCCTTTAGATCGGGCAGTAGCTAGCGCCACCAAGCCGTAATACCTAATGATCCAAAAACTATATATATATTTTTTTCCTTAAAAAGTGAGTTTGAGGATTCGTACTTTGCAGTGAAGAGTTTAATTTTCACCCGTGCCTTGACTTTAGCCACCAATCAGATAACCTCCTTCTGGTTAAGTCTACTCACTTAAGGTTTATTTTTCCCTCCCGGTCCCTAAACTCCAGTGCTTTGAAAAACTCTGCGCCATCCTCCTGAACTATAGGGTGAAGTCCTTTACAGAACATTATCAAGTGTTCGGCAGTTTCTTCTTCCTCTCCACACGCACTGCATACTGTGTCTACCCCTTCGTATTTGGCCCGATATCTCTTGGTTCGCAGTACTCCCGTCCTGGCCTCAAACAGTAGAGAACTACCCCGAGTATTATCATAGATCCTTTCCTTGGCAATTCCCTGCTTAAAAGTTCGATAGATCTCTAGTGCGGACTTCTTAATCATGCCCATTCTCCACATGTAAGTCTCCGTTTCCTTCACTTTCTTCTTAACCGATAGTTCTTTTTGGTTTGGCCACCTGCTGTTTTCCAAGTATTTACCAGTCAACTTCCTGGTTCGCTTCCTACATTTTGTATCGACATTCTTCATGTACAAGTAGCTGAAAACCTTCCTAGCCCAACGCTCTTCTCCCATTTCTCTCAATCGTTTCTCAAATTTTATCTTGCTACTAGCTTCCTTGCCCTCAAATGATGTCCATCTCATATCACCTTGTACTCCCTGATTTGGTGTATTCCCGTGAGCTCCTAAAGCAAGCCTACCTATTCCACGTTGCTTAATTTCTAATCTTGCTTGAACTTCTGATCTCATGCACAAGACCGCATTGCCGAACGTCAGCCCAGGAACCATGACCCCTTTCCATATTCCTCTCACAACGTCATACCTATTGTAATTCCACAGCGCCCTATTTTTCATGACTGCTGCATTCCTGTTACCTTTAGTCGTCACGTATATTTCGTGTTCCCTCAGATACTCGGTCCCATTGCTTATCCGTACGCCCAGATATTTGTATTTATCTGTTATCTCTAGCGTGACCTCTTGTATTCTAAGCTCACAACCTTCGTTGTCATTGAAAATCATGACTGCTGATTTTTCCTTACTGAATCTAAAATCTAACCTATCTCCCTCATTACCGCAGATGTCCATCAATCTCTGCAAATCTTCCTTGTTGTTGGCCATTAGCACTATATCATCTGCGTACATTAATGCTGGTAGTGCCTGATCAATAAGTTTTCCTTGTTTGACTAAAGAGAGGTTAAAGCCCAGTCCACTTCCCTCTAATTTTGCCTCTAATCCTTGTAGGTACATCATGAATAATAAGGGTGACAGGGGGCACCCCTTCCTAAGCCCCCGTTTTACCTCTGCAGGCTTGGATACCTGTTTTTCCCACTTTATAACTACCTTGTTACCTTTATAGATACCCTTTAAAAGATTAGTGACTACATGTTCCACGCCTAGTGTGTCCAGTATTCCCCACAATTCCTCTTGAACCACGCTATCGTACGCTCCCTTGATATCCAAAAATGCTAGCCACAGGGGCCTGTGTTCCTTTTCTGCTATTTCGATGCACTGCGTCAGTGAGAACAGATTGTCTTCCAACCTCCTGTGTTTCCGAAACCCATTCTGCAGTTCCCCCAGCACCCCCTCATCCTCTATCCACGCCTGCAGTCTTTCCTTTATAATTTGCATCGCCAGCCTGTAGACCACTGATGTCACTGTTATAGGACGGTAGTTGTTTATGTCAGCTTTGTCCCCCTTTCCTTTATAGATCATGCTCATCCTGCTAAGTTTCCATCCATTGGGATCTTCACCATCGATTACCATTTTGCTCACTGCCTCTCTCAAAGCCTGCTTAGACTTCGGACCTAATGTCTTTATCAGCCTAATTGGAATGCCATCTGGGCCTGTTGATGTACTACCAGGAACCCTTTTCTCAGCCCTTTCCCACTCTTGTTGTGAAAATGAAGCCATTGCACCACTTGATTCGTCCTTGTCTATTGTGGTGCATAAAGTACTTCTTTGTTGAAATTTTTCTGTCACCCTTGTTCTTATATATTCAATAGCTTCGTCCCGTTCTAGCCTAGCACCTTGGGCTGTAGTTATAAATCTCTGCTCTAGGCTCGTCTCATTTTTTAGGGAGTTTAGATGGTTCCAAAATTTCGCAGCTGCCTTTGTATCTTTTTTATGTACTTCTGCCAGCCACTGAGCTCCCTTCCTTCTAATCTTTTCAATGATCAGAAGGGATGCATCCCTTCTACAGCTTAGAAAGGTTGCCCATTTTCTTTCAACATCATCTGTGGCTTCACCCCGCTGCTTAGCATGTCTGTGTTCCCTAGAGGCTTCCTGACGTTTTGCTATGGCTCTCTTAACTTCCTCATCCCACCAACTTTTGGGTTTGTGTCTTCTTTTCCGGGGTGATTTGTCACGCGTCTTAGCAAGCTCTAGCTCAAAGAGTCTAATTAGATTCGTGTATGTCCACACTGTCTTATTATCCTCCGTGATTACTTTCTCAATTTGTTTAGTGGCTATTTCAATTTGCCTTTCTGAATAAAAATTTTCCTGTAGTTGCTCATCTTGTCTCCTTCCCACTTTCACTGCTCTTCCAAAACTTAGCTTGATACGTTTGTGATCGCTACCCAGACTTCTGGAGCCACCTTCATCTATGTGCATTCCCCTGAGCTTATCATACATCCTATGTGACATCAGTGCATAATCTATCATCGACTGAAGCCTTCCTACCTCCCATGTTATTTGCCCTTCACACTTCTCGGTACTGTTGCAAATGATCAAATCAAGCCTTTCACACATATCCATGATCATTTTGCCTGTCGGGTCGGTATACCCATCTATATCTTCCATGTGCGCATTCATGTCTCCTAGTATAATTATCTCGCACTCTCTTCCTAACTCCTGAATGTCCTTTGATATACACTCTACCATTGCCTGGTTTTCCTCTCTGGCCTTGGCTCCCGTCCACAAGTACACGAAACCAAGGAGTGTCATTTGACCTGCCACTTTCCCTTTTAGCCATAAATGTTCCTTGCCCTCCTGCTTGACCCTTTGCCAGTCTGTACTTTTATGAATGAATGCCCCAATACCACCCCCCTTTCTGCTGCCTTCTGTTCTATTACAATATTCCCACGCGTAGTCCGGATTGTTCGGAGGTTGTTCCATGTCCCTGAGATGTTTCTACAAAACCGTATACCATCGGCCTCTCTTCCCTTAGCTGTTCTTCTATCTCTTCCCACTTCAGCCTGTTCCTACCACCCTGCATGTTAATATACCCTATGTCTGAATTGGCTCGGCGCTCGTGGCTACGTCTATTTATGCCCCGGACTCTACCTATCTTAGATATTGGTGCCACTTTGGAATCGTATCTGTCCATACCACCTGTCGAAGAGTCTCCCTGGTTGTTTTCCTCGTTACTAGCTATCCTGCACCCCGAAGGGCTCGCTTGCCCCCCAAAAAAGCTACTGCGTGTCCTGCAAGTCACCAACCCACCTCATGACCTAGCCGCCCATCGAAGTGAATTCTGTCTCGTTGAAAACCCCCCACCTATGCACCTCTCTGTTTATTTCCACCACCTCAAAGCCTTTCTCTCGACTCATCCGCCATATCTCTTGGTTTGCGTTGACCACCGCTCTTTGCAGGTTGCTATCACGCACCGGTACCTCCGGTATCGTGCATATAACTACCTGTACCTTAGGAGATGTGGCGCGCATGTCATCGACGCCTTTCGCCAGTGTGGCTGCTAGTCCTTCTGCATCTTCATTGAGGACATCGTTTAAACCGCCTGAAATTATCACGAGGTTTCGTCTATCAGCTGTCGTTTTGAGCTTTGCGCTCGCTTGCCTCATGACTGCTTCCAGCTTGCGTCCTGGGAACGCCCCTACCGCAACCCTCTTGTCACCTCTTGCACAGAAGCCATCAAAGAGAGGGTAAGAGGTTTAAATTCGAGTCCCCGGCTATTATCACATGCTGTGACTTTTCAGCTGGAGCGTTCTGCACCTGGGGGCTACTTGTACCTGTGACGCCGGCTGCTTTGTTCCCTCCCTGCCCCACCACTACCTCGCTGAAGCTGGGCCTTGCGACAGTTGAACCGGCTAAACCTGTTTTTTCCAAACTTGCTTGCTTCTCCTCCTCCCCCGTTCTGGTTGCCGGTTCCCTACTGTTCTCTCGGTAGGTCGCTTCTTTGTTCAGCTTCACTAGCGCTTCCTCGGCGGACTTCAGTCTTTCTCCCATTGCCTTCGTTTTCTCTTGCTCTGTCGCCACCACAGTCTCGAGCTCGGCGATTCTCCTCAACAGTTCACTCTGGGCAACCATCATTTTCTCCATTTTTTCCTCGACCTCACATTGCCTACACTTCGCGTCAGCCTCTTCTCCATCCGCTTCTACGCTTGGGTCCACTTTCAAACCCACTCCACATCCTGAACACTTTACAGTCTTTTTAACCATACCTTTCTGACACCAATTGTCCCTATACTCAATAATTACTAAACTCGAACCCTGCACTTCGAAAAAAAAATTCTAAGCTCTACTACAAAAATTTGCGTGTTCAATGTACGCGCACCTCCCCCACGGGGTGGCAAAAAAAACAACAAAAAATTTCAAACACACACACCCACACTAACTAATAAATACCTGGTGTCTGGCCCCCGAAAAAGCCGTACCATAAAATAAGTACTACGAAGATTTCAACCGCTGCCTTATAATTATAAAGACAAGACAAGCTTTTATGGTACAATATAGCGCCCCCTGGCGTTCGGTGCCACCGAAGAATACGCGATTGTCTCTTTCTTCTTCTGTCCAAGTGACGTCAACCCTTCTTTTCTACAAGTAACCCCCTCTAGTGTCGTACCATTTGCATTTTTCAGTGTATAGCACAAGTACCGCCCTCTCTTGTTTGTTTTCATTGTGTACTCATCACATACAAGTACAGCCATCCAGCGGACATTCTAAGGACCGCTCTCTCGGGTATGTGCCAACGGTGGTTACATGCGATAACAAAAGACGAACGGGCGACGCCATAAGGAGCTTCGCCCCTAGAAAATATAAAGAGCTTATGTTTTATTTATAGGAGTAAAGTGGTTGTGCCAAAAAAGAAAATCGACGTCCTTCATGAGAACAACGCATTGCATTGTAGAAATTTCAACAAAACGACCTCTATTGCAGATGGGAAGCAGTGACATTCACCCAACTTCAGCGGCTAAACCGAAAGAGGAACGCTGAGGAGCGCAGGTGTCATATTCCAAAATATTCTGAATTAATGAGCGTCGTTATGCCGACCGTCAACCGACTTTGTCGTGTGTGCGTTGGCTGGTTGCGCTTACACACTTATACCCAGCATAGGACACACGCGTTAAAAAAAAGTGGAATAATTTAATTTCTGTACTTTTTTGTGTAAACAGTGGCATCATTTCGGTGATCTGCTTGTCGCACTCGTTCTTGTTTTGGATTTAGTTTCACCCATCGATTTGGTTGAATTCCTCTGAGCTGCAAAAAAAAAATACAGGAGGCCGCTTTTTCTCTATCTCAAAGCTGCACCGAGTTCTTCGCTTGAAGAAATTTCGTTCTCTCTAAGAGCTGAAATTGGACCAGCTGTTTGACCACTTTTGAAGCATGCAACAAAAAGCACAGAAACTTTGACTCCGGTGAAGAGGCGCTATCTTGCCGGACACTTACCAATGCATGTGCAGAGCGTAAGTATCGCCAGACACATCACCAGTTGAATGAAGTTGGAGTACACAATTATCTCTCTTTTGTCGTTGCAACACTTGATTCCTTGTCAAGGTGGCAAATTTATGGTGTGCTAATCTGCGCTGTTGCTGATGTAGTATACTTCCACTATTTCTTGTACTTCTTGGCCCTTTCCACTCACCAGATAAGTGACACTATTATAAAGCGGGTGGCAGCCACATCTATGACAGTGACACAGTTTTTGTTCTTGGCCACACTTGATGCTTTGAAGTCTTTTAAATCAGTACGAAGTTCAAACGTTTATGACTGTACATAGAATAACTTGCACGTCAAGAAGTCCGAAAAATTTTATCTGCTCCGCCCCGCCCCGAAAAAAAAAACGGCTTGTCTGAAGCATACGACGGTTCAGTCATTGAAAGCCTCTGAATATATTGCGCATTAATTTTTTTATAGCGAAGTTGTCTATGGCTACTTTCTGCCGGATAGCATCAGCGCCTAAAAGACGCGGGAAACAACGGTCTCCGGGGAACTGAATAACTCGTCTATTCCAGTCAATTTGTCACCATCATCATCATCAGCCTGACTACGTCCACTGCAGGACAAAGGCCTCTCCCATGTTCCGCCAGTTAACCCGGTCCTGTGCTTGCTGCTGCCAATTTATACCCGCAAACTTCTTAATCTCATCTGCCCACTTAACCTTCTGTCTCCCCCTAACCCGCTTCCCTTCTCTGGGAATACAGTCAGTTACTTTTAATGACCAGCGGTTATCCTCTCTACGCGCTACATGCCCTGCCAATGTCCATTTCTTCTTCTTCTTGATTTCAGCTATGATATCCTTAACCCCCGTTTGTTCCCTAATCTACTCTGCTCTCTTCTTGTCTCTTAAGGTTACACCTACAATTTTTCTTTCCATTGCTCGCTGCGTCGTCCTCAATTTAAGCTGAACCCTCTTTGTGTGTCTCCAGGTTTCTACTACGTAGCTAAGTAGCGGCAAGACAAAGCTCCTATATACCTTTCTCTTGAGGGATAGTGGCAATCTACATGTCATAATTTGATAGTGCTTGCCAAATATGCTCCACCCCATTCTTATTCTTCTAGTTACTTCAATCTCGTGGTTCGGCTCTGTGGTTATTACCTGCCCTAAGCAGACATAGTCTTTTACAACTTCAAGTGCACTATTACCTATCTCAAAGCGCTGCTCTTTTCCGAGGTTGTTGTACATTGCTTTCGTTTTCTGCAGATTAATTTTAAGACCCACCCTTTTGCTTTCCTTCTTTAACTCCGTAATCATGAGTTGTAATTCATCCTTTGAGTTACTCAGCAATGCAATGTCATCGGCGAAGCGCAGGTTACTAAGGTATTCTTCGTTAACTCTTATCCCTAACTGTAACTATTCTAGGCTTCTGAAAACCTCCTGTAAGCACGCGGTAAA
Source organism: Rhipicephalus microplus (assembly GCF_043290135.1). Lineage (NCBI taxonomy): Eukaryota > Metazoa > Arthropoda > Arachnida > Ixodida > Ixodidae > Rhipicephalus > Rhipicephalus microplus. The sequence continues at coordinate 553,329 of NW_027464598.1, read as the reverse complement.
TAGAATTGGGGAGATTGTGTCCCCCTGCTTTACACCCTTCTTGATTGGTATTCTGTTGCTTTCTTTATGAAGCACTATGGTAGCAGTTGATCCCCTGTAGATTTCTTCCAGAATGTTTATATATACTTCATCTACGCCCTGATTCCACAGTGTCTGCATGATATTTCTACTGAATGAAACCTCCAGTCGATTAGATGAAAATAAATAGGTACTAATAAATACACAAGGTGTACGAGTTTTTCCGCATGTCATAATCACTTGAACAATTTCCCCTCATAGACGAACACTTGCATTAGCAACAAACGTCAAGCCGTTTTAGTATTTTCGAAATGACAGGGCTTGCCGTGAACTATATGATCTCATTTTGATACCGCTGTCGTCTGACGATCACGAGATGATAAGGGTGATGTGCACAAGAAACAGGGAGCATTTTGATGTATGTCTCTTTATTCGCTCAGTGTACTTAATATTGATAACATGTAAATTTACTATAGCAATATTCACTTTGTCATGTACATCATAATTTGATATTTACTGGCCTACATAATTACAGTTTTCGGAAGGCTGGCATTCTTGCCTTTCATATTTTGGTGGTCTTTTCAAAATTTCTGAGATGACCCGATGCTGCTGATCGGTTACACTTGTACATCCAGATATCTGAAGCTACGGCTAAGTTTTAGACCTAGAAACACGTGAACGTGATGCCGCATCATTGTGTATTCAGTAGCAGAAAGAAGAAGCCGTTGAACATCACGGGAATACTTCGGCCTGTGTACCTTTAGAAGGTCAGCAGCACAACAAATCTCTGGATGGAAGAAGAGCTGCTAGTGTTCTTTCCCAGCGCGAATTTAGCCCTGGCTTGCAGTTTACTGTAGCGTAAAAAAGGCCATGGTGCTCCTTATCTAATACCTTTGTGGCGTTGTGGCAAGAGTCGGTGGCACCATTTATTATGAGATTGACTGAGTAATCGAACCGTGTGGCTCTTTCGCTGAGCTGGAAATTACAGCCGGAGTAATTGCTTGACCACGTCGAAACCGGAGGATGCCCATGTACGAAGAGGCTTACGTTTATCGAGCTGGTACATCGCCTTTTACTTCTCTCGCAACATATTGTTTCACGCTTCCTGATAATTGCAGTGGCAGGAATACCAGAAACCCTGGTAAGGGTTGAATTGACTGGTACAGACACGATGCCTTATCGCTATCAAGTGTATTCCTGAGTGGCAATTTCGCTTTTTATTTCCTTCATTTCCGTGGAGCCAATGTTAACCACTTTGCACCCATCATTAGGGGGATTCGCCGTGTCTATAAAGGTATACGAAAAAGGTGTTTTTACGAACCAAACCACTAATGCCTTAGGTATTCTGAAATACCAAAACGTCCATAATATCGATGAATTGGTTTGCCAAAACACCCGTATTGTAGGGACTAAAGAACTCCCTATCGTAGGAAGTTGGTTATAAACACAGACAAAAGCACTCTTGACGGTGCAATCTTGTTTAAAATGTAATTAGTACTAATGTAACTATTGTTACACTTACCCCTTTTAGAGCGAGCTACTTGCTCTCACAGATTTAGTCATGAAACAATTATTCTATTTGGCACCTGACTGAACTAAAAGTTATAAAAATAATAAAGCAGTTTTCAGCATGAACGTTCGCCCATCGCGTATGATGGTTATGAAGTATTTTCCGGTTGCTCTGAGGGTGTTGTGTGGTTAAAAGCGAATGAAACTAATGAACTGGTTTATGCCATAACAACTGCACCAACCCTGCGAACATATTAAGCGGCGTTGTCTACATTCACTTCCTGTTTGTAGTTTATATTCGGAGTATATCGAAAGTTTGGAGACTGTACCCTCTGAAGAAACTTTGAATCACCCGGGAAATTTTGTTCGAATAGGTCATACCGAACAGTACATGACAGCAACTTTAGAACGGGCTGGAAATCAAATTTCGGGAGAACCCTCGCAGCAGTAAAAATGTTCGCTTAATTTTTTGCAGGTCGCGCGTTTCTTCAACCTCCGACACTGACTGTTCTTGTCAGCGTATGTATGCATTTTCTGCTAATTTTTCCGTGAAATTCGTGCAATTCTCCACTAACTGCTGAAGGGATATCTGTCAATAACAAAGACAAAAATTATCACAATTTATTGTGAGTGGCCTCGTGGTTCTGCCACATTCAAATATGGTTAACAATCTGCGGATAATCTGAAAAGAAACGCGAACGTAGAGAATGACTTCTGCATTACTAATAAGCTAGTAACGTATGGCACGCATGTAACTTTAACTTTTAATGGTGCGGAAAACGCACCTGTTTGATAAGCAAGTATCTGTTACAATTTATGTTGTCCATGTTTGCTTCTAAAAACAATGTTTTTTATTCATTTATCAGATTCCCTAAAGGCCCTGAAGGTACTACATACGGGGCAACAATAAGTGGGGAAAATAATAAACACCAAACAATATATTAGCAATACAAGGACAACAGTAAGTGAAAATTAAGATTGAATAATTCTGCTCTACCATAGTTGAGTACATCGTACTCTAAATCGTTAACAACTTTTTCTAAACACACGAACAATAGGCAAAGAAAAGCAAGCAAAATTCATGCACTTAAAAATAAATATTTTTGTTGTAGGAGACACACAGGCTTTCATAATGATTACCTTAAAGCTTTAGGAAGCACTTGACGTGATTAACGAATCAGTTTCAATTTACAGTAAGCGCGATGTCAGTAGGGGGAACGTTCCATGCGAGAAGGGCGATGAGAAGCGGCGATTTTTGCGTATTGCAAGCACTTTGAGCATCTATCTATCTATCTATCTATCTATCTATCTATCTATCTATCTATCTATCTATCTATCTATCTATCTATCTATCTATCTATCTATCTATATATCTATCTATCTATCTATCTATCTATCTATCTATCTATCTATCTATCTATCTATCTATTTGTCCGTCCGTTCGGCCGTCCGTCCGTCCGTCCATCCATCCATCCATCCACCCACCCACGTTGCCGGCTACATCTGGATGTTCTCATCATCCCCTTGAGTAAACCAAAATTACAATGTGATTGTAAGACGGTGGTAATTGAACTCGCTGGTCATGACATTATTAATGTCACAATCACGCCGTGTGTCTTGTCAAACCATTTCCGCCAGACGTGTGGTACATGCCCGTGGACGATTACGTTGCACACGTGATTGACAGTTTATATCTACCTAGGAACGACGAGAACACACTCGAGTAATTTTGACGCGTGAGCGTTAGTGAAAAATCACAGCGTGCCCACGAAGTGAACGATGGCGAGTGGGCGAAGCTTCGGGGATCACTAACCCCCGTAAATTTTTTTTCTCTCTTAACGAAATGTATTTCATTACCATGAGAGAGAGAGAGAGAGAGATAGCCGGGAGTGACCACGTTTGATAGATATTGAGGCGCCACCACGAATGTTTAAAAAAATTATCTTTTAAACCTCCTTGGGCGATGCAGTGAAAGAAACAGCGTGCCACGAGCGCGCCTGCAATCATCACTCTCCTCTTTCCACCTATGATTGGCGTGCTCACGTGCGCCGTTGTCAGCGCTTGAATTCCATAGACATCACAGGGACAAGGCTCCATCCCAACGTGCTTCGCGCCTGAAAGCTGACATCCGTTAGCATTGGCGCGATGAATGCGCAGAATAAATGTCAGCGTCCCAGCAGAAATCGTACCCCAGCATTCGGCCAGGCAATCAAGTATTCCGCCACAGAGACCCGCCAAGTCTCGGAACTACTTTTGAAGACAACCCTGGTGTTTGTGAAGCGTGAATTGTGGTTGCAGTGCTGGCTGTAAAATGTTATTAACGTTACCTATATATTCCTTTGATTCAGTCATCACGTCGGGTTAATGTCACTAGTAGTTAGGCGCCCATCCGCTGAAATCTATTCCAGGACTACCATCCCTGCGAGCACCACCGTTTCATATCAGCTTACTTGCTTATGGTAAGGTGACATGGTAAGGAAACTCCGAACATCTGGTTATGGAAACCATACGCGGCCATTTAACATATGTCAGTGCGTGCATTTGCACATCATATTTTCAGCAACCATACGTAACGTTTAGCTCAGTTAAAAAAATACAACACAGTAACCTTCCATGTGCATGCTTTTCATGAAGTCGATTTCCTTGGTGCGTAAGATCTGCTGAATTTTATTCATTTATTTTTTATAATACCCTCAGAGCCAACTGGCTTTTAGGAGTGGGGAGGTTATTTTCATCAAATGTTCTGAGAATAAACTTTCGACGAATGGAAGAGCAATAAGCTGTTCTAGTTTTAATGTGTACGTTTAGAAAAGTTATTGACAATTCAGAGATCCTAGCCCAGAGTGCTACTGAAGAGCAGTGTGTTTAGAAAAAGTGGTTAACGATTTAGAGTACTTAATACTGTGCAATTGGAAAGCTGAAAGCCGTCCCGTGGACCTCTTACCCAAGTGTTTAGAAAAAAAGGGGTAACCTCTTACCAAAGTAAGCAAAATTGGAGTGAATTTCTGGTGTAACCAGTGGGTAACGTGGATGCTGGCACACATACGCCACTCCGAAGAGTCAACACACAAGCACAAACTTCGGTTAAGACTTTTTCAGCACAAATACCTTGGCATGACAACAACTGCAGCATGAAGCAGCTTCTAAGAGATCCTTTAGGTGGGCATATTATTCTTTAAAATAACGCCTCCTCATGCTAGGCATGAACCGCAATTTCTTAAACATCTTGATTAAAAAGTCAAAAGCAGCAATGTATGGCATCTGGCAAGGTCACAGTGCGATAAACAAATTGGTCACATGTTCAAAACCCACTGGTTTAATTGTGAGTACGGAATGCTTGAGTGATGAGGCTAACAAGGCCCTCAACCCCTTTAATCTGTCTCAACAATCACGTCATGACACAGCTGCCCGTGCCGCAACTCCATTGTCAGAAGGCACGCTGCAGCAGTCGAGTTAGTGGGATGGCTACCACGCGAACATGTCGCCTGTGTAGCGTGGCCACAATCTGCCCGCTCGTGCAAAAAGGGAGACGCGCGCAGCATGTTCCGTTCTCACTGCCGTGCACACTTTGAAATTTACAAAGTGTCCTTCAGTTTTTTCTTCTTCAGATTATAAAAACAGTAGTGTTTATTGCTAGAAAGCGAAATAAAATGAACAAAGCAGTTAGTGCAGGTAAGAGATTATCCAGGTTACGCGATGTTTGCGAGTATTTCGTGGAAAAACAAGCAGTCAGTGATTGTTGCGATATCTGAGGGAAGGTGGTTTGAATACTTGGACTTACGGAAACTAAACGACAGGAAGACCGACCTAATATTGCATGACGCAATCTCTATCTCATCAGTGATGCTATTTAAACTACCGCTAACCTTGACACCATCGTTAAAAACTCTTGGGGTTGTTATGCACCCTAGAAATTGCGCTTTAGTTTCTGTGGCGATATAATTTTGTGAAGCTATTCCACATGCTAGCGTTAAACGAACATTCTCCTTGGCAAACTGGAGCTCGTCACATACTTGAAAGAGAGAGAAAGAAAAAAAAGGTGAGAGAATGAAATGGAGAAATGTAGAGATGAATAAACAGACTAAACAAGCATGAGGATAACTACGTTGCATAGGCACAAACATTTTTTTAGAAAAGATTGACATGTGCTCATTCCTCCTCATGGGAAAGGTACCAATCGATTGTTTACTTATTGGTAAATGATTTGGTTTCAATGAAATGGAGAGGTGCGTACCTAACCTTCCGAGTAGTTTAAGAAGCAGAGGATTGAGTATGATTTAAAGAATATGGGAGAGAACACTCTAATACCATTTGAAAAGTCACAGTGGCTATGCGTAGGGAACGTTTCAGAAAGAATACAAAAGGGACAGAACGCACAATTGAAAGTGTGTGCTCTTTCTTATATATCTCCTTTTTAGAACATTTCCTGCGCACCAAGAAAGTATATTTCATTAAAAAACGCTAAGCGCGCTTAGCAAGCGCAAAAGAGCTTATATCACTTGACTCTCAATTAAGTGGGAACAAGCGACCTTCATATGAATCCATTCAAAATAATTGTAGAGTAAACAGGAATTCCATGTTACTTTTGCTTGTGCTGACGCATGTACATACCTTTAAAACGCCAGCTAGCTGAGGAACAGATCATACCCCGCCGATCGTTAAACTATAAGAAATTAGCATGGTTAATAGCTCACAGGAAAATTTATTCTACATTTCAGGGTTTCTTTATCGGCCCATTCTCATTTCTTCACTTTGACCAAGGGTGTATTATTCAGCGTGAAATAAATAACTGCAACAACTGTGAAAACACATTCAAGGCTAACACCTAAAACAGCGTAAAAAACACAAATAAGTAGGCCTTTCACTTGCTTGACAGGAATGAAACGTCTTTAATTCACGAAACAAGGGTGACATTGGCATCGTCTTGCTCACTGGCAGGGTTGCCATTGGTGAGCAGTTTGCGCCACTTTGGTTAATTTTGGACCCGTTTGGCGATGACAAGTTCCCTGCTTGCGCCATAGCTAGGTACTGGCTAAATTTAGGTTTCCAGTTTTACTTATTCAATATGGTTTGATTTATTGATGAGTAATAGCACTTATGTTCTACTTGGCCCAAGTTTGACGATAATATTATATAACATGGTTACTTTGTCTACATATGGCTCGAGCGCTGGCACTCTTTCACTTCAACAGAACGCCAGCCTGGTTTCCAGGCTTCATTGAAGTGCCCTGCACGCAGCCATATGCATGCCGAGGCCTGCGTTCAAGAATGGCTCGTCGCATTCCTCCCGTGTGAATGGAGCCAAGCTGTCGCTCCCACGACATAGAACGTAGCATGTAGCCTTTAGAATCATTGTCAACCATAATCTTTGAGCTCGTTCACATGCCCGTCGATATCAACTGTGACGGCAGCACGGTACACTTTTTACAGAAACCAGCGTGCCTACAAAGCTCAATAATTGTGGTGGAGCCAAATGCGTGGCGAGATCGGCTGGCATTTTGGCAATCGCGACCGTACGATTGAAGATGTAGCCAGCGACTCCGGTCTAGCCGAGCTGCGTGCTGCAATCAGTTTAAGAAATATTATAGTGAACGTCTGTGAAATGACATTTTTGCTCCGTTATTCTTCCGGTCGTGAAAGGTGCTTTCAACAAGTTGCGTTCAGTTTCACGCTCAGCGACAACGGTATCAGGACACACGCAGGGATTACTGCGTTTTTGGTTGGAGGCTATCACTGGTAGTGGTTGTTATTGTCTGGGCTTAGATCATACCCACTGTAGGAGATTCGTATCGCTTTGTCAGGACGGGCCCATCTTACCTTCCCCCTTTTTTCTTTTTCCTCGACTTTATTAAAAACTTCCAACAATGCATACGACGTGTGTTAGAAACATCATGAGATAGGCTACGCCACAGGCAATCTCGTGACGTTGTGTCTAACGACCTGTGCTAGGCCAATTTGTTTATTTCTTCCCCTTCCTCATATCGTGTTACAACTTCGTGCAGCTCATGCAGTAGTTTCGACAGTGCCATAAGTAAAGTTTTGTTTTTGCAGAGCTTTACAGAAATGGAGCATCGTAAGTTAGAGCTGCGTTGTGCCATGATGCTTCGTGTTAATTTAGTGTGTGCGCGAGTATGACTTTTGAAAAGCTAAAGCAAGCGTATGATTGATTGATATGTGGGGTTTAAGGTCCCGAAACCACCTTATGATTATGAGAGACGCCGTAGTGGAGGGCTCCGGAAATTTAGACCACCTGGGGTTCTTTACCATGCACCCAAATCTGAGCACACGGACCTACAACATTTCCGCCTCCATCGGAAATGCAGCCGCCACATCCGGGATTCGAACCCGCGACCTGCGGGTCAGCAGCCGAGAACCTTAGCCACTAGACCACCGTGGCGGGGCAAGCAAGCGTATGAGAAACATTGTTTATCAAGAGCACAAGTTTTTTGCTGGCTCGAGTTATTTTTGGAAGGCCAAGAAGTCATTGAAGAGTGACCACTTTCAGGGAAACATAGCAAACAAGTGGCTGTTTCATCATGACGATGAAACTTGTCCAACAGCCCTTATTGTGATTAAATTTTAGGAGCGAAGCTCCTTAAGCAGTGGGTCGTGCGTCAGTGATGTATGTAGCAGTAGGTAGCCATCTCTAATTTAGACCTTGGAATGTCTGTCAATGGTGGTACTTCTGTATAATGAATATACGATGAAAAGTTGCGAGATAGCGATACGTGGAGTATTTACTAGATGGACGGACGGACGCATGCATGGACGGATGGACGCATGCACAGACGGAAAGACGGATGGACGCGTGGACAGATGGAAGGACTGACGCACAGGTGAACGGACGCACGAATGGATGCACGGACGGATGGATCGCACGAACAGTCGCACGGCTGGTCACATAGACGGGTGCATGGACGGACATAAGCAAGAATAAACGGACGGACTGATGGACGCTTCGCCCCACTCATCATTATTCACTGCGTGGATATGCTGTGATTTTTTACCTAAAAACACCATAATGCTTTTCCTCAATCCCCTATTCCCTCTATTAAAGCCCTCAACATTTTCCATTTTCCTGATCTTGCGAATGAACACACAGGAGAGCTACGATAGCTGTAACTGTTTACTCAGAAGATCGGAACATAAATTGAATAATGTAGAACTGTCTTCTTTTTTCTTTAGTTTATTGTTTTCTCCTTGTTATATCTGTTCCTACATCTTCCCGAGGCCTTAGGTGTCCAATAATATAATCATCCTTCTAGTGGGTAAACCGACTTCATGGGTTTTCGTTAAAGCAAGGTGTGGGAGCGGGCTAGTTGAAATTCCATGTCTTAAGCAGCTCAAGCGCAAAAAACTATCAACAGACTAAGGGGACAAGGAGGACAAGCGCTAACTTCCAACTAAAACTTTATAGCCAAGCACCAAGAATATACACCTGCCACATGACGTCACAATCAAAACAATCAATGCACACTGATAAAGAAAAAGAAAAGGAGAGAAAAAAAAGAAAAAGAAAAAAGCAAAGAGAACAACAGCAGGAAAAGAAAGAAAGAAAGAAAAAGGAAAAGAATGAAAGAAAAAGGAAAAGGAAAGAAACAAAGCAGCAGTGATTTTTTTGTTGAAGCCTGTTGTCAAGAGTGTTCAAAGGGCAGACTCCTGAGAGTTGGTCTCAGCCTGCGAAGACGTCCTTTAGCAAGCGTATTTTCCAAAAAGGCTTATGGATTTTATTGTTCTAATAAAACGATATTGCTATTTTTTCAAGTTTCTCATGATTACTTTTCATAGTGGGTTTCTATTATGCACTCTTTATTTCTTTCATATACTCAGAATTCCATCATCGCCACCATACTTTGGCAACTTTTTCGCGGTCTCCACACCTCCTTAAGGTTGTGGTCCTATTCTTCGGTGGTGTCTGCTCCAAGTTTTTCCTTTTCGCCAATACGACCTCATGAGGTCAAAGGAGTGGGCTTCTTAGGTTCCTTCTAAACGTTCATAAGTGGTCGATTGTTCATTATGCCTTCAACTTCACAGACTAGATTGCGCAACTCCTCAGTATGTATTAAACGCAGACCGATAATTTCTGGCATGCAGAGCCGACTTCAAGCTGCAAATTTGCCGTTCATATAAGTCACCCATCATGGTGCATTTTCGGGAATGAAATTTCACTCGATAAGCTGATCGGCAGTGAAACTTCTCGTTGTCTCCCTTAGTAGCATCGTGAGTAGGTTCAATTTTTTGTTAGGTTTTTTTGAAAGGTTGCAAAAAGCCTTCAGCTGAAGTTTCTTTATACGTTTCTACGTGCACAGCTTTTGTAACGGCTCATGTAAGAATTATTATGTACACTTTGATTATATCTTCCTTTGTTTTAACCGCTTGCGCAGGACCTGTGAAGTATGGCAGGTGTTAAAAACAACAAAGAATATCTTTCAACTTTCTCGAAGCACATTCAATATATCTGCTTCTCTGTGGAGTTTTACCAGAACGTTTGTTTCTATACAACGCCCCGCCTTTAAAGTGTACCAAAGTGTGCGAAATTTTGCGAACAGGCGCAATTCGCAGCGTCGCCATCGTTCGCACACCAGGACCATATTTCCCGTCTAGTGTTCTTGCTATAAACTTTCGAGGTGTTCTGTTGCTTAGATTTTTTTCAGTCGTTGAGCTCACAGTGTCCTTTGAAAACATCTACTGCTCTTAGCTTTGTGCTGTAATCGCAGCCGTTGCAAGGCGGTCATTTTCGCTTAGTCAAAATCTTTAGCTTACCACAAAGTTGCATTTTGTCTCATCAGGGAAAAAGGTCACCCACTCGAGGTAGCTAGTCGTACGACTACTACCATCAGACCCTACCTGGAAGAACGACTCGAGAAGCGTTAAAAAATGCTACAGTTCAACAGAACATCTCGTTTTTTTTTTTGGAACATTCCATCGTGTAGATCACACAAAAAACAAAGATCGCTGTTTCGCAGCTCAAATTGTACTGTAATTTTCTGCGGCTCACTCTAAAGGCGTACAGAAATCCCGGGAAATTTTACGTTCCAATCGTTCAGGATTGCCCGTAAAAACACGGTACAATATAGGTCTGGAAATATTTTGCAGTTGTGAAGAAAATCTTTGGCGAGCACACCAACATCCCATCTACTCGGAAAGAATTGGGCATGGTGAATACCAAAGAAGAAATATGTTCGAATCGAAGAAAGCGCTTCGTGTCCAATTCGAAAAGTGGCCATAAATTGGGATAAATATTTTTCGCTCTTTGAATTGGCCCAAGGTGGCCACAGGCGTGGGTGAGATTGCTGATAGCTAAATTACGAGAAAAAAAGGTAACATAAACCAAAGGGAACCCACTAAGCTTTATACTTTATCTAGTCATGAAGTTTGGGAGTTTGGGCAGTAAAACAGAAGAAGCTTCAGAAATTTGCAGCTTCCACAATATCGACTTCTCCGCTGAGCGTCGTGTGATCTTCAAGTTTTCAGAGCCATTGAGTCGTTTCTTCTTTTCACTTCATACTTTTTTTTTCTCATAAGAACGAACTTGACCGGTACTCGGTTATGTGGTGGTAAAATGTCCTTAAGCTATAAAACGAGGCTGTCGTAAAAAAATAATGCCACAGCCCGTTATCTCAATGTTAGCCCAATAACATAGTGATGCCAAATTAAAACATAGCAGTGGCGCGAAATTCAAATATTTGCGGTTAGTTGGTCCAAGTCACAACACGGATCATTATAGACACAAAGAACAATCATGTAGGTTCCAAATGCAATAATTATATTTCAACATCGGTACTTTACTAGAGCACTTTCGGTGTCGATATCGATAAGAAGCCTTCGCAGCGCCATGTCAACACAAGTCTGACTTCCCAGAAAGACGGCATTTCGCGAAATGATTGCACCATCTCTCCTTTTGTCAGCAGCACGTGTCGTTTCACGTAAACAACGATCAGACAATTGTAGTTCAGCGAATGGGACAGCAATTTCTGCGTTTTATCCTGCATGCAGACTTCGCAAACCCAGTGAATTGCGTGTAACCCACAGTGATACTGATCATTGCGATGGAGCTTCCTTGCTCGTGCTGGTTTAGGAAAACTGTACCACAGAAGTAAGATATTGCATATATACTATGGAAGTGGTGGCCGCGAGCCTGCCGATTACACAAAAGAGAAAAGGACAACAATCGCAGATGACGACGACGATCGCGATCGTGGCACATGGCAGCGGCTGGCAGCGGGCAGTTGCGGCCCTGGTTCGGGTCAATAAGTGTCTTGGTCTGACTTCGCGTCTTTCCTGCGGGGTTCTGGGCCAACCTACCTGCAATACTTGTTATTTGAATGCGGTGTAGGGAAAGCTATAATAATGCGTATCATAGAAACGAGGAATACCTGTTGTGGGGTGCCTCGGATTTGTGCGAGAGGTTCTTCAAAGAGGTACCGAGTTTGTTGGTAAACCTCTGCGTGGGCACAATAATAGCCACCGGCTATTCTCGCACCATTGCTATACTTGCACCGATGGTTTGTAAACAGCGCGGGCTTTATCAGATAGGCGGTGGCCTGAAGTGAAGGTGGGAGGAGGTGGGTTTTTTTGTGAGTTTAAGCTCACTTATTGTATCGCCTTCAGTGACGTCATTCCTTACAAGAAAACGTCACTGAAGTTCTCGTGGATCCCGGCATAAAACACTTTCGGCCACTAGGTGTTCAAAGCCAGTTTGTATTTAATTTTAGTTGATTGTATTCCTCCGTTTAGCAAACTTTCCGCGCTGGGCATGCTTTTGCATTGCATACGGAATCGGGGAGATGAGATGTTTTCTGCACCTCACGACAATACTGACCACCTGTTTTTTTTTACATGCCTTGTATTAAAAGTACACTGGCTTTTGGCGTTCTACTTCCGCCGGAATGCTGCAGCAGAGGCCTGGTTCTAGCATTTTTCGGATCAGCAGCCAAGCTCCGTAACGACACGGCCAGCATGGCTCGATTTACCTCTCACTTTGTGCGACAGCTTTAGTACACGCAAGTTTTCAATTATTGGGGTCTGATATGTCAAGATTATCAATGAACTGTTCCTCCAACAGCAATGTCGCTTCTTTAAGACTACCGTAAACGGTGCTACGTTGACCCTGGAGAACCAAAGCTGACGGTAGTATATTGTGACTTCCATTTACATTTTCATCCGCAGCGCGTAAAGCACGTTTCACACGTCAAAACCAAGAAGACTGCTAGTTACATTATTGCAACAAAAAGCTTGTGGTATAATATATCTATGGCAATGTGCTTATCTTTCTGTTTTTAGACTACTGTTTTATAAAGAACTTAACGAGGAAATACAATCAGAATGTATTGCGCTGAAACGTAACACAAACACAGTCTCCTAAACATTTCCTTAAGACGATTCAAAGGTAAAAGTCATGTTTTTTGTTTTTTTTTTTGCTAACTCTTCTTGTTCTCTTCAATCGATCATGTAAGCATCCCCACCTATTCCTGCCTTTAAGCTAACTGCACTCTACGTAGTGTTTCGCATCCTCCATGACAATGCTTCTTTCACTAAATCAGGAAGTGATGTCGTCGTGTCCATCGTCTAAACATCAGCTGTTATTACGAAAGCTCTTGGATTGTTCATGTACGCTGACGCCACCGATTGCCATCATTGAGAGTTCATGAAGCACCTACTGCTTTTACTTCAGAAGCCGAATGCCGAGATCGTAATGGTGGTTTAAAAGCCACCAGGGCAACAGACCCGCTGTTGCCAGACGAGGAAAAGAAGAGCAACTAGGCTGGAGTATAAAATTGCTCCTGCATTTTTAGCTTGTTTCTGGATAAGGAAACAACGTTGTGAGTGATTTTTTGCAACTAATGAGAATGAAGCAGTGGAGAGAACAGAACACGGGAGTAGAAAATAAGTGTCTACGAAGCGGCGTCGCACGCAATAATGAATATAGGACAAAAAAACATTTAAAAAACGAATTGGCCTCGTATCTGCATGTTTCACTCCAAATTTCGTCGAAAGACGATAGTCTTGCATATGGAAAGAGTGAACAAAACATTTCTTTGATGTCCTGCGAGAGACATTTGGTGCACTGAATTCTGGAAGCGCTGCGTTAGAGAGTCTCGATTCGTGCAGCGAAGGTGAGTGAGCGCATCGAGGCACGTTAAACGCGAGCGCTATCTGGCAGTTATCTTCGAAAACAAAGGAATGCGTGCGCGCCCACGGAGAAAGATGCGCGCCTGTTTCGGAGGCAATAAAGTGTAGAACGCAAAGCGACGGGCAGGGGCTACCACCATGTCGTTTTATCAAAGCGTTGGAAATACTTGCCTTTTTGAGCATCGCGTTGCGCCGTCAGTGCCGCGTGATAAACGCTGTGGTCCTTAGAATTACTTATGTATATATGCCATTTCTAGTACAAATACACATATACAGAATGTCGATATGTTAAGGTGCCTCAGATAGACGCAATAATTGTTTTTTTAATTGAAGATCGCACAAGTATGAATGCTAAAACTTGAGCATTATTGGTGGGCGCTGCGGATGGGGTCGGCCGTTTGGGGTATAGTTTGATGCCGTTTGTAGAAACGTTACGGTGGACAAACAGACAAACGAACAGACAAACAGACAAAAATTTTGGCGTCGAAGGTCCCCAAAAAAAGACTCTAAAATAAACTACAAAAATGGCATTGGGTTCGTTCAATAAAGTCTGCCATTGTTCGAAGAAGGTAACGAGCGGACGCGTGTCCTTAAAAATGCCGCAGAAAGCTTTTTAGAAACGATAGGCTTTCTTGGGGACCTTCGACGCAAAAATTTTGGTTTGTCGGTCTGCCTGTCTGTTTGTGCCTGTACAATTGTCTGTTTGTCTACTCTTACCGGCATCGGGCACTTGAAACGGCCGACCCCATCCACAGCACCCACCAATGTTGCTCAAGATTGAGCGTTCATGCCTGTGCAATTGTGTATTAAAAAGCGATTATTGCGCATGTCAGGGGCATCATAACAACACGCATATATTCTGCGTGTGCATCTTTTACTATAAAAGGCATACATAAGTATTCTCAAGGACCGTAGCGCTTATCACGCTGCTCTCACCATGCAACGCTTGCACTAAACGGGGAGCTTTTCGAACGCTTTGCTAAGACGAAACGGTGGTGGCACCTACTCCTCGTTTTGCGTTCTACAGCTTATCACCTCCGAGACGGGCGCGCACACCCGTGTCAGAGCCACGCGCTTTGTTTTCTAGCAAAACTGCCAGATGGCACTCAAGTCTCACGTTTGACTTGACTTTATGCGCTCGTTCACCTTCGCTGCACGCTCGAGGCACTCTAACGCAGCGCCCCCAGAATACCACTCACCGATTCTCTTGCACACAGCATCAAATAAATGTCTTGTTCACTCTCTCCACGCAGAAGACTATCGTCTTTCGACGAAATTTGCAGAAACATGCAGATACGGCGCCGATTGTTTTGTTTGTCGTTCTTGTTGTGCTAGCAGGAATCCATTCGAAAAACGCCAAGTCTGCGCGGAAAGCGCAGCACAGTCACCGCGAAAGCTAGAAGAGAAGCCTTTCAGATACTTTTCTAACACTCTTTGAGTAACTGCTACAAGCGCACTTGCTGGGTACCCACTACGCAGTTATTAGTCATTATTTCTGAGTAGTAGGCCGGCATTCACTATGCTATCCTTTGTCATTCTTCGGGGAAGCGTGGTATCCACTAAACACTTCCAAGGAATTTTGTGCCAATTCTGTATGCAGTGGCTGACGACGATCTGGAATTATACCTGAAAAGGGTATGCGCCACAGTTAATTGGTGATCAAGAGCGAGCTTTTGTGCAGGATTGGAGCATCGGACGACCCACTCGTTACGCTATTAGCATTGTGTGACGCCTGGTTGTTCTTTTCTGTTTTAAAATGCTTTATTACTCAAGTTAACGTGATTCCTTCCCCGACGTCAAGCTTACCTAAGGCAAGCTTGCGAACAAGTTTCATGCACCGGCGTGGCTCATAGGTAAAACACTGGGCTCTCAAGCTGCGGACTCAGGTTGGAGTTCTTGCTTTTTTTATTTACTCTGAGTTTCATTTTCATATCTCGTGTGATAGGTGGTTACGGACACTGGCGGCAGAAGCGGAGAATTACGGCGCCACGCATGACTCGTGTTGTGGTCTCATAACAGCTTTCTCTGCAAAACAATGAAATGTAGAGTGCTTGTTGCTACCAAATAACTTATTGCCGAAGGTACACAGTACGCGTGAAGAGCAAGCGTTCCGGTAGCGGTTTGCGAGAGAGAAATGGCAGCCACGGCACCGCACGAACGTTCTGTCAATGCGCTGCATTTTCGCCTCCATAGAAAATGCGGCCGCCGCGGCCGGGATTCGATCCCGCGACCTGCGGCTCCACAACCGAGAACCCTAGCCAGCGGACCACCGCGGCGGGGCTTTTCTGGTTCAGCAGCTGGGCTACTACGCTCTGCCTATGTAGAGAATTCTGTCCACAGGAAGCAAATATTTATAAAATGAAGATGTAGAATTTGGAGCAAAGAGTTGCTTTGAAGAAAAACAAGACTCATGATACTGTCCCAAATTTTTTCCATACAAAGTATATTTGACTAATTTAAAATAACATATCTGTTTTCGTGGCGAAAAGATTCAAGTGCACTGTCCTTGCCTACACTGTCAGTCATGTAGCGGGGAAGCACACGACAAACACTCTTGGAACCTTTCTGAGTGCTTGGTTCGGCTATGCTTGATGAAGGGCCTGCTTTGGCGTCGGTAATTTGGCTCCAACGGCAGTGCACAGGAGCGATAGCCCCACACGCACCAACAGTGACTTCACGGAACCCGGGCCAGGCACGAGCGTAACTTTTGTCGATGCGGATCTTCAAAATACTTCGATGTAAGCTGGTTCATAATGTCATGGAGGGCACAAGAAAAGTTAGCAATCCTGTGTGGGAGCCTATACGAAGCACAAAATAATACGTCTCAGCGGCTCAACTCGAGTGAATGGCACCTAATTAAAATTCCTTTACACCGACGTGACAGCTGCATCCTAGGAGTAAATTTATAAAGTTTATAAAATTGGATAGCCAGCACAGCAATAATATTACACGTTTCGCGATCATTAGACTCTCCTTTAAAAGCAGTTTTGAAACATGCTGTGATTGTGGGGTGCCGGAGCTCGAATGCCGGAGCTCGATTTTTGCTGGGACCCTCACATTTATTATTTGCATGCATCTGGTCAACGCTGTCGATGTGAGCTTTTCCTTAACGTTCAAGCGTTCTCGCCGTGCATTCTCGCCATTCCCAGGTGAACAATAAAGTCTCAATCACCTGTGACACATACTCGCGCAACATCGGCACACACTTACCCCCGGGCATCTATCTATCTATCTATCTATCTATCTATCTATCTATCTATCTATCTATCTATCTATCTATCTATCTATCTATCTATCTATCTATCTATCTATCTATCTAGCCACCTACGAATTTTAGCTCCCCTGGCCGTTTCGATAATGCTATCGATACCAAACTTGGTATAACATATCATAACTGCATGAAAAACATATTTGACTAGCCATAACATGAAAATCATGACATGTATGTCATGATTTACATTTCATGGTCTTGCAGCTCATCGTGGTTTCGTTCACATGGCATGTTGCAAAACTGGTACGGTATGACATAATTGCATGGAAAACACAAGCGACAGACCCTAACATGAAAATCATGACATGCGTGTCATGAAACATGACTACATGGCGAGCTCATGATTTGCTGGCGACCTTTTCGCTAGCGTCACATATACCAAATTTGGTATTACGGTACGTGACTGCTGACGAAGGTAGGTGACTGGTGCAAACATGATAATCATGAGATGGGTTTCATGTTACAACATGACTACATGCCACGCTCGGGATGCGCTGGCGGCCGCTACGCTAGCTTCACTTATACCAAATTTGGTATTATGGGACGTGAATGAACGATGAAGGTATGATACTAATGCAAACATGATAAACATGAGATGCGTACGTGTCATGTAACAACATGACTGCATGCTAGGCTCATGATGCGCTTGCGGTCGTTTCGCTAGCTTCACGTGTATCAAACTTGGCATTACATGAGGCGAACGGACGACACAGATAAATGAAACATCCAAACAAGATAATCACGACATGCATACCAAGTAACATTTCTTCATGCCACACTCATGATGCGCTCGCGGCCGTTTCGCTAGCTTCTCATATGCAAAATTCGGTATTACGTGACGCCAATGGATAACGAAGGTATGTGACTTGTGCAAACAAGATAATCGTGAGATGCTTGTCATGTGAGAACATGACTACATGCCACACTCAAGGCACCAATACATTTCGACGTGACGGGGTGCGCCTGCTCGCTGGCGCTCATTGCGTTGCGTGACTCTGGCGTCGCCACGCCAGGCGCCGGTCCTGTCATACAATCGCAGGCGCGCGCCGCACTTCGACTTCCCTTCGTCTTGAAAAGAAGGAGATGCAGTGTTGTCTGAGTAACGCATTGGCACGAAGTGCAGAATGTCGCATTTCGCGCCCGTTGCCGTCGGGCCGCGCCGACGAACGCTGGTCGTGCCTAGCGTCAGACTATCGGGTGCTTGCGTTTGGCTAACGTAGCGTTGCTGTGCCCAGCGTGCGCGCGCGTCAACGTTACTACTGGGGTATATATTGGGTCCTGCATGATGCGCTCGCGGCCGCTTCGCTAGCTCCACTTTGCTATATGGTGTTACGTGACCTCAATGGATGACAAATTATAAGACTGGTGCAAACATGATAATCCTGACACTCGTGTCATGTAAGAACATGACAACATACCACGCTCATAGCGTGCTCGCGAGGGTTTCGCTTGCTCCACATATACTAAATTTGGTATCACACGACGTGAATAGATGAAGGTAAACGACAAATCTAAACATGATAGTCATGACACGAAAGACATGTATGGCATCATTACCTCCACCTCGTAACTTTGTGCTGAAATTAAAGTGACATATCAACCTTGCTCATTCGCGCTTCGCATATCATCGATTCCCAATGTACGTGGGATCTGCCAATGTTTTTGGAAAGTTTTGACGACGTAAGCAACGAGATTGTCATATTCTATTCATGACCAGCGAGCCGTAATGGCGAAAACACTTTACGCTCCCGTACTATTTATTTTGGGTGTACCCCAACCTATGGGGTGATCACGAGACTACCGAGACGTAGGCGGCTATATAGATAGATAGATAGATAGATAAATAGATAGATAGATAGATAGATAGATAGACAGATAGATAGATAGATAAATAGATGAATGGATGGATGGATAGATAAATAGATAGATAGATAGATAGATAAATAGATAGATAGATAAATAGATAGATAAATAGATAGATAGATAGATAGATAGATAGATAGATAGATAGATAGATAGATAGATAGATAGATAGATAGATAGATAGATAGATAGATAGATAGATAGATAGATAGATAGATAGATAGATAGATAGATAGATAGATAGATAGATAGATAGATAGATAGTCAAAATGCCTGCAGTACGCAGAGTAATGGTTCGCATTTGTTACACCGAACTTATTACAGGAAGATATACCATGCAACAGATAACGCTGATAGTAGCGCCACAGATCTGAGAGGGGTAATGAAATAAAACCTTTACAGGAATACAATGAGTACATCTCATGGAATATTGAATAAATTGGAGAACGTTGGGAGACGTTTTCGGCCTACTGTGGATGCATATAACTTGAAAAGGAAGATATAACTTGATAAGCTTAGGCTAGCTGGTGATTTGGAATCCGCATTCTTTTTAAAATAAAGTAGTTTTTGTTGAAGTCAGCGCACTTTTTGCCCGTGTATCTTCCTTCCGTTTGTTACTCTGTAACTAATAGCGTTATTGCGCTGTGTGAACCTGTGGATACATATAGTTAGGCTTAATATTAAGAATGGGCTGTGCTGTCCTCAATATATTTTATTAACATGTTTTATAGCCCCGCCGCGGTGGTCCAGTGGCTAAGGTAATCGGCTGCTGACCTGCAGGTCGCGGGTTCGAGTCCCGGCTGCAGCGGCTGAAATTCTGATGGAGGCGGAAATGCAGGCCCGTGTGCTGAGATTTGGGTGCACGTTAAAAAACCCCAGGTGGTCTAAATTTCCGGAGCCCTTCACTACGGCGTAGCTCATAATAATATGGTGGTTTTGGGACGTTAAACCCCCCATATCAATCAATCAACATGTAATTACATCTGTCTGCAGTGCAAAAATGTCAATAATCAGTATTGTTTTCCCACAACAGTACTAAAGAGCTCGTTTCTCCGAAGTTAAGCTATCGGCCTTGGTGTCGACGTCGTTGGTTGTGAGCTAAAAAAATGTTATTTTGTCCATGAATGAAATGTCGGGAAATTTCGATTCAAATAGATAAATAATAAAAATGATCGCTACACGCTCCAATCGAAGCCAGGCCGCTAGCGTGCCATAAGGTGTTCTCTCACAAAGCCATTTCACTGTTTAAAGCTGTTTCAAAAAAGCGTATTGATTGGCATTCATTTCTTATGAAAACGTGTAGTCTCCACCCGTCAAAAGGAACTGGAGCGTGTTCTATAGCACAGATCAACTTTCTGTTCAGCGCGGCCGGTACTGACATTTTTTTTCTTGTAAACACACAATACACAAACTTGAGAAAGAAAGTGAGTACATTCGGATGATGGTAATATATATATATATATATATATATATATATATATATATATATATATATATATATATATATATATATATATATATATATATATATATATATATTCAGTTGTTTTTTAATTGTGATCATACCCGTGTAGAATATTGGTACGTGTTGGGAAACATAGCCTGACAGCGGCTATCGATATAGACGAAGGCGATCTGACATAATGACACTACAGGAAGTCCTCATAACAAAGGCCCTACTCAATAATAGATACTACCGCACAGTGACGGAGAGTACTATATAGAACTCATAACAAAGATGCGCCGAACCTTCTCTCATAGCCTTCTGAAGGCATAGTGGAGACTTTCAACATAATGTTCGAGAGAACGTTCATATTTACAACCGATTAAAATAACGAGTGCGCTACATAGAGTTGCAGTTCTTCCTAGGTTATTGCAATTGATCCAGTATGATCTGGCTGCGCGTCGACTCAGCACGCCATCTACAGATTGAAGCGTTCCACGTGGAGACGTCGACAACATCATTCCATCAATGACAGCCCGAAAGCGTGCACCATAATTGCGTACAACTTTTTCTGCTTATTTTTCATGCAACCTTTTTTTTTTCGCAAGTACAGTTTGCTATCAAGTGTGGGTGTCGGATGTTGGGCTTCCTTAGTGAAAAGATAAAGATAGCGCTTTGTAGGGATTGGCAGTATTGCAGTACAAGAATAATTGATAGATATTTGGGGTTTAAGGTCCCAAAACAACCCTATGATTATGAGAGATGCCGTAGTAGAGGGCTCCAGATTTTTTTACCACCTGGGGTCTTTAACGTGCCCGCAAATCTGAACACACGGGCCTACAGCATTTTCGCCTCCATCGAAAATGCAGCCGCTGCCTGTGAGATATGGTCTCGTGACCTGCGGGTCAGCAGCCGAGTACCTTAGCCACTGGACCACCGTGGCGAGGCACATCACAAGAGAATTACGGTAGTATTTCAGAGGTATTTTCAGTATCGGTAATTCTATATCGAGATACATTTGAAAAAAATGCATTTGTATCTCGGTAGTAAAATACTTCTACGATGTATCAATCGTATCGCGATACCATGCAGGACACGAAAATGTTGTTATTATATTACGTCGGATATGAGCTGAGACGTGTTTCAAAGGGTGGACTGCAGCTTCTTATTTGTGTCAAAACAAGCTAAGTGTGCCGTCCATGGGTGATGTAACAAGGTCGGTGACAATTTTCCCTCGAATCGAGAATGAACTACGTGTTATACATGAAACGTCACTGTTGACAGCTTCGCGGAGCCAGCGTTGACGGCCTCTTCCAACAAATGTCCCTGTTTCTCGGGACCAGAGCTGCACGCGTAAATTTTTTCGGGTGGCACTTAAGAAATTCTTTTTTCACCCGTCACGCGGATACCGCCTTGAAACAGAGGATTCGGAACACTTTGCGTGCTTTGATTTTTTTAATGCGTGACACTTGAAATTACCATTTCAACCGTAGTAACCTTCCCCTCCTGTTAATACCTTAATATAATAGTAAACTGGAACCTTCGATGCGCTACGACTTTGTTCACAATATTATGCTGCACTTAAAAATTCTGTTGAGTACTTGATCTCCAAAATATAGAAAAAAAAGCATTCCAGTGTCTGTATTTCTGTATGTGTATTGCGAAAGACTATTTTGTCTTTTTACGAAAGTACCTCAGAAATACCCTGTTACTTGTTACTTCAAAAGCGAATGTATCTTGGTATCTCTGTTTCAGCTTTTCGACCCAACGACTTCTTGCAAGCCAGAGTGGCGTGAACAAGTGCTTTTTTGCACATTAAAATCCCAGAAGGGTCGCTTAAAAAGTTGACCTGGCGATATAGATACAAGCCTTGGCAGCGGAAGACAAAATGGGGTCTTGATGCGAGAATATGCCGCTAGGATCCTATAGGTGCCTGGATGCGAACATTGCGCAAGCAAGTAGAAATGCGGGGTCTGGACATTAGGTAGTCTTGCCTTCATTAGGCCAAGAGACGACGACTGCATACATGAATCAGCATGGTGGTCTAAAGTTCCCCGCACTTGAAACAAATTGAACACGGAAGAGCAAATGGAAATACGGCAGCCTGTTTTCATCAGCCGGGGCATGGTAAACATGCTAAACTATTTCGATTGTCTATTTTTTTTATGTAACCCCACGCATCGTAGGCCCGTTCGTCAACAAGCGTTAGCAATCGACTCTGCCCATGTGCATTTTCACCTGAAAGAAACTGTAAATTATTACTCCCATTCAACTAAATAGTTTTTTTTTCAAATGTTACTATCAATTGATTGCGTTCAGGGCAGTTGGTACACTAAACAGTAGAAAGAAGTGCGTGCGTCGAACAAACATGGGCTGGCACCGTAATTGGAATTGCAAACTTAGTTCTTACTTTTTCTGTAAGAATAGACGCACTAATAAACCTCATCCGGCAAGCCAATACAAGGTACGCAAACAGACGGACAACAACACCTAGGCCATTCTCATTCACACGAAGACACACGTACTGATTGTCGTCATTTGAACTTATTGGGTGCGAAAGATAAGTCAAGTCTGTGCGAATGTAAACAATTACTTTGCAACGTTCTTCGCAAGCGGCTGAACAAAAATCTTCATAACCGGACAATCTATAAAGCGTTGATACGTTTGGTTCACATATGACAAGTATAGGGAATTGATTGGCCCCGAACAAATTGGCGAAAGTCCGAGATACGGGACTTCATGCCTCTGGCATTCCACTGAAAAATCGACGCACTTTTAACTTCAGTGCGGAAGATGAGATTTTGTTGAGCCATTGTGCTTATACGAAGTTAGCAAGAAATGCATTCAGTGCATCCAGTATTTGCAGTGCACTCTTAGCAGACGGAGATTGTATGCTGCTCAGTAGTGTGCGAATCGTGGCAATTAATGATTGCACGATTGCAGCCACTTGCCTGTCTTGATTGATTGATATGTGGGGTTTAACGTCCCAAAACTTGCCTGTCTTGGTTGGAAAGATCTCGAACCGGGATCGCGGGCTGGCCGTCCTGAAACTCCTTCGGTTCGCTTGATGCTGCTTCCCGTTGAAGTGCAGGCCACTCTGTCGCCGTTAGGGTATGTTCACTGGCTTTGTCCTTTACAGCCTTTCTCACGGCATGTGGTCTGGGAGGCAAAGGAGGTGGTAATGATGAGGGATCTGGCAAACGCGTTAAGGAGGTAGGGGGCGTCCTTGAAGACCGACGTCGACGTGAACGACGTCTTCTGACTTTAGCTGCGGCTTCTCGATGAGATGAGTGGTCACGTACCATCTCCTTTAAGATAGCAATTTCCTTCTGGATCCGCGGGCAGTCCTTCGATGTGGCTTCATGGGATCCATTGCAATTAGAGCAGTTCTTGACAGTTGCGACGCACTTATCTGCTTCATGGGGCTCGGCGCAGCGGTGGCATACCACCGAATTCTCGCAGACGCTGCTCACATGTCCAAGTTTCATGCATTTACGGCACTGGAGAGGCTTTCGAATGAAAGGCCGCACAGCATGTCTGAAGTACCCCACCTTCACATGAGAGGGGAGTGATGTGCTCTTAAACGCAATCTTCACACAGCGAGACTTGCCTAGCCGGGTGACATCAACAATTGGAGTATCAGTTGTTGACTTCACAAAAAATTGTAAGTCATTATTGGAAATAGCCACATCTATGGCGTAGATCACGCCGGTTACTACATCACATCCCTAGGAAACATGAGAGCGCACCTGGTTGCGTCCAAGTCAGTTACGCTGCGCCGAACGCCCAACGCACTTGCGTGCAAAACGTCAACAGCCAGTATATTCTTTTTGGAGTTCACTCTTAGGTCCGTGATCTCATTTGGCACGAGCGTTTCCAGAGACCTCGACACAGACTGTCTGTTAAGGCGTTTCATGCTGACGGTAGGAAGTGCAGGCAGAAACAGGATGGTATAAGTGTTCGATTTTGGCGCTTCACTTACAGTTTGAATTGTTGAGGATGAGAATGTCCTCATGTTCCTCCTCTTCGCTTTACGGCTCAGCACAGGTTCGAAACCGTCATCTGAAAAGTCCTCACTGCTGAGATAGTAAGCATGAGTATCTTCACTGTCGCTGTCACTCGCTTCTCCCATCCGCTTCCTGGCGGCGGCCGCCGCTGACGCCGCTGGTGCCGGCAGGCGCCCGAGTGGTCTACGTCCATCCCCTCTAAGGAAGCAGCGAAAACCGATCAACAGACTTAAATTACCACTGAAATACGCCGGAGTTAGCAGAAGTAGCTCCTATTCAAAACACACTTCTTCGTCTGCCATGCTGCACTTAAAATTTCTGTTGAGTACTTGATCTCTGAAATATGGAGAAAAAAGCATTCCAGTGTCTGTATTTCTGTAAGTGTATTGCGAAAGACTATTTTTTCTTTTTACGAAAGTACCTCAGAAATACCCTGTTACTTGTTACTTCAAAAGCGAATGTATCTCGGTATCTCTGTTTCAGCTTTTCGACCCAAACGACTTTTTGCAAGCCAGAGCAGTGTGAAGAAGTGCTTTTTTGCACAATAAAATTCCAGAAGGGTCGCTTACAAAGTTGACCTGGCGTGATCGATACAAGCCTTGGCAGCGGAAGACAAAATGGAGTCTTGATGCGAGAATATGCCTCTAGGATCCTATAGGTGCCTGTATGCGAACAAGCCGCGAGGCAAGGATAAATGCGGGGTCTGGACATTAGGTTGTCTTGCCTTCGTTAGGCCAAGAGACGACGACTGCATACATCCGTATGGTGGCCTAAAGTTCCCAGCACTTAAAACAAATTGAAAACGGAAGAGCAAATGGAAATACGGCAGCCTGTTTTCATCAGTCGGGGCATGGTAAAAATGCTAAACTATTTCAATTGTCTATTTTTTTATTTACCCCACGCATCGTAGCCCCGTTCGTCAACAAGCGTTAGAAATTGACTCTGCCCATGTGCATTTTCAACTGAAAGAAACTGTAAATTATTACTTCCATTCAACTCAAATAGTAGTTTTTTTTCAAATGTTACTATCAATTGATTGCGTTCAGAGCAGTTGGTACACTAAACAATAGAAAGAACTGCGTGCGTCGACCAAACATGGGCTTGCCCCATAATTGGAATTGCAAACTTATACCCGGCGACAACTTTCTGTGGCAGCACGGTCAAGGCTACGTGGGCGGAGCCTATGCACATGTGCTACTGCACCAAGTAGTCCGACCGCTTCGACGGGTGTTTCGGTTCCGATTTCACCAGCGCATACTTTATCCTTTGTGTGTCCGGCGTTGACCCAGGTTTCGTCAAGGTAGTATGTGGGTCTGGAAGAATAAACAACAAAAATGAAGCATGTCATCTGCAGCGAAGCGCGGCGAATGCAGCGAAACTCGGCTCGTGTTACAATTATTAAAAATCGCTCGCGTTTCGCTGCAGGTTTCGCTGCTCGCGTTTCGCTGCGTTTGCTCGCGTTTCGCTGCTTTTCCTTACTTGCGCGTAAACGTTGTACGCCACCTTCTTGGCCTGTACGGACAGCTTTTGATTTGACAACGCCTGGTACGGCTGCGCAGCTGGTGGACTCGCGGCACGCGGCGGTGTTTCCTCAGTAAGCGACGTTGACGAGCTGTAACCGGCGGACGCCATCTTTGACAGTGAGGAATGCGGTGAGGTAAAAAGGCGACGGAAGCCAAAAAACCCCCAAAAAACCTGAGAGAGCGTGAAACGAAATTTTTTCTACTGCGCAACGTTTTTATTCACTAATTAAAAAAATAAATCCGCGAAAAATGTAAGTGACGAATGGTAAAACCTTAGTTACCCAGAACAGTGTACAAACGTTTTCGTTGAGGGACTACATGCTGTGGCGCAGTAAGACAAGCGTGCTTTGGCTCCGTAGCCTTGGCTGGGCTGCCACAGAAAGTTGTCGCGGGGTATAGTTCTTAATTATTCTGTAAGAATAAACGCACTAATAAACCTCATCCGGCAAGCCAATACAAGGTACGCAAACAGATGAACAACACCTAGGCCACTTTTTTTTTCTTTGCGCACATCTGCACACTCGAAGAGAATGTATTGCGAATGCTAAACGCAAACTCGCTGTTTTCTGAATAATCGAAACCTGTACTGTTTGGGATAAAACGCTACGTAACTCGTAAATTGGAACTCCGCTGCTCAAACGCGCGACGATGAAAAGGGGGGACATAAGGGGAGAAAGCGACAGTGCTGGCCATACGCACTTGTTCTTATGCATGCGGCTGCAACCGACCCATGTTTGTTGAGGGTGTCCCTTTCAACTCTGTTTGCCCGATATCTCGTTACGGTCAAGGAACTCTTTCGAATGAGTTAATCGAGTAATGGCGCTAAATTAGTATAGAGCGGCGCATGTCGACAGAAGCCGTGTGCTTCGGTGCCGTATTCTTTGTCGCACTCAATACAGCTATTGTTCTGTCGATGACAAAAACATTCTTAGATGCGAAGCAGCTTTTTGACTCACGTGTGTCACCGTACGTATGTGCGTCTGTGCGAATGCGCCGGAACGCGTTTCCCTCGCCGCAAGTGTTGGAGTGGTGTCAAGTACGTCTCGTTGCAGCTGCGCTTGGTCGACACGCTTGCCTCGCAAGCTTCCCTCGCGGATGTACGCTTACGTTACTAGAGAGTTTTAGTACTGCGTACGTGGCGGCGTTGCGTACGTAAGGGTGCCACGTTCTGCGTAGCGCGCATGCGCACGTATCGCGTTACGTACGCAGCCGCTACGTACGCACGCATGAGATGCGTGCGTGCGTACGTATGAGGTGATCGCGCCGCTCTCGAACACGTTCGTGACAGCGCGAGACTTCGTTTTGCAAAATTGGCGGCATCGAAGGCAAGCACCACGGTGTAAGAAGGAGAGGTGACCGAACGGCGCTCCTGTAGCGCGGCCCCGTAATGGACGGAGTTCTCCGGCGCGATAGCAGATGGCGCCACAAACTCCGGCTCATCGCTTCGCGAAGCGGCCCTGACAGGACGGAGGGCTTGCGGCTTGCTAAGCCGCAAATAAAAGCCATTGGGGTTCATTATGATCGTAGATTTTTCCTTACATCGCAAACGACGGCTTGCCGCGCAACTAGTTCGACAAATCTCGCTAGCTGCTGGCGCTCACAACGATCATCAGCACAGTCGCAACGGGCAGTTCGCGGTGTCTCGCGCATTTCGCCTTCCGCGCTCGAAACATCGTCTGCTAGAACTTCCTACTTCAGTTTACAATAAATATATACGCTACCGCTAGCGGGTTTCTGGGAAGACGCTTTTGTTGGTTTCCGAGTCTAATTTACGAAGACTAACAAGCTACATGTACTTCCTGAATGTTAGCAAGTATCGTGAATCAATCATGCGACCATAGTATTTTGGGGGGTTTCACTTGTTGGTAAATCAAATAAGAAAATGGTGGACATTTATTCTATGCTTTCGGTGGCATATAAAGAATAAGACAGATTCTCTCAATTTTAATTGCCTGTTCAATGTGCCTTCAAAGCAAAAAGCAAGGTCACTTCTGTCACTGTAGCACAGCTAGGTCACTGTAAAGATCACCTTCACAAGGTCACTGTAAAGCACAGAGCAAATCAGACAAACTTGGACCGCTTCCTCATTTCTTGGCTTTTTTTTTCGCTGCTGCTTGCAGTCCTCCTTTTGTCGCTGCTGCTTGCAGTGCTGCCGCATCCTCATGCAAATGTAAGAGCGCAGCACGTTCGCCATTGCGTCTGCTTTGTGCAGGGAACATGAGAACATGAAAGGATATGTAAGCAGCACATGGTCCAGTGTCTTACTGTACACACAGTTGTCGCTGGGCTGTTTCGTGAACTCCTTTTCCGTTGCCTTCAGGAGGTAGTTTATGTTCAAGTTTGGATGGATGAGCTTACCACGCTTTTTGCAATTCACCAGATCTGCCTCTGGAATGCCACAGAATCCAGTTCGTTCAATGAGTCCATCTCTGCAGGTAGCACACACGGTCTTTTTACCAATCTTTCTGCAAAGATAACCGGTGACGTAGTAGAATATGCAATCTACCGTACCTGCCATCCAGTAGTCATGCTCCAGGACATCTTCACATTCCCAACTTCCTTCTTCAATGAGTCCACCGAGTCTTGCTCTTAGGCAGTCAAGCCTGCTCGTTTGCTGCTCATCTGGCTGAAATGTCATCCTCATATCACCAAGAGTGATGCAAGGTCTTTTATCTTCGGCATTTACCGTGCAGTTCCCAAATTTTGGTGGTTTGAGAAGGGTGTACAGGGAAAGCATGCGATAAAGCTGGAGAAATGTAGGGAACGTAGGGTGTTCGTTCTGACATCCAGCTTGCCGAATCGTTCCGAAGAAACACTCGAGGTGGTCTTGATTCAGTTTATCTGTTAGGATGAAGTCAAAGCCACACTCAGTCAGTAGATAATTTGACAGTTGAACAACTGACTTTAAAGTCACCCTGAGGCCTTCTGCAGTAGAGGGAGTCAAAAAAGAAGTCCTTGTGATTTTTTCCACTGACAACTTTTTCTTCCCATTTGTCAAGCCACTGAAACGCGCCTTCAATGACTTGGAAGTCATTTCCACCCAGTCGCACTCCCTCAGCCGGAAACCGACGATTCAAGGCATCAAACAGATTGTTCATGAGTAGAGTAAACTGCACTGTGGGCTCCACATCATACAAGTGGGGCGCACCCCGCTTAGCGTAGAACTGAAGCCCCTGGGCAACAGACTCGCTAAATATCTGCGTTGCCAGCTTTACTCTCATCTTCAACATGTTTGAAGGGTTCACATGATTGTATGTTATTTTCGGGCATGCTCTTTCATCCCCTGCGTGCTTTGTATCTGCTACATACAAAGCGTCATAGCATGACCACCGTACACACTTCCCATTGATGTGGAACTCCTTCTTGCTGTAGAGGCGGTTTCTAATGCATTTAAGTAAATGCGGTGCATCTGAGAGCTTGTAAACTTGCCTTGAACTGTCAGATGGGTGCTCAAAAGAGTTGGTGGTACTTCCCAAAACACCACTAACTCCGAAATGCTTCCACATGCTATGATTGGTTGATGCACCATCACAAACAACTCCATCGATGCGTATTCCAGCTTGTTCAAGTTTTAGGATGCATTGGAGGAGCAGCTGTGAAAGCACAGTTTCTTTCGTTGATCCTTTCGATGCAAAACTGCAACAGGCTGGAGATAGCTGTCAGCAAATGGAGCAAAAGCAAATACAAGTCCATGGTCGGCAAGCTCCTTACAGTCTCCATCGTCCTGCCCATGGTCAACCAACCCGGAGTATGTCATGGTCTTCGAATTCACGGCCACTTCTTTCCTGACTTCAATTTCATCAAGCACCAGCATTCCTCTTCGTTCCATAGGACTCTTGGTTGCCATCTTTGTTGTGAGGGCTGCCAGAAACCGCTCATCAAAGCCGCACTTCAGTCCCATCATGCTGACGTATTTCCTGATGGTGGTGACACAGGGCAGCGGGAGGATGTCATTGTTCCTCAAGAAAGAGTACGTAGAGGAACTGCGGATATGAAGAAGGAGACACAGTAACAGCCAATCATCTGTGTATCTTCGGTTTCTTTTATTTGTGCATTTTGCTGCTGAAAGACACTCTGAATTGAGAAGTAGCTGTGCTGACGGAATGTCGTGCTGCTGCAGGCGGTGCAGGAGGTCTTCATTTTGAAGCGACTTCATCTTGTTCTTCGACTGCTTCAGTTCCATCAATAGCACCTTGTTCCTTGCCAAAAGGCGCGCCTTTGACCTTGTCAGTGACGTCTTGGCCCTTCGGAGTGTTTCAATTTTTCCCCTTTCTTCAGACTGCACCGGTATCCTAATGCGCTGAAGCACCCTCCGTCCCTTCTTTCTGGCCACCTGACGAGACGTATGGATGCGGAGGGTGTCACAAAGAGAGCTGCAAGCCTTGCAGACACTTCTTTCGGCCACTGTCATTGTGCAACTTGAATGCCTCCCTTTTCCTAGAAGATCGCCATAAGCACACTCAGGCTCCGCTTTGGGATATTCATTGATGCTCGGTCCTCCTGAGCAAACCTTGATTGCTTCTACGGCGTTCACAACTTGTTTCACATCAGAAAGGGTCGTCACGCTCGCAATTAGCCCAGCGGCAGCAGGTTTGAGGGACTTCCCGAGCAGAACAATGTTCACAGTCATGTCACTTTCGATGTGCACTGCCTTAGATATGTAGAGATTCGCTGCCGCAGAATCTTGTTTCACAGTCATTTTCGAGTACACAGTATCTCGAATGCCCTCCATATCTACGCGATGTACAGCCCATGAGGATTCGGGAAGACGCGCGGACTGTGCACTTTTAAAAAGTACGTCAAAGGCGGATGGGCGAAGCTCTGCAATTCCAGTTCTGTTCTCTGTTAAGTCAAGCGTGTTGTCATCACCTTCCGGTGGATTGTCAAGTGCATTTGCTGCGCTGTGACTGCATTCTCCATTCCCGGGAGACAGGCGGCGTGGCTTAGCTGGCAGCTCACTGGTGTTAGCTTTCCGTTTCACCGGTTTTTTCGAAGGCTTCACTTCCTTCGTGAGGTAAGCGGGGCATCCATCAAGAATTGATGGTACCGCGTCCTTCGCCAACGTAGCTCTACGCTCACCTTGCATGAGGATATGTCCCTTGTACTCAGCACTCCATGTCTTCACCACGAAATGTGGAGCAAAATGCCGCACGCACACAAGGTCCTTCCGGGTCAGAACACGGTCCATTCGTGGGATCGCCCGCCTCCATGCCGCGAGTTTCTCGGCGTCTGCGGGCGGCTTGAAGAGCGAGAATTTCATCTTGCATGACTTGTAGCCGCTGTTGCACTGCGGAACGAAGCACTTCCCCATGTCACTGATGCCTTATGAGGCCATAAAGCACGCATGCGAGGTGTGACAAATAAAATAGCGGGAACAAAGCAACGAAGCCAACGCTGCTGTCACACTCGACTACGGGGTGCGCTCAACAAGCGGCCGCTCGGGAGGGCTAGAACAACGCCCGTCATCTAGTGGAGAAGCGGCCAACTGCGAGCGCTACGGAGTGCGCTCGTCGCGGCCGCTTGCCGCAGTCGTTCGGTCACCCCTCCTGCTTACACCGCGGCAAGCATCGATCGGCTCTGTGGCTTTAAAATATGGCCATAATCTGGCTATAACACTTGTATTGGCTCACATTGGCTGTCAACAACACGTGCTTCTATTTTGATCTACCAGATGATGCAACCCGCTTCACGCTCGTTACGTACGCGGGTACTACGGCGTACTAAAAGCCGATTAGTGGCAAACGACGCCACGTAACGCAAGGCGCTTGTGTGATGCGTACGTAGCACCATTCCGCAGTACTAAAACTCTCTACTCTCTCTGTCACCCGCAGCACGCTTGCCGTAACACCCGCTGATGCCGGCTCCTTCGCCCGCTCGCAACACACTTCTCTCTCGTTTCATCCTCTCTCCCGCCCGCAACTCTCGACAGGACTTCGAGTGGAAACCCACATTCGGCTCGTTTATTTGCGATGAAACTTAGACTAAACCCAACTCGCCTCCCGCGTCCTTGCGTTTCAAACAAACGTTAACTCGAGTAAATAATACACAGAGTTTCACTTGAAAGCATTCTTCCAGCACCCTCGTTGACGCCCCTTTCAACCGGTTTAATGCCCTGCGCACCGTTGCTGCTTAGCATCCCAACAGTGTTCCCTTCGGGGGGATGGTCCATAATTTTTTTTTAATGTTCGCAAACCTGGAAGGTGGTCAGGACAGTGCCGCGCGTTAATTACTGTACTCCCCCTATAGAAAGGAAATACATTTGACTGATTGATATATTTATTATTTTTCGCACATTAGACTGACGTCTCCATGCAAGCTGGACGACTTCATGTGCTCTCTTTGAGTAATTTATCAATCATTTCATTTCATTTCATTTTATTACCTTAAAAGCCCAACAGGGGCATTACATAAGGGGTGGGTTTACATATGTTCATTATACATTGTTAGAAATGACATTTGAATAAGCATTTATTAAACATGACGTGGAAATATGGTTTACATGATTTTGTGGTATATACAATCAGTTGGAAAGATGAAAAATGACATCCAGTAATTGTTATTCTGAAAAATGATGAGATATCTCTTGCATGAATGCGGGTGCGCTGGTTAGGGCGGCAATTTGGTGAGGCAGGCTGTTCCTATCTATGGCTGTGCGAAAGAAAAAAGAACCTGAAAAGGTAGTAGTACGAGTGCGGGGGCGGCCCACGTGGTTGATGTGCCCAGTTCGATGCGATGTTCTGCCAGGGGGAATAATGTACGGCGTTTGATTGAGCGAACAATGATAAAACTTATGAAAAAGAGATAGTGATAAAACACGGCGACGATGGGCAAGGGTCGGCAGACCTAAGTCCTTTCGCAATAAAGACACGCTGACATGATATGAATATTGAGAGTGTATGAACCTTACAGCACGGTTTTGCACGGTTTCGAGAGCGTTGCTTAAATATGTTTGGTGGGGGCTCCATACTGCGCATGCGTATTCGAGTTTAGGGCGGATTATGGTTTGATAGGCTAGTAATCTAACATGCTTTGGGGCTTGTTTTAGGTGGCGTTTAAGGAAACCAAGTGATTTATTAGAAGATGAGATGACGTTAGTGATATGTGCGTTCCAAGATAAATCTTTAGTTAGGGTAACACCGAGGTATTTGTATGAGGGCGAAGCTTCTAATGATATGTTATTGATTGAATATGAATAGGACAGAGGGTTACGTCGACGGGAGAATGTCACAACTTTACACTTAGCGGGGTTTAGTGTCATTAGCCAACAGTCACACCATTGTTGCAGACGGTTAATATTTGCCTGAAGAGAAATTTGGTGAGATGTATTAGTAATGGTTTTGTAAATGACGCAATCATCCGCAAACATACGGATATTACAGGTTACATGACCAGGTAGATCGTTAATATATATTAAAAAGAGGAGAGGCCCGAGAACAGATCCTTGAGGAACACCGGAAGTTACACGCAGGGAGTCAGAGGTGCTGTTGTTAATAAAGACAAACTGTGAGCGGTTATTAAGGAATGCTTCAATCCATCGTAAGACGTCGGGGTGTACATTTGCCAAAGATAGTTTTAGTAGCAATCGTTGATGTGGTACCTTATCGAACGCCTTCGCAAAGTCTAAAAATATCGCGTCTGTCTGTAGGTTAGTATCGAGATTTGTGTGAAGATCATGCAGAAACGCTGCCAATTGGGTTTCGCAAGAAAACCCTTTGCGAAATCCGTGCTGTGAAGGATGAAAGTATTTATTCGAGTCTAAAAATTTCATGATTTCTGTATAAATGACATGTTCCATGATTTTGCAAGGTACGCTTGTAAGTGAAATGGGGCGATAGTTAAGTGGGGAATTCTTGTCCCCTGATTTATAGATTGGAACAACCCTTCCCACCGTCCAGTCATGAGGTATGGTGCCTGTGGAAAGTGACTGAGAAAACAATAGACATAAATAAGCAGCACTGATATCTTTAGTATTTTTTAACACTTTTGAGTTTATGTTGTCTACTCCGGCTGAAGATGATAGTTTGAGATTGTCAATTAAAGAGGAAATACCATCAACATGGAAAGTTATAACTGGCATGGTATTAGGTGTGCTTGACGCTGTAGAAGGAAATGGTAAGCTAACTTCTTTGGTGAATACTGACGCGAAAGCTGCATTGAAAATGTTAGCGCACTCCACGTCGTCGACCGTTTCACCGTCTTCGTTAATTAGCGTGTTGCTGTTTATATCTCGAGGATTAATCACCTGCCAAAATTTCCTTGGATTGTTGACCAGCATCTTGGGTAGGTCTTCGTGAAAGTACGTTTTTTTTGCTTCCCGAACAGCTGACAAGTATGCGCGTTCCGCTGTGTAATATTTATCCCATGCGCATACATTTGTGGTACCTTTTGCTGCTCGGTATAAACGTTTCTTTTTGTTATCCAACCTTTTTAAAGAATTGCTGAACCATGGTTTTTCTGGTTGCGTTCCTATCGCTATCCTTGGGATGTATCTGTCTGCTAGGCTGTTAATTTTTTCTTTAAATATTTGCCAATTTGTATGGATAGTGCGTTTATTGAAAGACGTTTCAAATGAAACTAAAAACTCACACAGGTTATCGTACATAGCTTTGTAGTTTGCTTTCTTGTAAAGATGTATAGTTTTTTGTACTTTCAAGCGCGGAACTGCCCCAAAGTTAAAGGACGCGTGAATGACCTTATGATCACTGATTTCTTTTAGGTAGGCGATCGATGATAATTTGTCTGGTTGGTTTGTTAGTATTAAATCTAATACGTTAGCTGTGTTTTCCGTGATACGCGTTGGTTGAGACACTAGTTGACTAAGATTAAAATCAAGACAAACGTCAAGAAAGTTTTTTACCTCCGTCTCGTTTACTAAGTGGGGAGATAAGTTGTGCCAATTAATGTCTGGAAAATTGAAGTCTCCGAAAAGGAGAAGGCTAGCCTTGGTGTGCTTCGATGTTATTTCGAAGAGTGCATTGTTTAGCTCAATGGCAAAAGCTGGGCTACTGTGGGGGGGTCTATAGCAAACGCCCACAAGTACTGATTGTGGAGCGGCGTGACAATGAATGAAAAGTAGTTCTAAGTTCGACCTGATACTAAGAACAGAGCACGATAGTTCCTGGCTGGCAGCTATGAGGACACCTCCGCCTCGTGCTTCGGTCGGTCAGCACGAAACAGACTGAAATTAGGCAAATCTGTCAGTACTTCCGAATCTGAAATGTGGTCGCTAAGCCAAGTTTCGGTAAGAATTAACATGTTGCTTTTAGATGTCAGCACAAGGTTGGACACATGTTCACGTTTTGAAATGAAGCTGCGTATATTAGTGAAGATTACTGAGATGGGAAGACGTGACTTGCCTGTTGGTTTCGGACGACGGATTAATTTTGTCTCGATTTGTGGTTGCTATGCTTCTTTGACTGTTTGAGAAGCTTCATCGTATACGTACCGCTTTGGGCCCATGAACAGCGTTTTGAAACGCAAGGAATAGGGTGCAGATTTATCTTTAGCGAAGGCGACAAGGTGTTTACGGGCGTTCCTAACAGCTGGTGAAAAATCTTCTGCGACGCTAAAGTCAGTGCCTTTGAAGTTACGTCCTTTTGAAAGAACAGCTTCCTTCGTTTTATAAGACACAAATTTTACTATAATTGGGCGTTTGCGGTTACAGGAATGCCGACCAATTCGGTGTGCCCGCTCCATATCCTTGGGCTCAAGCTGTACCTTCCATTCAATCCATCAACGAAGGTACAAGATACGATGAACGACGGCAAAATAGAGATTCTGTGTACGCGTTCTCTGTAGCGTTTGAATCCCGTGAAGTGCCAAAAGGGCACAGGTGCGTAAGCTTTGTGTGTTTTTCTGCATTCAGCCTAGGCACACATTATACAACAGTAGGTCCCATTAGGGCAAAAAGATGTGAAATAATAAGTGAGACATTGCTGCATTTCTGAAAAAACAACAACAAAAGAACAAAAACAAGAACATTTGTGTTTTACGACTGACGTTGTAGGTGTGAAACCTGTTCGCAGAACGAAAGGATACTACGCGGCTATAGCTGCTCACCTGAAAAGATCCTTTTTTCACCCAGAAGCATCAGATGTGAGTGAACGTGGCTCGAGTGCGTTCCGAGGATGTCAACTTCTTGGACGTCGCTTAGCTCTCAAGTCATCACCGCAGGTGTTGCTATGCTAGCTTCTTTTTCGCTCCTTCGACCGCTGATATCTGAGGCATCGTTCTCTGAGCTCGTAGGCGGCATCACCACCTCACTTGCTGCTGGCGGCCATTGCTGCTAGTACCAACCCGTCAAGACTTTGCGTTTTCATAGCCCCTCCGGAGCCCCCATTCTCGCTGCCGACGTGTCACTACTTGAGAATATAGATCTACAGGCTTAAACACCCTAAGTGTCTCGGTGACACCGCCGACTTTACCGAAGAACTCGGCTGCCGTTACCATGCCATCAACGGTACTGCTGATGTTAGAAACCAACCCATCCGGCTCCCTCTGGGGGCTCGAGGAACGGAACAGCATTGAAGGCAAGTCTGACAACTCTCATAAAGCTCTCAGATTTTCTACCGCACCGAATGGAAAGGAACGTGCGCGATGTTCCCTCTTGTACACGCCCGAATTACAGCACAATAGCATGCTCAGGGGTCACTTCCACGCGAGATGCGCACTTCCACCCTCGCTGTTTCCGCTCGTCACCGAAATGAAAAGAATGGTTGGACACCAGTCGGCTATCGCCGAAAGCAGCAGTACCGTGTGGCGGTCGCGATGATGCCCATCTTATTTCCCCTCGCATTTATCAGCGCACGGTCATCTTTCAGCCTAAGTTCCATATCAAGGATGAGCAGTTCATACGATTATATAGACTATTCTCTCGCCGCATTTCGACTCATCTCAAAGTCTCTGAGGAAGGCCGACTGCCGAAGTTAAGAGTTCGCTATTTAGGTCAGCGCAAGCAGCTCAAGGTCGACGCGGCTGCATCGGAGGTGTGCATCGCTCTTCTCGTGATAGCGTCTCTGCAAATTGGCGAAAAGGAAGAGTCATTTGAAGCATACGAAACGTTTAATTTCAATCAAATAATACCTGTGTCACACGGGCGCGCAAAAAGTCTTTTAGGTAAGCGGTCTTTTACGAAGTTGAAAGACTTTTAACAAAAAGGTGTTGTGGCGCAGACATACGGCTGCAACGATCTCCTTTAAGTGTTTTCGTTCGAAGACGCCAGTAAAAGCGTGGCGCTAGCAGTTAAAAGAGAAGCAATGAAAATTAAACGATGTATCACGATGTAGAAATTGAAGACTTGTTGCACTGCTCGTTTATTTAAATAAATTTAGGAATAAGAGATGAAAAAACACCAATGTGAAAGTTTGTTGCACTGCTTAAGGAAGCATTCCCAAACCTAGCGACGTGCACAAGTCCATCTGGCACCACTGGGCTTTAACTTACCGTATTTGTTTTTCGCTGCTCTCGACTGCTCTCGACATTATGGGTGACCGCACGGAAGAAAAAGCAAGGATCGCAAGCCTCACGGCCTGCCTTCTCGCTCTGGAAAGTGAGGCAGACGCTGCGAAAGATGCCAAGGAGAGGATCAAGCAGCAACTGCTGTTCAGCAATTCCTTGCTGTGCGCACTAGAGCTGTCGGAGAAGGCCTGCAATCGATCGATTTGGGCCTTCAGACGAAACGAGAGGTGGTTCGAGGGAACTGTACCTCACCTCAGTGAGCAGAACTTCAAGCAATCTTTTCGAGTGTACCCGTCCACCTTTCGTTTCATTGTGGAGAGCTTGCGCAGTGAGATCGAAAGACAGTGCACCAGCATGCGTGAAACCATCACTCCTGAGAAGCGAGTCGGCATTTCCCTATACAAGCTTGACCACTTGAATGACGGGCAAACACATGACTGCCCCGCTTTCCTCGCTTGTGCAAAATGGCGCGGCGCGAACCCGAGCATCACCACGTGATATTGCCGACGCGTTGTAGCTGCTTACGAGAGAAGAAAAGGAAATAACCATTAAAAGAGTTCATTACACCTTCTGCAGGATATGAAATTTGTTTTTACAAAGAGCTTTGGTGACAGAAAAATAAGCGTTCGCTCTTTTTTTCCCACCACTCGAAAATTGCTGGCGCCCCCTGGTTTCGAGGCTGCTTATTCGGAGCCGTAAAAAAGATCCACGAACTCCGCTTACGAAAAAGACCGCTTCTGAAAAGGAGTTCGCTCTGTGCCGTGTGTCTGCTGTCAGGAACTCCTTTTCGGAAAAAGACCGCTTACTTAAAAGACTTTTAAGTGCCCGTGTGACAGGGGTATATCTGACAGTATTTGAAACGCTGGGTACATGAGTTCCAAGGAACTCATGAACTCCTTGCACTGCCGTAAGTGAAAAATGCTGCAGACTTGATCGCTGGATATCGTGCGACTGGTTGTGCCCCACGATCTCTGACGACAGCGCAGCACTGGCCTACTGGGCTCCCCCTACGCCATCTCCTGACGCCGACAAGAGCTCTCGCCGAGTGGTGCTCCGTCTTCGGACTCTTGCGACTGTGTCCATCTTTCCTATCTCCTCTTTACTTCCGTCGCTCGCTGTCCCTGTGCCTCGCTCTCTTCTTCCTGTCTTTATATATACCTTTTATTCCTATCCTTTTTATCCCTCCTTACCTCCACCCCTCGTTAGCTACTGTTGAGGTGTCGCACTCTGACGCAGACAGTTACAGGGCTCGCTTTTCTTTTCTTTTCCTTTTAATAATCACAGAAAAAATCTGATAGGCATGTCTACTTAGTGACAATGGCATTGCCATGTTCACATTTGGGTAATTTACGATCCGTATTTTCCATATCGTGCATATGTGGCGGTTTGACACACGTGACAGAAGATAGGACATCACAAGGAGCAATGCCCGAATATTTCAGCCACGCGCCCCCTGATGCAAAGCTGCTCCCCTGCAATACCTATCGTTTGCCTGAAGTTGAATACGCTTGCAGAGTTTGCAGTCTCCACACCATAAAATGATAAGCATAGGCTCGAGATGGCGCAGAGGCGGGCAGTACGCTTCATAATCAACAAATATAAAAACAGATTCACCGTCATCAATAATGATTGCAAATAAGATTCCAACCTTAGAGCACCGAAGTAAAATATCAAGACTTGAATTTTTATATTTCCTTCATTACAGCAGCCTTTGTGCGAATGCGCGTGCGTATCTGCAGCCAATTTTGTCACGCATGTCGCCAAATCTATATGTACGTAAGCTACTTTCGTATCACACATAGACTGATTTTTTCAAGATTTTTTTATTTTCCCGTAAACCCTTTCTGATTGGAATTCACTGCCAAAACGTATAGTTTCTTTAGAATCTGCAAGTACTTTGAAAGTGCGGTACCTGCCCATTTAGAAATGCACTAAACTACAGAATGTTCACGTGACTGCTTCTGTCTCTTTTTCTTTGCTTCATTTTTTTATTTCGTCGTCTTTTATTGTTTTTAGTGCAGTACGTGTTACTTCATAAATTGCAGATACTGTATTTAAAGACCCCAAATACTTCGGGAACAGCTTTTCGGTTGATTTTTCTCTGCAAGTGCCAGCTTTCATATGTTTTGCACTTGATGATGGTAGTATTAAGAGCGGGAGGGTGAGGATTTGTTTTTCTAACCTTATATATGCGTCAGTATATCCTGTAAACTATAATATTTTGTTGTCTAGCCAAGTTACACTGAACGTTGATCTCAAAATACTTGGATATATGCCATTAGCTTTTCTTTGTTCTGTTTTTTTAGTTTGTGTGCCCTACGGCTTTACCCGTGTTTATAATCTTGCAACTGTATGATTTCCCACCTGCATGGCCCTTTGTGACTGCAGTATACTGTAAATGAAAAACAAATATTAGAAACGTTCGAGATGCGCTCTGCGGCAACACGAAGAGTTCAAGCAATTCCCGAGCACAGAAGTGCCTCAGGTGTTCCAGAAAGACAAGTACATAAGAAATTGAACAAGAAGGCAAGCCGGCTGCCAGAACGTCACGGCAGAACAGGAACATGCAAGAGCATCAGTGGCACTCTTTGGTGACACAAGGTTTTCCTACATCGATAATCAAACAAGCACACCAGTGTTTTTACACCGGGCCAGCAGCACCCTCTAACTGCACAGTCAGAAGACAGCGGGATCATAACCCACGCGGATGTAGCTAAACGAGTGAACGGACAGCCTACTGGTTCCAGCAATGTTATAACACGTCCCTCAAGCTCAACACCTGCGCGCTGCAGCAGCGTTCCTCGGGTGGAGGGGCGTAGCATCTTCGAAGGGGCGTAGCTCAGTCAGCGTGGGCTTCCGATAACAATTGACCATTCTCGTCCTCTCGCCTTAAGGACACTCCAAGAACTCTGTAGCGGTGACTAGAACACCGTATGACTCAAAGAAGTCTATTCATGAAAGAGTTGAACAGCTCAATAGCCAGGTCATTGAAAAATGCGTGCGAACTACGACAGAGCACATCACGCTTTTCGGCATGCTCCCTTTTGGCACAACTTCGACGACAAATGCATTAGCACTTGTAATTAACACCTCTACCTTCGGTACCGTCAAACTTCATCGCTCCTCATGCAACAAAATCTTACCATGGCTGTGTTTTGAAAACCATCGCCACGGACAACTGTCTTGCAATGGAATCGCCATTCACTTCGTAGCACGGAGTCAGAAATGAACACTTGGCTTTTCAGCAAGGCAGACGACACCAGTCCATTGGTGTTAGGAAAGGTGGTACGATTTAGAGCACTTGGTATTCTACTATGGAAAGTTCATTGGTAATTACCTTCAAGAAGACAACGATCCTGCGCTCAATATAATGGTCTATGACGGCTACGCCCAGATTCAAGAACTAGCTACATCCACGGAGACGGTATTATAGCTGGGACGGGGAACTGCGCACATGAAGTCAGAAGATATGTAAACGTAGTGCAGAATGGCTCTTAGCGTTGTCGGTTCCTGGCTGGAAGTCCCATCGCAGCGTATAATTTTTCGGGGTTTATGCGTGGTTCCTAAATACACCAAAAATAAAGCCAATAAGACTCCGGTTGATCTCAGCTTGATCTCTCGCACGTCAGGAAGATTACTCCTCAAGATGCCATAGTGTTGTGCCAAAACTTCAATTTTCAGCATGTCGTCATGGGGACATGACAAATGCAGCCCTCGCAGCAGGCGCATGAGGCAGGGTGCCTCGTAATAAGGGCTTACGATTCTGAATACGCCCCAAGCACACAGTTTACTAAGCAGACACATCACTAAACCTTATCTGGGGCACACGTTCGCAGCTATTTCAGTAGGAGGGGCAAGATGATTCAATCGGGAGCGACCACTTACCCATAAAACACATTTTCACACAGATGACGCCAATACGAAGTTAGTGTCACGCGCCTAGTTCAGGTTCAGCCACATAACATATGAAACAAGTACCACGATTTGCTACAGCAACTGCCACCAGTCATAATATTTATTCGTTAGAGAATAATAAGCAACCACTGCAGCTGCATATCTTTCACAACAAGGTAGGCAGTCAGACGTACATTATTCTACCAGATATTGTTTAGGAACAGCCGTGCACCAACCCATTGCATGTCCTAGTTTCTTG
Organism: Rhipicephalus microplus; assembly: GCF_043290135.1. Lineage (NCBI taxonomy): Eukaryota > Metazoa > Arthropoda > Arachnida > Ixodida > Ixodidae > Rhipicephalus > Rhipicephalus microplus. Next base: position 511,952 of record NW_027464598.1, on the reverse strand, counting down.
TATTTGCATTTATTCGCTTAAAATAAAGAACTGTCAGCGAAATAAAGTTCCTTCTCATGTCAGGGCGGAGGCGGATGACTATGGCGGAGGTCGATGGCGTGAGAAGAGAAACGCCAAGTTCCTTTGGCTTTCTTACCCCTTTTGGGATTACTGAGGCGCCTTCTTTCTTGCCTTCTCCTTAATTAACGTTTCGCGCCACTTCATTAAGGCTCCGATCACGCGAACGACGCCTTTCCAGCTCCGGCTAGCATGTCAGACTCCTTATTCCTCGCGGCACGCTATGGTACAGAGCGGCGTAGCACGTCAAGGAGGCACTGACGGGAGAATAAAGTGCGAACAAACTTTCTTATGTGGGAAAATAAGCAACTTGCAAACTTCTTGGTGTTCTCTATACGCAGGACGAGGAACTTAGCTGTCAGGCTCTTGAACCCGTATCGCAGCAGCACAGGTGGCGTAAATACCAGGTGAGTGAGTCACAACTCATCTCTCTCTCTCTCTCTCTCTCTCTCTCTCTCTCTCTCTCTCTCTCTCTCTCTCTCTTTCTTTCTCTCTCTCTTTCTATAAGTGTCGTCCAACAAATTTTGCAGTCTCATTAGTTTTTTGCTGCAGTTTTCATCCTCACGACTCAATGCAGCGAATGCTGTATCGATTCGCTTATAGTCGCCCGCTCAAAGCGGCCCAGCCCAGACTACCAAAGTGCAACAGCCTATCACCTCTGCGACAAAAAAATTAACTATAGCCCCACTCAATCACTTGGTATTGTTGGCGGAAGACGGGGTCATCAGCAGTCCGCCTCCTGAAGTCAGGAAGAAGTGCGAGCCTATTTGCGCAGGCTTATGCGTATCCGTCACTGTGGAATAAACTATTGATGGGTCGTTCAGAACCGAACCAGTTCTCTGGAGCATTTTTTTTTGTTTTTTTAGGAACGAGTGATTTTCGGCTCACTGAAAGTGACCAGGAGTTATCTGGGAGACGGCTCACTGAGTGACTCACTCAGCGGGGGTTCTCACTCGCCCAATGATTCGTGGTTCTCTCATCCCCTCCCCCTCGCTCTCTGAGCGCCAAGTCTCTCTCGCTAAGTGAGCTGTATTGCTCTCGTTTGCCTCACCCAGGGGGAGAGCGAGAAAATCACCACTCCCGGAGCAAGAAAGCAAGGCCGCTCATTGGGAGACAGAAAAAGAGAGAACCACCGCTCACTGAGCGGCGGTTTTTGCGGCACTCGCTCGCAGTGTGCGGTTCTTGTTCTCTCTCGCTTAGCTTATTACACTCAGCAACAACTTATCTTGACACTGGAGTGAGGGCTACGGAGATGGGGCTTTCGTGCGTTCGGGTTTCTCGGCATGTAGTGTGTCCCAATATCCTGTTGTTGATTTCTATTTCGCTAGCTCACATCGTTAAAAGGTTTAGAAGATTATATACACGAGATCGTGAACGGGAGAAACGTTTTGATGGTTCAGTGTACATGTTAGTAACACGTTATAAGTATAATATTCTCAGCGAACTAAGCCTACAAGACACTGACTATCCTGATATACATGGATAAAGTTACCATGCAGCAAAAGACAACTGCAGTAATCAGGTGTACTAGTAGAGCTTTTTAATATGAAATTTCAAAATAGACACAACACAATGTCCTGTCATGCTTGCATTGACGTTAACTTGCTTGCACTTCGACACTATCGGTATTACAAACAGTTATGGAAAATTTAAACACGCGTTTCTCAAATTATGCGTGCCCGCATTCCCTAAACCACATTTGTTTTTCACAGCGAAAACTGTTATGAGATCGCAACGCGGTTCATGAGCGCGCCGTAATTTTCTGGCACTGCTGTCGCCACCGATTTCTGTCTCCACTATTGTACGAAATAAGAAAAAAAACCTCAGTAATTAAAAAATACCAATGCCATAAAGTCATTCGAACCCGCGTCCTCTGCGTGCCAGCTGAGTGCTCTACACTGAGCTACTGTTTTTTTACGATTAGTGGCTTCAGTAAAGAGCGTATGCACACCCTACTATTGTCACCACCAAACGTACACGGTATATAATTTGGGTTGTCGACCAGCATAAAGCTGCTGTCATTATGTTATTATTCGCGTATTGTCACCAGCGGCTCCACTTTTGAGAGCCGCGAGGGTGATTCCCGTAGTACATTATAATTTTCGACGAACCAGTGAATACTCTCTATCTAAAGTAAGTTAGTGCAGGCCGAGCATCTTTATAGAAGTAATAGCTTGCCATTCTTGATCGCACTGAGTCACGCTGGTGCCTGGAACTTTTTTGCAAACTGGCCTTAGGCAGTATTGATGTGTCACATAATGCGAGTTGCGCAATGAGTGGGTCGTCAAATGCTTCGCATCGTTTAGAAAGCTCGATATTGTTCACATATTGCATGTGGCGCATACCCACTGTAGGGGATTGTCGGGCTTACAAACTTTTCTGCCATAATTCTTCATCGTCGTCAAGCACAGCGCAAAAAAAATTGCACGGACTACCTCGCAACCGGTCAACAGGTACCACGCGTCTCTGAAGATTTACGAAGGACGGCGTATTGAATGCCTGCCTTCTACACAGCGATGGCTTAGTGGATACCCTGTGAGCGTGCTCGCTCGCAGTAGCTGCTCAAAAAGTGTTCGAAAATGGCTCTAAAAGGCCGCTGTTCTAGCTTTCGTTGTGACAGTACTGTGGTTTCCGCGTGGGCTTGGCGGTTTTTTTTTTTCGCTTGGGCAATGCTAGCATCTTCTCGAAAACTCCTCGCACATACGGAGCTATGCTGCCATTCTCGGAAAGTAATGGCTTGTCTCGGATTCGGGTTCTGAAAACATTACCGAATGGCGGTTCAAATGCACACCGAGCATTGCGTCAGCTAGCTGCCGGAGCACAGCCGAGCAAATTGCGCCAATGTAGGATTGCCACATTCGTTCTTTCAAAGCACACAACGTAGCTCACCCGGCTTGTAGATCGTGCAGTGTAGCGAAGCACGTCTATTCTGGACCCTTGCGCCTGCGGTATCTCTGAAGGCTAAAGTGCCCACTCCCTCGCCTCAACAGGACGTCACAGAGGCGCTTGCTGAACAAAATTATCTTCAGTTCGGGCCTACAACAAGATGGTTTCACCGTTATGGTATTCTATTTACAACATGGAAAAAAAGATCGAGAGTTGCGCAGCTAAACAGGATACATAAGAAGGAACATACGAGCACAGGCGCACGCTAAGAACCGATTTTTAGTGAAGGTAGATCAAAAGCGTTATACATCAACAAGCTGTGCAGACGAACTGTCAGACGATTAGAAAATGGATGGATGATGAACGGATAAACTTTATTAGGTCCACCTTAACGTGCTTTAAAGCACGTGGCTGAATGCTCCCACGTCATAACAAACCGATAAAGTCTCTCTTCAGCATCGCGGGCACGTTGGACAGCCCATAACTGTTGTTCGAGTTTGGAGCTGCAGGTAATATAACTTTCCCGTTTCAAAGGCGGGATTACTTCACCACAGCGTAACGCGGCCTTTTTTTATTTCCTAAACGTTCATATAAGGCGTGGAAGGAATCAAATTTGAGCACTGTTCAGTGCAAATGAATTGTCGCTGACGGCCTTCGCACCGGCTTTCTTAAAGAAAAATGCTTCCATCATTTCGCGAGCCATTTTTTGTCTACTTCTGGCCAGGATTGTCGCAAATTGGAATCGTGGTTCATAATGCGAGGACGCCATGCAGTGGTTAACGAGGGGACTGCTCTTCTTATTATTCAGATTTTTTTAGTCTTTCTTGAGTCGGTCATCAAAGCGGCACCCTATCTGACCAGTGTAGACCTTGCCGCAACACCGACGTAGCTGTTCTTAGCGGCCCGTAGCTGTGCGAACGCACGTATACCTTTACGTTCACCTTACGGGCCCTTACGTCGGCTGCGCGCTTCGAAGCGCACACGCAATAGAAACAAGTCAGCATGGTGGAGCTTGTCTCTATCGCGGCTGCACCATGATCCTTGCACGCAAAGGGATGAGAAATGGAGCTGCTGAAATACTTTCGATTTCCTTCCTAAATACATCACATTTTTTCTGCACTGTCTACCCTTCAGGCAACGACAAGAGCCATATTCCTTTGGGTGAAGCCAACAGGTTCCTTTGCGGCCGCTAATATACGGTCTCTACTTAATGGGCTCATCTTCGACGGTGACAGCTCGGCATGCGCACAAATCCCACGAAAGGGTTTCACATACCCTTTGGCTTTACGCGTCACAGTTTGCCTTTCGCGCCCTTTATATTTCTACCACCCACGCCCTCATTCTTTTGTATTATTGTGTACTTGATGATTTGGTGACACCATGGCATGCCGGTCCCTACGTTGGGCTGGGATGTCGTCACATGAAAACGTAGGACGTAATCAAATGAGGCTTTTTCACATCGCTTCAAGTTGACGCCACCAGTGGTGACATTTTGTGTTTCAGGAAGCCTGACGGCTCTAGTTTAGGTACACTTGAACAATACCCAAATGCGTGGTTTCGGCGAAATCAACATAAATGTAGAATGCTAGTGCTCTGTGAAAGGGTTAAATAAAAAAATGGCAGATCCCACGTACAGTGGGAATCAATGATATTTGAAGTACGAATGAGGAAGGTTGATGTGTCACTTTAAAATCCCCACAACGTTACAAGGTGGAGGTAAATCATGCCGTACACGACTTCCATGTCATGATTATCATGTTTGGGCGTGTCGTTTACATTGGTCATCTCTTCACGTCACGTGATGCCACATTTATTTAATTATTTATTTATTTATTTATTTATTTATCTATTTATTCATTTATTTATTTATTTATCTATCTATTTATTCATTGTACCTCAAATGCACCTGTACTGGGTGTTGCATGAGGGGCGGGCTGTGGTACAAAATTCTTTCGATGTGGGTGTTGGAACAGAACTGGGCTTGAGTGGTGCACGACGTCGGGTGGAAGATCATTCCAATCTTTTGCTGTTTGAACAAAGAACGAACGAAGGTGGCCAGTTGTGCGGGTATGCGCAGGATAAACAGTGTTGCGGTGGCTAGTACGAGAAGAGATTCGATGTGCAGGCAAGATACTGGATGCGTCAGACAACGATTAAAGAATTTGTGAAAAAGGGTTAGTCTAGCGGCCTTGCGTCGCAATTCTAGATTCTGAAGTTGGGCTTGGTCTTTAAGATTAGTGACGCTTAAGTGATATGAATATTCAGAGTAAATTAACCTTGCTGCCGTATTCGATAGATTCCAACATTTTAGATAGATTAGATTGGTGCGGGTCCCAGACGGCGCAAGCATATTCGAGTTTCTGGCGTACTGATGTTAGCTAGGCCAAACGTTTTATAGGAGGAGGGACAAGGCGTAAGTTGCGTCTGAGGTAGCCAAGAACTTTATTTGCTTCGTTACAGATGTTTATTACGTAGGGTGTTCAATTAAGATCGGGAGTTATGTTTATACATAAATACCTATAGGAGTCCACGGGGACAACTTATAGCCGAAAATAAAGTATGTTGGAGCCATGTAATGTTTCCTACGGTGAAAACAAACGACAGACGTTTTGTTAATGTTTATAGTCATTAGCCAAGTTCTGAACCACGTTTCAATTGTTAATAGATTTTTTTGGAGAATTCAGGAGTCATTAGGGTCATTAATAGGGCGATAAATGACACAGTCAAATGCGAATAAACAGATACTTGACGATATATTATTAGGGAGGTCATATATATAAATTAAGAACAGGAGGGGACCGAGGACTGTACCCTAAGGTACACCTGAGACCACTTGACGACGGAATGATGATACCTGGTTGGCACAAACAAACTGTTGACGGTTTGAAAGAAAATTTCGGATCCAGTTTAAAACGGCAAAGTCAAGGTTTAAGCGCGAAAGTTTTAGAAATAGGCGTTTATGGGGTACCTTATCAAAGGCTTTTTCGAAATCTAGAAATAGAGCGTTAACAGGAATATTATGATCGAGACAGCTGCTGATATCGTTAATAAAAAGCGCGAGTTTGGTGTCACATGAGGGGCCTTTCTGAAAACCATGCTGACTGGGGTGGAAAACATTTACAGGCGAAAGAAATTTCACGGTTTGAAGTAGATAATATGTTCCATAAGCTTACAGCATATGCATATTAGTGATATTGAACGGTAGCTGGAAGGAGAGGATGACGGCCCTTTCTTGGGAATTGGAATGATCTTGCCGACCTTCCAGTCTCGTGACATCACTCCAGATGACTGTGATTGCTGAAAAATATGAGACAGTACAGCAGCAGAAAAATGTTTAGTGTTTATCAGAACTGGTGACGTCACTTTTAATGAATCGATCACTTTATTGATACCATGAGGTTCGAAGATGACGGTATATGTGAAGCTAGTGAAACGCCCGCGAGCACGCTATGAACGTGGTATGTTGTCATGTACCTACATGACACGCGTGTCTTGATTGTCATGTTTGCGCCAGTCATATACCTTCGTCATCTATTGAAGTCAAGTAACAACAAACTTGGTATATGTGAAGCTCGCGAAATGACCGCGAGTGCATCATGAAGGGCCCAATATACTCCAACGTAAGGTTGACGCGTGCGCACGCTGGGCACAGCAACGCTGCACGTTAGCGAAACACGAGAACTCTATAGTGTGACGCCAGGCGCGACCGGCGCGGCCCGACGGCAACCGGCGCGAAATGTGACTGCTGCATGTTGCGTCGATGCCTTACCCAGAGAGAACTGCATCAGCCTCTTTTCGTGACGAAGGGACGCCGAACGCGCTGAAACGCGCATGGCTCAGAGCAACGCACGCGGCGCGCGCCTGCGAGTATAAGGCAGGACGGGTGCCTCGCGTGACAAAACGATCGCCGGCGCGCACGCAACCTGTTTTTTCATCGAATTGTATTGGTGCCTCGACTGTGGCATGTGGTCATGTTGTCACATGATACGCATCTCATGATTATCATATTTGCACCAGTCACATACCTTCGTCATCCGTTGACGTCACGCAATATCAAATTTGACATATGTGAAGCTAGCGAAACGACCGCGAGCGCATCATCAGTGTGGCATGTAGTCATGTTGTTGCATGACACGCATGCCGTGATTATCGAGTTTGGACGTGTCATTTACCTACGTCGTCCATTCACGTCACGTAATACCGAATTTTGTACATGTGCAGGTAGCGAAAAAGCCGTGAGTGCATCACGAGCGTAGGACGTAGTAATGTTGTTACATGATACGCATCGCATGTTTATCATGTTTGCACCAGTCTCATACCTTTGTCATCCATTCACGTCCCGTAATAACGAATTTGGTATAAGTAAAGCTAGCGAAACAGCCACCAGCGCATCATGAGCGCGTCTTGTAATCATGTTGTTACATGACACGTATCTCGTGATTATCATGTTTGCACCAGTCACATACCTTTGTCATTCATTCCCGTACCGTAATACCGAATTTTTTATATGTGACGCTACCGAAATGGCCACGAGCGTATCAGGAGCGTGGCACGTAGTCATGTTGTTACGTGACACACATATCATGATTTTCCCGTTAGGGTCTGTCGCTTGTGTTCGCCATGCAATCAAGGCGTATCGTACCAGTTTCACAACATCTCATGTGAACAAAACCTACGCAAGTGCAGCAAGAAGATAAAATGTAAATCACGACATTCATGACATACATGTGACGATTTTCATGTTATGGCTAGTCAAATATGTTTTTTCATGCAGTCATGTTATGTCATACCAAGTTTGGTATCGATAGCATTATCGAAACGGCTAGGATAGCTAAAAGTCGTACGTAGATAGATAGATAGATAGATAGACAGATAGATAGATAGATAGATAGATAGATAGATAGATAGGTAGATAGATAGATAGATAGATAGATAGATAGACAGATAGATAGATAGATAGATAGATAGATAGATAGATAGATAGATAGATAGATAGATAGATAGATAGATAGATAGATAGATAGATAGATAGATACGCTGAAAGTCGCCGAAGTTCGCTAAGAAATGCTTTGCATTTAATAATAATATATTGTTAACCAATGTCTTCTGCAAAGCTCCGCGATGCGGTTCCATAAGATACGACGAGTCAAACCTTGCCATAACTTGGTAATGCATTTATTTGGACTAGCTGGCATTGACTGAATGTTTCCATAACAATATACTCGCGGAGGACATTTATATGAAACGAAAAGAAAGCTATGAGGGCGAAGCTTTTGCATAACTAACACAATGAGAATTAGTCTGGTATGTCGCGCGTGCAGAGCAAGATTTTGGGCGCTGCAGATGCGGTTGGCCGTTTGAAGTATCGCTTGGTCATTTTGGTGCCGTTGAGGGTTCCGTTAAGGGGGACAAGCAGATAAATGTACAGGCAGACAGACAAAAAATTTTGCGTCATAGGTCCCCAAGAAAGACTATCATCTTTAATATTCCGTGGTAGCACAACGCACACCCAACTCGAATGTCGAGCGCACCAAGAAAATTTCTAATTTGCGAAAGGCTAATGCTAAAGGCGCCTTTCAATCATTGCGTGATGCACCTCCAGTTTTACCGTTCCGGACGCCACCGAACTCTAGAAAGAACAAGAAAAATTGGCAGCATGTCCACGGAGTGAATGATGGAGAGTGGGGCGAAGCATTCGTCCGTCAATTCGTTCTTGCTTCCACCCGTCCATGCGTCCGTCTGTTTGACCGTCCATGCGTCCATCCACCCGTCCATGCGTGCGTCTGTTCGTGCGTCCGTCCTGGATTTGTCCATGCATCCACTCCTGCGTTCATTCATGTGTCCATCCATGCGTCTGTCTGCGTGTCCGTTCGTCAGTCTATTCCACACTCCAAGTACCGCCATCTAACATATTTTCATCATATATTCCTCATAGAGAAGCACCGCCATCCAGCGGAAATTCCAAGGACTGAACGAGAGGTGGCACACGCACACTTTCTTACGGCTTGCTGTTCGGGTCTACTTTCCACCTTTAACCACCTTGAGTTCATGGTATATACTAGTTCACTGTATTCATGGCACTGCGGTCCAACGCTCGCTAAACCTTTCTAAAACTAGGAGGTTACGCCCAGCGAGTATAACGTAGCAGCCTTTTTCTGTCAGATAGTGCTCAATGTACATGCCAATGGCTGCTAATGGCAAATGAGAGACAGGAGAATTCGGATTTTACTTGCTTACGATTTGCGCTTCGTATCTACTTCCCACGTTTAACGATCTCGAGTTCGTGGTATATATGAATTCATTGTATTCATGGCACTGCGGCTCAATGCTCGCTAAACCTTTCTAAAGCTAAGGAGGTTACACCCAACGAATATAACGTAGCAACCCTTTCTTGTCAGATAGTGCTCACTGTACATGCCAATGGCTGCCAATGGGGATCGCAGCGTGCGCGTTAACTAAATGCCGAATGCTGCTGTCTCATTCCCCATTAGCAGCCATTGCCATATACATTGAGCACTATTTTTTATTGTTCAACAACGCACAGAAGCAATCTCTCACCGGTACAACCTTGGAGGTCAAAATGTTATACTTGTTACACACTGCAACGGCTACGAGGGAAGAACGGGTGCTGCTATAAGGAGCTTCGCCCCTAAATAGATGAAGGGCGGATGCCAGCTGAAAGCACTGTTCCGCCGAATGCCGCAGTCGTATGGTTTTCTCAATAAGAATTAACATATACAGGTTGACCCCTCTAGTAGAGATTTCTTGCTTTCTTACACCTCCTAATAACCTATTGAATGTAGTTGCCATTATGGCAAATAAGGCCCCGTCATGGTGGTCTAGTGCCTAAAGTACTCTACTGCTGACCCGCAGGTCGCGGAATCAAATACCGGCTGCGTCGGTTGCATTTTTGATGAAGACTAAAATGCTATAGGTTCGTTTGCTCACATTTCGGTGCACTGTAAAGAACCTCAGTTGGTCGAAATTTTCGGATTTCTCCACTATGGCGTCTTTCATAATGATATGATGGTTTTTGGACGTTAAATGTCTCATATAGAAATAGTGACAAAAAATAATGAGGTCATATTCGCTTCTCTAACTGCACTCACAAAAGTTCGAAGCCTCGTGAGTGATCACCGCGAAAAATACAATTGTTGTCTGCTTCTGTCCGCTGCCATTGACATTGTGTAATGGAACTTTTCGGTGAATAAGCATATGCACAAGAACTAAGTTCTTATTGTGTATTCGCTTTAAATTTGATAGCTCTCGATGTCTTTATGAAAGCATGAATTTACCTCGGTATTGATGCGTTTTTCAGAAAGAGAGAAAGTTCAAGGTGGTTGTTCCAGCGCAACTTTCTGTCTTCTAATTGAAATCGACATTAGCTATAATTATTCTCCACTTACCGTGCTCAGCTACTGAAGACGTAATATGTGCGATAGTACGTGTAGAATAGAAGTGTCTTCGCCAGTAGTGTGTAGCAAAACAAAGGCTTAATAAGTCACACAGATGAGAAACGCGTTCGTGCTAAGAAAACATACGGTCCAATGCGTACGCTCCCAATCTCAACGAAGCAGTACACGAGGCGGCGCGAGAACTCTCCAACCGCGCCTCCCCGGGGATGCGTTCTACCGGTGAAGGGGATAACCGGGAAATTCTTACAACATATAACGAGCTCACTAAACATTTCAACCTGTCTAGAAGAATTTTCCCTCCAGCTCACAAAAATCTAACCCGGCCCCAAGCACTTACATTAAGGTTTTTGCGAACGCGGATGTACCCTACTTTGAAAATGTTACACATCATGTACCCTGACCTATACCCAAGTAATCTTTGTCCACATTGTGGGGAAATAGCTTCATTAGTACGTATGCTCTGGCAGTGCACCAAATTCGCTCATTTATCGCACATCACCTCTGCCAGATGGGAGGCGGCAATCCGCAGCTCATCCTTGGCAGATCAGCTCTGGGCTGTCCACCAAGCCCGCGAGGCGGCTGAGGAGCTTGGCATCTCAGTCCCCACGTGGGAGCTGCCCGCAACACCGTGATCTGTGTTTTGGAGGACCAAATAAAAGTTTACGCAATCCAATGCGTGTGCTCTCCTCTCGTGCCCTCACTTAGTCTTCATCACCCTCGAATGAATATTCAACAGTGGGTGTTCCCCCTTCCACGTATCTAGGCAAGATATTGCTAACAGGGTACACATAAATAATGATCAATGGGCATTTAGGTGGGTTTATTGAGTATGTTTCTCTTCCACTGACGTTCTTCCACAGCAAAATTTTCAGAGGGGCTGCTTGCATAGCACGCACCATATGATTATCTGGTGAGAGAAAGACGCCGATAGGGCAAAGACAGAGGCGTGTCCATCCGGCGCAGTAGCGAGTTTGCACTGCCACATACGGAAGTCCAAACTGCAAGTTCATTAAATGAGATCACCAGAGCTCACTTCAAAAGTGCTCATATGGGCTCACTGATGAAGTGAAGTGTACATAAACTAATAGTAATAGCCAATATCAATAAGCTCGACTAAATGCACACGGCATCTTAGCTGGCGCAAATATAACCCAGTAGTTGAAAAAATGGACTGCAGAAGGCAACTCCGGTGGCGGCATTGTCACTCGGCTACCTCTGGTATTTCGGCAGTACAGCCTCCGGCACCATTTGCCTCGGACGTCTACTGGTCACTGCATCCGCACGTTAAATGCTAATGGGCCACATCTGGTGGCGTTAATGGCAGCCAGCATTCAACCCCACTCAGTCCGAATATGGGGCACCCCCAGAAACGTATATAGATGCGTAAAGCCACGGCCCTCCATCTATTTGCGCAATGCGATTAGAACAATGCGCTAGGACTCGTTTTACCCTATCTTTTTCAGATGACTGTAATCAAGGAAGCCGATGGGCTCATTCTGAAAGATCGTTAGTTGGGCAGCGTACCTAATAAGCGGGTAAGCCACGTATATAAAGATTTACATATTGAGAACAGTGAAACACGCGTTTGCAACACTAAACAGCTGTGATGTTGTAATGTAAAGGTTTGTGGCTGCAAAAATGCCATATAACAAAGCCAAGTCTATTCATTTAAATCTATTGACTACATATGTTTTTGCCTTCACGACACTATTCAAATGCCTAATGAGTATAGTCCACGCGTCACTGCATTGAATATGCACCACGTTCATGGAAATCATTCGAGAAACATATTGTCACGAGTTGAGAGTAACCAAAATGCAGGAAGCACTATATATACAGATTGTACAAGGAGTATGCAGTCCATTGGGCAAGATGTGAGAGCAGCAACAACACGACCTCTTTTATAATCGTCATCTTCATCGTGTTCATTAAGCATTCCTTGTTGTTTATCATGGCTTGTAACAATATCGTCACATACCAGTAAATGGTTTCAGGAAGCAGGCACGAGTAGCGTGAGAGCAGCGACAAAAGGAAAAGCTTTATTTCAGCGAACTTACGCACGTTCACGGAAAACTAAGTGACCGCACTGTCGCAGACAGACAGCCGAAAATAATCATTGCCACGCAACTGTCACGGCAGCGGGATGAAAGGGCGCACGCATTTTCAATCCAGCATCCGTGCAACTGTCTGACGTCATTCGAGGCGACACAACAACAAACTATAAAAGTTTCCTATAAATACACTAGAGGGAACTGTGGTGCTAGTTTTGTTGGAGCTTAGACGCATGGCGTTTCATTCAGCAGAAGATTGTGGAGTCTACATGAATAATGATGTCGTAGAGAAAAAAACGCAATTAGTCGTATAGAGAATCTCGATAAAGAACACGTCGAGAAAAGTTCCTTTCACAAAGTTGAAAAGCAAATGTCGTAGAGTAATGAAGAAGGAAGTGCTTTGTTGACGAGAACTTCGAAGCGATTACCAATTCGTCGTTGACAAGTTTGTTATGGGGGCTCGACAATTATTTCCATCGCCACGGCAGCCGATGTCGAGACAACGCGCCTGCTTTATAGAAGACGATCCGGCGTGTGATGTTTTCTGGCATGGCCGGAAGACGACAAATCCAATAGAAATGCGCGTAGACGCGGCAGACACAAAGCCGCTGTGACGTGTATAGCCGTCGAGATGGCGACAGCTTGACGGTTGTCCCAGATCGCTGGTCTTGGCGATCCGCCAATTCTTTCCCGAATTTCTCCGAGCCCGATTATTATAGATTGTGCGTTTAGCGCAGCAGTGGCGCGTCCTGTATGCGACGTTTCGTGGAAAATGACCAAAAGCGAGTTCCGGACAGGGAATTGGAGCAGTTGTCAAGCTTGATACGCCATTACTAATAAATGCGTTCTGTTATTCATTCAATGTACGGATCAAACGTTGTGCGAGTGTTTCTAGAATGTTGTTGCGCAGTTTTGAATTGAAATTCTTCTAGTGGTTAAGTTTCTCAAAAAATCACCACTGGCATCTCATTCACAACAAAGCGCCAACGTTTATTGCAGGCTTGTTTACAGAACTTTTCTAGGCAGCTGCCACCCTCCCTCTCTTCTTTTTTGTCAGGAGTCGATAGAAAAAGTGATTTTAACGAAGAATCAATAAACGCGTTATTGAACTTTAAATATGATGAATAAATGGTTTACACAACCAAACATTCTACTACATGACCAGATGCCCAAATTAAATTGAAGCAAACATTAGAGCTATTCTGTGTACATACAAGTGACAAATAAAACACGTTAACCTTCCTTGACGTAAACGGTTTAGCAATTTTTAGAACCTGTATTTTGAAAATAATTGCCTTTTAAATGCGAAGCATTTCTTATCGAACTTCGGCGACTATGAGCGTATCTATCTCTCTGGCCGCCTACGACATTTAGCTTTCCTGGCCGTTTCGATAATGGTATCGATACCATACTTTGTATGACATGACACGTCTCTATGAAGAACATATTTGACTTGTCATCACAAGAAAATCATGAAATGTATGTCATGAATGTCATGATCTACATTTCATGGTCCTCCAGCTCTTGCGGTGGTTTCGTTTACATGGCATATTGCAAAAGTGGTATGATATGACTTGATTGCATGGCGGACACAAGCGACAAACCCAAACAGGAAAATCATGACATGCGTGTCATGTAACAACATGAATATATTCTACGTTCATGAAGCGCTCGCGGCCGTTTCGCTAGCGTCACATGTACCAAATTTGGTATTACGGTACGTGACGAAGGTATGTGACTGGTGCAAACGTGATAATCATTAGATGCGTGTCATGTAACAACATGACTACATGCCACGCTCGTGATGCACTGGTGGCCATTTCGCTAGCTTCACTTATACGAACTTTAATGTTACGAGACGTGAATGGCAGAACGTATGATACTGATGCAAATATAATAAGCATGAGATGCGTGTCATGCAACAACATGACTACATGCACCACTCATGATGCGCTCGTGACTGTTTCGCTAGCTCTACATATAAGCACCGCACAGTGGCTAGAGGGATCTTAGTTGCTCACACTGCCCCATTTCAAAGTGTCTAACATTAGCCGTTAGGGGCACGAAGAAAAGAGACGCGTGCTCGCGTCCCCAATCTATCCCGGGTCCCATCCCCTGACAGATACAGTGCGCAAAACGTGCGCGTCGCGTTCCCTTTTCACCGATGCCGTCTCAAGGTATTTTAGGAGCGAATCTCCTTATGGCGTGGCTTTCGCGTCCCTCGTCGTAGTGCGTAACCACCGGTGGCACATACCCGAAAGAGTGGTCCTTGGAATGTCCGCTGGAAGGCGGTACTTGTATATGATGAATAGATGATGAAAAGATGTGAGATGGCGGTACTTTGAGTGGTCACTAAATGGACGGACGGACGGACATACTGATGGATGAATGGACAGACAGACATAGGGGCGGACGCACGGACGGACAAAGGGACGGCCGCACGAATAGACGCACGGGCGGACGGAGAGACGGACAGGCAGACCAACGGACAGACAGGTGCAAGAACAGACGCACAGACGGACGGATGGCCGGACGCACCGATGGTCGCACGGATTAACGAACACATGTGCGGACGCATGGACGGACGCATGGACGGACGCATGGACGGACGGAAACAAGAATGAATGGACGGACGGAACCATGGATTGACTGACTAACGCTTCGCCCACCAATCATCATTCACTCCGTGGATGTGCTGTCATTTTTTTTTACCCGCTAGGCTATGTATTCTGGCGCAGTAGCCAGACTGGAAAACTCGGCTGAGTGGTGCCTATCCTAGAGTTTCAGACAATAACTAGAGAAGAATCTGGCGCTGCGGTCGGGAACCTCCATGGGAATCATGAAAGTACAGGCTTCGGATTGGATAGGGTGAACTGGCGAAGTGTCTATGAACTTTTTTCTACAGTTTCAGTTTCGTTCTTCGCGCAGCGCGGGTATTGGGGTGCGGTGAAAGAAGCTGAAACAGTGCCTTAGTTTTTCTAAGGGGCTGACGACCACTGGATCTCCTGGTTTGCTGCAATGTTGGAGCTTTACGACTCGTATTTGACAGTTTAAACGCAGCGTCGTCCACCCACCGCTGCACATAGATGTAGCGTCTCATGCAAATGCAGGATATTGCATCGAGTTTATGTTTTTCACGAGTGCGTTGCTCGACTTCACAACAAAACCAGACGTGCGTTGAGGGCATACCACTGGGACCATTGAGACAGACAAACCAAGCGTTGCAGAAGACGAAATAATAAGTGTTTCACACTTAATACTGTACTGTTATTTCCATAAATAGATATTACATACTTTTGAGAAAAAAAAACATGATCATTTTCAAGTGTTGTAAAAAAATACTTCATTAAACCTTGATGCCAAATCTGAAACGCCATGGCACAGCGATGCAAAACCCCATGGTTGAATTCGCCCAGGTTTCACTTTTGCCTTCTGGTCACAAAAATCTCTTGCAATAAAGTTCTTGCACAAATAACTGAAGCAAGTTTAAATAAATTTGGGCTCATATCATTTTGTTTTACACCCCAAAAACATGCGTCACAAATCTCAAGAACGTAATCGATCCAAAGTGCATCTGAAGCCTGAAGCCTGTACTTACCATAATTCCCATTGGGGCACAAGCGCCGCTGAAGGAGCCCGCGTAGACACTAGCGCCAGATTCTCCTCTAGGTATTATTGTATGAAACTCTATGGTGCCTGTATACGTGACGTCAATACATAACGAAATATTTCACTGGTGCAAACTTGATACTACTGACACGCGTGTCATGTAAGAACATGACAATATGTCACGCTCACAGCGTGCTCGCGGCCATTTTGCTAGCTCCACATATACTAAGTTTGGTATTACGTGTCGTGAATTGATGACGAAGGTAAACGGCACATCCAAACACGATAATCATGACACGGAAGTTATGTACGGCATTATGTACCTTCACCCAGAAACTTTGTGCGAATTTTAAAGTGACTTATCAACACTTCTCATTCGTGCTTCGCATACGACCGTTTTCTTCTGTGCGTGGGATCTGCCAATTTTTTCTAATAAATTTCTCCGCCATCTTTCAGGATATCAATTGGTACCTTATCCTCTTTATTCCTCTTTGAATTCTCTTTAGGGCTTTGCTTACATTTTCTGTGGTTACTGGTAGGATGTCGAATTCCTCCGGACTATTATTGTTTCTCATGACATCTTCTGGCTGTTTTTCTTCGGTACAGCTCTCTGTAGAACTACTCCGGTACCTCCACCATCCCATTTATATTGGTTGTGTCATTTCGTACCTTCCTTGTTCCTTAATGCATATATCTGTTTTTTGTCTACGCCAAAGCTTTTAGGCTTACGCCATATTTTACAGCCTGCGCGACTCCAGGCCGGCCATCAAAGCCTTCGAACGCGGAGTCATCTCCGACCAGGCGTTACGTATCCTGCGCAATGCGGACCCGAGTGCCCTGAAGCACCACACTGTCATCTGGTTCCCCGCCCATCTCGGCCAGGTGCCGGGTGCCCTATCCAACCTCAACGAGATCGCCCACGATGCAGCGCGCGCACTTACCGACCGCACTGCCACAGGGCAACCTCATCTTGCTGGGTTGGATACCAATCGGCATGCACCAATTACGTACAATGAAATTACAAAGCACTTTTACTTGGAACGCCGCATTTTTCCACCCCCCCATCCGAAACTTTACCGACCGCAGGCATTAACCCTACGCCTATTACAGACACACACGTATCAAAACCTTGCCACGCATCACGTTTATTATCCCGATGCATACCCCAGCGACACATGCCCATCATGTGGACACACAGCGACACTCGAACACATGCTCTGGGAGTAAAGAACAACTCCTCCCGACTCTACCTCAAGCAAGTGGGAGAGGTCCCTCAGGACCTCACTTCTCGCCGACCAGCAATGGGCTGTCCAGCAGGCCCACGAAGCGGCCGCCAGGTACTCCCTGTCGGTCCCTACGTAGGAGACGCCCGCTACGCGCTAAGCGCGTCCTGCAGGACCGAAATAAAGTTTTTTCATTCCTTTCCATTCAATTCTCTACATGTTGTACCTTCTGACGTCGCCTACCTTGCGTCTGTTGATTAAGTTCGAAAGCTCCACTAGCTCTATTTTGTCGGTTGCATTTGGGGAATTCGTGATTTGTCGTCCCTTGGTAAGTTTTTTCGTCTCCTGAGATAGCTTGCCAGTGTCCTGTCTAACGGATGTACCTTCAACTTGCATTGCACAATCTTTGATGATACTAGTAAGATTATCTTTCATGGTGTCAACCCTAACGTCGGTTGAACTGGTATAGCGCATTACGGGGAAGAAGAAACGGCCGAGCAGACCGACACAAGAGGACAGAGCGCTAACTTCCCAGGAAGTTAGCGCTCTGTCCTCTTGTGTCAGTCTGCTCGGCCGTTTCTTCTTCCCCGTAATGAGCTATACCAGTTCAAGTACGACGAACCAACTCGCCCAATCTTCAACACTGGTGGCCTAACGTCGGTTACCTCGTTCAGTGCCTCCAATCTATTCTGTAGTGAAACTCGGAGTTTCCTTACTTTCGCTTTCACGGCTAGTTCATTAATTTGCTTTTTAAAGACGATAGTCTTTCTTGGGGACCTTCAACAAAAAATGTTTGGTCTGTCTGTCGGTCTGTACGTTTGTCTGTTTGCCCGCCCTAACGATACCTCAAGCGGCACCAAATGGCCAAGCCCATCTGCAGCGCCCACCAATATTGCTCAAAATTTTGCGCTCATAGCTGTGTGATAGTCAATTAAAAAGCAATTATTGCGCATATCTGAGGCGCCACAACAACGCTTCGATGTTTTATATGTCTGCCTTTATACTAGAAAAGGCACACACAAGTAACTCTAAGGAATGTAGCGTTTCATCGCGCTGCGCTGAGAGTGCAACGCGATTCTCAGAAAGATGTTTCCAACGCTTTGCTACGACGTCACGGTGGTGGCACCTGCCCATGGCTCTGCGTTATACAACTTATCACCTCCGAGACTGGCGCGCATCTTTCTCCGTGGGCTGCACGCCTTCGTTTTCGAAGATAACTGCCAGATTGCGCTTGTGTCTCACGTGCCTCGATGCGCTCTTTCGCCTCCGATACACGCTCGAGGCAATGTAACGCAGCGCCTTCAGAATACCACTCACCAATTTTCTTGCGCAGAACATCAAATAAACGTTTTGTTCACTCTCTCCAGACGCAAGACTACAGTGATTTGGCGACATTTGCGGTGTAACATGCAGATTTGGAACCAATTTTTTTCGTACCAGTTTTTGTCCTTGCTTTTTTTAAATCTACATGAATACGACCTCATACCATTCTGTGGCTACTGCATCGGATCTTGCCAACTACTTCTATATCTTGTACAATGCTTTTGTGTGCACACAGAATGAAGTATATTTTATTTGAAGTTTCGCCATTTGTACTTTTCCACTTCCACTTACGGTTTACGCCGTTAAAGCGGAGAACAAAGATAGCACCTTAGTATATTTTTGTAGTACCTGCCAATCACTCCGCAGTATCTTTCCGAGCGATGCCCGCATTAAGCTTCCGCTATGACATTGGGCAAGGCGATGCCTTTTTTTTCTCGTTCTTTACGTATTTCGAAAAGAAACGTGCTACAAGAATCTTTATAAGCCTGTACAGCTAAAAACACGCAGCATCTGCCACGGGCAGCCCAAACACCTCAGATTTCAAATAGACCATGCAGAGAATGTCAAGAGAGAGAGAGTGAGAGAGAGAGATAAATAGAGAGGAAAAGCAGGGAGGTTAACCAAGCTTGGTTCTGTTGGCTACCCTACACTTGGGGTGGTGGAAAGAGAGAATAATAGAAAGGAAAGAGATAGAAAAGAAGAGCAGTAAGAAGGAGAAGGATGATTGGTCAGCTCGAGACTACACAGCATGGTGTCACACTGTTCTTTCACAAATGGTCGTGAAGTCTGGTGGTTCTTAAGAAGCGCAAGAGGGTTTTCGTGGCTTTGCGTGCATGGGAGACCGTCGGCCAAGGTGCCAGGATCTTCTCTTCTGTAAGCGGCCGTGAATCCAGCTGACGGAGCTTGGCTTCCATAATACTTCCAGAATGTCAAAAACTACAATCTGGAGATGGAGAAGTTGATAGACATTGTCTCGGAGTTCGCCGCAGTCGCATGCGAGCAGTAAAAGAACAACGCTTCCCTGCAAAAGCAAATGAATGCATGCGATGATAAGAAATTATTTCAAGAAGCAGGGCTGGCCGCGAACACTTTTAGATCCACACTCGCGTAACTCTACAAAACCTTAGTGTAAGAAGATACGGCCACTAAAAGGAGTTAGCGTCTCTTCCGGTTGACAGCGCAGCACACGTAATTATACGCCGCACTTAGTGATAGCCGTACGCTGATGCTAGCCGAGCTAGCGCACGTGGAAGTGATGGCGACTTCGCCTTTCGAATCAAAGTTTTAAGCTGCTCTAGTGACTCCCCTTACCTGTCGTTTGTTCGTGCACCTTCAAGATGAGTGTGCCCTTTGTTGTCTGCTTGAGTACCGATCGACGGTAATGGAATGGAATGGAATGCAAAACTTTATTACAGATAGCTTTTTTCCGTTGAAGGTGGAGCCCTCAGTCCAGGGTCCCTGTGGCCTTTGCCGTCTTGCAAGCTCTGTCAATCAGCTGGAGCTGTTCTTAAGGCTTAGAGCAGGGCAGCGCAGCCTCCCACTGCTCCGGTGTTGGTGTACAGTTTCTTGGCACTACCTTTGTGTGTTGGCAGGCCCATGTCACGTGGTAAAGTGTGGGTGTTCTCTGCATAGCAGGGATTTGTTGGTGTATATTCCCGGATAGATTTTACTCAGAAGACTGAGATTGGGGTACGCATTAGTCTGCAGCTGTCTCCAGGCAACCGACTGCTCTCTGTGGAGGTATTTGTGGGAAGGGGGGTATATCCTCCTCAGGACTCTATGGTGTTCTAAAATTGCTCCATAGCATCTAGTAACTGTGGCTGGTTCCTCGTCGTTGTGCGCCCCCCAGTCGGCGTATTCTCGGGCAAAGGAGTCGGCACGCTGGTTCCCTGTCACAGTTTCATGGCCTGGTGTCCACGTAACGGAGCAGCTCGAGAAGTTGAGTTTTCTTCCCTTGAGTATGCGGATAGCGGCACTGGATATGCGTCCACTGCTGTACCGTCGACACGCTTCTTGCGAGTCAGTAACTATTTGTGTAGTAGACTCTTCGCTCTGGTGTGTGATGGCGAGCGCGATCGCTACTTCTTCAGCCTCGAGGATGTTGTTGCTTTTGATCGAAGCACTGTTGACTTCCCTAAGTTGGTCATCAACAACGCTTAGAACTGTCCCGGAGTGCTCACTGTATGTGGTCACGTCAACGTACAATACGTCAGTTCTCGCCTTGAAATTTTTTTCTGGTCCTTCTGATCTGGCTTTTCTTCGAGCCTTCAAGATTTCTGGATGCATGTTTCGAGGTATTGGGCTGACTTCAATGATCTGGCGAATGTCCTTTGGTATGCTCGCCGAGTTATTGATTTCTCCGCAAGCATCCCTCATGCCCAATGTCTGCAACGTATGCCTGCCCGTAGCAGTCAACATTAATCTCATTTTCTGTGCAACAAGATGTGCCTCGATATGTTCTTGCACTGTGTTGTTTATCCCGAGTTTAAGGAATTTCTCTGTCAAGGTGCTGACAGGTAGATCAAGGGCGCACTTGTTGGCTTTTCTGAGGATTGTCTCTAATTGTTCTTTTTCCTGTGGGAGTGGTGTTTGGTTGGGGATACTGTATACAATCCTACTGACCACGAGGGCCTGTACAAGCCTACAAGTGTCCTCCTTTTTCATACCCCGTCTTTTGTTAAAGATTCTGGTGATCATCCTCGTGATTTGCGCTGTAGTGTTTGACAGCTGTCTGATGGTGTGGTCTATACGACAGTTGCTTTGTATCCACATGCCGAGAATCTTGATTCGGGACACTTCTGGAATCTTCTTCCCCCCCCCCTATATGGGCGTCTATGGAGTTTTGCAGATCGTATCCTCATCTGTACACTTTCAGAACTTCTGATTTCTCCGAAGAGCAGACGAGGCCACATTGACGCACGTAGTCGGGAACTGTATCAGCTGCACGTTGCAGAAGATCTTGTTTTTGGCCTAGAGATCCTCTTGTCACCCAGATTGTAACATCGTCTGCGTAGATGGCATGTCTGCGTCCTTCAGTGTTTTCGAGGTTCCGAGCTAAGCCTATCATAACGATGTTGAACAGCATCGCTGATATCACAGAACCTTGGGGTGTTCCTTTTGTGGGCGTATCAAACGTATCAGTGCGGATGCCTTCTATACCGATTGTGGCGGTTCTATTACTGAGAAAAGCTTTCATGTAGTTGTGTATTCGCTTTCCACAGCCTAATTTGCTAAGCCCCTCTAGCACAGCCTTACGACTGACATTGTCGAAAGCAGCCTTAAGATCCAGTGCTAGTAGTACGTTTTCGCCATATTTTGGGACATCGGTAAGCACCTCCTCCTTGATTTGTAGGAGGACGTCCTGTGTTGAGAGGCACTTTCGAAAGCCAAACATGGTGTGCGGCATGAGTTTTTTGTCTTCCAAGTAGGTCTCCAGCCTCTGAAGCACGATTCTCTCGTATACTTTTCCGATACACGAAGTCAACGAAATGGGTCTTAAATTTTCCAAGCTTGGAGCCTTTCCAGACTTTGGAATCATTATTATTTTCGCATGTTTCTAGTCGTTTGGAACGGTACCCTTCTCCCAATGTTTGTTGATGAATTCTGTAAACCTTGTAATAGATTGGTCATCGAGGTTTCGTATCAATGCGTTGCTGATGCTATCCTTTCCTGGCGTAGTGTTCTTTGTTGCCGAGAGCGTAGCATGTCAAACTTCTTCTGTGGTAATGGGTTCGTCCAGAGCGGGATTAGCTGCATCAGTGTATGCCAGGTTGCAGTCAGTATTCGTTGTATCGCAAATATAGCGCAGGTTTATGTGTTCTAGCAGTTCCCGGTCTGCGCCTTTGAATTGGTGTGCAATCTTTTGAGTCGTCTAACAGGTTTCAGTATTGGTCGTGGTTGGGTCTATGAGGGCCCTCAGCAAGGCCCATGTCCTTTTCCAACCTAGTGGACCTTGTAGCTCGTTGCATTTTTGATCGCAGTTGCGCCTTGACAGCTCCGTCGCATACTCTTCGGCTTCCCTGGTGACTGCGGCGATCCTAAGTCTCAGTTTGCGGTTGTATTTCTGCCACTTCCATCTTCTTAATAGGCCCCGGCCGGCGTCCCAGAGGTGTAAGAGATGCTTGTCTACCTCGGGCGTAATTGCAGATAGAGTAACTTCTCAGGTTAATTGTTTCCAGTCTGCCTTGATTCCTGAGACCCAACTCTCAATGTCCGCACTTTCTTTATCCTCGAATTCTGCCCTAGTTTTTCTAAAAGCTTCTCAGTCTGTAAGTCGAGCCAGGCCATGTCGTTTCTTAACCGGGAGGGTTTCTATCTGGATACGCAAAATGCAGTGGTCACTGCCAAGTGTTTCCCCGCCGTTTTCCCATCGGGCCTCCCTAACACCTTTAACGAACGCCAAGTCCGGGCACGTATCTCGGTTGATACTATTCCTCACTCGCGTTGGTTGAGTGTGGTCTGTAATGAGGCTTAGCCTTCTGCGATCAGCTCTTCTGGCGAAATCCCAGCCTTTCTGAGTTTCCTTGACATATCCCCAGCTCTTGTGCCACGCATTAAAGTCTCCAAGGATGACAAGACCCTTTTTGCCTGCTGCTTGTTTTGCTTTGCGCAGAAGGGAGCTGAAGTTGGTTTTCCACTGGCTTGGTGGGCTGTAGATATTGAGGAGAAATACGCTGTCGTCGGTTCTTTCTTTCGTTATGATTTCAATGAGAACGTGGTCAATGCCTGTTGCATCGATGTCATGTCCAATTGCGGTGACCACTTTGGCAACCAAAGTAGCGACCTTACTTTGGCCAAGACCCTCATAAACCGAAAATCCAGTCAGTTTCGGTGAGCAGCCGGTTTCCTGGGGGGCGATGATGTCTGGTGAAGTTGTGCATTTATTGATGTATTGATCCAGAAGACCTTGCTTTCGACGGATTCCATGACAGTTCCACTGCCATGTTTCGAGGGTTTCCAACATGACCGAGCATTTACGGCTGTTCGCCACACTCAGGTGATGGCCGAGCGTAGGGTTTGCCTCTGGATTTCATGGCCGTGAGTTGCACCAGACGTTATCTATCCTTGCGCGCCTCATCTTGGATGTTAGAGATGAGGTTGCCAAGATTTGCTAGGGCATTTTTTATGGCAGCCATGGCAGTTGTGAATTCTTGGCACCCTACGGTGGCTGTAAGCGTTAAGTCTGATTGGGGGTTAGCATTGGTCTGTCCTGTTCTCAGGGCCTTCAGTTCATCTATGAGATCGTTTAGTTTCTGCCGGAGTTCGGCGTTTTCTGCCCTGAGTGTCTGAAAAGCCTGCCTTAAATCTTTTACTTCATCGTTAGGTGGCGCACTGCCATTCTTATCGACTATTACTGTCTGTGTATTCGTGTTGGTTGGAGCAGTGGGAGAGGCAGAGAAAAAAAGCGCTTTCCTGCTCACCATACCGTCGTCTTCCTTCCTGGTGGAGGGTTTCTTTTGCTGCTTTTTATTGTTTTTTGGAGCCTGGCGGGTCCTTGACGCCGATCTCGACCATGACCGTGGTTTCGATGCTGATCGGGACCTGGATGGTGAGCTTCCATCCCTGCTGAATCAGCGTTTCCGGGCCATGCCGCGTCTATCGGCGCCTTGCGCTCTGGCGGCCGTCCACTCTTTTGTTCTTGGTCGTGGGCTTCTCGGTCTCCTGAGGCATTCCTTGCACTCCTTTGCCAGCGTAGGGTGCGCTTCCTTGCATAGTGCGCACCGGGGCTCACAGGTGTGTCCGTTCTTTATGACTGGCTCAGTGCAATTTGAGCAGACAACAGCGTCTGGTGTTGGGCATACGTCTGCCCTATGCCCAGGCTTGAAGCATATATAGCAAACTTGCTGCGATGAACGATAGAGGTAGCATCGTATTTCACCACCGTAGTAGTAAACATAGCGCGGGACGATCTTGCCCTCGAAGGTAATGATGGCACTTTGGGATTTTCGAAGCATTCTTGCGTTAAGTGTTTTCACTCCTTGGGCACGCACCCGAAGATGGGTTAGTAATTAGGTTAGCGTGGTCCCGGCGTCCAGTCCGTGAATCACACCCTTGCATGAGTTGTCCGGCGCGGCTACTTAAGCCATCACTGCATAGTCTTTTGCACCAAAATGTAGACTTCGAAGACTCTGCACAATGTTGGCGGTCTCCATGCTTGGCGTGCTGATTATGGCGATGTTGGATCCATTGCGCAACCGTATAAGCAGGTTGCCTTCATTGCAGATGTCTGGGTTACCACATGCCATAGTTATAGCGTGCACCATCTGATGCGTGCCTAATTGACTGATGTTCAGCCCATCCCTCGGTCTAATGATGACCTTGAAGTCAGTTTTCGGCAGTGGAGGCAGTTTCTCTTTTCGAAGAGGATTTCCTTTTTGATTAGGTTGGCTCGACGCTGATTTGTCCACCGCTTCGGCCCCGGTATCCGGAATGGCGATCAGCCTTGAGTTGTGGTACGTTGCAGTGAACCATCCCCCGTTGTCAAAAGGCTTCTTTTGCGAGACGCTGGTAGCATTTTCTCCGCCTTGAGTTTTTTCTTCCATCGGTGTCGTGGCTCCGGTTGACGCAGCCGCGTCGTCGTCAGTCATTCTCGCGCGTTGCGCGGAAACGCGAGTAGCGTTTCGTCGGGCCAACGGCCCGACGCCGCTTAGGCTTAGAGCAGCGTTCTTCGCCTTGGATCTTCAAACAAGCATGGGAACACGGGGTACCCCACAGGGAGCAGTGTTATCACCGCTCCTTTTCAACATTGCTATGATGCGCCTTCCAAGCGAATTGGCCAGGGTGGAAGGCACACAACACGCAGTATATGCCGACGATATTACAATCTGGACCACTGAAGGGAGCCTTGGTGAAATGCAGGAACGCCTTCAGCAGGCCGCATCTATAGTCGAGGCGTATGCCAACGATTGTGGACTCCAATGTGCTCCAAACAAATCAGAGCTTCTGCACGTTAGAGCAAAGCCAAGAGATAAGTCAGCCATACACATCTCCCTGTCTGAGGTTCCCATCAGAGAGGTGGAGGAGCTCCGGATTCTGGGCGTGTTCATTCACCATAGACTCAGAACGTACTCCGCTATAGCGAAACTCAAGAGAATAGGCGAACAGGTAGGGCGCATGATCCACCGCGTTTCCAACAAGCGGGGTGGTCTGCGGGGTGATCTGCGGGGCAGAGACGCGCTTCGGCTCGCCCATGCCTTCGTGACTAGCCGGATCCTCTACGCCGTCCCATACCTTCGCACTAACAAGCAAGAAGACGAAAGAATAGATGCCATCATTCGTAAGGCTACTAAACGAGCTCTGGATCTCGCGGTGGCCACTTCCAACGCCAAACTGAGAGCGTTCGGTGTGCTCAACTCCTACCAGGAGTTGCGAAAGCCTACCTTATGAATCAATATACGCGGCTCGTGCAGACGGCTCCCGGGCGCCGCCTGCTAAACCGCTTACATATACAGCACACTTGCACTGCAGAGGAGGCGGAGCGTATTCCGGAACTGTGGCGGCATATGCTCTCGGTCTCTCCACTACCCAGTAACATGGATAAGCACACGCATGAAAGCAGAAGACAGGCGCGGGCTCGGACGCTTGAGAGGCAACATGGCTCCCGACCTGGTGTATTCTACGTAGATATAGCAGGGCCTTCGCCCACGGCATTTTACACGGCCTCTGTAGTTTACCGAGAAAAACATGTCAATGGGCTCTCGTTCCGAGCACAAAATTCAGAGCGCGCTGAGGAAGTCACGATAGCGCTTGCTGCTGCGGACCCCAACTCGAAAGTTATCATCACGGACTCCCGGAAAGCATGTGCTCATTACTTGGTAGGAGAGATATCCCCCCTAGCCAGCCAAATTCTAAAACGGGCTCTCGCTGATCCAGCCCCGAAACGCATCGTATGGGCTCCTGGCCATCAGGGCTTACGAGGTAATGAGGCCGCTGACGCGGCCGCCCGAGCGCTTACCCACCGGGCTCCTCAACTTGGCTCTTATGACTCGGAGGCCAATACACCGCTGCTGTGGTTCAAAGAAATTCTGACCTATTATCGCGACACTCATCGCCTTTACCCGGCTCCTGCAAAGGGGCTGAGTAAGGCGGAAGAGCGAACTCTAAGGCGCCTGCGGACAGGTACTCTACTCCGTCCTGCAGTCCTAAAACGTTTCGATGCGAACACAGATGGGCGGTGCCCACACTATGGGGAGACGTGTGATCTCTTCCACATGGTATGGGCATGTCCGAAAAATCCCCACCTACCCCCTTCCCCTACCCCTTCACGAGAGGCATGGGCGACTGCCCTCCTCAACTGCTCATCACTAGAGTCTCAACGGGCTCTGGTGAGACGGGCGCGAGTAGGGGCCTCGTCATGCGGTGTCCCGGACTAAAGACGCCGACCATGTAGCGGGGTCATGCTTTGACCCCGTACCTCTCTCTTTTATAATAAATGTTTTTCATCATCATCAAACAAGCAGACTTTCAAGAAATATGGACTTACGGTTAAAAACCGATTATCCACCGACTACGCTTGATTAGTAGAAAACGGTCCAGTACTTCATAGGTGGCAGCAATGAGGTTTTCCGGGTGAGATGAGGCGTCGAGGCGGGAGCTCATCCGAAGCACGTTTGGTTCGACTGGCCCCCTAGCGTCGTCTCCCATCGACGGTAAGCTTCAAACTATGGAGGACGTTTGCGCGTTCACTCTCCATGCGACATAGATGGGCTGGTCACATTTCTTCTCTGCTGTGGAACGCCGAGTGCGTACGGCACACGCGACTGCATAGACTGAACACGTCTCGTCAACTCCGGCCTCCGTCTGGGCTCTCTCGACTCGAGACAACAGTGCTTTGCCGACAATGGCTTTGTGTCGCCGTCCCCATAGCTTTCGACTTCCGAATCGGCATGGAAGACAGCGCTGCTTGCGGTCATTGCGGCAGCGATGAAACTATAGAGCACGTTCTCTGTCTCTGCCCTCGTTACAGCGTGCAAAGACGGCAACTAGCTGCTGCGTTAGCTCTCCTTGATGACACATCTTTGTGTGAACAATGAGTGCTTGAAAGGCGACATGGTTTGTGTGCTCACAGAAAATCAGTGAAGGCCTTACTGAACTTTTTGCGTGGCAGTGGCCTATTGTATAGACTATAGCACCCCAGCCCCCCCCCCCTTTTTTTTGTGCGCGTCTGTTTTCCTATTTGCTTTCTTTCCCATATTTCTTCCCCATTCCCCCTTATCTAGTGCAGGGTAGCGAACCGGATGCTCGATTTTCCGGTTAACCTCCCTGCCTTTCCCGCATTTTACTCTCTCTCTCTCTTTAGCAACCTTCATCGCTCCTGCTCACATGCTTTTACCCACGGGTATAGAACATTCGATGCGTCGATCAGGTTATCGATACAAACTTAATAAAGAACATGACTGTGACACTAACGGCAAAATTTAGTCAAGAGTGTCAGTATAACTGCTATCGCCCCCAGAAAATCAAGATTGCCGGAAAGATCAAATCGGAAGAAAAAGTGGTGCAGTGAAAGTGGTTACTCGGAAAAGAATAGACGAGTCTTCAGCGTGTGCTCCCTCGGGAGACCAAAGTGGGGGGCCAAAGAATGCGGCAATCTCACTTCTGCTCGCTTCGCTGCTTTCCCGTGTCAGGATCTTTATGTTTCTTTTTTCGGCGCCTGCTCATACACGAGGCAAGGTATTGCTGTTGCTGGTATACGTATGAGTATACTGCGATGGTTTGTGATACGGAAATGGGAAAACGGAAGAACTTGAGTGGGGCGCGTAATCGGAATACCTGGAGGATTGTTCATCTGAAGCTGTAGCAACAGCCCATGGGGAAGCACTGCGCGCGTTACAGCTGCCATTGTAGCCAACTGATTTAGTAGCCCTATTACCCAGAATGTTCTTCGACTTGAGGCATCGTCTACCACAGCTCCCACTTGTTCATCCACAACTTAGTGTTCATGCCGAGGTTAGGTAATTTGCTGATGCCAGTGTTTCTATTTTTTAAGTGTGCAACAGGCCAGATAAAAAACAGAGAAAAAGTAAGACGTATTCATCTCATAGGTCTTCTGATTTTTTTTGAAGAATTGAGATTCTTAATTTACTGTAGTTTGTTTCCTCTGTGTTTGCGCGATTGATAACGAGGCTGCCTTGTCTGTGAGCACTGATTGCATGTGAGAAGGCGATTCAGCAATGGTTTCATTGTGCCTATTTTACCTATCGCACGTTAGTGTGGAAATATGCTAAATATAACAGGTGCTGAAGGCTAAAAAAGTGCGAATACCGTACAACTGAACATGTGTGGCCGAATGATCACGCACCATCACCTAGTTGAATTGCGTCTAGTTTTTTTTAACACCATCAGTTTTATGTTTACATCATAGTGCTTATCTTCATAAGTGTTTTTCGAGATCACTGTAATGAAGTCACAGTTATTAACCATGACAGGCTGGTTAATCTACACAGAGTATGTAGAAGAGCGTGCAGTAGAGGTAAATTTTGATGCCGTGTACAGACGGAGGGCTGGACTAAATGTGATGATGTGCGCTCTTGCGAAACAAAAAATAAAACAATACGGTTATCAGAATACTCACTGAAAAAGAGACAGAGTTTCATGAAGACATCACATTTTGTAGTGTGAGACGTGACAACATGAAGTCTTTTACAAACTTGCTACGGATGAAAACACACAGTCAGGCATGCATGAGATAACAACTCTAACAATGACACTCTATTACATGCGGTGACAAACAAGCGCACACATGGGACAAAGGAGTGTGCAAATTTCTCCCAATGGGCAATATTGAAAATAGGTCTACGAAACGTAGATTAAGTTATTCGGCGTTAAAAAAACTTTGACTTATCTCTTCGACCACAGCTATACATGAAAACTCCCACAGCTCGATGACATCACTTATCGTGGAATATGTGAACCCATCAATTCGGATCATTGCACGTCAGTGGGCAATAATATTGATGAACGCCGAGAACATGCTAGCATTGAAAAGAT
The DNA here is from genome assembly GCF_043290135.1 of Rhipicephalus microplus. Classification (NCBI taxonomy): domain Eukaryota; kingdom Metazoa; phylum Arthropoda; class Arachnida; order Ixodida; family Ixodidae; genus Rhipicephalus; species Rhipicephalus microplus. Next base: position 482,399 of record NW_027464598.1, on the reverse strand, counting down.
TATTCACACAGTGAAACAGCTTCCTGGAAAAAGATCTGCCTTTGCGAGGCTCTGGTGAAGTAAGGCGACGCAAATAACGGCTTCTGCAAGGTCATCGGGCCTTTAGGACTTCGTTATGCAGCTATAGTGGAAGGAAGGCAACATATTCAGCGTTTGAAACGTTTTGGATACGATTAACACCTATGGTACGCCATCAAAACCCACTTTTGGTTACTGCCCCGTAAGCTGCTCGAAAGCCACTTAAAGCTCACCTGTATTCTTGGACAGCATTTTTACTTTCTACATAAGCCACGTGCACATAATTACGCTGATAAAGTAACGCGGGTCACAATTTTCTCGCAATCACACAATAAATGTCATTCGCATTGTCTCCGGTGCAGATAGACTAAGACACAGTGCACTTTATTACAATCCTTAGGAGCAACTGACCAAAAATTAGTGGCATATGTGGCAGGGGGGGGGGGGCGGCTATTAGTTCATTCGTATCACACCTATACCCTTGAGCAATTGTTCACTTCTCCTTGTGGTGACGGCGATTGTATACACCTTCTTTCATCATACGTTCTCAGTCCTTTGCGTTCCTTCGAGCTTTACCACGATTTAACAGCTGTTGTTGCACGCTCTCACACAACTGTATGCTGCCGCTAAAAAACAGACTGTGTATGCGCTACTACCACTGCTGCGGTGGTGGATAGATAGCGTTGAGCGTTACGAACAGCATTCAGCGAGTGTGTCACTGCTGTCCTACGAAGAAGGCCGAAGGAACTCGGGAACAGATGAACTCGCAACATTTTGATGTGCGTCTGCTTCTGTGCCACCCTGTTTTCACTGACCTGAAAATAATGCAAACACACCAAGAAATAGTCTACTGCGAATTTGTAAAAAATACGAAAATATGCGTAAAATAAATGTTATTCTACGGAGATCCTTCACGAGGCAACAACTCGGTGGCAAAAGGAGCCATGCGATGACAGAACAGGCAAAGGCAACAGGAACACGGTGTTTGTGTTGTCTTGATCGCTTCTCTTGTGTTCGTGTGTACATGCCTCCATTTCGGTTATCGTAAATGCTCGTCAACCAGTTCAACTCTCTGTTGTTCTCAGCACAATGAGAAAGAACAACTACCAATTTACACTAGCATACACTCAGCAGCTAAGGACGTTCGCCTGCATTGCGTCCTGTAAAGCAGGACATACACAGATTTTGCACACTCGTTGTAGGTCACACAAACAAAATCAATGTATACGCGCGCTGAGATCTGGTGATGACGTCAGACTTTTTGCGCGAAATCTTCTTGTGTCCTGCCACTGCTGCATTCGGACTTTGCTCAATTCGTAAGCCTCCGTGATTGACGACGCACATGACGATCCAGTCAGAGCAACAAGGCGTGAGCAAATCTGTCGCACTTTGAGAGAGTTACGTTGCAATGGCTCCCCCACCAGCAACACTGACAGTCGGAAATATAGGCACGTTATTGCATAGTTTTGTGACACTGCTCAAAGAATTGGTACGTTTCACGACAGCAAACTACAGAAGTACTGACAAGAAGGCGGACGATAAATAGGTTTGGCACAGCCGGCACAATAGGTAATCAAGGTTCTTGTTTTGTATTTCTTTTTGAAATGGTGTAAACCAAATACGTGACAAAAATTATAGTCGTCCTTCACTTTTGTTAGTGTTAATTTTAAAATTCCACAAGAACAATTTAAAAGTTTTCGTGTATAGAAAATTTGTGTGCGAAACTACTGTGCAAGTTTATCTGTTTTGCACGCAAAAAAAACAATACTGAATAGGAGTACTTCTGCAATCATCTATGAAAGCAGGAGCAACCTGATTAACGTAGCCCCGCCGAAGTGATCTAGTAACTAAGGTACCCGGCTGCTGAATCCGGGCTGTGGGGGCTACATTTTCAATGCAGGCGAAACTGCTGTAGGCCCATAATCTTTCATAAGCGTCTTTCATAATCATATGCTGGCTTTGGGACGTGAAACCCGATATATCAATCAATCAATTAAATTAACGTATGAACTTTGCAAAGAAACATGGTGTGGTGAGGCCATAATCACTCCATGAAAAACACTGTGTGACACTGTGGACATTCAAGGAGGCTAAGTACTGCGTCAAGCCTCGTCGATTTGAAAGAATTGCACTGTGTATAATGAAAAAAAAAAGCCCGTTCAATAGTTATCAGCCCTTCTATTACAAATATGAAATGTCGCAATTTGGGGGGGGGGACATCTCAGCACTGTGCAAGAGGACGTATTGTTTGAAGCACAGTTGATAAAATAAATACACCCATTACGCTTGAATTATTAATTATTAGTCCGAGAACATCTGCATGCTCACTGGCAAAGTTTTCGGAATCAACAAAGCGCGACACCGTGAATTCAGTTCAAGAGGCACCGCCCAAAGCGTCAATTTTCATATGCCGAAAACTGCACGGTAACCGCACTCCGGCTTGAAGTATCCGCCCTATACACAGTCGTGGAAAGGCGTGAGTGGCCTGGTGATTCGTCGCCTCAACTTGGCCATGTTGTCTGTAATGAGCTTGTTCTCTGGGTCTAATGAGTGGGCAACTTGATAGTGTCGAAAGGCACCTTGGTAGTCACTCTGTGAGACAATGGTTAACATAAAATGTTAGCCAGTAGATCGCACATGAAATTTTTTTGCGTCGGATAATCAGTTGTTGATGCACAAGTGCAGCTCTTGTAAGAGAAAATGCAAGGAATAAGCAAACAAGTGTTATGTGTTTTGGCAAAAAAAATGAATATTGAAGCATGAGTAAACAAATTTTAGAAATGTTCTACCAAATACCGCAACTTCAATGCTCACCTCCAAGTGTCTGATCACAGCAAGATTCAGATGAGCGTGAGCAAGACCATGATCCAGACGAATGGCCAATTCGTAACTCTGAAACAGAAAACAAACTTGCCCTTTCTGTTTTTTATATATGTTAATATATGAAGAACACGTAGGGGCATAATAACGACAAATTTTTAAGTGGGCGTCTTTAGATGCATGCCTGACGACTGTCTCTTAGGAAAACAATTAATAAGAAATCCACAATTCTGTGGCACTCATCTTTTATTTTCACTGAAACCTTTGCACAAAAAAATTTTTAGCTTTAATTCTGCCCTTGACGACACAGCACATCTATAGATAATAAACGAACTACAATATTGAGTGAACGATCAAAGACGTAACCTTATGGAATGCTTGTTCATGGATAAAATATATTTGTATTCATAAAAATCAAAAAATGTATGAGTAGTCTTACAGCTTTTTACAGCGATATTGCATTATGTTACTGTCTGATTTAGGTTGAAACGTTTTCACACTTCTATTTTAAAATGTTTATTAGCTCCGAGTGAAATGTAGCCAGATTAAAAAAAAACTCCGTTTTTGTGAAACAGCTGCTTTCTGACCTAAAATTTTACTTTTACAATATTTTTGCTAATTTTGTTACTTTGTAAGCACACCTTTCTGCCCACGCAAAAGTATCTCCAAATTACCGCAAAACTATCAACTTTGGCTAAACTTACTGAAACGAAATCTCAGACATTATAAAAACCTAAAATTTCCTCAACAGAATTAATCAGCTCAGGCCAGTTCGAGTTAAAAACATATGCTAATTCTGTAAAAAATACCTCATTCCAAGAACCAACCTTTGCCGACGAGCTGAGGTCGCCCAAGTCCTTCAGTATGTCACCGTGGTCGCTGTGTATTTTCGCACAACGCAGGTCATCAACATCGCATAGCTTTAGAGCCTTCAAAATGTAGTCCAGTGCCTGAAATATTAGAGAGAAATATAAACATCGTGATGACTGATGCACTGATCATAAACGTCAGTGCGAGAAAGCATACCAGTTCGGACAGTCACTAGTTGTATTCAGGACAGCGTGGGCAATTTAATTCGCTGTATACAATTGGCACAATGTTTATTTAGGTAAAATAAAGATGTATAAGACAAGTTCTTTTAAAATCAAATTGTTTACGTATTTTTCAGGCGTAAATTTCCATTCGAGCGATTTTTACGGTCTCTTCAACAGTACCGTAGTTATAGAGCACCCTGTGTGGAATTGGCATTGTAATTTAACGACCAATAAGTGCCTTCTACAAATAATTGGTAAGCAGATCTGAGAAAAGTACTGAATCACATCTCGATTTGATGTCTAGATACGAAACTTGGCCATTCCACACCCCAGCCCACAATTTAGCTACTTGCTAGGCATTTAAATTATCTGCAGAAGTTAATCACCACTTACTGCTTGCTGCCTGAAGATATTTGACAATAAAAACAAAATCGCATGCTTGCTCGCCATTTTCTTTACAGTGGTGTAGTGCAAGAAATGGAACCATTATTTCTCGCAGAAAAATCAAGTTACCTGAGTTATAGGGATAACGGGAAACATTATTACAGGGAGTGCAGATTTACCCGCGCTATTACATTCGGTGAAATAATATAACGGACGAAAGCCAGTGATATGTTTCTGTGTAAAATGCTGAGGGAGAAATAAAGAGCGAAGATTTTAAGTACGCGCACGCAAGGAAAACATTGACAAGCAAGTGATATTCCGCGCAGAAACAAATGCTTGGTTCGCACACAAACAAAACAAATTGGTTGTCCAATTTGGTATAAGGTAACAAGTACCTCGACTGTGCGGTTGATGTGATTGTATAAAAGGGCAGCCGTGTGCAACGCTCCTCTGTCGGTGCTGTTGTGTTCAATCACATCCAGTAAGAGGTCTTCAGCTGCTCGAAAGCTTCTGAGCTGAATCAGAAGCTGAGCCTGAAAATAAAGTTAAAGTAATACACCATAAGAACGGCTATTTGAGCTAGTTGGTTGGAATTCATGGTAATAAGGGCTGCAGCGCGAGCACGAAGGTGTCTTGCCTCGCCTTTCATTTCCCGTTTCTTCTAGCACCTTCGTGCTCGCGCTGCAGCCCTCATTACCATGAATACACCATAAGCTGCTTTCCACAGCATGCTAAATCGGTACAGTACTCATTTATAGCCTTTACATAGTGAAACACGAATACAAACACGTTCTCTCATAGAAATGCAGATATTTCACACATATGAATGCAGCAGTGCCTAAACAGCTACTGCAGCAACGAACATCAGCATGCCTTTCACCTCTCGTAACATATAATTCAAAATTACTTTAACGTCAACCTCACACAGTCACAAATATACCCCTTCTTTTATTGCACACTCTCTCGAGAATGTATTCTATATTTTGAAGAATTCATTTTTCTTTTTTCTCAACCATGCACCTTCAGAGGATTTAGGTTGATTTAAATGCATGCACACGCGTCCGGTACTCTTGTACCACCTTGGCTGGTATTACGTCACTGCCTTTCTAAACTAAACTTTTGCATGAAAGTCGCGCTACAAACACAAATGCTTTCAGCCGTTCGCGGTGTGTCGCAGACATCAACAGAGAAAGTTGGGTCAGTTTATTGGAAATACGTTTAAAACTCTGGCGACTCTTTTGTGTTTAAGAGGCAATGAACTATAGCCTGTACTTAAAACTGTGCTTATTATTTAGTACAGCCATCTCGCCTGACAGTAAATAGCAAAAAAGACAAAAGATCTTATGTGCGTAAGTTGGTCATAGGAATAGAACAGAAATGGTCTGCCATTTCTAGTCTGATGTTTCTCCCTTGTGAAAAGGAGCAGTGCGCGAAGGCCAATGATGCCACATACTAGGTGTTAACAAAGATTTTATTGGTAGAATCGAAATTCCGCTTCGTGTCCCTGACTCACATGGTGAACCTTGCTTTCACGGTGCTCCGGGAAACGCCTGTGAGTATCCTCAAACAGCTCTCTTGCTTCGGCCAGGCGGCCAGCGTTGACGTAGAACACAGCCAGGTTGTCCATCACCTGTGGATCCGGCTCAACAGTGAGGGCCCTGTCCGTTAAAGAAGAACACATGATATCAAGGAAACTGAAAGTGCAAAAATTCGACCAGTATGCCAGATTCACGTATAGCGTGCATGGTGCTGGCTTAACGGCAACGTACGTTTAGTGAGGCTTCTTGAGCGACCGTCCCACATTTGCTCTATACAATCATTTGTATATACGATGAAAAGCAACTCTGATACGATGTGTCAAAAGTTATTTTGTAGGAAGCCAAGCTTTTGAAACATGGTTGGAATACTCACTCCCTGGTACTCGTGATGTCATGGTATGGCAGATGTCACTCAGCAGCTCATTCATTCAAATTGACAACGTGAATATAAATGCAACATCGGTGTTACCTACTAAATACATCTGAAGCACTGATTGTAACACTAGTGCTATCTGAAAGGCTAGAACGCACTAGGGGGCATCGATGCGCAGTTCTTACAAAGACACGTCAAGGAAGTATTACGTAAAACACGAGTAATACATTACATCATGTTAACTACGAGGAAGCGTCTTGTAAGAAAGCCATCACTGGAACACGAACACTCAGTGACGATATCTTGTTCAGATTTTCCCCCTAACAAGATGGACCAGCTAGTGGCCTTCAATAACATCAGTCAATGCTGAGAATATTTGGCTTACGACGATTTCAACCAACGCTCACCTTTTTTAAAGCTCTACCACGGCTTGGCCCCCTGAATCGAAAACTTAAGAAACGATTGATTTGAGGCACTTGGCGTGGTTCTGATGGTTCAGTGGCATCAGTAATATGTATATGTTGCAAATGAACCTGCCAGGAAATTTAATCAATTGATCCTCTATTTAGGTCAGCTGTTATGACATGTGGTCAGTATGTTGTCACAACAACCGGGAAATTGATAGGTTGATGTAGTTCTATGCACCAAGGTCGGCTGTTGGTATACTGTCTGACCTCTTGTAGAGACTCTCGGCCTGGATGTTGAGGTTCATGCTGTGAAGGCTTCTAGCTGCGTTCAATAGTGCCACGGTGTGGTTTTGCTGGATGTCGAGAGCTTGCTGATACTGTGCCATGGCCTCTTCAGCACGGCCTGCACAAAAGAGCACATCCGTGATTACTTGAATAAAAACATCAAAAGGCATAATATTGAAACAAGCAATTCTACTTATATTAGAAATGACAAATTATAAAACCAGGGTGTCATTTGTGCGAAGCGGCAGGTATATACTTCAGTACCAACAGCCGTTTTTGTTGAACAACTCTACAATCTGTCTTTTCAGCAATTTCTGCTCGCTTGGAATTTCCAAGTTCGCTGTTTCAAATTATTATCCACAAACGTTCCATGTAGCAGTGACTCCAAACGCTTCATTATTTTACCGCTCCTGCACCATATCATGTTTATACCGTTAAAAAGGTCGGAAGACGTGCTAAAAATATAACGTCTGAATATTGAATCAGGAAATGCGTCCAGCCGTCTTATTAGAAGGAAGGAGGAGGAAGAAAGTTTAAGCGGAATGACAGGGAGGCTAGCCAGTTCTTAGACTGGCTGGCTACCCTGTGCTGGGGTAGAATTGTCACCTGTACGTGGAAATAGGACCTCAGGAATCTTGTCATACGTTGCCTCGCCGCGGTGGTCTACTGGCTAAGGTACTCGGATGCTGACCCACAGGTCGCGGGATCGAATCCCGGCACCAGTGAATGCATTTTCAATGAAAGCGAAAATGGTGTAGGCCTGTGTGCTCAGATTTGGGTGCACGTGAAAGAACCCCAGGTGGTCGGAATTTTTGTAGGCCTACTGTACGGCGTCTCTCTAAACCATATAGTGGTTTTGAGACGTTCAACCACACATATTAATATCTAATCTTGTCATACATTGCAGTAACAATTTTCAAGTGTCTGTCTGATATGACTTAGATACAGTTTACCAGACGAGTTACCCGTTATTTAGCTATTGAAGAAGTATTTAACATCTTTTATACATAGCATGACTGTGAACTTAATAGGAATGAATAGAAGCCACAGTACAGCCGGCCTCACCGTGTGACTGAAGGAATGTGCCGTAGTTGTTGCGGGCATCCGCATTTCGGTCATCGCTGCGTAACGCCATCTGGTGCAACCTCTCTGCTTCAACGAGGTCACCCTTTTCAGCCATGAGGGCCGCAAGCGACGAGTACGCCTCGCAGAAGTCTGGATCAAGCTCCAGCGCACGCTCGAGCAGAGCTCTTGCGACGTCCTTTTGGCCTTGCTTGCTGCACGTGGAAAAAAAACGCTTACTGTCAAGTTTCCCCCTTTTTCGCTCCACCACGGTGGTCCAGTGACGAAGGTACTCGGCTGCTAACCTGCAGGTTGCGGGAACAAATCCCGGCAGCGGCGACTGCATTTTTGATGGAGGCGAAAATGGTGCAGGCCCGTGTGCTTTGATTTGGGTGCAAGTTAAAGAAGCCCAGGTGGTCGGAATTTTCGGAGGCCTACACTACGGCGTCTCTCTGAACCATATGATGGTTTTCGGACGTCAAACTTCACTTATCACCATCATCTTCATTACTTCAAATTTTGCGCTTTTTTTCAGTGTGTAGCGCGCTGAAGTAAGATTCAAGAAACAAAGCCAAACCAATATAGCTGTACAAGTAACACCTACAATAAAATGCGCCATCTACAGCTGCGATTCTAACTTGGGCCTTTTGAGTGAGAAGCGGGAATTTTACCCCTTCGGATCCACCCGCAACTCTTAAATCGACGACACAACGCAAACTACCGACCGCGGTGCCACAAGCGGGTTGATCCTGTTTGGGCTTCATTTTTTGAAGCTGAGACCGGGCACTCCTCTCTTTTAGTAGACTCTAATTTAACCAAACTTTGAGTAAATTGCCAATATAAAGCAACGGAAACATCACGTGTTACCAATAAGATTCCCACATATAGGAAAAAAATCAAAAACAGATAACACACCACCGCATCGCACTAGTCGTAAAGATAGTCTATCTCACAGTAGAATAAAGCAAGAGACGGCTTCCTGGTGTGTTTTATGCCCAATTTGTTGAAACAATAACTTCCAATAACTCTCGTTTATGTCTTTTTGCCATATCTTCAAAGCTCTGGCGTCTTCTTCAGCTTACGTGTGCAGTCGGTTGATGCACACTGCGTGACTGGTGTATGTCAGTCAAACTGGACGGCACCTGAACAATCGTCAGAATGAACGTAAGCGTACGTTAAATAGTGACACAGGAAGCAACTTGGCACTTCATTAAAGCATAAAGTGCACGTCAAGCTATTGCACACCTTAGCTGGAGCAGTACCGAAGCCGTACAGAAATTGTACAAGAACAGAGCATCACAGGTAGCCAAGATTGTGACCAAGATTCATGTAGCAAGGCAAGCAGAGGACTATTCTCTTTCGACACCGTTAGCAGTGAAGCAGGCAAACACACGGTCATTTTTTTTTCGCGATATGACAAAGTGTTTTAGGGGCGAAGCTCCTTATAGCGTGGCTTGTGCGTCCCGTTGTCGTAGCATGTAACCTGTGGCGCATACCCCAAGAAGGAATATTCTCCTTTAGATACCCGCATACCAGCGGCACTTACCCGCTCTCGGGATCATATCCGCGTGTCCACATTTTACGAAAAACGTAGCATGGCGTCGTTGTCACGCGCTCGGTGCTAACAAAACGCTGAGAGCAGAAATGTGGTACATACTCTTGTTTAGTGCTTGAATTATCCGCTGGAAGGCGTTATTTGGATAAGATGAATATATGATGAAAAGAAGCGACATGGCGGCACTTGAGGTGCTCACTAGATGGACGGACGTATGCACAGACGGACGAACAGACAAGAAGGTGGACAGACAGACAGACACACGGACGGACGGAAGAACGGACGCACGAACGGATGGAGGGACGCCCGGACGGATGCAAGAACGTATGAGCGAACGGGCGCACGTAAGGACGTATGGACACACGGACGGAAGCACAGAGAGATTGATCATTCCGTAAATATGCTGTGAATTTTGCTTAATGGCTTTATATTTACAATCAACGAAAAATAATGTTTCGTTTCAAGTGTGCCTTTTTCCTGTCAGTTTTTGACCTCGCTACACCCACACCTTGCTAGAAAAGTCACACGTACCTGTAGATATTCGCCAGGTTAAAATGAGCCCCTGGGTGGTTTGCATTCACGTTCAAGGCGTACCGGAAGTGTTGTTCAGATTCCTCCGCTGACGTCAGCACAGTGCCCAAGTTATTGTGAGCGCTGGCGTGATTTGGCCACAACCTGCGGGAAGCGGAAAAAGTGTTCAAAGATCGCCTTATCGCATTACGCCCCATCACCTGCTACAGTATGCCACGTCCTCACCAGCGCAAGCGAAGGCTTCAGTAATCGCAGTAAAAATAAATATTCTTTCTCGCTTGTCTGGGCCTGAACAAGTGTAGGTAATGCAATCCCGTTCAAATGTTTATTGGCCACAGACCATATTAAGAAAGAGATAGCTTCTTTGGCTGGTATACCTAGTGAGAATGCCTGGATTATGTGGTATAAAAACCTGCATGCCTCATTTTATGATTCGGATGGTATCATTTGAGTACGTGGTTCGTGGTGCAGTCCTTCAATGTCACGCGACGTTTGGTGACAAAAAGAGTGAAAACCACTTTATACATAAAAACAAACAAATAAGCACTAAAGGAAGAATGTTTCTGGACAAGAACACTGCATGTAAGAAGCGTTGAGCAAAGATTACAGTGACCGAGAACTCACGCAATTGCTAGCCGGTAGTGTTTGACGGCCAAATCTGAGTTCCCAATGTCCTTCTGCAGATTAGCGTAATTGTAATGCACCTTTGCGTTTCCTGGAAGGTCCCTTACACCGGATCTGAAACAAACAAAATGCATCATTCACCTAATGTAACTATAATGAACGAAAGAGAAAAAACAAAGCGTGCAATGTAGATTCACGTTCTACGTTTGGTGAACAATGAATGTGAAACAAAAGCTAAACTGCACGTGAAAACAGTTCGAATTCACCCACTCGAACAGGGCTTCTCTGGACGCCCACACGCTGTTCCTGTTCCAGGTGCGGGCAGCGAAAAGCAGCACTAGAATGAAGCAGATGCTTGTAGAGCACCACCGGAGCGCTCTAGAGCACCGCATTTGAAGGCGGCACAGCCCTTCGGCCACCAACAGGGACATTCCGATGCTGTAATAAGGAGAATTACAGTGCAGCGAACTTTGCAGCATCTCATATATAAATGGAACATCAAACAAGAAAGCTCACAATACGACGGCAAACGAATAAAAGCCAACTATTGTGTCAAGTCTATGCGAAGTTCGTTATACAGTTAATTGATTGATATGTCGGGTTTAATGTCTCGAAACCACCATATGATTATGAGAGATGATTATGATTAGAAGATATGATTGTGAGAGACAACTACGGGGTTGTCATGCCTCAATGTTGGCCGCCTAGTGGTCAAGACGCTTCTGTTGACCCGAAGGTCGCGGGATCGAATCCCGGCCGTGGCGGCTGCATTTTCAATTGAGGCGAAAATGTTTGAAGCCCATGTACTTAGATTTAGGTGCACGTTAAAGAACCATGGGTGATCGAAATTGATTGATTGTTATGTGGGGTTTAACGTTCAAAAACCACCATATGATTATGAGAGACGCCGTAGTGGAGGGCTCCGGAAATTTCGACCACCTGGAGTTCTTTAACGTGCACCAAAATCTGAGCACACGGGCCTACAACGTTTGCGCCTCCATCAGAAATGCAGCCGCTAAAGCCGGGACTCGAACCCGCGAGCTGCGGGTCAGCAGCCGAGGACTTTAGCCACTAGACCCCCATGGCGGGGGGAACTTCGTTATACAAGAAGCTCGTATTCATGTCCCTGAAAGCAAATGATTGCTTGACGAGCCAAGCATAACGCGGCAAGCTGAACCATACGCAGTGTTTTGTGCAAAGAAACAATCCGGCTGAGAATCAATGCATTGGGAAGCAGCCAAAAAAGAGTCGCATACATCGCTTATTTCGTATTTGGTTGCAAATGAAGTCAGTCGTGTTTTGAGACCTTGTTCACTATACCAGGTGTTAAAAGTTTTGCTTTATGGTTTTCTTAAGTTTCAGCACTAGGAAGAACAGGAAAACCACCTTTGGAGAACATTTATGTGTTCAGGGGGACACAAAGAGAGACAATAATGGTAGCTCTCAGCGGCCCAATCCACTAGGATTTATGCAATATTCGGGAATTGTGCCCCGGAGTAGTCTAGAATTTCCCCAAAACCAAAACGGGGCCACGGCGCTGTGGAGGGGCAAATGGAGATACCGAAGACAAAATGGACTACTTTGGTGCGCACTGCTAGCGCCGCCTAGCGTAACGCGCGCGCTTTAAATTTGCGCCCCCCCCCCCCCCTTTGCTCCGTCCGGCTTTTTGCATCGTCTGCTACACGATGAGCGCTGTTTTCCGCTATGAATGGAGCCTATAGGCTCAAGTCCACACAATTTTAAATTATATATCTATATAAAATTACTCACATCGACGTCGAAATAGAGCTTGACAGTTTCCGCTACGAAATTGAGCACTTTCGGTACTTCATCGGTGTGCCTGGTCTCCAAGCTTAGCAAAATTCCATCTTCTCTGTCGTCATCAAATGAAATGGACAAAAAAGCCTTCTGAAATTCGAGGCGCGCTATCTTTTCCGCTGTCGCCATACCAGCCGTTGGGGGTCGTCTGCTGATTGTCGGCTACGCACATGGCACGCAACGAATGCTGGGATTACACAGCGTCGCTCCACCAATTTTTTCGGAGCACCTCGCAGCAACGCAAAAAAGAAGTGCCCTGACAGGGTGCGCCCTGGTTACCGAAGATGGTTTGTGTGCACTGGTGCGATATATCGAATACGTAAAGACCCACCGGCGCACACTGGTGCGCATCGCTGCGCTTTCCCGAAGATGCCATTAGTAATTGGCTTTTCAATGACTACAGTAAGCAGACATTTTTGTATTGAAAAGTTGGAGGCAGTTGCGTTTCGAAACATTTACACGTGAAAGCATTCCTCTAGTATTTTTGTGCTCCGAGGTGTCCCGCGGTATGGTTTAATTGTACTTTGCATCATTACGCATGCAGGGCGGTGTATATCAGTGCAATGTTTCTGCCCCATGTGACAAACAGCCGTAATTTGGTATCGCCAGCCTGTAGTAAAAGGCCAACAGTTATCATCTTTACCAATGCCTTCGACTTATTGTCAGATTAAACGATGCACGTAACTACCATGGCCCTTCGGAAAGTAGGTTCGCGCCAGTGCTGACTTTTTTGCACGTGTAGTCATGCTAAGCAAAATTAGGTTTCCACGCGATATCTCGGAGCACAGGCATGCTAGAAGAATTTTTCCAACGTGTAATTGTGTAGAAACGCAACTGTCTCCCACTTCTAAATACAAATATGTGCGCTCACTGCAATCTCTGAAAAGTTAATTATTGAATCCTAATTAATTGTGCCACTGACAGCCACCATTATTGTATCAATTTGTGTCCCCCTGGATACGTAACGTATCTGCGAAAATAGATTTCATGTTCTTCCTAGTGCTGAATTTAAAAAAAAAACCATTAAGCTTGACTTTGAACACTCGGCATATCACATGTTTGTCATGCCCAAATGCATGAGCAACATGATATATACACCACGCGAATGAAACCTATAGGTCCTGACAGACTTCTTAGTGGAAACCGGGCTGTATGAGCGCTTGTGATGGGCCAGGGGTTATTATTTATGAAATGATGTGTTAGTATATTAACTGAGAGTAAGATTAGAAAATTTTGCGTCGAAACAGTTTATGACAGTGTGAACTGCTGCAAAAAAACTGTTCGTTCACAAGTTATTTCAACTAGTTTAAATGTGCTATTATGCTTTTTTTTGTTTTTTTGCTGATTGTTGATTTTTATTATCATTCAGTATTGATTTTTTAATTTCTTTTCGCTGCAGAACTTATTGATATGGAGGAGCTGAGGCAATATGTACGTCAAACTCTCCACAGCAAAACAGTTATAACACAACACAACAGAACAAAAACCCATATGACCGTACGTACGTGACCTGGTCATGCATGACCTGGCACTTACGTTCGTCATGCACTGATGTCGTGCCATACCGACTTTCGTACATATCCTGGTAACAAAACTCCAGAAAACGCACCAATATAGTTTGACGTAGGCCATGCAATACATATTAAACGTGGCATAAATTTTATTTTGGAACTTGTCACTTATGTTCGTCATACAAACGCGTCAGTTAATAACAATTTTAGAGCATATCAAGCTAGCGACCGGTCACGAGCACACCGATAGCGTGGCATCTAAATGTTGTTGTTCGTGGCATGCATATGACTAATTTCATGTTACCACCAGTCAATTACATTTGGCTTGTAGTCGCGTCACAGAATACTAATTTTTGTAGATCAGTGTAGGCAACCGGCCGCGAGCACACCATTCGTGAGGAGAGTAAGCCATGAAGTGCGTGACATGCATGACATTATTTCCATGTTACCGCCTTTCACTTATGTTTGTTGTGCAATCACGCTGTATATACAAATAAAAAAGCTTAATCTCAGTATTAGAGGCATTAGTGCAAAGAATACAGAATTGGTGAAGTAAAAAAAGAACTAAATAGCTAAAGAAAAGTCTGAATATTCTTGTGTTTTTCTCAGATTACCCGCAACCAAGTGAAGTCATAAGTGATTTTTATAGCAATTAGCAGGCAGGAGACAATGGAGTCGTTAGGACTACAAGGGGGAGTAGGGGCAATAATCAGTTCCAAGGCTGTGTGCTGCAAAATAACAGGAATCTGCGAGAAGAATGTGTGAATGCACACACAAGACTAACTGCAATCGAATATGCGGCGAAATATCTCCGCACCCTCATTAAGGTGGTGATGCCCAAGGAACAGCTTTCAGCTCTCCCATAGTAGAGTACCGAGTACTCTAAATCGTTAAGCGCCTTTTTCCAAACTCACAAGAATAGGTACTGAGCAATGTATCGCATGCTTTCGTTGGCAATGCAAGCGCAAGTTGGTTCGAGACAGCAAAATACCATCTGCGTGGAACGCTGCTGAAGAGTCTCAGTAATAATGAAACTGCAGAAAGCGAATATCTTACTGCACAGAGAAGAAAATATATTGTCCCAAAAATACGTATGCAGGCACTTGCCAGAGAAAAGAGAATGACAGTGACGGCGCCGAACGAGCATACCGGGAATTTACTAAAACAGCTGAGGATGCACTTACCTAGGAATTGAAATCATGTAGAAAAAAAAGGCCTATCCTCTTTTTTTCTGGATATGAAGATACAAACCACTTAATATATTTGTTCGCGGAATATTCGTTTGCATTTCCACTATTTTTCAAAAAGCTACGAAGCGATTTGTGCGTGCGTGTACACAACAAATTGCGGCAGTTAAATTGCTGGGTGAACGTCGTACAGAATGGAGAAACACGACCACGTCAAAGAACGTATCGAAAATTCTAATATGTTCACAGAACATCGCGGAATAAAATTTAGCGCAGTTCGTGCTCGTGAAGTTTACGTGATATCGATGTAGGAACCAAGACGGTTAATCAGGCAATAAAAAATAAGGTGCGTTGCAGTTCTTCGTATGACAGTAGTTCGACTGAAGACGCAGAAACATTTACAAGTGCTTGTCTGTATGTTAGAGCAAGCTTCCCCTTGAGTACGTCCAACAGAGGCAATTCAAATGCCTCCGAAACCCACACCTCCGGTGTACATGCAAAGTTCTCAAGTTGCTCTGAACTTTACAGGTACAGGGGAACATGGTAACTTAAAACGATGAAAGAGTCCTTGAACAGATGGTATCGCTGCAGCGATACTTACTGTTTAGACATCTTGCATCTCATATGTTCGTGTGTTTTTAACTTGTGCTGTTGAAACTAACGCGGGGTACAAGGCATCAACGCAGACACATAGGTTGGGAACTATGTTGTGAAGTTTTAGAAACATGGAAGCTCATATATAACGCAAGTAGGTCAACAAGCTTGTTCACAGGAGACAAACGCTACGTTCCCCATTTTGTTTGCTTGATCATGAGAAGCATCGTATTGCGAGAAGAGAGCAGAAAAATCTTGCGTCAGCTGCCCGTAAAAAACAGTTGCACCCCCAGACAAAAAAATCTTATAAAATGAAAAACGAAATAAACAACATGTTTGCATAGGTATTAAAAATATTCAATTAAAATGTCAGTTTCATACGAAACGCGAACTACGCTGAGTCCAGCAATGCATCAAAGCGGCGATTAAGATTGAGGATAGTTATTTTGTTCGTCTGTTGTGTTGAAGTAAACGTTGTCGCATTCCTAAATTTTTTCACGAATAAAGAAGCCATGTTAAACTGTTACTTGGCTCTTCCGCGTGAGACTAATATGACAACAGTTCAGTCTTTCCACTTCTTCACAAGCTTTCTCTATAATTGTGATCGTTGTGAAGTTGCCTGTAAAGGGTGCTTCGTTGTATATTTAGTGTTAATGTGGCAAAGGTACTCACTGCCCGAAAAGCCCTTTTGAAGGTATATAGGAAATAAATAAAGTGCCCACCGGCGATGGCGTACACACACCGCAGGAAATTAACCAACTTGCCAGAGTTAAAAAGTTTTGCATTCCGCTATTTATTCTAATTATTGTTTTTATGCTTCGCTATTATCCGCGCGCTTCTTAGTGAATGCGGTGTCAAATTGTACACAGAGTGGGGTGACTACGTCGAAAATGAAAGAGGACTGTTCGCAAACATACTTTCTATTTTCCAGCGCGGAGCTCTTTAAGCTTTTCCTTGTCCAGATAGTGCAAACAGGGATGATAACTCTGAACAGGTACACGCTTGCTTAATATCTTTTAACTTTCGCTTCGCTCCCATAGCATGATCGCTGAGTTTTTTTTCTGATGTGGAATGCAAAACCTAAGACGGGCGAGTCTGTTAGGTGACTGAATATTATATACCTTCATATTATAATCTGTCACGTGACTAAAATTGTGTAACATCACGTAAAGCTCGCTCACCTAACTATAACCGCGTAACAAAGTCACATGACTGAACATCATATAACGCTCACGTCACCTATCTTTGTGTGTATTTATAGAAAAACACTTGCGTCACCAAAAATCGCACTACGCCTAGTCGCAGCATGACTAAAAAGACGTAGCAATTAGTCGGGTCGCTGATATAAGGCTGCATCGCATCACAGCCAGTTACGTCACATGTTGCCGTCATATATAAATCTCGTAATCGCTACTCACGTGGCATGTTACCTTCATAAACCACATAACAGTAGAGTGACCTGACTAAAATCACATCAGGTTACAGATAGGTACGGGACATGTCTAGGCATGTCTGGGCATACTTAGTACTACTTGCGAAAACATAGGATATCTCGCAAATATTTGGCATTACTAGCATAAGCTTTGTAAAAAAGTAGTTTCACTGATAGTTGCAGCCTTTCGTCTCTAGGTAAAGGCTGCAACGTCGTCTTGAAAGATGTATTTGCACGGTTCAATTCCTACATAAAAGGTAATTTTTACATAACAGATTCAATTGTATCATTCCGCCTTTTGACCACCATTCGTTATCCGTTATCATGGGTACACATACAATTACTATCATGTGCGGTGTTAAAAAGTATTCCGTACCTGGGAATGTAGAGGACTCTCTCAGCTACGACGAAGCCGACGGTCACGAACAGGTTGGACGCCGGAAGGAATGGCAGCACAGTCAGGAGCAGGGGCACCAGTAGTCTTAATGAAGGGTCACGCAGTTGCTCAGTGTTGTTGCAGTAACACAGTTGTTCTCTTGATCCACTGGCAGGCTTCATGCGTCACATAAAAAGATACCTATCGCTTAAAGTTCTCAAACAATCCTAACATGCTGATATCGATGACAATTGCGTGCAGTGTATGGTTACAAAAAATCACACCATATCCACGGAATGAATTATGATCAGTGGGGCGGAGCGTCGGTCAGTTTTTCAGCGCTCGCGTCCATACGTTCGTTCTTGCTTCCATCCGTCAATGCGTCTGTCCGTGCATTCATTCGTCTATCCGTGCGTCCGTCTGTCCGCGCGGCCGTCCGTACGTCAATCCGTACATCTGTCCTTGTGGCCGTGCATTCATCCGTGTGTTCGTCCTTGCGTCCGTTCATCCCTCCATCCGTGCATTCATCCGTGCGTGTGCTCCTCCATGGGTCGAACAGACAGACAGACGACGGACAGACGCATGCGGCGGATGATTTACTGCTTGCCGATGGAACCCCCCGAAGCTTCACCCCACTCATCATCATTCACCTCGTGTATATGCTTTGAGGTGGTTACTACATACATGCATACATACAGGTGACGAGCTAAACACGCCTTAAGGGGCTTCGCCCCTTAAATGTCTCGCATGAATACACACACATGCGAGAACACAAATACCCTCACGCACACGTGTACATATGTTAAAGGTAATACTTAAAGTGGCAGAAAGTCGAACGAATCAGTAAGGACTTATCATAGAAGAAGGTAACACGTGTAGACTGGGACGCAACAGAAGGGACCAGACGACGTTTGTGTTGTCTTGTTTCCTTTATTTGAGTTTTTGTTTGAACACTCAGCCTTCATAAGCACTTTTGCCTTTAAATGTTGCTTTCATCTCAGGTAGTAAAGGTGTCTTTCTTGCTTTTATGATGAGCAAGCCCGCTATAAGTTTATGATTGTGAATGTTTAATCGGTCTTATTGAAATCACTGACTGTGTTACTGCCAGAATGGCCAATATACAATTTTTGAGAAAATTCTGTGACTTCAATTTTTTTATGGTAGAGGACATAAAATAATAAAGAACACAAGGAAACAAAAGTTTGCCCCATTAAAAATGTATGTGCATAGCCATTCACCTTCATTCATTTATTTTCTTCAAGACAGAAGAGCGAAGCAGTGTATAAATGTACTCTTGAGACTACTGGTCCAGTTATGAGGAAACTTGTTGGCCGGTTTTACAAAAACCCAGCTAATGGACGATTTATCTCGTGACCTTCTAGAAGGACAAGTATCGAAGGACCGTCTGCGGATAAATATAGCAATGTGGAGCTTCCCTGCAACGAGACATACAGAGAATTTGCGCAAATAGGCTTAAACGTCATTACCATATCCGCTGTGAGGAGAATAAACATACCGACGAGCTGGACTGAATACATGTTGGCTACACGCTTCGTACGAGACTTAATACACGCTAGCCTTGTGATGGTTTCTCGTAAACCGACGCTATTTAGTGCTTTACATATTCAAAATTTGGATGCGTTCGACCCACCGAAGCAAACATAATAATTAAAAAAATTCATATAGGAAATATAGAACGACCGTTCGGTGAAAGTACGATCTTAGTAACACTATGATCAACACAAAAATTGGCATTCCAGTGCCCCCCCCCTCCCAGAAAAACATACATGAAATCGAAGTTAACTCATTGCTATTCCGTTTTTAGGCAAGGCCCGTAGAATAAGAATTATGAAACGTAATGGCAACTCACGCTGCTTTTTCTTTTCAATCTCGTCAAAACCCACCAGCCAAGAGCCAATAGCGTAGTGAGTAACGCCAGTGTAGCCAGATTTCTGCAGTCGCACGGTGATGTCACGAGAGGTATACTGCCCATCTGCCAATCATATGACAGGGTGCGTGGACACAGCAAGAGCCAGGCATTGAAGGCACACAAGTAGCTGTAAGTGAGTAGCCTGTCGTAAAGAAAAGGAAGGGATCAGGATGGGCGACACGCATTTCCAAGGCTTATCCTAAAACGAGCGTCGTCACCTAATATTGTTTGTGCAGTGCTGCCAACACGCTCCCTACTCTCTGTGGAGTGAATTTAGAATATTAGCAGGTGCTCAATTTTTTATGTAGGTGCCAGTAATTGAGTATACCGTTTTGTTGGAGTATTGTTTTTTGGAGTTGGTAGTAACAAAAAAACTCTATAGTATTCTTACTACACAAAGCTCTACGTATACACAGACATATACATAAGTGAAGTTATAAAAACTGCAGCATATATAGAAACGTTTACGGAGGAATTAAATTTTACTCGGAACTCTGCAGTTAATATTTAAACATGTACAAATGTTCTGCACTACATTTTCATCGCGTTCCTCCATCCCCGATTTTGTTTGTTTGGTTTTTTGCGTGACTTTTTCTCTCTGATTTTTTCTACTTTGAAGCATCATGTTCATCATCGTGGAATCAACAGTGGACTAATGAAGAATGATTCAAGATGCGCAATTTAAAATGCTTGTATTTTGATAATGCTGTTCCTCTCTATCATTTCAAAGTAACATCTTATACTAAGTAACGCAAGACTTGCATTTCAAAATCATAGCTTGATCTCTGTGACTTTGCGCAAGTTTTTTATATGTTCTAAAAGTTCGAGATACAGGATACGGGATTTCATAATGACTACGAGCGAAAACATTGTAAGAATTCAGTTTTCTACTATTGACACTAATGCAATCTTGTTCTTTTCTATACAAGGAACCGCTTGCCCCCAAATAAAGATTGCCGATCTCAGATATTTCGTTAAGCGATGGGTCTGCGATATGGTGATACAATAGACACTTTTCATAACTGTAAAGCAAGCTATCAAAACTAATAGTGGATAGGCAGTTACTGCAAAGAGGTTCTTTGTGCAAAGTTTAATTGCGCTAAGACATCAAAAATATTGACTTTCCTCTCTTGACATAAACAGGCGTTACCGACAAGCTCCGGCGTCGGTAACGCCTTACCGTCGGTAACGCCGGTAACGTCGGTAACGCCTACCAGGCGTTACCGACGTTACCGGCGGTACCGACGGTAACGCAGACTAACTAGGAGTTAGTCTCGACCTGAAAGATGCCGGCACTAGTTGAGGGTATGTACAGTGCGGAAAAGTGCACTTGCTGATAATAAAAGGGTATAATAATAGTTATAAGCCGGTATTGCATTTGTAATGAAACCTAATGATTTAGGATACTTTCTTACTACCACTAGCCATATTTGAAAGGTACGTTCACCTGGTTGTACGCATCGAGGAGAAGGCTGCAGGGTTGTCCATCTCAGAAAATTCAGGAAAGCTTCCTTGCAGAATGCATATCCTGAAGCATAGGAGCAATATCGTCTGCACATAGAAATACAAAAAACACGATATCAGCGCAATTGATGTCATTGCCTTATGCTTTTCTTGCTTTAGTTTCTGCCAGTGATTGGTCCAAAAACGTCATAAATTTTCTGGGTTCATTCAAGACAACAATTCCCATCCACCGGGGAGTTGCACCAGTCTATGGACTAAACTAGTAGACATTTCTCACATTGAAAAGGTAGGCAGTTGATAAATATATGTCACGTGAAGGAATAAATAAAGGTACAAAGACTTGGTTTGTTGGACGCTATTCTGTCGGAAGCAATGAGTTATACGGTAAAAATAGTTTGCTTGCTGGTATACTTAATTTCTTTTTGAGAGAACCTAACACTTTCTTTTAAAGAACAAAAAAAAAACAGTAAGCCTTCGACGTCTATTCGCCGACACTTCAGTCACATTTTGGTTGTGACAACATTGCACTTTATGAGGCAGCACGTGTATAGAAATCACTGTGATTATCATTATTTTCACTGTTTCGTTCACCTGCATCTTTCTGAAGTTTTCATTACCAGAAAACACGGTTTTTTTATAACTAATGACGCCGGCAACACGCAGGATTTAATGCGAAACAATCTTGTTCCCACTGTAGAGTTAATGGAAAGCGAGCAAACACGGGAGAATATGGCGAGCTAGACAGGATCGAGAATTGTGATATCGCCATGCTATTCTTACAAATTTCAGTAAGTGACTACGCACCACTAGCGCATACTGGCTATACAAGAAAGCAAGATCCAGAGCATATAAGTATGCGTGGACGTTTACTGATCGAGGGAAGCTTGACTAAAACAATAGCGACTGTTTCGCTTTGTTCTATCACTCCTGCACAGCGTGGCAACGCTATTGTTCTGATGCGAGGCAGACCTATTCGCGGATGGTTCCAAGCTGCGCCGTTTATAGATCGCCATTCGTTGCTTTTAGAAAAGCGTGTAGACCATGTACGCGATAAGAAATCTTCATACTCAGTGCCAGGGGTCCTATTCCTTTTGTACTACGCTACTGAGTAGCGTTTGTTAGCTAGTAATAATGACCAGTAAAGACATTTTGCCTGGTTATAATCGGCATAGGCACTGCCACGGGACCTATTCCTTTTGTACTACGCTAGAGAGTAGCGTTTGTTAGCTAGTATTGGTGACCAGTAAAAACATTTCTATTGGTTGTACAGGGATCACAGAGCTTGGCTGCTGACACGAAAGATCTATCCTGGCTGAAACGTCACAGTTCAATGCAGGCGAATTGCCTGGTACCTGCATAGGCAACTGTGTGATGTCAGTTCCTTGTAAATGAACACCAGATGATGGAAACTTTCAGAGCTCGAAGTGACTTATTCATTTCGTAGCTCTCGCTCGTAAAATTCAACATATGACATTCATACTGAACAGAGAGTTGTGAGAATGATAAGTCCATACGTGCCAGGATAAATTGTCGGTTTCATCATTTTGTATATGCATGTGGAAGAAATTACAAGCTCTCAACACGCTAAAAATATGTCCTGGCAATGATCATACATAGCGCCAATGGTGACTTCATATAAAGAATTTTCACTCCCATAATGTCATCGTTATCACGGGAATAAGACGTGTAATGAAATAGGTTTACAGCCTATGAAGCAAGACTTTAGAGCAATTTTCCTTTCAAATCAATGTGAGAGTAACATAAGGCTGGCTCTTAAAGGACTGAGTTGCCACAAATCGACACACCTTTCAATTAACTTCTTGTCGATTTGGCAAGTGAACTGCAGATAAGTGCGTTCCTGCTTGAGAAATTGGCAAGACCATTCCTCCATCAATTACAGTCTCGGGGCCCATACTATTGACTCAGAAAAGAACATAGCCTCTTCATGCTATATATATATATATATATATATATATATATATATATATATATATTTCAACTTCAATTATAATCTGTATAGTGGTAGAGCGATGGTAATTTGCGTGTCCCCCATACCACATGTAACGAAAGCTATTGATCGGCGACGAAATTAGACCAAACGCCGTACATGGTTTCAATTTCTTCGCTAGCAGCTAGTGCACGTCTGCACACGTTTATAGTAATACATATTTTTAAAAATACTCTCACCTCCCAGTCACAACTAGAGCTTGTAAAATGTATGGGTCTTCTAAAAAAACATGCGTGCTCTAGTTGTCATCGTCAAGCTTGGATAATTCCACCTCAACCGAAGTCCAGAGAGACTAGACTAGAGACCATAAACTTGTACAGCTGCCAGACTCCTCAATTATCACCACACGATACGCTTGAAGGCCGCTTTAGAGTATGCTGAGCAAAGATGAATATCAGTGGTCATTGTTTTTTTCCACCATACATCGGTGATCTAGCTACTTTTGACGGTAACTCAGCTTCTTGTCACGTCAAGCAGTCTGCGCACTTGGAGCTACGAAGTCGTTCACCAGTTGTACAGTCCTAGTTGTATTACTTTTGAACTTTAATTTTCCCAGCCCTTTGCTTAAGAATGACTTGGATTGTAAAAGTATGTTCCATCAACGATCTTAGCAAGGTGTATCAAGTGATCTTCAAATCTTTACGATGAGTCACGAGCAGTAAAATATGCAATTTGAGAGGTCTTTGGCAATTCAGAATGTCTTGGAAATATATTGTTCCTGCTTCAGGTAGGAGTGCTTTATTAAAGTACAGCGTATCGGGCGTATTTCTACTGCGCAGTGGCAACCAGAAGGCGTTGGCAGAAATCCCACTTGAAAATTCACAGTACACTGCTTCGGTAGGTTCAAATGTTTCGTAAGCATTCAGGTTCACAGTGACGGAAACTTCCAACTTTGGATTAAGAATCAGGCTTCTATTAAGGTAGTCAATGATGAATGGGATGCCTTGAATTTGCGACGATGTGTCGACCATAACGTTGAACTTCATAGTCAGAGATTGTTCTCCTATAACTCTGCGATGTAGCATATAAATATAGCGTGATCAAATAAAGCGTTTTCAGGCACCACTTCAGCATGTCTTAACTTGAAATATTGCCGAAGGGCTGTGTCGTGTTGCACCAATAGTCCTTCCATGAATAACCACTCGATCTGCCAGTTTTTAGGGACGTCTGAGCATGCCAACATAAGTGGCTGTTTCGAGCTGTATATTCGAGGTAGTTCCACAGTACACCCATTTTATTGCGATAGCGATTAAATGGACAGTCTCGGCTAGATTTTCCGCCGCTGCCACCACCGTCATCCACGCATATAAATAAATAAATATATATATATATATATATATATATATATATATATATAGAAATTGGCTTGAGCGGACAAACGTGCGAAAACTTTTATTGCTCCTACGTTTCGGCCGGGGTCCGGCCTTCGTCAGGGAATACATTGCAAATGTCAACGTGCTGCTTATATACATTGGGGGCCCCCAACACGTGTCTATTTAATATCAAATGTCACATATATGACAGTGGCACACAAATCAACATGCGAAAGAGCACGATGTGATAATGACAAGACTATATCACGAAATGATAACATACGGTGAAGTCTGCGCAGCAAAAAAGGGCGTTTTTCACAGTCACGGAAAGGATCAACATAACAAGGGTGATAATGTACCACGAATGCATTTAACAATATTGCGTTAAAACAACTCGATGAACTAACAAGAAACATAGGTAAACAACCAGCAACAATGCGCTAAAAGAATTAACAAAAAACAGATGTAAAGCAACGAGAACAGCAATATGTGGCAATGGTGATTTGAAAAAAAAAAACACTTTGGTAAAAGTCAGATACATGGCATTCATGAGAACGAAATATAACAGAATTGTATGTAACAGGCTGAAAACTGATGAAAGCTGGAGACATGTGATAGGGAATTTAGCCTTCTCCATGACATAGTGATCCCGTTGCTGAACGTGCGCCCAGGAACGTGAGCTTTCCTGCGCTTTCGTTAATGCCGAATGACAGTGCTTTAAATTTGTAGATGAGAAATGATTCGCGTGCTTCCCGTTCGTGGTGAGACTTAAAACCAGATTCTAATATGGTTGCTGTTAGGTTATCGAGTGAATGTCCTGTCGCATTCAGGTGCTTAGATAGGGGTAGGTTAGGAAAAGTTGTGACATGCGCCTTGTGGTTATTAAACCGCAGTCTGAATGGTGTCGCTGTGTGGCCTAAGTACTGAAGCTTACAGACTGAGCACTCCAGTAGGTACACACAGTTACTTGTATCGCAATCATAATCACCATTAATTTTCATTGTGAAATTTGACGCCGAACTGTGGGCTGAAATAGAGGTGGTCATGTGTACGCAAACCTTGCAACGTGGTTTGCCACAAGGGTGGCAACCTGAATTGGCAGGATGAGTTAGAACAGATGAAGTCAGCATATTGTGCAAGTTTCTCGACCGGCGATAGACTACACGTGGCGATTCCGAAAATATGTTTTTGAGACGGTCGCTCTGCATAAGAATGTTGTGGTGCCTTCGTAGGATGTGGTTAACGTTTGGTGCTGATGCGGAATACGTTAATATGAGGTTTGTAGATGGTCACTGTTGAGCAGGCTTGTTGGAGTGGAGGAGCACGCTCCTGTCCACTTCATTAGCACGTTTAATGGCATCGTCAATTATCTGAGGCGGGTACTTTTGTCTTCTTAGTGCATCACTGAGCTTGTCACAATTATCCCGGAAGTCAGATTGTGCGGAGAACAACCTTTTAAAATGGAGCGCCTGGCTGTATGTTATGCTTGTCTTGTTGTGTCTTACGTGGCTACTTTCAAAATGAAGGTAGCGGTGTCTATCAGTCGACTTTTTGTAAAGCTTTGTCGTTAGTTTATCACCTGATATGCATACCGTGACGTCCAGACAGTTTATGTTTGATGCTGAGTAGGCGAGCGAGAAGGAGATTGATGGGTGAAAATTGTTAAAGCTTTCCACAAAAGACAAAAGTTCAGTTTCCCCGTGATGCCATATCAAAAAGATATCGTCAATAAAGCGCTTATAGTATAACGGTTTTAGGGTGCACGTGGCAAGAAACCTGTCCTCCAATGTGCCCATGAATATATTGGCGTAATTCGGTCCTATCGTCGTGCCCATCGAGGTGCCACTCGTCTGTACATAGTGAGTTTGATTAAATTCGAAGTTATTTAGTTGCACAATTAGTTTTAAAAGAGAGGCTAGAGTTGAGCTGTCAATAGGTTTTTCTAGCGAAGATTTGTCATATGCACGTATTACGGACTGAATGCCGTCGTCATGCGGGATATTCGTGTATAGAGAAGCTACGTCTAGAGTGACTAGTAGCGCTTTGTCGGGGACGTCAAGATCAGCAATGTCACTCAAGAAATGGTTAGTGTCTCGAAGATACGAGAGAAAGGAGGCGGGAATTACTCTGATAAGAGCGTCAATGTAGCTAGAAAGAGGTTCAGTAACCGTACCAATAGCCGAAACTATTGAGCGACCGGGGTTATTTGGTTTGTGCACCTTCGGTAATAAATAAAACCTTTCTGAAACAGGACTAAGCGGTATTAGTGATTCCATCGTCTTTTTACTGATGCATCAGTAAAAATGATGATGCAGCATGATGCAGCATTCAGTCCGTAATACGTGCATATGACGAATCTTCGCTAGACAAACCTATTGACAGCTCAACTCTAGCCTCTCTTTTAAAACTAATTCTGCAACTAAATAACTTCGAATTTAATCAAACTCCCTATGTACAGACGAGTGGCACCTCAATGGGCACGAAGATAGGACCGAATTACGCCAATATATTCATGGGCACATTGGAGGACAGGTTTCTTGCCACGTGCGCCCTAAAACCGTTATACTATAAGCGCTTTATTGACGATATCTTTTTGATATGGCATCACGGGGAAACTGAACTTTTGTCTTTTGTGGAAAGCTTTAACAATTTTCCCCCATCAATCTCCTTCTCGCTCGCCTACTCAGCATCAAACATAAACTGTCTGGACGTCACGGTATGCATTTCAGGTGATAAACTAACGACAAAGCTTTACAGAAAGTCGACTGATAGACACCGCTACCTTCATTTTGAAAGTAGCCACGTAAGACACAACAAGACAAGCATAACATACAGCCAGGCGCTCCATTTGAAAAGGTTGTGCTCCGCACAATCTGACTTCAGGGATAATTGTGACAAGCTCAGTGATGCACTAAGAAGACAAAACTACCCGCCTATGATAATTGACGATGCCATTAAACGTGCTAATGAAGTGGACAGGAGCGTGCTCCTCCACTCCAACAAGCCTGCTCAACAGTGACCATCTACAAACCTCATATTAACGTATTCCGCATCAGCACCAAACGTTAACCACATCCCACGAAGGCACCACAACATTCTTATGCAGAGCGACCGTCTCAAAAACATATTTTCGGAATCGCCACGTGTAGTCTATCGCCGGTCGAGAAACTTGCACAATATGCTGACTTCATCTGTACTAACTCATCCTGCCTATTCAGGTTGCCACCCTTGTGGCAAACCACGTTGCAAGGTTTGCGTACACATGACCACCTCTATTTCAGCTCACAGTTCGGCGTCAAATTTCACAATGAAAATTAATGGTGATTATGATTGCGATACAAGTAACTGTGTGTACCTACTTGAGTGCTCAGTCTGTAAGCTTCAGTACTTAGGCCACACAGCGACACCATTCAGACTGCGGTTTAATAACCACAAGGCGCATGTCACAACTTTTCCTAACCTACCCCTATCTAAGCACCTGAATGCGACAGGACATTCACTCGATAACCTAACAGCAACCATATTAGAATCTGGTTTTAAGTCTTACCACGAACGGGAAGCACGCGAATCATTTCTCATCTACAAATTTAAAGCACTGTCATTCGGCATTAACGAAAGCGCAGGAAAGCTCACGTTCCTGGGCGCACGTTCAGCAACGGGATCACTATGTCACGGACAAGGCTAAATTCCCTATCACATGTCTGCAGCTTTCATCAGTTTTCAGCCTGTTACATACAATTCTGTTATATTTCGTTCTCATGAATGCCATGTATCTGACTTTTACCAAAGTGTTTTTTTTTTCAAATCACCATTGCCACATATTGCTGTTCTCGTTGCTTTACATCTGTTTTTTGTTAATTCTTTTAGCGCATTGTTGCTGGTTGTTTACCTATGTTTCTTGTTAGTTCATCGAGTTGTTTTAACGCAATATTGTTAAATGCATTCGTGGTACATTATCACCCTTGTTATGTTGATCCTTTCCGTGACTGTGAAAAACGCCCTTTTTTGCTGCGCAGACTTCACCGTATGTTATCATTTCGTGATATAGTCTTGTCATTATCACATCGTGCTCTTTCGCATGTTGATTTGTGTGCCACTGTCATATATGTGACATTTGATAATAAATAGACACGTGTTGGGGGCCCCCAATGTATATAAGCAGCACGTTGACATTTGCAATGTATTCCCTGACGAAGGCCGGACCCCGGCCGAAACGCAGGAGCAATAAAAGTTTTCGCACGTTTGTCCGCTCAAGCCAATTTCTATTCATCACTGGATTCACAGAAGACACTCGCTGGATATATATATATATATATATATATATATATATATATATATATATATATATATATATATATAAGGCTTATATGCAGAGGAATTACTTCGGTGTTGCCGAAAGGTTAAAAGTACGAAAGTAGATGCGCTTTCACATAACAACTGTTTGCAGAAGGGCTTTTCTTGAAGGGCGAGTTGGTACATGATACTGAGGAAAACAGCACAAAAAACGGGATGGAGAAAATTTGAACACACGACACACGCGCTGTGTCGTGTGTTTAATCTTTCTCCGTCACGTTTTTTGCACTGTTCCCCTCAGTAATAACTGTCAACAGTGCGCCGCTCTTTCTCCCACAGTTGGCCGGAGCTCCTGCTATCAACACGAAACAAGAGTACTGCGCGGTAGAAAACACGGACGGGAAAAATACAAGGACAAGCGTCTTTTTACCGTCCGTGTTTTGTACCGCGTAGTACTCTTAGATTATGTATCACCAACTGGTTCAAGCGTCCACCTTGATCAACACGAAACAACGGTGTCAAAAGTGTACCAGGAGTGGCCGTTCACATATAGATGTGCTCGGCACATAACAAATTGCCACCAGCGGTGACACGCGACGTATGACCCTTAGTGCCAGCATGCGCTGCCCGCGGGAGGCACTTCTCACCAACGCTGTCGCTACGCATGGTTCTTGATGTGATCATCTACTGTGACCACGCCGCAAGAAGAAACTTGGTTACTTGGTAAGCGCATGTTTACTACAAATATTATTGCTCCCGAAAATGCGAGCCTTGCTTCGTAAAACATTTCAATGTGTTGCTATCCCATCCATTGCTTTGCCCTTTTGGCTAAACTGTGGCACTTTTTCTGTGCAGGTAATTTTTCGGATGCCTGCAGTGAGCTATTATCAGTGTCGTTCTCCAGGATCACTGATGCCCACTGCTACAAGCTGCCAGAATTATTGAGGAATCCGTGATAGATTCATTGACGCTGATCGTTTCGACTCTTAGTACACAGACTACGGGTTTAGTGTCACCGTCAAAACTGGTACTTTTCCCACCTCGGTGGTCTAGTGCCTAAGGTACTCGGCTGCTGTCCTGCAGGTAACGGGATTGAATCCTGGCTACGACAGCTGCATTTTCAGTGGAGGGAAAAGGCTATAGGCCCGTGTGCTGAGATTTGTGTGCACGTTAAAGAACCCTGGTTTTCAAAATTTCCAGAGCCGTCCACTACGGCGTCTCTCATCATTATTTGGTATTTTTGGGACGTTGAGCCCCACATATGAAATCTAATCACTAAGAGAGGTACTTTGATGACTGGGTCCTTGCATTAATTGTCCAGCCAAGTGCCATGTTTATTGTCAAAAATCCTGGAATATCCTTGCTTCTCATTTTTTCTCCTGTAATCATTATCCACGGGTGGTCAGCTCCAATCAACAAGCTGATGCCAGTCACTGTCTCCGCCTCAGTTAAGTTATTTTTATCAGCAATACGTTTTTCTTCGTGACGCGACTTCTGTGTTAGGTAGCCATCACATGTCGGCAAAATAATGTCGTCACAAATAAACGGTACAACAATGACCCGAATGGTGTGGCTTTTAGAATGGTGTAGGCTACGCAAGGGAACTTAAAAAAATATTTCGTTGCTCCGCATAAGTTGGAGAAACGATGTCAAACGTGTTAAATTAAGATCTAGTTTTTCCCAGCAGATTGAGTTGCATTTTTTTTTCAGCTAGAACTTCAGTGATGTATTATCTCTAGCTTCCTCCAACGAGAATCGCTCGGATGTAGCGGCATGTGTTACCGTTGATGACAAAGGCGTGAAAGATCTGCCGGTGCACTCCTGTGTCTGTCTTCGCGCAACCACTTGAAGAATTCTTGTCGTATAGCATCACATAGTGTGACGTCTCTCTTGTGCATCCCGAAACCTCTACTTGTAACGACGTTTCCGCTGTAGCCAATTTACTTACGCAGTGAGGGTCCCACATACTCGATGTGCGCCTTCCGTGACAAGCTGAGCACGTAAGTTTGACGTGGAAAGAACGTGTCTGATGGCCTCGGGACGTGCATTGATAGCAGCGGTTTTCTTTCGTCAGTATTATTTTGTTAGAGTCAAGCGGAAAGTTTGCATCACAGGCGCGTGTGCTGTGTTTTTTTTTTCGATTTGCAGGAAAAACACTAGCTCCAGCTGTTTGATGTGCTGTGCGGTAACGAAGTGGTGCTGCCGGCTTGACCTTTAGATGACTTAGAGTGTGGTCACTGAGAGTTCATTCTGAAATCGCTGACACTGCTCCCGGCTTTCTATCTGTTTCAATGCGTGTGAAAGTGAGCTCTTTTAATTTTGGATTCGAGGTTGCAGCTGCTAGTGCTGGGTCTAAGGCATTAGTAGAAGGCTCGTGTCTCAAAGCGTGGCCGTGGTTCGCTCGTGTGCACGCCAGTACGATAACATGTGGCGAAGATTCTCGTAGAATGTCAATGAGCAAGAAAAAGTGGCCGTTAGTACGTTTAGTGCGGTTAGACAGCATACGTTGAGCTGAGTGGTATCGTAAAGTGGCCGGAGGCCGCGTACGCCACTTCCATACTTTACGGGAGGTAGATTTCGAAACGCTGATAGCTGCTGCTGCTCGATTCATTTCTTCTTGTCATCCCACTGTGGTCCCTGGTTTCGGCACCCCACAGTAAAGAAAGCTATCGATCGATCGATCAGCAAAGAAACCAGACTAAATACCGTTTGTGGTTTCAACGTCTTCATATTGTCTAGCAGTGCTCGCGTGCACACGTTTATACTACATATTTTTCTGCACCATAGCTGCAAGTACACCACTCCACGCACGAACTAGTTATAGGCAGAAGTAACATGGTATGCTGCACTTGACCTATAACCTTCAGCACTTCATTGGATATGTCAGTTGTAAATATAGATAAAACTTTTTGCATTTTTCAAGTGTAAGGGAAGAAAAGCGTAATGGTCTTTCGTCGAACACTTCAAAATGTCTCTTAGCTAGTTTAAGAGTTACCACATAATTACAGATGTCCAGATATCTACGTTGAGAACTTTTATACCACGCAGGTAAATGTGAAACAATGGATAACTTACCAGTGTCGTGAGAGCCACAAGCTCTGAATCGGTGATGCATCGGTAGGCAATACCTCGTATGCAGTACCTGCAGACTGGCCTGAAAGTCAGTTACACGTACTTTTTCAGGTGTTTGAAAGTATAGTCGTTAAATTTTATATGTACATGTCTTGCACTTTCTCAAAGATACACTCAATGGCGCTGGTGTAATACAATTTAACAACATTGTTTGAGATCACCAATTATATCTACTTCGATGAGAAGTACTATGGCTTGCCTTGAAGTCGAGGGTTTGACGGAAACGCGATTTATCTCCATAAAACATGAGGCTGCAAAATCGGCCAACCAGCGGTTTAGGCCTGCCTTTTCAGCATAAAACAAAGGCAACTAATCTGTTTTTACAACTTTGAAACAAAGCTACAACAACACGAGGGTTGTCTTCTGTTGCCCAAAAATATAGCTACCACAGTGCGAAGACGGCACTGAAAAACATTATGCTAAGCTTTGTGATAAAGCTTAATCAAGCAGTGCATCAAACAGGACAAAAGAGAGAACGACCTC
This sequence comes from Rhipicephalus microplus, assembly GCF_043290135.1. Classification (NCBI taxonomy): domain Eukaryota; kingdom Metazoa; phylum Arthropoda; class Arachnida; order Ixodida; family Ixodidae; genus Rhipicephalus; species Rhipicephalus microplus. The sequence continues at coordinate 450,227 of NW_027464598.1, read as the reverse complement.
GTCAATTAGTCTCACCTTGCTGTCTTTTTCAAACGTTTTCTGGTGCACTGTTTGATTCAGTTCCAAATTGGAACCCCACTAACACTAATGCATTCTTATGAAGGTTTTTTCTGTCATCTCTCATACGTAAACATATTTTTCAGTCAATTCAAAGTGAACTCTGAACACTTGATTGAATGCACGAGTTAGTTAAGGAGCAGCGAATGATTTGTACAGACTTTCGTGAAGCTAAGAATACCGTAATTAAGGTTGCATGCTTGAGCGTAGGAAATGACCAACTAGTAATCACAGTGCGCTATATGCAGTAAAGAAAGCATCATGATGTATTTCAGCACAAGAAACTGTAGATAGTGAAAGAACTTACCACGTCCAGCATCCAGCTTTGCGGCGTTGCATCTCTTTTCCTGTGTGCATAGAATCCCGCACTAATGTGCTCATCCTGAGAGCCATGCACAGCGGCAGAACTGTGATGCCTTGCTCTTTGGAAAGCAGCGCACATAAGGATAGTAGACCACTAGCTGCGAGCCACTTTGACTGTCCATGACTCCCTTGGACATCTCGAGAAAGTCGGCAGCTGTTGCGGTGAAAAAATAAAATAGAGTGCACTTCTCTAAACTGCCTCATATTCTGCCCTATCATATCTGTTTGCGAGAACAACACGAGTATTTCAAAACATTTTGTTAACAGCACGCTGTCTACATGCAAATTGTGAGTAGAAGATTGTAGGACAACTCAACCACCTAACCTATGAGATTTAAGATTTGGTTTATTTTCCCCACGTAGGTACATTTTTGGGAAAGCGAACATTTTATAATTGGGGGGGGGGAGGATTACAGAATGAAAAATGCAATATATGTAGCTTCATTGGCTTCGCTACTCACATGGCATAAAAAGAGCAAGATGTTGTGCGGAGAGCGTTTTAGCAGTGCAAAATTGAGAATCGCGTAGCAAAGTTCAAAAAGATGATAAAACGCCGAAACTACCCTATTTACACTAGAAAGGAAAACGTAAGCAGACACTATATCTGAAATTGGATTTCTGAAAGTCTCAGGTTAACGTCGCCTGTTCAAATTTCAGCAATTCAGAATTTTCGCGCGTTCTTGCAGTCTGCCAGGGAAGAATCTGTTTTGTTGTAATTGTCGAGAATTGAGTCCTATAACGATATACTGTCATTAAAAATGTGAAAACAGCTAATGCCAATGTTGATTTTCATCAGCAACACTTATTACCACGAAGCACCAACATCCGTACCACTGCGCTAATCATGCTAATGGCTACTTATGAAAACACATGACCCTTCCCGGTATTTCGATGTTAGCTTATTCCGAATGCTATGATATTTTTCGTGCAGAAGTATAAAACGAAGATATCTCAAGCGTCACAGCAGACCAGGTGAATACTTATCCTACACATATCCGTCTCTCTATCACTATGTCTTGACAAAAAAAAAACAAATGAGTCAACGGCTAACTATTATTTTATTGCGAAATACTCATAACTCACACATTGAATATTTGGCACTCTTATATATAGAAATCGAAAGTATCTTTTCAAATTAAAGGCGGTGATTAGGGCCCGCTATACTCACGCAATATACAGTTGCTAACGAGCTCTGCACTGTATACATACCCGCCAAGTATTCCCACAGATCAGTTGTACTTAACGCAAAAATTAAACGCTAATGCGTGAAATGGCGCGTCAGCCTCTACAGCCAACTAACAAGACTGCTGACAGAGCATGCGCCTAGGAAGCTCTCATGCAAGCCAGTAACCTTTTTTTTTTCCGAAATAAACGTACGCTCACATCGGCGACATTGTAGCTGGGCAACTGTCCTCCTAATGCTGAGTACGCCTTCAATACCAAGCCTCGTGAGGACTACGCTGCGATCAAAAGAGCGGCAATGAGGCCGCACCTAATGCAAACATTTTAAAGCATTTTCACGTAGGCATATATATGCGAACGTTATTACTTAACGTTTTCTTTCGTAGTTCCTTGTTGGCTGACAGCTGCAAAGCAACACTAATAAGGTTAGTAACGCTAAGTCGCTCGATTACATCATGGCAGTTCGTACTTCTCGAGTTAAATCCTATCAAACGTGTGTACACTCAACTCTCATTTAATTCGCAAATGCAATGGCTTGACTCGCACTTAAGGCTTAAGGTGAAATCACCAGAATGCGTTTTGGTGCAAGGTTAGCGCTCGCTATTCCATATTCTTAATCTGATATGGTCATTATACATCCCGTTACAGAAGCTAAGTCAGACGTTATTATCAACATTTCGCGCGGAATTTGAATTTCAATTTCCGCTCTGTAGAATGAGTATATTGATGAAAAATGAAGCAAATATGAGAGGAAAGAAGAAAAAAGATAAACCAACGGAACGACATGAATGAGGGTGACGTTGCACACATGCGCATGCCCAATCAGTTGCACAAAGACATTAGTAGCAACTTCTGAGACACGCATCCCAACCCTCCTCAGAAGCCTGTCTATGATGCTCGAATGCTGAAGCGAAGGTTGCGGCAGCCTTATTTTCGTAGGAGGAGGAAAATGCTTGATGCCCATGAGCTGGAATTTAACTGGATGTTAAATAACCCTGTGTGGTGGAAATATATGAAGCCCTTTAGGGCAACCCTCATAATTGTACCGTAGTTTTCGAATGATAATTATTAGTGGCGTGCACAATTGTTTCAGTGATAGCGTGTTGCCTCTCACGCAAAAGGCCAAGCTACCACTGCAGTGATGTTGACGGTGACGCTGTCGGTGACGCAAGTTTTCTTTTAAGTCAACCGCGCTGGAATTTGAATTCAATTCCCGGTGCGGGAATTGAATTCAATTGAATTCGGTTGAGTTTATTTGAATTTGTGAACTAACATTTATTCTTCCCAGTGACGTGCAAAATGACGACATTTTGTCGCAGTAAAATTCTGCCTTCTCATCAGGCATCTTAGGCTGGCGCACTCTTGTAAAAAATTGGACGTCTCAGGCACACAACTTGATAACATCCATTGCCCTCTTTTTGTGTAGTAAGCCTGCCAAGCTGCCACGCAATGATTCAACAACATCATTGAAACTGGTGAAGTTGAGTGACTATCAATTAAAAGGGTATAAAGCAATAAACTAAATTTTATTTAGCGGGATACCAAAAAATACTTGGAAATATACGCGTGCTGATGTAGTCACCTCTTTTATAAAGTAGGCATATTTCATGCATTTTTAAATTAACTCTAATGTAAATGCAAGGTCAAAAGCGGTATCAGCGTCTGTACAGAAGTAGCAAGAGCTGGCCGGGTGTACGGGCAGCGTCGCAGCAACAACCAGGCAGTCTTAGCTCGTGCCCCGCGCCAACGTGTCGATGTCGCTGCAGTAGTGGGCATTCCTCTTCACTACACTTCGTCCCCCGTCGAAAAAGGAGCCATCCTGGCGACTCACGGGGAACAGAGTACGAGCGGATCCTAATAAGGTTTCAGCCGCTGTACGTGAACAGTTTCACGTCCCCGAAAGCGCTGGTCTGTGGATGGCGTAACGGGTTCGACGATGTAGTTAACAGGTGAAGTCTGCGAGACATTGCGGTAGGGTCCCTGGTATTTTGAAAAAAGCTTCGAGGAAAGGCCTGTAGGCACAGCGGGAACCCAAAGCCACACAAGAGTGTCCGGAACAAAATTAGGGTACGGCTGGTTATCGTCACGTCGAGATTTTTGTCTCCATTGGTCGACAGTTGTAAATGACTGGGCGAGCTTACGGCATTCCTCGGCACGGCGGGCAGCTTCAGAGATAGGCGTAGACTCGGACGAATCTGGGTGGTAGGGTAGAATGGTATCTAGTGTGGGGGAAGGGTCTCGGCCATATAACAGGAAAAATGGCGAAAAGCCCCTAGTTGCCTGTGGAGCAGTGTTATATGCGTACGTCACAAAAGGGAGAATGAGGTCCCAAACGAAGTGGTGTGAGGCAACATACTTTGATATCATGTCCCCTAGGGTACGGTTGAATCTTTCCGTCAAGCCATTCGTCTGCGGATGGTAGGCGGTGGTAGTCCGGTGAATGATACGGCATTCGGCAAGGAGTGCGTTGACGACTGCAGAGAGGAATACACGTCCTCTATCGCTGAGAAGTTCACGCGGTGCGCCGTGACGGAGAATGAAGTTCCGCAAGAGAAAAGAAGATACGTCGCGTGCTTTGGCAGCAGACGAAGCGGCTATTTCTGCGTATCGCGTCAAATAGTCGACAGCGACATCAATTCAACGGTTTACGGAAGCCGTGAATGGAAGAGGCCTTTACAGATCAATCCCAATGCGGTCAAAAGGCCTGGCTGGGCAAGGGATTGGCTGGATCGGACCAGAGGTATGATGAGGCAGAGCTTTCAGCCGTTGGCACTGCGGTCATGACTGAATGTACTTGCGCAAAAAGATGTACATGCCTCGCCAATAAAACCGGGAGGAAAGCCGAGCGTAGGTTTTGAAGATGCCCGCATGTGCGCACTGAGGGTACGTGCGGTAAGCTGAACACATTGCAGCACGAAGAAGGCTTGGAATGACGAGTAACTGCTCGCATAGCGATTGATGGCCTCATCTATGTCGTTGAATTACTAGTTTTGGATTCCTGCTCCCATGACCTCATTTTGGGTTGGGACTTTCTCTCCGCTAAAAAGCCGTCATCGACTGCTCTCGCGCTGAGGTGGAATTTGAAGTGTTTGGCGACGCGCCGTTAAATGATGCTCCTGAAACCTGGGACAAACTATTTGTTGCTGAAGACGTTATCATACCGCCGCACTCTTTCGGCCTTACCATGGTATCTTGAAACTCGCTCGGCGAGTCGAGTGCCCTTTTCACGCCATCTGCCCTTTTCGTTCGCCGCTACCTTACGCCCTTCTAGAACTTCATGACGGCGTCAGCAGACTGCTCATCTCGAACCTCTTGTCATGTCCTGTAACACTACTTCGGGGTGAGTGCGTCGGGCGTGTTTGCAGCCTCGACCCTTCTGCAATTTTCGACATGTCGACTGATCCTTCCGCCAAACACGAAGTCGCCGGAATGACTTGTGCCTATTCGCCGCAGACTACTAGGCCTGACGTGCCCAGCATCTCCACCAAAATATAATGTAAATGCTATGTCAAAAGCGGTATCAGCGTCTGTACAGAAGTAGCAAGTGCTGTCCTGGTGTACGGGCAGCGTCGCAGCAACAACCAGGCAGTCTTAGCTCCTGCCTCGCGCCAACGTGTCGATGTCGCTTTAGTAGTGGGCATTCCTCTTCACTACATAACATTCGTAATGATGTATTATGGAAACATTTTGTCTGGTTATCCCACTAAAATCAAATCATATAGGGAAGTGTTTTATGCCTAAAAACTATCTATTGAGCAATAGGTTGTGAGGATCATTATTTTCCCTACATGTTTTGCTGTTGGCTTAAACGAGCCATTTTTCACTCGCTCATTTCTTCGCATAACCGAAGACTTCAAGTCACAAAACGTTCCAACGTTAGAAGTAAAAATGTTTTGGTGAGACAAATGAGCAAATACACTTTTTTTTTACCTTGATCTAGCTCTTACTTCAGAAAACAGTTTTCAGAGTGTTAACATAAGAAAAGGCTACGGCCTACACTGAATAACTTTATCACGCAATGGGCTATCGGAAATAGATAATAGAGAATTCTATTTTTGCCAAAATAATACCAAAAACGGGGACGACTGCCTATTATAGCGATGTACGACTAGATGGGTTACGCCTGCGCATTTTGACTTGCAAAGAATTGCGAAAAAAATGGGCAATATCTTTTATCAGTTGCGTAGTATATAAACAGTGCCCGCATCAAAGACTCATCGTCTTTTCTTTTTTCTACAATAACTGTGCAATAGAGACTCGGACAATGCGCAAAGAGTAAGGCCACGTCTCTTCTTGAGTTGGTCTCGTTTGAGTTTTATTCTTTCCGTAAATAAATCTGTCACTTAAACTGCACATCCATAAAAACGGCATTTTTATTGCGGGAATACACTGAAAAGCCATTGAACAACACCATTTTTACCTAAAGCAATTGAAAGAGCAATTTAAAAGTGGTTTCGCAATTCTATTCTGAACCATTTTCAACCTGAAACGTTCAGGTTCCAGGTCGCAGTAAAAGATTGGCTAAGAAGTTCATTTATAAAAGCTCGACCTGCAGGTTTCTACAGAAAGACGCCTCAAGCGCGCGTTTTTTTTAAATTACTAATACAAGGTAAGTCGGCTGCGCAACGACTGATTCTAGGAAATATGTACCAGATCTCTGCAACTTAGAATAGAAATAAGGAATAACGAATACCGTAAAACGTTTCGAAAAGTAGAAGATTGATGATTGATTGATATGTGGCATTTAACATCCCAAAACCGCCACATTATTATGAGAGACGCCGTAGTGGAGGGCTCCGGAATTTTCGACCACCTGGGGTTCTTTAGCGTGCACCCATATCTGAGCACAAGGGCCTACAGCAGTTCCGCCTCCATCGGAAATGCAGCCGCCACAGCCGGGATTCGATCCCGCGACCTGCGCGTCAGCAGCCGAGTACATTAGTCACTTGACCACGGCGGAGGGGCAAAAGTACCAGATTGATTAAATTATTTTCTTCCCAGGAAATTTTTGTTGGTATTTATGCTGTGTAATAAGGCAGAAACATGATGTTTACTAAGACACTTCACTGAAGGTGCTTACTTAATTGGCTACAATTCACCATCAGTGTTGTTTTTTTATTATTTTTGCTGCAGTTCACTGTAGACTTTCAAAGTGCTTCTTATCAACAGGTTCACCACTGGAAGTTTTGAGTACAGGTTACGTCATGCGTCGACATAGCGGGCAAGGAGCTTTTTTTGTGCAGCATCATCAGCTGAGCTCACTCAAATTTCTCGCGTGAGAAATTTAGTCCTACGAACACCAGGAATCCTAATCTTGCGAAAAAAAGAGATTATTCTGTGTAACTGAGCACAAGAAAGTGTGTTGGGGCAAAGTCTTTGCAATATAGATAGAGCTCCTCCTTTTTGATATTCAATACTTTTCGATACGAGGAAAACATACATGCTTTTAAAACGTATGTGTCTTTGATTATAGCATAGATGATATCATGGCATTGCCTAACGTAACAGTAGCAGACTAACCATGAACATCACTATCATTCATACAAATGCACGAACCCTCGGCCTTTGTACGTTGTCTTACCGGTGGTAGCAGAGGAACGACAGCAGAAAGAAGAGGCAGCAGAGCACTTCAGCACGGCCAACTATGCTGGACACCTGCGACAGGGTGACAGATAAAAATAGGCCGATTGTACATAGCCCATCTGACTGTCCAAGAATCTCATTGTCACCATGAAACCCCACTAGTTTGTGTTATAAATTATTGTCATTTTGACACTTGCCCTAAAACTAAGTTTCAACCTTAAGTGTGGCTTAGCGTGAAATGTAAATATTTTCTCTATCTGGTATATAAACTGTTTCAACTGCATGACTTCGTAATACACTCAACGGGGCTGAAAGAGCGAGGCGGGATAATAGGTTAACGTTGCTTTGCCACCTGCACACACGCGGTCGTAGATTTCATTGATTCTGACTGATCTTTTAGAACGCCACAGAGATTGACTATCAGTTATTGTATTAAAAACTAAATTTTTTTTGCATAGATTCACACGAGGCTTTGCTTACTCTCAAGACATCACTGCTCTATGCATTCATAATATTACTCTGAAGATCTGGCTTACAATTTTATATTTTTTTATATGATAATGAAAATGCGATATTAATATATGTTGGAGAAGAACACATGAGTAATTGAGTTGATACTGAAGTGTTTTTCCAGGGACTGGATATGTCGGTTTAGTTGTATCGTAGTAATATTAATGCTTTTAGAAAAATATTAAAACTACTCACTCTTTACGCGTGGCGCTGGCTAACTCTGCCATGTTTACACGCATATATATATATATATATATATATATATATATATATATATATATATATATATATATATATATATATATATATATATATATATATTTGGTTGTCACATTACTCTGACGAAGGCTGGTCCACCAGCTGAAAACGTTTAGTAAAGACGCTTCCACGAAAGCTTCGTATATATATATATATATATATATATATATATATATATATATATATATATACATATATATATATATATATATATATATATATATATATATATATATATATATATATATATATATATATACGAGTCGACGGCAGCATGACTGCCGCCATGGCAGATGTGTTAATGCATATAGGGCGTGTTACCTAAAGGTTTCAACTTCGATTCGTGTACTGTCGGCAAATTGAGTCTTCTTGCAAGCCTATTTCTTTACATGGTTTCTGCCATGATTGCCACACCGAAGATGAAGACTACAAGTAATGTACCTTGTGCGTTCTTTCGCTTCATCGTTTGCTCGTATTGCTAGGTTTTGTCCCAACAAAAAAAACAGACCCTTTTAATTATCTTCATTATTTCGTGATTTACAATAATTCATTTCTGAGTCATCTACGATACGGCAAATCTCATATTTATTTTCTTTAAATATGAAGGTAACATGACAAACTGGTTGGCTGTTCTCGGACACAACTTTACTGGTGCAAGATTTGATGCAAGTACCTAGAGTGCATGCGATATTCGTAACGCGAATCAGGGCGTGCTCAAACTTTCCGAGTCTTAAACGTCACAGAGAACACTCACCGCCTCGGTGTGCACTGGATGAGCAGCGAACAGCATCGAGGACAGGCACGCATGGAGCGCAGTTATCCTCATCACACGACGTGCGACGACGGCCACCAAAACTGAGCATGCGCAGTGCAGGGCAACGTTGACCACGTGGTAGCCACGCACTTGTCGCCCATGGACGTAGTAGTTGGCCCTGCGAGAGAAGACATCAATACGCACATCAGGAGAAAAAAACACCATTCCCAATAAAAGAAACCATGAGTAGCATGTGAAGCAACGCATTGGTAGACTTAATTGATTGATTGATATATGGGGTTTAACGTCCCAAAACCACCATATCATTATGAGAGACGCCGTAGTGGAGAGCTCCGCAAATTTTGACCACCTGGGGTTTTTTTAACGTGCCCCCAAATCTGAGCACATGGTCCTACAACATTTCCGCCTCCCTCGGAAGTACAGCCGCTGCAGCCGCGATTCGATCCTGCAACCTGCGGGTCAGCAGCCGAGTACCCTAGCCACTAGACCACCGCGGCGGGGCTGTTACTCGTCCCGTACTCTTGTTGGAGCTCACTAGTTGGGTTCATCGCCACGCCACGTGGGAGAACATGCGTTCTACGCACGTCTGCAGAATCTCGGTTTCTGACGCCATCCCATGATTGCTGAGAGAGTGTGGGGGGAGAGGCCACCGCGTCTTACCCAGCCCTTTACAAAGGCCAGAACACGCTATCGCGTGGGCGTGTTCTGGCAGTGCTTGGGATGCCGCACGCTGGATTGAAGTCAGCCATAAGCTGCCTCACATGTTATTGTTTCCGGTGTAACGCTTCACTGATATATATATTTGACCAACTGTGCGGCATAAGTCGAGACATTCAATTTGGCGATTCTGCAGATGGTTCTTCAATGAAGCGTTTGATTGTTTTATTGAGAAGTTGTTAAGAGATGGGTCTGCGGCATTGATGAGGATAGATATTCAGAAAATAAATTCGGCAGATCCCTCATACCTTGGTAATCGGTGTTATGCGCAGCATGTGGAGGGAAGGTGACCGTGTTATAAATTTTATATAGCGACACGACATTAGGTATACAAATATCACACGCTCAGACATCTCTTCAAGAGTTGCAGATGTTTATATAACGAGTCATTTGCACTTGTGCAACAATTCCAACAGGAACAAGAGTATAAGCAACATAAGCTGATGTGAAGCACTGGTGCTCGCGAGGATGGTAGACCTGGACGCTGCTACATAAGTAAACTTCACAACATGTTACCCAACTACAATCGATGTTAACTAAACGTCCCGGCTTTATTGTAGGTGTACTTATGTAATGCATCTAAAATTGAATAGCCAGCACGGCAACAAACAGTTCAGGTTCCATGAACTTGTGTTTGAAAAATAGTTCCGAGACCTCGCGTGGCTCTGTGGTAAAATGCTTGATTGCAGCGCAAAATGCGTGGGTTCAATTCCTTCTGGGGCTCTGACATTTCTTCTTTTCAAGAATAGACGAGGTTGCGTAATCGCCTGCGGGCGAGGACTATTACGATACACCAACGTCAGTCGTTAGAGTCGCCGCCCTTCTTTGTGAGCGAAAAATCAGCATTGTCCGTGAGCAAAATCTCCATGTAGATCTATATAAAGAAGTAAAAAAAGATCTGTTCAAGTGCGACCAGGCTTTCGAACCTGCCATTCCTGTCCCCATGGCTCTATGCGTTCAGCCGCTTTAGCGTGGACACCAACTTGCTAACGGCCCTGAATGTAAACCTTTGAGTTTCGGTGATGCTCGATTTTAGCGGCTTTACACCACCCGCGAGATGGCGCAAAGAAATGGTTTCAGCAATCGTTGTTTCAGTAGGTATAAACCCGGATATTATTATTAAGGGACAGGCACAACCTCCTGGAAACTGAAACGAATGGTCAGTGAGCAGGTAATGAATAGTGTCCACGACGAAAAAAAAAGGCCCCATCACTCTTACGTTACTGTTCACCGTTGCTCATTTTTATACGTATGCGAGTTGTGTTTTTTTTTGGGTAACATTTCACGTCGCGTAACGCAAGTGATTAAGCTCTCTTTCTCCCTTTGAGGATTACTATGAATTGAAGGAAGAAGACGAAGTTTTTCCTGAATGGAACGCTGGTTTCAGTTTCTGTTATTTTTTCTCGTTTTTTTTTGGTACTTGTGGAAGACGCCGCTCTTCTGCCTGCGCAAATGGACGTAGAATCACCAGGGCCTCCACCCATACCTTCCACGTCGTCTGTGGCCACTCTAAGAAAGCGCTCCGGCCACCCAAGTGACGTCGACAGTGAGGACACGCTGATATACTCTAAGGCCAGTGATGAGAGCTCCGATGAAAGTGACTTTGTGCCCGTGGGAAGACACAAGGCGAAGAGGAGGCTGCTTACGACATCTCCTTCCCAAAGTAAGGCCACCACAAATATTCAGAGCCGCTGGTTCACACTATTTTGTTTGTCCCGCTGAATGCCGCTGACAGCATGAACCGACTTAATCGCCAGGTGACGTCTATGTCACTTGAGGCGCCCGTTCCGGGACAAATAACAGACGTGAGAATCAATGGCCGCAAGAACGTTCTGGCGAAAGACGTTACGCAACGTACTGCTCTCGACGTATTCACCAAGGTGATTGTGCTGGGCAACATCAACGTACGTTCTTTCATACCAGATGGCAAGGACTCTAGGGCAGGCGTTATCTACGACGTCAACACTTCTATCAGCGATATTGATTTTCCCACTCTAATCAAACCAGTGACGGAAGCTACTATACTCTTGCAAGCCCGCCGTCTCGGGAACTCAGGATGCGTGAAACTAGTTTTCAAGGGTGACAGCCTCCGAACTCAAGTAAGAGTTGGTCATTTTCAACACACAGTACGGCCATTGGTGCCGAAACCTCTTCAGTGTCGGAAGTGCTGTAAAATAGTACACGTGAGTGCTGTTTGCACAAGTTCTGCTGTGTGCTCCCGATGCTCGGAGTCGCACAACACGGAAGCCTGCCAGGCAGAACATCGCAAATGCGCCAATTGCCAAGGTCCTCACGAGGCGTCATCAAAGCAGTGCCAAAACGTGAAGAAGGAGATGCAAGTGCTGAGGCATATGACTAGAGACGGTTCCACCCACAGGGAGGCTGCTGCCAAAGTGCGACGTCGACGTTCGCGCCAATAGGAAAACTCCTAGGACATCCTCTGCCAAGGCCAGGGATACACCGCTACCCCATATCACGCACTCACCACCACAAGCATCAACGAGTGCCAACAACAAGCATCCTAAGAAAGACGCAAGAAACATTGACCCTGACGCGTGGCCTGCGCTGCCGTCAGTGACACCGCCAGTAGAGCCGCAGCATCGCCCGCTGAAAACTACTTCAGAGCGAGTAAGTCATGGAAGTCAAGATAACGAAATAATAGACGTGATTAAGACCCTCATGAAGACAATTCGAGTACTCCTGAATAATATTGTTACCACATGTGTAACAATATTCAGACTCCGGCTGCCCTCAGCGCTCTTCAAGTATTGGACGCTTTGAATCCGGTGCTATCAAATCTAGAGAAACACCATGGCTTTTTTCTCTGCAGCCCTTCCGTAAACAAGTGAAAGAGGCATCAATTTTCCAATGGAATGCCCGAGGTCTTAAACCCCGCATTTCGGATTTTCGACCATATGTTTTCAAGAATCAGTTTCCAATTATCGTAATTTGTGAACCACGTCTTCACAATGCTATACGACTTTCTAAATACGAGGCTTTCAGATCTGCAACCCGTAAGAAAACCAATAAGGTCATTGTTTACATCAGGTGCGAACTCACATATATTGAGCATCCAGTAACACAGGACGACAGCAACCAATACATGTGCCTGACAGTTAAGCGTAAGAACGTGAACTTCACGCTAGTGGCAGTATATATTTCACCTTCAGGCCGCTTCGACCCAGCAAGATTAAGCGCCATTATATCAGCGACACCTGGGCCATGGATTATTACCGGTGATTTTAACGCTCATCACTCCTGTGGCGAAGCCAGAAGATGGACCGTCGCGGAAGAAATGTGTCCTTCTTTGCATCTGACCACCAACTATATTGTTTAAAGGACGGCACTCCCACGTTTTTACGAAGTCTGACATATAGTAGCTGTCTCGGCCTAACGTTTGTGTCAAGTAACCTAAGTACCAAGGTGCAGTGGTATGCGGACAATGAAACGCGTGGCAGAGACCACATCCCCACCGTAGTGAAGGGCTCCAGATATTCTGACCACCTCGGGTTCTTTAACGTGCACCCAAATCTGAACACAGGGGCGTACAGCATTTTCGCCTCCATCGAAAATGCAACCGCCGCAGCCGGCATTCGATCCCGCGGCTTGCGGTGCAGCAGCTAGACCTTAGTCACTAGACCACCGCGGCGGGGTTGTATGAAATTTTGCGCCGTTTGGTAAACAGAGACAACAGACAGGTTCAAAGTTATCTGCGAAAGTTGATGATTTCATTAGGGCTCCTTCAAAACATGACTCTAAGGTCAATACCCTCTATGCTTCTTTTCTTTGCTCTTTACTTGCTTCTAAGTGATTTTTCATTAATACTTTTTTGACATAATCATTGCTTCCAAATGTCGAAGCTGAAGCGGGCTTCTCGTGCCGTGCACATACTTGAACCTTTCGTGAGATAACAGTACCCTTGGCGCTTTCAAAGTCCATATTGCGCTCCACCGAGTGGTGGTTGAGAGGAAAATAGAGAGTTGGAGCACCTCCCTGGAGGGTGTAGATACGAGCACCGAGGGCATAGTTTAATCCCTGCGGGCGCTTGTCATGAACGGCATCGGGGTTCGTGTCAAAGGCCTTAACCTCCCAGCGTTTCAGAGGGCGTCCTTTCCCCCCTTTCGTCCTCTACACTGCTCTTTGGAGCTGCGGGATGAAATCGGATTTCCCTCGTCGCTTCTTTCCATTACATTTTTCTCATTTTTTGCTGATAACGGAACACTAGGGATCCGTTCGCTGGGATTTTCTTCATTACATCCTATTTTAAGAGCATAAAGAAATAAGAGGGTCTTTTACACAGGGACCAACCACACTGCCGCCCACCAAGCAAGCCTATATGTGGTATAGAGAACGGACGATAGGAATTCCACTTAAGACTTTCCGTTGTCGATTCCACAAAAAGAACGACTGTTGCGGGATAGCGAATCTCTCATTTCTCGTGGAAGTGAGCCGTATAGTTATGGTGTGCCATGTGCCCCAATAAGAACCATGTGTTGCGTTAATAATTGTCAAGAATGGCCTGCTGGGCAAGATAAGATATAAGCACTACAGGTGAAAAAAAACTGTATACGGGATGAAATAGGACTTGTAAATCTCTATTATGAAATATGTGCAAGGTTCTTGGAAAATTTTCAGAAATATAAAAAATCACGCAAATGCGACTTAAGTTGTATACCTGTACAACAATTTTTTATCTAGCCATAGGCATCCTATAATCATTAAACACATCTTTTCCAACAGTAATTAGGAGGTTACGCTAATTTACGCTTATAATTAGTGGAGTTTAGAAGTCATAATTTTGAGATTTCAAAAAAAAACGGATTCTAGTGAAACGTGCCAAAGCGCAACTTCTGTATTATTCCAAGACGTCCAAAAATAATGATAATAATACCCGAGGTTCAAGTCCCGAAACAAAGCCACCACATGATTATGGGAAACGTCGTACTGGCAGGGTACAAGAAATTTCGACTATATGGGGTCAATTCTTTAACGCTCACCTAAATCTATGTATACAGGCCTGACACATTTCCGTCTCCATCGACAATTCAGCCGCCACGGCCAGGATCCGATCCGATGACCTTCGGGTGTGCCATAACCACTATAGTGGTTATGGCACACCCGAAGCCAAAAATGGCACACTCTAAGCCAAAAATGGCCAAAATGGGAGCAACGGCTGTTTTTACTCCTTCAGACCGACTGTTACTCTCCGAAAAGACCAAGCGGAACAAGATGGCCGACTTGTTCGAGAATGGGGGAGCAACTGTATTCATCTTAAGTTTGTAAGGGAGAAACGGAAGGAGGAACCGCTGTAAATGCTCTCGTCACGCAATGGTTACTCCCCGGCAGGACCCCGCACACAAATATGCATGCCGCCCACATTGATATTTATGGGCCATATTATTGTTTGTTCTGTGTGCCAAACTTCACCAAGCCAAAACAGTGATTTATTTTAGCATCCATAGATAATAAGATAGCAGCGCTGGCTGAACACAGAAGGCCTGAGAATACAGTACGGCAAATACCTAACACACGCAGCAGCAGAATGGAGAGTTGGCACGTCAAAGCGGACCGAATGCCGAAACACGTGCAAAACAACCATAAAAAAAGCCTAGACACGCCGTTCGTCCGCGAAGTAAGGGCGTCAAAGTCAATCAAGCACCGAAACACGTGCATAAGGAGCCCCCCCCCCCCCCCCGCCCAGATATATCGGAGAAAAAAAAAAAGCGGACCCAGACGCGCTTCTCATCAGCCATACACTTAGTAGCACGCTTCACCGTGTAGTTTGAGGGCAGAATGACAAATCTACGCCATCTGCGCCCGCACGACAAAAGTGGCGCTGGTGTAGCAAACGATGTAAGTTACAAAGTAATTTTTATTCAGTGTTTATGTTGACTAGCACTAAATAAAAATTACACTCAACTTTTTATATTTATTTATGAGTTTTAGTGTACCTCAGTTTTTTTTTATAATTGTATTAGGAGAACACACTGAAATTATTGCGCTGACGCCTGTGCTGCCACTGCTGGACGTTTTTTTTTTTTCGGCGCAACCAGGTTCCCGTTCGCACTACTTACTCATTTTCATATGGTCTGTGGTTGGCGAGCACATGGACGGGCGAGCTTGTGAGCTATGTTTTGATCGTGTGTGTGTGCCGCAGATTTGCGTTTCTGCTTATTCGTGATGAAGGTTAGTGTATATTTATCTTTATGGAGCGCGAAGTAGTTGTGGATTTTGCTTCTGGGTGGAACAAACACATCGTAAACACGTCTTCAGCTATCTGCAAGCCTGTTCACTCGTCGGACAAAGGACTGTGCATGCATCAGCGTGCAGGTGAGTGGCATTTTTAGAAACATTTAATGCTCTTACAATACATTGTTGAGTGGTTGCGCTATTGAAAGAGAAATGATTTGCTCTTATTCACCGTATCCATTGCTAGCCGTATCGGACTAAATTACCTCTATTATTACCGCCTGCATACCCTCTTGCTTCCCCTGTCACCACTGCAGTGCCAGTGTACTTTTGCAGTTAAAAGTTCATTTCCGCAACACTACCTCGCTTGAAAAAACATTGGGGCGGGGTTGTAGCTGCATTCATACTGGCACTTTTCTACCATTGGCTTTATGTAATGTTAACGGCTGAGTGTTGGGGCCTTGGGCCGCATTTTTTAGAGATGTAAAGTGTATGTAAATCAGTAAGTGAACAAATCATTGTCGCATCACTTCACTGGCATAGCCAGGCGGTTGCGCACAGAATTTTTTTAGGCCGGGCGTAGGGAGCCCAAATTGACGACCATATTCGCTTGCCCGGCCTATTCAGATAAGCGGACCCCCCCCCCCCCCTCCCCGCACGCCTAAAAAAAAAAATCTGCCCACATCACTGCGTCACTTGCTTCACCTCTGCGCTGAACGTACTATTTTATAAGCGCACCATCAAGCGAGCAGTTTACATATTGACAAAACAATTGGAGGAGGAATGACCCAAATCTTTCAGATTTCTTTAGTGATGTAAAACCTTAGCAAAACTGAATATTGTAAAAGACAATCATAAATGCTGTATGTTCTCGTTAGCGCTGTCATTATTCTGCATCATGAAATCTTTATGCGCTGTGAAAACTTGGCATGCCGTTGAAGTCACATATCGACGTTAATACCAATCGACGAAAATTTCGACAACCTCAATAACGCCGTTTGGGATTTGCCGCATGCACATAATTCGGCTGATTCCCACTTGGCTGTTCTTAACCTGACTTCACTGCTACCAAATGAAACAATATTTGATGCATGTCTTTTACTTTTTTTTCAGGGATATGACACAAATTTGGTTATACTGCAGATAAAGATGCTCCCAACGATGCTAAAGTACAGAAAGCAAGTGAATTTTGGTAAGTGCAGACTTTTTGTACTACGTATATGAAAGCATCGCTTTTTAGGGGCAAACTGTGCATGTGTTGGCCAGAGAATAGTTCATTATGCCACATGGTTACACTGGCACTGACAATTCGACATGGCTCCGCTGGCCCGTGTGTGTGCTCACACTGTTACCGTTAAGATAAAATGTTTATGTTTTCATTGCAGGGATTGCTGTTTGTACTAAAAAGCCAACTGCCAAGATTTGTTTACGCTGGTACTCCTAAAAGTATGCTTTCCCTATTTACAAGGATTTTGGCTTGCACAAAGCATAACACTTGGGCCTAGATTCACAAAGCTGTCCATGCGCAGGCCTTCATAACAGCGTTTCTTGACTTGCCTTTACCCTGTTTTCTGCAGATGTTTCGTGGGTTTAAAAGTGCCACAGCATGTTGACCTCCCCCACTCTGAAATATTCGCGTTCAAAGTTCCGCAAGAGTGGGCTTAACTTTCTTGTGCACCTCTTTGCTAGTCCAAGATACTGAAGTGTTATGCTCTTACTAGAGGTGGCAGTGTTTCTAATGTTTGTATTTCCATCACATTGACCAAGTATGCGATCTTGGCTTGACTGGTAGCACATCCTCAACAAATGTCTTTGTGGCACACGTAGAAGGCAGTACAAAATAAATAGGCAGACATTCACACCGGGAGCTAACTTCTGATAATGTTTTTTTTTTTGGAAACCATGGTGTGCTTATTCCAATTTGTCTAACAAGCAGTAACCTGTTTGGCTGTGAACCAACAAGACGTTGAACTAATAAAAGCTTCACATCTTGTTGCTCTCAAATATATATGTATTGGCAAGCTATCCGTGACACTGTCAAACAAAGAATCAGAATATCTGTGCATGCCTTAAGATATATTGCTTCGTTTACATATCTCGTGGCTGTGACTCGTCAACCGAGTGAACAAATGCACCCTAGTTTTCTAAATTTAAAGCATTTTTTGAAGGTAGCACGGTCTACATTTATTTGTCTATAGTTTTGTCCAGCCGTTTGCGTCAGGTACAAAGAAATATACTGAAGATTATCATGTAGCCTCTGCAAATGGTTGCTTTCAAGCAGGCTTTGCATGCTTGGCTTGTGCCTACAGGTATTGCACAATTCAAGACGCAGCAGCGTATGATAGAACAGTAGAATCGAGAGCAACTATGTGCACGAGCTAAATAAGTATTTTAACATGAGCGGACAGTAGGTGTTTTTTGCCACACACATGACCTCATTTAGAATGCCCATTGGTGACTGGGCTCATAGAAATGTAACTCAGCTGTGTAAAGGAAACAAGCTAACTGAACTTAAGGGTATCTTTAACTGCTACAAATATGCCTTGTTGAGGTGCTGCACATTTTCTTCCAGAATATTGCTGTCCGAGACATCATGTGAAGAGCGTCTACCACATCAGCATTTATATGGCTTGCCAAGTAACGTTTGGCCGAACCTTCCTTTTTTTCACATTTCGTTTTGCAGTAGACATCCTAGAATGTAAGCGCTGCTTCAGTGTGTGTGACTCATTGTTATGAATTGATTCTGGCATGTTTAACCTCACACTTCTATTTTTTTTCTTGCAGCAATGAGATGCTTCACATATGCCTGCGGTGACGTTCTGCTGCGCTAGCCTGATGGAAACACCAGCTGCGAAACTTGAGTTCTTCAGAATTGGAGAAGTTGCCCTTCTCTCACCAATGATGACACAGACTGCCCTATGCTAGAAATTCAAGATTGTTTTTCCACGGATGACGCAGAAAAGCTTTGATGTATTATGGTGTTTGTTTAGTGCTGGCTGTGGTGTGGCGAAGTCTACTTTTACGTGTGGTCACACGTCGCCTCATAAAAAGAACAATAAAGCATTTATTTTCCTTTCAATATTGTCCACTTTTTGTGTTAGAAGCACCCAAGCAGTGCTCTTCCAAGGAGCTCTCGCCATGTGTTAAGCGTGTGACAAGCATACTCGAGATAAATACTCATTTCCCCAAGGAGTAACTGGAAGCATGTGCAGTTGGTTTTCAGATAGTAACTGCAAACACGTGGGAGGAACGGTAAAGAGTAACTGTTGCTCTTAGAAGAGCAACTGGTGGGAGTAAGGGTTGGTCGGCAGGGAGCAACTGGTGGGAGTAATTGTTGGTCTGCAGGGAGGAACTGGAGGGAGTAACTGTTCATCCCCCGAAGGAGGAACTGAAAGGAGAGCAACGGTTCCTCCCTCTGCAGTTACTCCTTTTAGGAGAGTAATGGGAGTGGCAATGCAATTGCTCCATGAAAGGAGCAACCCCTATACCCCTGTTGCTCCGTTTTGGCTTAGAGTGTAGACCAGTGTGGAGCAGCTTTCCAAAAAGAATGATCCTCTTAGAGCAATCACGAGGAGGCATTTTTTGAGCGTAGATGTGCGGACTACGCTTGCAATTTCAGCCCTTATGGCCCACATTGATTTCAAAAACGCGGAAGAAACACACATTTATAATCGTTTGCTTGATCAATAACGTTATTGGGGGGATGTGCATGTTGCGCTCATTGGCACTTTGGTTTAAGTTTCACCGCTTAACTATGTTGAATTTCATTGCCCCCAAAACTGTTAGAGGCCGCTTTTTCTATATCTCAACGCAGCGATCTGTTCTTCGCGTGAAAAACTTCAGTCTCGAGATCTCCATTTCACATAACATCCTAACTACAATATTTAAACATTTATTAAATTTAACCTTCCTGAATAGTGTTCTTAATAATATGCTAAATCATCTGAAGCTGCCTAGCTATATAAAAAATTAATTGAGAAGGCAGAGTGGAAACAACTCATTTTCCTGTTTTTTTTTAAGTTTTCGACAAATTTATTATTACACGCGCTTTACTAAATGAGCAAAGCTGACACCGGGCTCATTTCAACCGATTCGCATAAATAGACATGTTGGTTCAGTATAATCTCATGAAACAATACTGTATTGCAAATAGTCATAAAAATACACACGCCACTTGAATCCAAACTATGGAAGGAAAAACTTCTGCGGAGAGCTAGGCCATGTTTGCAAGCAAAAATATATACGGATATAAAAAGAAGGGCAAAGCATGTGCTCGGAAACAGTAATGTTCATGAACGGTACCCTTAGCGACACCATTTGCACCTTGACCGTGCTGAGTCACGGCAGTGACGCAAGCTTGACCGAATACGTAAAGCCTTCTGTGACCTTAAACTGAGGAACACCAGCACGCATGATCGTGCCCTGGCACGTTCCGCGTAACCTCGATTCACTGTGGTTTCTCTACAGCGGGTTGGCCTTTTTCAGTGCTTTACGCATTTATTTGTCCGCTACCCGAAGAAATATTCGAAAGTGTGTGCTTTCTGCAGTACCAAGAATGCCGACTCTTTCGCCACTGACGAGAAATGATGGTAGCAGCACGGATTCGTTCGAACTGGCCATAAGGCGAACATCAGAATATGACTTCTCACCATCTGCCGCAATAGCGTATTGCTGCGCATTATCTAAAAACATTTAGCCCAATGTGACCAAAGCTTGTGCGCTCTGTTTGACATATGTAGCAGCTGCATATAAAACAAGAGAGAGAGAGAGAGAGAGAGAGAGAGTGAGAAAGAAAAGGCCGGGAGGTTAACCAGATATTAGCATCTGGTTTGCTACCCAGCACTGGGGGCGGGGAAGTAGGGGCAAGAAAGAGGGGGTAGATAGGGAGAAAAAAAAACAAAAAACGCACGCAAGCTCATAAAAAAAACGAAAACACACACAGGAAGGGCGTCCTAGCTACAACCGTTCAGTAAGGCCGGTCGATCGCAAAAAGTTTAGTAGCGCTTTCAGGGCCCTCTTCTGTGAAGTCGCATCCTGACGATACTGCAGAATTCCCTGCTCCGACAGAGGTTGATCATCTAATTTGTTGAGTTCCTTGCGAAGGCATAGTCGTTGTTTACTATACGCTAGGCACTCACAAAGAATATGTTGAATTGTTTCTTTTTTGCCACAGTGGCCACAGGCTGCGGTGTCGGCCATCCCAACGCGGAAAGCGTAGGCGTTGGTAAACGCAACGCCCAACCACAGCCTACATAACAGGGTCTGGTCTGCTCGGCAAAGCCTCGACGGGACTTGAAGACTTAGTGTAGGGTTAAGCGAGTTCAGTCAGGCATGCTTGAACTGTGGCTGATTCCTTTGTGATGTGGTTTGCTGGCGAACAAGCCTGCGGAGCTTTCGTGCAGCATCTGTCCTAGAAAGTGGTATACTCGCAGTTTTTGATCTTCTGTGTGGGCTGAGCGGGCAGCTTGATCGGCCCGTTCATTGCCGATGATTCCGCAGTGACTGGGCAACCACTGAAATGTAATTTGTAGCCCTTTCTCAGTCAGGTGGTGTATAACCTCTGCTATCTCTAGTACCAGCTGCTCATGTGGTCCACGGCGTAAGGCTGATAGTAGAGACAGCAGTGCTGCCTTCGAGTCGCAGAAAATAGTCCACTTGCGTGTAGGTTGATCAACTACAAACTGCAACGCGGCACGAAGTGCTGCCGATTCGGCTGCCGTTGATGTTGTTGCGTGAAATGTCTTGAATTTAATTGTCGTGGCCAACCTTGGTATTACTACTGCTCCTGTAGAGCTGTCCGGCTGAACCGATCCCTCAGTGTATATATGTGTGGAGTCTTGATATTTATCATACAAGAGAAGTAGTGTGAGCTTAATTGTTTGAGAGCCGGTGACGACAAATTGGCCTTTTTCTGGACGCCAGGTATGTTAATATTAATCATTGGTTGAGCGAGGCACCATGGCGGAGTCACAGGTCTAGCGGCAGGAGAGAACGACTCAGAGAAATTGGGAACGACTCAACATGTGCGGTCACTGTTTTGCAGTAAGATGTGCATGGTCGGACCACTGGTAGAGAGGCTAGGTGATGTCGAGAGGTTCGAGCAAGGTGTCGTATATGTGTCCTCAGCACTTCCACATTAATGTGGGTCTTGATAATGTTGTCCCTTGTGATGGCGATAGTTGCCGCTGTTGACGCACTTTGGGGCAAGCCTAAACATATCCGGAGTGCTTGAGCCTGGACACTTTGAAGCATTCGTATGCTTGTTTTACTTGCGTTGGTTAACACAGGTAGGCTGTACCGAAGGAATCCAAGGAAAAGAATCTTGTATAGTCGCAACATAGCAGTTGTGGACATTTCCCAGTTCTTTCCAGCGAAGAACTTGAACAAACGACAGATGTCTGTCAATCGCCTTTTCATGTATGATACATGTGAGCTCCATGAAAGA
The DNA here is from genome assembly GCF_043290135.1 of Rhipicephalus microplus. Lineage (NCBI taxonomy): Eukaryota > Metazoa > Arthropoda > Arachnida > Ixodida > Ixodidae > Rhipicephalus > Rhipicephalus microplus. Next base: position 428,148 of record NW_027464598.1, on the reverse strand, counting down.
CCTCTCTGTCAATTATAACACCTAGGAACTTGTATGATCGGAGGTGACGTATCCTTTCGCTGTTTATCAGAACGCTGTAGTTCTGCATTAGTTTGCGCGTAAATGCCACAAATGCACATTTCTCAGAGGAATTTTCCAGACCTCGTTGACGGAGGTAAATAGCAACTTGAGTGGCAGCTCTCTGAATTCGCGCTCGCAGCTGTAGACGTGTTACTGCAGACGTCCAAACGCAGATGTCGTCCGCGTACATTGACAATCTGACAGTACTAGGCAGATGCTCATTGAGAGCTATTAGCGTCAGGTTGAATAGTACAGGGCTACGTATGCCACCCTGGGGAACACCACGGTGGCTGTAATGTAGCGAAGTGTCACCATCCTCGGTTCTCACGAAAAAGAATCGCTCAGAGAGATAGCTGCGTAGCCACTGAAACATCCGACCACCCACTCCTACCTCTTTGAGAGCGGTGAGGACAGCTTCATGTGTGACGTTATCGTACGCCCCTTTAACATCAAGAAATACAGAAGCGCAGAGACGCTTACGGCCTTTTTCGTGTTGCACGTAGCTGACCAGGTCTATGACGCTATCAATTGATGACCGGCCACGGCGAAATCCTGTCGTAGCGTCCGGGTATATGTTGTGATGCTCCAGTAACCATTCTAGCCGTCCAAGTACCATCCTCTCTGTCACTTTGCCCAAGCGACTAGCCAGTGCAATCGGGCGGTATGATATGAGCACCAATGGTGACTTGCCAGGCTTCAGTAATGGAACCAAACGGCTGGTCTTCCAGTTAACTGGGAGGGTGCCCTCTCCCCACGCATCGTTGTATATCTCGAGGAGGGCAGTCCTCGCACACTCACCAAGGGGACACAGTGCTCTGTATAATATTCTATCAGGCCCGGGTGCTGATGTCCGTCTACACAAAGCCAGTGCTGCTTTAGGCTCATGAGTAGAAAAAAATTGGTCCATGTGGTGATCGTGTGATGTCGTGCCACCACGTGAGAGCGTGGAGATGTTGGGATCTGCGAGTTGACCAGATAAGTTGGCACAGAACTCTTCTGCCACGTCGACCTCCGATCTTTGTTGAGAGAGGGCTAGAGCCTTGAATGAAGACCGCTGAATGGGAGCTCTCCGGAGCCCTCTTATCGTCCTCCACAAGTGTGATAAAGGCTTGCGAGGATCTTACGAAGCGCAGAAGGCTGCCCAACGTTGTGACTCTAGCTTGTCTATGCGGCGTTGTATCTTCTTCTGAAGACGTCTAGCGATTCGTAAATCGTCGATTGCTTTCGTGCGTCGGTACTTTCGTTCCGCAAACCGTCGGAGAGCCCGAAGTCGTTCTAATTCCACATCAAATGCGGTTACTCTCGAAGAGCACGTGAGGGTGCACACTGTGTCTTGAACTGTGGACTTGATCACATCTTCTAAGTCAAATGAGGTGTTCTTTTGACAGCGTTCTTCCATGAGAGATTCAAACTTGGTCCAGTCCGCTCTTTGGATAGTTTCGCGTACCTTGCAAGGTGATAACCCTCTGATCCTGACATATGTGGGGATGTGGTCGCTCCCATGTGTTTCTATGTCCGCAAACCATCCGGCACATCTGACGAGACCTCGAGAAACAAAAGCCAAGTCAAGGCAACTGCTGTATCCAGGGCCACGTAAAAATGTTGCGGTGCCATCATTTAACAAGCACAGCTCGTTGTCTGAAGCAAACGTTATCAGACTTCTACCCTTTGCGCTGATCTTCGGTCTCCCCCATAGCGTATGGTGGGCGTTGAAGTCTCCGATGATCACCCATGAGCCAGGAGTGGATGATAGGATGTGTCCTAGTCTTTTGTGGTCAAATCTACTTGATGGCGACAGGTATGCACCGACAACAGTGACAATAAGACCATTTTTCTTCACTGTTAAGCATATATATTGGTTATCGTTGTCAGGTGGTACAGGCCGAAGAATGTAGGTCAGGTCACGTCGAATAAACAGCAGTACCTTGCTGTTTCCACTATAACAAGCCGACATAAAAGATTCGTATCCGGAGAGCCTGATAGCGCTCGATAAATTTGGCTCGCAGATGACGATGATGGGAAATATATTGGTGGAAACGAACCGACGGAAATCTGCAATGCGTGATTTCATTCCCCGTGCATTCCACTGAAAAATTGTTGCTTTTTTGACCTCTTCCCTGAAAGACAGTGGCTGGTGGGCCATTATCTACTCAAGAGCCGCCAGTACTGGACTCAGAGCGTCCAGCCCTTGAAGTGCACTTCTGGCTGACGTTGTGCGCATGTTGTTTAACACCGTGCGAATGGCATTAATTATGGGTCGTAGAAGAGCATTCACTTGCTTATCCAAGTTCCGCTGCTCCTCTGTTGTCGCAGCTTGCTCTGATGAATGCGGCTTCTGATGCGGTTCTTCCACAAGTTGCGTGCGCGTAAGTGGCGGCCACTCTTCAGTAGAGAGAGATCTACTTGTTTTTTTCTCTTCCATCGTCTGCGTTCGCCGCGGTGTACCCTGCAGTGGGCGCCGTTTCTAGATGTGTTGACTTACTTCTTGTAGTTGACTGTGTTCTTCGCGAATATCTTCGACGGTAACGTCGTCGTCTTCGCCGGACTTTTTCCGCGGCCTCTTTGTGGGTGGAGCTGTCTCGCACCATTTGTCTAAGAATAGTAAACTCCTTCTTTATGCGTGGACAGTCTTTGGAAGATGCACTGTGGGCACCTTGACAATAAGGGCACTTTAGTATGGTTGCGCTGCATTTGTCCTCGGTGTGTGGTTCTGAGCATCGGGGGCACACTTCAGAGTTCCTGCACGCTCCCTGCACATGGCCGATCTTCTGGCACTTATGACATCGCATAGGTTTTGGAATAAATGGTCGGACCTAGCGACGAAAGTTGCCAACCTTCACATGGGAGGGGAGACAGTCCCCTTTGAACGTGATTCTCACACAATGTGTGTTACCAAGGCGGCTGACATTCACAATGACGTTATCTTCATTTGCCGGTTTTATTAGCACTGAAAGATCCGAGTCTGGAATTTCAGTGGCGATGTCATAAATGACTCCTGTTGAAGTGGTGCTATCAGCTGGTATTATAGACTTGACATTGATGTTACCCAGTTGCGTTACTTTCTGAAGCGCGTTTAGCGCACGTTGGTTCAGCACATCGATTGCCAAGATGTTCCTTCTTGCGTTTAGACGTACTTCTTTGATCTGATTTGGCGTAATATTCTCGAGATACACAGAGAGCGCTTGCCTGTTCAGCCCACGTAGACTGTCGGTAGCCTTCAGCGGCACAAACAGGATAGAGTGAGGCCATCACTGAGGGGCAGTTTTCACGGTGGTCGTGCTTGATGCCGAAGATGCATTGACGATCCGTCGTTTAGCCTTGCGGTACAGGACGGGTTGGAAGCCGTCATCCGAGGACTCGTCGCTTGATGCGGAGTACAGCTCAGTGTCCTCACTCCCACTGGACGCGTTTCCTCGCTTCCTCAAAGCAGTCCCCGCGGTCGAACCGGACTCGGACGGTGCCCCGTGAGGTTGAACATTCATCACTATGATATATGGGGCGATAGACCCCACAACTGCGGCGAAAAATCCAGAAAAGCACAAAGACAAGCAAGGTGTGTTCCGTTTGTTTGTTTGTTTGTATCCTCTAATTCATGGCTCGTTCCGTAAACGAATCACTTCGTCTTCCTCCCCCCCTTTAAAAAATGCAATAGGAGCGCTAACGACAACCGCAAGGCTCTGGCCACGAAGCCTGCAGCATGCTGCACGCGCCTGTGTTATTATCACGTGCATCGCGCCACTTCGGAGTTTGAGATTGGCCCTTGCGCTCGCAGCGCTAGTTGGCCTGTTCATGCCAGCGTATGCGTCAGCCATGGCAGGTACGTGACAAGCGTGACAAGTGAACGGTGTACAGAAGCCCGCCCCGCCCTCTGGTGTGAAGACACCGATAGGACAAGGCTCAATTGTTTTGTGCTTCGCTCGTTGTGGTGCAGGTCAACGCAAAAGCAAAACTAGTCGCGCCTCGCAGGGGCGCATTTGTCATTTTTTATCCAGTCTTTTATTTGCTGTGTGCTGCAACAGCCACTATTCTTGTTGTAAAGGCAAGAGCGGGTAGACGCCATGTTTTTACTTAATTGCGTTGCCATTCGCCGACGCAAAATTGCTCGCAAAAGTTGAACAAAAGAAGCTCAATTATATGCTGTTGTTTTGTTCAGATAATCAATAGTTAATGCTGAATATATGCTCGCAGAATAGAAGCGTTGCCATGGTACCTGTTTATTCTTTCGCGAGTAGCTTCACTTGCTTTTAAATGTATCGTTCACGGAAGGGTCTACCTAATGATAGTTCGGGCAGAGCGCCACTGGATGGGTCAACCACGTATTCACAGAAAAGAATAGCAAAACAGAATAGAACAATGGTGTTGATCTTGTCTTGAGGTCTTATTACATACACCTCGGACGTAAGGAACAACCTCTCGTTCAGTGGTGAGCCTTTTTGCTCGCGTAGGTAAACATCTTGAATATTAGACGCAACTCCTTGGCACTCCTTACTTGACACACACACACACACACACACACACACACACACATACACACACACACACACACACACACACACACACACACCTATTGACGAGCACACTCCTCGAACATCGTCTAGCGAGTCTGCAACTCTGAATGCGTGTATGAATGGGGGAATGCCAAGTCGCACCTACTTTTGAAGATGGTATATCATCAGCTAGTTCGACAGCAAGTTCTAGTGTATATATGGTTTCTTGAGGGTTGCAAGGATGATTGTAAAAAGAGCCTGTCACGATGATACATGGCATCACGCCTGAAAAGGCAGTAAAGTGTACGCATCGGTTCGTCGAGAACATTGCTGAGAGGGGACCACCTCTCCTGCTCTCCTCCAGCTCGTCCCCCTCATTTCTCGTGTTCGCTGTAGAATGGCAAGAAATAACCCCCCTTTCCCCACCCGCCACACACACACGCAAGTTAACACAAATAAAAAAAAAGAAAAGCAACTCAAGGAGCAAGCGAGAAAGCTGGCACGATCGAGGAGCACCCTACCGGACGTTCGTGTGGGGTCCTCTGGGCGCTATACGCATCGAAGCATGTAGAATGGGGGGGGGGGGAGTTGTAGTGAGGATTTACGGTTAGTTTTTTGCCAGAACAGGACATCCCAAAGGGCAGCAGCCCGCCTACGGAGACGCCGTGTGCCCCTCGCCCCACCGTGTACAGATGGGAGAGTAGACGAGCGGCACGAGTCCCCCCCCCCCCTTTTTTTTTTCAGTTGAGTGGCGGCACGGACGCTCTGTGGTCTCCTAGTTGGGTGGACCCCCCGTCCCGTCTCGCTGTGAGACAAGTGCCCATTGTGCGGTGGCGTCGACCGCTTTATATACGCGTGCACCCAAGTCACGAAGCCAAAGACGGCGCCGTTCTTTTCGCGCTCTGTGGTTTCTCGGCAAGTAGATTGGGTGGAAGGTGGAGTGCTCATGCGCGAACGAGAAATCTACCTTCCCGCTTCTTGTAGCTTCATGTAGAAGTTGTGAAGAAATCTTACGTATCGTATACTTAAATTTCACTGTATTTCACGAGCTATGGTTACTGTAAAAGCAAAGTGGTAGTACGTGTTTCTATCAAGCAGTTCGCAGCGGTGGTGCAGCGGTTACAGTGGCTGGTTGCTCACCTAAAGGTTGCGGGCTCAATTCCAGCTGCGACGGTCGTATTTCTGTGGAGGTGAGAAGGTAGATGCTCGTGTACTGTGCGATGTCAGTGCGCAATAAAGAGGACCTGGTCGGTCCTGACCAATCGGTCCTGAGTAGGTCGGTCATGACCAGTCTACTCAGAGACCAGATTTCGTGAGCCCTTTACTACGACGTCTCTCGTAATCACATCGCAGTTCTGAATAGCAAAACCCAAATAATATTATTTCTAAGAAGTAGTGGTGAACACCAATAATGATAGAGTACAACGTCATTCGAAGTGTGCAGTACTGGTACTTGTTTGATACGAAGATTGCAAATCATGAGGATTTTTTTTTTCAGATGATCGGGCAACGATTAGCCACTGCCACGGAGACAACGTGTATAAATTACAACTATAGATCTTTCGACTTCGCTGTCTAGAGAAAGAGGGAACGCAGCGAAAACGGCGACGCCAATCAGACTATGGGCAGTATGCTACCCTACAAGTGAAAGGAGGACGGAAAAAACGGAATAGTCATCAAGTAGGGTGATAGCGGATGCCCAATCTGAAGAACTCAGTGAGCACGCTTTGCAAACCCGAAGAGCACGCACGACGTCTTGCCTGCGAATACGGTAGCTGATATAACGTTAACGTGAGGAGCCGGTTAAGTTGCGTAATTCAGTACTTGGTATGTTTCACGTCTGCACGCATTCGTAAAACGTGGCGCTTTACAGCTAACGGCTGCTATACAGCTTTCTTGCGCTGTAAAATTAGGTAAAGCCTAAAGACGGCAAGGAGCATCCCTCATAATGGGCATGAACAGGGAACACGCGCACGCGAATAACTTCCGAGTCCTCGCGACTAGTTGCGCGCACGTCACACGTCTTCGAATGAAACCTTCAGCACTGAGCAAGCTCCGATGCTTTTTTCTCTGCATTTCTGTTTACAGCTGCTCGCCTTATATATTTATTTATTTCGTAATACTATCCGGGCCAAAGGCATTGTGGAGAGGGTGTGAAACACAATTTTTAGTCATACAATGTTAGCTAATAATAACAAATAAATAAATGACAAACAATAAAGAACAAAATATAAGCATTGTGTACAAACAGAACAAGTAAGTGTGTTTATAAAATGCTAGTAAGCGCAGAACAAAACAAGTGATGATCAGTCAAGATGTCCACAGATCCTGAAAGGCGGTTCAAGTGTACTGATGTTCTTGGAATAAATGAATCGCTGCAGATTAATGCGAACTATAGCTTCCTAGTTTAAGATCCTGCCACAGCGATGCAGACTTACTTTTGTCATGGCGAATTTTTTGTGAATGAATCATCCCAAAATTATAAAATGACTCACGTTCTGTAAGACTCTTTCATCACAAATAACTAAATAAGTACAATGTTCAATATAATGTTCAATATAATCAATAATTCTCAATCTCTCTATAAGCTGAAAACTTTTTCTTTAGTGCAGAGCATTTCTTAGTCGCATGATGTCACGCTTGGCGTCGGCGGCAGCGCCGTTCGCACTGCGCATGCTCGCATCTCGTGCGGGCTCAGGAAGGCACCCTCAGAACTATCGCTTTCCTCTCCCTCTCTCGCCTCGCAAAGCCGAAACTGGCAGAGTCTGCGATAGTAAAAACAAATTAAAAAAAAAACGACGGCTTGTGCTCCATAACCGGTCACTGTAGGCACTGAATCGCGCGTTAGAAATTAAGTCATGGGCGCTTTTACACAGTGCAAGTAAAAAGTTGATATAATACAGAAAGAGGTCCCAAAGTAAAAACTGTCAGTGGGACCTCCTGTGTATTTATGTATAAAAATATAGAACAAAGATTGGCAACTAAAAAAAACAGCAAACAAATAAAACAAAATGAACGTAATGAAAATTATTATTGAAAGTTATGGTAGTTCTAGATATTTACATGTAAGTGATAAAACAGGAGATAACTAATTGGATTAAATGACTATAACATAACACATACATATCACTAACTACTACAGTGTCACTTCAGAACCTATACACGTACACATAAATGCATATAACCGTATTTAAACACACACATATATATATACACATACATATATATTCAGATGTCGCATGTAGTTAGTAAGAACTGTTTTAGATGCTGCCAGAAACAATGTAATGAGGGGCTTGATTTAATAATTGATGGTAGACAGTTCCAGAAGGAAATTGCAGAAAACAAGGCTGTCATTTTGCCGTAGTTAGTGGTTACTTTTGGAAGCAGAAGGTTACTATTTTCAGAAAACCGTGTGTTATTAGTATTGTGGAGATGTGTGAGGGGAAGTATGTCAGTGGGAATGTCACCGACTCTACTTCTGAATAATAAAATTCCAAGTTCAATTTGAAAGGTGGAAATGAACGGTAGAATTTCCAGAGTGCTAAAGATGGGTGCTGCTGATGCTGTCTAGGAACTATGTGTGATAATTCGGACTGCTCTTTTCTGAAGGTGAATGAGAGATGTTAGGTGTGTGGCGTAGGTGTTGGCCTAGGATGAAATGCAGTAGGTTAGGTGACTGTTAATGAAAGCATAGTAAAGTGATTTTAGAATGTGTTGCTGAAAACAATGCCTTGTGCGAATGAGTATGCGGATGCCAAAAGCAGTCTTCTTGGTGATGGAATTACTCGGCTTTCACTTCGTCTTCGTTGTCGTAAGCCTTCTGTCGCTTCTGGGGTGTTTCCACAGTTTCCGTTGCCTTTCCCGTTTGCTACTTTAGGGCTAACGATTGCCTCCTTTTTTTAACTGACCAGTGGTGAGCAACAAGACTTCCCCCATGTATGTGATAACTTTCTGATAGACCGCGAATGTTTCCGTGACAAATACCCGTTTGTTGTGCTAAATGTTGGCGTATTCATCGTTAGGGGACCAGTGGTAAGCCTGCATTGGGGTTTATCCAATTTATTTGGCACATAACTGATAGGAGGCGCTGGACAGGCCACACAGTCTAGACAGTCCAAATTACTGCTGCCTTAAACAGCTTGTCTGTCAATAGCTTACTCACCCTTGCAACCATTTATGGGACCAGGTGCAACGAGAGACGTAACAAGAGAAAAGTAAAATCAAATCAAGTCAGCCCCTCTTCGCTTCGTTATGAACAGGATACACATACATATTGCAAGGACAACAAAATAAAGTCAATTTGCCAGCTGCGTGCTTTCTTTATTCATTCTTTTTCGCATTATTCACGGAAGCATCATAAGCAAGTTGTCGAATATAGGGGCCTAAAAAGCTTGGAAGCCCTTTGCGTGTGGGCGCTTTGGGTGAAGCAGCAGCGAATAGAGTCTGCAGCGCTTCGGACGCTCCCCCTATCTATGTCACTCTAGTCTTAGCCGAGAGCCGTCCCTTCAGTGGGTGCCGTCACATTTGTCTGACCCAAAACTTCTGTGGGCAGGCTTCAGGGCTCCCGCTAAATTAGAAAAATAGCGTCCCAGACCTTAAACCCATAATCGATTTGGGTTCTGGATTGCGGACGCTATTTTTTTTGCACATGTGCAAAACCTAAACTTGGTCTGGGTTTTGTGCATGTGCAGTGGCTTTGACGCTACTTCTTTCGAAAACGTCCTATCGTGGCGGCCGCACTGCGGCCCACGTTATGGTTCTGCAAAAGGCGTTCCTTTCGAAGGTGGCAGCTAAAACGAGGGTACGTTTTCGCACACCTCGACACGTGCATTTCCTTTTTTCTTTCTCGTCTATTGCAACGTCCTGTCGCGAAACCGAGGGCGGAGATAAGACAAAAAAAAAGAACTCTGGGAAAGTAAGGGAGCCCCGCGCGAGTCGGGGGCCTCCCCATAAGCTCGCTTGCGGCAGCGAGCTATACGCGTTAACGTTCGGCCCCTACATGTTCCTCGAGCCGCCATGGCGAGGGCTCCCTGCCGGCCACTTTTTCATGCAGCTTGTAATCGTTTGTTACGCTCCACGTGGGTGGCATCTCCGAGTGCGTGTGGTTGTTTTGTTCCCTCTGTTTTCACCTCTGTTTCAGAAGCTTATAGTGGGCTTACCACAGCGAAAGCGGTCCGAACACGAAACTTCGAAGAAAGCAACCCTGCCTCGCACATTAATAATGCCTCTCTGTCACCAACTTCGCAGAAAACTAGGCAATGTGGAAGCTTGCCATTCTCAAAAATGCCGGGTGAGTCAGAAGTATACAGCTACCGAGTTTGTACAAGTTGGTCACGAAGTGATGTTGGCGATTAATATTTATCAGCTTGCGAGATCTGGGGTATATACAAATAGACTAAAAATACAGAATAAAAGGTTGAGCAACGCACATTTTAAAGTCCCTTGCGTGTCAGGTATGAGAAAAGTTGACTGTACGCATTGTTTTTCCCTCTCGTTTAGAGCTCGAACAAAGACCTGGCTTGAAGATTGCCCGTATGTATATGTCCTAGGGAAGCAAAATCGGCACTGCTGGTCGCGCTAGCTCGGCTAGTAGAAACAAGCTGAGAACGAACAACTAAAAATGTCAATACTTTTGTCTCAAAACTACCTTTTCACATCGGTTTTAGTTTCAGTTTAGTATCCTACCACCCGGTTCTTGGAATATACCCCTTTGTGGGTGAGCGCCATCCAGGTCATCATCATCATCATCATCATCATCATGATTATCATCATCAAGAACAGTGGGCTTGCAGCAAGGGTGCTGTCTCTTGTTTGTATTTTTTTACAATTTACCGTTTCTTTAGGTCAGCCCAAAAACTAAACTCTCAACGCCGGATTTGCCAACACATTCATTATTATTTGATCGACTACTTCAGACAACATCAATATTCCTAACATTACTGAATGCACTTATGACGGCTACATATAAGACCCTCTCAGCGAATGCATGTGTTGTGAGCAGCGTCATAGTTATTTCACCGGGCTTTTAGTGTTGTATGAACCAGTGTATAAATATAAACACAAAAAATGTTTCATGCCGCAGTACATGAATACTTCAGTGGCGTATATGAGTCACAGATACGAGGTTGACAAAGTGAACGCTAACGAAAGTGAAAAATAACTATCTCAGAAATTTGCACAGCCAGAAACCACACCTATACGATCTCGTGGATCATGATGATAATCGCCCGGCATTCTTCCAACTAAGCTACCAAACGCCCTTTTTATTGTTTACGTTACTGTCTAAGCTATCTAGTCGCATGCAAAACACTCCACAAACACGCCTTCTGTAGCTTGGATATTTTTTTAGCGAATGGGGCTCTGCGTTGGGTCCAGCAAGAGGGCATGGGTTCCTGCCTCGTCAATGAGCGGTAAAGTGAAGTAATGTGCCTTGACATTTATTAGCGGCTATAGGGAACGATTCGGTGGCGACGCAGTTGAAGCTTGGTCTGGTTAAAGTATATAAGGTCATGGTTAAAGCGTCTCGATCACAGCTAGGAGCACCCGGGGCATTGCCGCCTGAGAGTTGCCTGTCTCTGTTTACAATTACAGGTGCTGGATGGCTTCCGGTTCTGTGTGCCGGCGTATACCCCAGCAGTATTGAGGAGGAACTGAAGGTCTAACGAGGAGACCATTCATTTTCAAAATATTTTTCCCTGTTTCCAGTCATATATTTCAAATACTCTTTCTTTTAAGCTAGATGTAACATTATAAGAGCTCGTCCTTCGCATTGAGCACCTTCCTTTTACCTGAAAGCAGAGAAAGTGCTTTTTTTACTGCAGTAAAAATTAAAACACAATATTCATGCTTCGGCGTTAGAGAGTAATAAATTAAGTGAACGTAAGTTTCTTGGGTAGCCGTACATGCTGCTGCTATTACTACGTTGAAACTGACCTAAAAGGCGAAACGCAGTTACGTTCTTTGCATTACGATTCATACTAGCGTGTGACAGTTTGTCCTAGTGTTGCAGTTTCCACGAGCGCGAACGGTGTATCTCCGCAGCCGACTTATCTCAGGGGGATAACACCAATGCATCGAATTGCTGCAACAAGCGCTGCGCAAAGGCGATGATATCGACGGGCCAATTTCAAGCCTTGGTGGACCGAGGCAGAGGCCACCGGTACGCAATATTATACTCTGCCCGTTCGCGGCTCAAGCTGTGAACGTCGGCCTTCTGTGTCGCTGAAGTGCAGTGTTGTGTATGCTTGAGCATTGGCGCCGGTTACCCCTTTACGGGGGAACGCAAATCGTGCCGTTGGTCTCCGTAAATGTCGACGCTTTGAAGAAGATAATATTGAGTACCAGCGTTTATTGTGCGCTTGTTGTTGCCATTTTACAGCGCAGGATTCGCGATACGCTTTGCGCGAATGTGTTAACTACTTGCGCTATACCACAATGGTTAAATCTTACTTAGGGTAAATGGGCCAGCATTTATAGTTCCGCATTGTTTCACCAGTTTGCAAAGTATTTGTGTGTGTGTGTGTGAAAGAAATCCTATTCTGCGAGGTTTCGACGCGATCTGTGTATCTCAGAGTATCATTAGCCCGAACAAAGGTAAGTTGACGAGAGGGGGTGAATTCCGAACCCTTAAGAATTTTCAAGTTCGCATGTCGATATTTACATAGGCGTGTCGTATACCAAGGTGGCGATGGAAAAGGCGTTGACTCACGTTATTTTCTAGTTTACTATATATATATATATATATATATATATATATATATATATATATATATATATATATATATATATATATATATATATGTATGTATATATATATATATATATATATATATATATATATATATATATATATATATATATATATATATATATATATATATATATATATATATCATCACCCTGACTACATCCACTGCAGGACAAAGGTCTCTCCCATGTTCCGCCAGTTAACCCGGTCCTGTGCTTGCTGCTGCCAATTTATACCCGCAAACTTCTTAATCTCATCTTTCCACCTAACCTTCTGTCTCCCCCTAACCCGCTCCCCTTCTCTGGGAATCCAGTCAGTTACCCTTAATGACCAGCGGTTATCCTGTCTACGCGCTACATGCCCGGCCCATGTCCATTTCCTCTTCTTTATTTCAACTATAATATCCTTAACCCCCGTTTGTCCCCTAATCCACTCTGCTCTCTTCTTGTATCTTAAGGTTACACCTACCATTTTTCTTTCCATTTCTCGCTGCGTCGTCCTCAAATTAAGCTGAACCCTCTGTGTAAGTCTCCGCGTTTCTGCTCCGTAGCTAAGCACCGGCAAGATACAGCTGTTATATACCTTCCTCTTGAGAGATAGTGGCAATCTACCTGTCATAGTTTGAGAGTGCTTGCCGAATGTGCTTCCTCCCCATTCTTATTCTTCTAGTTACTTCAATCTCGTGGTTCAGCTCTGCGGTTATTACCTGCCCTAAGTAGACATAGTCTTTTACAACTTCAAGTGCACTATTACCTATCTCGAAGCGCTGCTCCTCCGAGGTTGTTGTACATTACTTTCGTTTTCTGCAGACTAATTTTAAGACCCACCTTTCCGCTCTCCTTGTCTAACTCCGTAATCATGAGTTGCAATTCGTCCCCTGAGTTACTCAACAATGCAATTTCATCATATATATATGAATCGTGTATATAGACAATGACACAAACTCACGGCACGAATGACATAAATTGTAGTAGAACTCCGGGAAGAAATTTCTGGTGATAGCCCTGTCGCGTACGTTTTCTGCGACGATAACTCGTCGCGATTTCACTGGACGATTTTTGCAATACACTCCAGAATCTTTCATTCGCTTCCCAGATTTTCCGTGGTTCTATTGGCCACACAGGTACAGTTGATGCGAAATAAAAACAATAAGACGTGCATCTCACACTCTTTCAGGCTTTCACAGCAGCCTTTACCCGCAAGAATAGAAAACGTTCCGCTACGCCACCGGGCTAGCGTGACCGACCGGCATGCCGCTGGTCATTAGGAGCGCAAATGGCGTTTCAGCACTATTCTTACTGGGTGTTTTTTTTCTTTTTAGCATTTGCTCTCAGTCTCTGCTAAAAATGTAAACTGGCATACTGAACAATACTGAAAGGTTAGGCACCCCATCGAACGCCAGCCGACGCGCGCGCGGATAAACGTACGAAACGGGACCCCTATTTGCATTTAATGTATGCTGACCAAGCACCAAAGCCTACAGTGAATTACCATAACACAGTCTTGCAACGGCGAGGTTAAATTTCGGGGCGAGTCAAACGCTATAGAAAAAGAGAGTTTCCTTAGAAGCTCAAAAACAAAAACTGAATTAGAGCAAAATTCGAAAAGCGCTTTCGACAAGCGGGAATGTGAACATTTCAACCGAAAAACACCGGATGTATTGTAAAACTGTGTACGCTAAACGCAGCTGACTGGAACGATCTCTGAGCGAGAAATATTGGCCGAACAGTGGGTATTTGTACTCTTCGTGTCGTCCACCCACTCTACTGTGTGCTCATATAATAATAATAATAATAATAATAATAATAATAATAATAATAATAATAATAGTAATAATAATAATAACAATTATAATAATAATAATAAAATAATAATAATAATAATAATAATAATAATAATAATAATAATAATAATAATAATAATAATTATAATAATAATAATAATAATAATAATAATAATAATAATAATAATAATAATAATAATAATAATAATAATAATAATAATAATAATAATAATAATAATAATAATAATAATAATGTAGAACTTATGCCACTATGTTAAGTTGGTTAATACTAATTATTGTATAAGCTTTCAAAATTAACAGTACACCAGCAATACGATCCTACCAACCAAGGTTGCATGGCAGGCCTATTGGTTATCTATGAAGTATCTAATATATAACGCATCTAGTACACATCTCTGTACCATCCGGGATGCGATACACAACAGATACAATTCTATCACTACCATGCAACGTGGTACCAATACTGGCTAAGGTACTCAGCTGCTGCCCCGCAGGTCACGGTATCGAATCCCGGCTGTGGCGGCTGCGTTTGCGGTGGAGGCGAAAACGCTGTAGGACCATGTGCTCTGATTTGGCTGCACGGTGAAGAACCCCAGGCGGTCTAAATTTCCGAAGCCCTTCAATATGGCGCTTATAATTGTCATTGGTGGTTTTGTGCCGTTAAACTCCCCCATATCAATCAATCAATCATCAATCGCATTTTTAACGTATTAGGAATTATTAGTAAGTCCTTACGTAACAACTAGCTGTACTAATGATACTTCTTTCACGCTGGCTCAATAAATGCTTGCAGGAGTACATCACGTATATGTAACATACCACCTGCACTTCACCTGTTCATCTTATGATTATCCTACCACCTGCAGAAGAGAGTTTTAGGCGAAGCTTTTCCACGCAGTTCAACTGGAATTCACATCAGTGGACGAATCGCACCTTTATGTCTGGCCGTTCTCAATGTCCTTCATCTGGACTATTTGTGTATCCTAGATACGAAAAGTATTAACATCTATGGTTTACCGTTCAAAATTCACAATATGTCAATAAGGCAAGCCTGTGTGGCCGGTTACGGAAATCATTTACGTGCGTTTAAACTGAATACAGAGCATGACCCTCTAGCATTTCCCCAATATTGGCCCATGATTTTCGGGGTCAGCAGCCGGGCACCGCAAGCGCCTTCCACCGCAGTAAAATAGTCGTCTAGGAATAATTTACGTTGCTGTCTGAGAATTCACTTTCGGGGGGTGTTAGCGAGCCCTGGCGAGGATGTAGAAATACCTGTACTCATTCATTTTAGGATACAGCGTGCGCATATAATTCTACAAAGAGAAGCACGTTACATTTACCTACTTCTAAACACGCATACACCTCACCTGAAAGTGAGCACTGTGAGGGGCCGGTACGATTTGTGGCTTCGAGGATCCGCCATTGGTCGGCCCCAGAAATCGTTTATCCAAAGCGACGACGACGACGTCGACGACGAAGCTACTGCATGCCGTCTACTCTCGCCGGTGACGTCGGGGTTGCCAACGACGGCCACCATGTCGTCGTGCACGAAATCACCATCCAGCGAGTTCACGTAACACAGCACCGCCACAACACCGGCACACAACGCGGGCATCCACGTGGTTAAGGGCCTACGTGCCGTGCCGCACACCGGTTCATCGGCGGCACCAACTGCCTTGTCGCGTCTCTTTTGCGACTGTTGTTGCGTGAGGCGCGGACGTCTTTGGCAGTTGAATGATGACTGCCGCTGCTGGCGGTTGTCGTCCTGAACTGGTACCGCACTCGAACTGGCCGCACGTAGTCTCGTAGAAAATATAAAGTAAGAACGCATCCTCGCGATTACAGAAGCACATA
Organism: Rhipicephalus microplus; assembly: GCF_043290135.1. NCBI lineage: Eukaryota > Metazoa > Arthropoda > Arachnida > Ixodida > Ixodidae > Rhipicephalus > Rhipicephalus microplus. Next base: position 412,193 of record NW_027464598.1, on the reverse strand, counting down.
GGGCGCCCAGCGACCCAGTCAGCGCACGCAGAGTGTCCGCAGTGCTCGTTGTTTTACTGCGACAACGTTTGTGCCATGTGTACGGACGGCCGCATTTCCGATCGCCGTCAGAGTAATCCGAAAGCGCCGTCGCGGTGGACGCACTTGCAGATGACTCTAGGTAGGCGTGAAGCAGGGACGATTGCGCACCTCCGCTCAACCAGCCCCCTACAGCCATCTTCGGGATCCACACAACCAAAGCCACACAACACAATCAAAACAGGCACGCTGTCGTCGCACTATTATTTCAAACAATACACTTGGACGGCGCTAGAGCAGTCGATAAACTACACAGGCGCGCACACAAACAAAGCGAAAACGTGGTGGGAAGATTCGTCACTTTCCGAAGCACGTGGTAGCATCGGACAGCTTACTCCTGGCCGGCGAAGAGACTCGATGCCTATGTCCACTCACAATGGTCTTGTGCGACACTGTCAGTGACACAGCGTGGTAATCCTCGGTAAATCCGTTCCAGAGATGCGATTGTCGGTCGGTACAGCAAATAAATGGTGGTAGACACCTTCGGTCCGTTTCCGTTTGGGGATGCGAACGCCTGACGACACATGCTTATCACAACAAGAAAACGAAGTGCACCGTGAGTAAAAGTTTAGAAGAGACTAAAAGAAAATCAAACAAAACGTAAACCTACTTGAATACTACTGGTACATCCTTTGGAACGCATGTCCCCGTGGACCCCTAAACGTTAGTTGAGCCGCACTGAAAGATACACGACATTTTCCGGTGCTCGCACCTGCACCCGAGCTCATCTGAATCTACATCTTCCCTTCTCAGAAAAGTATGCACAACACCAAATCCATTCTCCTTATCCGCCGACGGGACTGCGCATTGCAAAATTTTTATGTGACGATCCCAGGCGCTGGCTTGGATTAAAATGAAGGATTCACAGTAAGCTGAGAGCACACGGCGCAACGAAACCCGAATTAGATTCGCGCGCGCGGTTGCAGAGCCGCGCGAGACCACCCTCGCTCAGAGCGTCCGGCGCACAAGGCACCCAGCAGAAAGGACTCACACGAACTGGACGTCCCTGCGAAACGGGAGACCCCTGGCGTGGATCCGCGCAAGCTCAATGGAGGACTGGTGCTGGCCCGTTCGATGCGTCCCGTGGGAACTGCTGCCATCTACCGGTTGGCGCAGATGTTATGGGTTGGGGGTGCCGTGAAAACTCATCTTTTCGGAGCAGGGATTTGAGCCGCTGTTGTAAAGACCTCGTTCGAAGTAGGGCTGTGCTAATATTCGAAACTTCGTAAGTTGAACAGTTCGTGGTATATCCGATTCGGAAAGCACATTTATTATGCGATATACTCGGACACCTCTAGACTTCATGGCAAATAATGAAATCTGTACAGTATGCTTCATACGTGTGATAAATTGTGCCAACTTTGGTGTCCTGATATGCAAATTACTTTCCCTTGCCACCCCCCCACCACTCGCTCTCTCTCTCCATCCCATGCAATTACGCTTCTGCAACTGCAGAACTTCCAACTGGCGTGGCCACAGCATCGCGTCCAGCTTGTCATCGAGCAGTACAGAGATGGTTATACTAAAGGAAATAATCGAAATGGAGAGTCATTTGAAAACTTGATAGAAATGTCTGAAAATAATGAACCCCAGTGTTATTGCAGGTTATTATGTGGTAAAACACCTGCAGTGAACAATGTGCTGCTCAGTTGTCATTGTTTCTCTTATTTGAGAGAACATGCATAGAAAGTCAAATTGGGATTAGCGGATAAGTACATCAGCCAGAAGTAGTGCGGATAGCTGATTTCATTGGCTGTAAGAACGGCACACTTTTTCTAGAAAATTACCAAGCAGCTATTCATCTTTCATTACAGCATTAAATCAACAGCATATGTGGTAGAAGTAATGTAGTGCAATCAATAGAAGGATGAATAAAACTTTATGGAATGCCCGGCAAGGCTTAACGCCATGTTGGTTTGGTCTCCTTGCCTCCTTCGGGCAAACGCGAATGCCTTGCCTCAACTCCCCGTCGCGGGCTTGCTGGAGTGCTAACGTATACATGGATGTGAGCTATCCAGAATGGCTGCGCAATTCGACAACAGGGTCCTGTAAATAATTTACTGTCTTGTAAATAATTTACCAACTTGACGACAGATTCCTGTAAATTAATTACTCTAGAAAAACTTACTTATTGATGTCTGGTTGACGAAAAATAAATATTTTAGCGAAATTCAGTTGTTCTATTTCTTGCTGACTTTGTAGCAAATACATTTCCGAGATTACACTAATTAAGGTATTAGCTTGATACAATGCCTTTATTAAAGTGAGTAATTTGAGACTTTCTCAGTTACCTCTTACTACGATGTAGTATGCCCGCTATTTCTTTTTTAGGGATAAGCAAATTGGTGAAAAAAGGAAACAATAAAAGACGAGTTATGGGATGGCACAGCATCAAGTTTGGAAAGCTGAACAAAGATTTCGGGAATTTCCCAGCATAAGCACTGTTAATAAATAAGAGATGAATACATGAACAGGTGATCAACTGAGCGCACCACACTTTAGATAAATTGTCATGATTAAGGGTAATGTTAATGTAACACCATTTCTTTAGCCGGAATACATCTCTAACACAACATAATTACTCTTAAGGAGTAATACTGCCATCTCTCTACTGTACTAGGGGAAGGCGCAGAACCTGGACAGCCAGGGGTGCCGCAAAAGCTCGCTGAATATGCATGAATTACGGCACGCTCGCTAGGCCGGCTCTGTAGCGGTGTTTGCGTTCGAGAAATATCTGCGAGGTCTCCAGCAAGTGCCAGCCTCCTGTAGCTAGGGCACCGTTAAAGCTGTATTTCGCTCGCTGTATTCGCGCAAATCGACACGCTCGACGTTCATAATGGATGCAGGGTTGTCGTTGGATGGAATTGAAAAGACGCCAGAACTCGAGCTGAATGTATACGCAAAGTAGCAATGTCAGTTAATATCATCGTCAAATTTGTACCCAGATCAAACAGCAGTGCTATTGTGAACACAGTCCTTACTACTGAAGGTTAAATTAATCTATTTCGAATAAGTAAGAGAAGAGATTTAAAAGCAGTTAGGAATTAGTCAAGGCGCCAACAGAAAATTTTCTGTGCCAAACGAGTAAAAACGTAGCCAATTTCGCGCAAAGTAGACACCAATGGCCGCCCTGATCAGATGTAACCTGCCTTGCGGAATGAAAACAAGGAACGTCTATACAGAGTAAATATTATGAAAATACCAAACAAGTAAGAATGACAGCAAAAAAGGACAATATAAATATGGACATTCATAGTTACTGATAGATAGATAGATAGATAGATAAATTGATTGATTGATATGTGGGGTTTAACGTCCCAAAACCTCCATATGAGAGACGCCGTAGTGGAGAGCTTCGGAAATTTCAACCACCTGGGATTCTTTAACGTGCACCCTTATCTGAGAACACGGGCCTACAATATTTCCGCCTCCAGGGCATTCATAGTTAGAGAAATATATACCGAATATATTGCTGTTCGAGATTACGGAACAGATGCTGTTTATGTTTCTGCTTCACATAATTCTTACATTCGAAACAGCACTTCTATAGACCCTTTTTCATAGTTTACAAGTACACTTATCTTCATTGCATGTTTAAACAAGTAATGGCGGCACCTGCTGTGCCTTAAGCGGAGACGCGGTCCTAGTTTACCATGCTGGACATGTTGAACATGTTTATTATGAGTGTTTGTATGACAGGCAACTCACCATTGTCTACGTCATTGCGTATGCAAACCGCACTTGATCAGGATATTTTCACTAAATGACAAACCGTCTTTAGTTGCTGAAACATTATAGCACAAAGCTAACTTTACACTTTTGAAGAGGGTCGATTGGTGTATTTAAAACAGCGAATTGCTTCGTGGGTTCGTACCCACCCTTCAAAATTGTGTTACCTTTTTTTCCTGTTACGAATGATTGTTTTCTGTTGATCTACTAGAACACGAGTTTCACTGTAACATTACAGGTAAGTCTAATGAACTTAACTTCGATTGGTTATTTTTGAGGGAAGGTTCCTCAAAAATTTAAAGCTGTAAAACTTCCCGTATGTTTACTTTGTATAGTGGTTTGTACTAACACACGAAATGCACTCTATTTGATTTTAATAGCACAAGCTTCTGAAAGTAAACAAAAAAAGTAAAGTGAAAGACGGAAACTCGAATACTGCTTTTAATAGTCTCAAATAAGCAGTAGGGGGAGATTGATATCCATTGAAGGTAGCGAACGTGAAGACATGTTCGTTTCATTCGCATTCTGCAAACTTTCCTAACTGCCTGAGATCTATGGGGCGAGAGGCATCACCTCCGAGAAGCTGGCTATTGAGCTTGAAGCTGTACGAGCTGCTTAAAAAGTGAAATGACGGCAACGTAGAAATGCAAAACAATGAACGTGCTGCAACGTTTTTTTCGAAAATACAAAGATTCGTGACCCCAACTGAGCAAACTAAGTTGAAAGCGAGCCTAAAGGTTTTGTGCTTGTCCTGGATAAATGAGAACTTTTGGGCACACTGATGTAGGACTTCAGCTATGTGGGTATGTTATTGTGTTTTTTTAATTTTTTGTAACAATGAATTGAAAAGGGTTGCCAATACTTTGTGACAAATTCTTAAATTTTATTTCAATAAAAAAGAGGGGAAATGATCAGTGCACACTAAGGAGAGCAAATCAAATAAGAGAGAAATAAACGAATAGTGAAGAGAACTAACAAAAAATAATCCTAACAGGAAAGATGAAGCTTGCTATGCAAAGAGCGAACACAAAAGAGAATTGAAAGTTAGAGTAGGACAAATATGTTCCAATTTAGAGGGACAACAAACACAAAATGGGGAAAAAATAACAGTCAATGAGCCTTACATGTATGAGATGCTGTCAATATTTTATTTGGTTTCATTTAGATTTTTCAGTGAAGCGCAGACAAATGCAGTAAGTGAAATTTCTCAATTAACTTCATTCAATACGCAACTCAGTGAATTAGGAACAAACCATAATAACGCCAATTGTAATGGAGGAAGAAGTGTGAGTTAGAAAAAGTTCAGAGAACTTCAGATGCATAATGAGACCAAAGAGCACCAAAATAATGAAGGGATGTGAAAATTTTTTATTGTAGGTCTGACGCATGGGCAAATAGGACTAATGCAGCGAATTTTCATGAAATTTCTTGACCTATAAAAATATACGCAGTGACCAGAATTCTGAAGCATGACTTTTCGATAACAAATTTTATAATATGCTTGAACAGATTATCAAAAAGTGTGGTTAACAGTAGCTGTTTATCACGAGGAAAGGAACTGTCAATGAGCACGTAAAATATCGGCATCTTCCATTGAAAACGTAGACTCTGTTTTCCCAAAGTAAAACAAAAATCTGTCTATGCGGCACATTACTGTAAAGAAGACAGCGTAATGTAAATCTAAATCATTTTATTATAGACGCAATTTCGTTATAAGAAGACATCGCATCGCTTTCACACGAAAATTAAAACAAATATTACGTAAAAACGAGGCTTCACTGATAATTCCACCAACGAAGATATATGAATCAGCTGCTGCGACTCTCCGCTGAGAAACGATTCTGATGGTGGCAAATGTTCCGTATGTTCATTCGCACACACAAAGGTCACCCAACAAGAATTATATTGAAATTTATCCGGGGTTCATTACAGTAATCTTTAGGTCAATGGTAAAGAAGCACAGAGAATGAGCAAACTTCTGTAAAGGAATAACCTTCACAGAAGTTTCTTCCTAACATATTGCAGTGTACGAATACAAAAATTTATGTAGGATAACTAAAAATGTATGTAGGTAATATAGCGAGCAATAAATAAACTAATAATATAACGTAGCACTAACTTAGATAGTGAGAACTTAAACAGGAGTGTGATCCTCAGAGCAAGATACAATCAGTCACTATAGCAGGAACAGTACTAAATACCATTACAGGGCTTCTCTAATGGGGCTTTTCAAGAGCTTTAAATATCTGCCTTAGGCTTTTCAGTGGCTTAACTAGTCGATAGCTTGAGGCCGAGCTCAATGAAATTTTAAGTTTGCTTAAAAAAAAGAAGGATAGATCTGTGGTCTGGCTTTCTTTGTTATAATAATAAGAACTGACAGACAAGTTTACTTGGTAGTGCAAGCTCACGTAATCGGAGATGAATAATAGTTGTTCTTGCTAAAATTTTTGTAATGTTTGTTTTAGAACACGCTGAAATTTCAGCGCATGCGCATATTCGTACTATACTAACGCCGGTCATAGTCTAAAGCCACCAGAGTAGGCAACCTCTGAGTGAAAAAAAACGAATGACACAAACGAAATCACGTGTTCCGTTTTGTTTGTTTTATTCAAGTTAAAAAAGACCAAGCAATCCACTTTTCTTTCATCAAGAAACGTTCGACCGTCTACCCACTCTAATGAAACTTTTTTACGAATACGCAAGAAAAAATAAAGACGTACACCACTAAGGCACGCGTTATTACAACACGTCTGGTTGTAATATATCGCGCAAATTATTCGTCTCTCCTTAATGTCTCCTCAAACTTTCATTGATTTTTTTTTATTTTTCACAGGAAAGACCGGCCGTGCACGTAAAAATACTGACTCGATTCAAATTAAGAAACGAGAACAAATTACGGGGACTGCAAAATAACAGAAAGAAAAGTAGTAATCAGGATGATATCTACAGTCCTGCTCCGTTCATAGAGGACCGAAAAGGAAGCAATTTGCCTCGGGCTTGAAGTGAGCGAACACGTCCGATTTTTCGTTCCTCTCGATTCATATCACACAAACAAAAGTTTAAAAGAGGCATCGTACTTTCACCGTAACCTTGTATAAGCGCTTACCTGGGCTTTTCTTTCGAAAAGTGTTTATCAGAGGGGGAATTCGAGTAAATGCTTCACAGAGGGCGAGTATCGCGTGAATGCTACATGATTGGTTATGCTTTGGGAATGCGGCATTGTTGTTTCGTCCTTATTATTCCTATTTATTTAATGAAGGAGAAGCGTTGCCTGAAACGAGTGATGGAACGCTGATGATCGGTTGTGACCAACCACAGGTTGAAGGTACTGTTCCGATCATCGCATCTACTCGAGTCAAGCAAAGCGTCAAGTCAAGCCAAAACAAAGTAAAGACACCCTTGACTGAATTACGAACGCGCGCTCCACCGCTTATATGTACACATCGCCCGTGTTCGAGGGCGCCCCGCCGCGGTGATCTAGTGGCCAAGGTACTCGGCGGCTGACCCACAGGTGGCGGGATCAAATCTCGGCTGTGGTGGCTGCATTTCCGATGGAGGTGGAAGTGTTGTAGGCCGGCGTACTCAGATTTGGGTGCACGTTAAAGAACCCCAGGCGGCCGAAATTTCCGGAGCCCTCCATTACGGCGTCTATCATAATCATATAGTGGTTTCGGGACGTTAAACCCCACATATCAATCAATCACGTTCGAGAAAGAAGAGTACGATGGGAGAGGTCAGTACACCTACTGCGCATGCCCGGCTTGTTCAGTGCCCGATGGTGCCTTATTCTTTAATGGCTTCTGGCGGGTGTCTTCCTGGGCCGGCACAAGACTTGAACATGCGCAGTGGGGGTGTGGACGGCACCGCTGAAGACGGATCCGCGACATCAGTTTACTTAGAAATGGTCCCGATTTAAAATTGACATTTTCATTGTGAGGTTATGATGGCGTGTTTCCGCGAATGGAAGCGTCCAAATATGATCTGGGTCTGTGACCCCCGCATAGGTTGCTGAAGATTGGCCACAATGACAGCCAATGAAGTAATTGGACATGCATTTCTTGGCGGGTGTAGCCCCATTGCAAAGGCTACATCGGATCTGATTTGGCAGCGTTATGTCTGTGTCTTCGCGAAAAGAAGTGTTCGGAAGTTCCCAGGCCACTATGTTATGTAATTCTACGGCAGCATAGAATTGAAGCTTTTGAACACAACCTGTACGTTCCTGGCAACATATTCCGTGAGCACGCAATTTTACATTGAACGTTTGAGTTTCCGTTGAGAGAACATTTTTTCCCTCTTATCATTAAACACGACCTATGTTACTTTTTCCATACTTACGAACGTCATTATATCCTGTTTTCTCTCAAAAGAAATAGCCTCACATGTCGTCAAACGCTTTACCTAAAACGTCATGTCCTAAATAATAATAACGTAACAAGTTCGAAAATATAATGAGTACGAATAAAAAAAATGTGTGTATTCTTCTATATATACGGCTAACTTATCACACATGCGTATAACATCAAGGTGCGAAAGTGCTAGATAAATCGCACGTGAAGTTTTTCTGTACACTGATACGTGTCAAGAACAGGTACTGTAGCTTTAAGAATTTTATTATTAGTTCTTAATCGCACAGCATAAAAAGCCACATGTGTGGGAATTAAAATAACCGCTTTCTGCAGCACAAACTTTCGAAGGCCCTGTTCTACGTAGAAACTTTTGGAAGGAAGGGGAAGGGGGTAGTATTCACCCAACTCTTCTGCAAGGAAGCTTTTCATTTTCGCATGTTGTATTTTTGTATGTTGAAACAGGCACACATACAGACGCACTCACAACCACACATAAAGTATCGTCGCAATGACCAACCCCACCAGCCCCCGCTTTCCTTAAGTATTTTCTGGCTACACTACTGGCACGTGAAATTACTTTGTAACAATTTGCATGCCTACTGATTGGGGAAAGAGAAATGCGTCTACCGCTTGTAACCTATCTTTATGCCGACACACACTCGTGTTTATATTTTCCTCCTGACACGTGTCATCGTCGAATATAGTTTATAGGGTCACCCACGCTTTGGTATCGGTGTTTCTGTGGTATATAATGGGGGATGAAATTAGGCATCTGAGTGTGACGTGGGTATGTATAGCCTGGTTTTGTTCCACTTTTTTTTATGCGCAACTTTTGGTGGTGGTTTGTAAACACGAAAGAACACAGTCGCACCGCAGCAACTGAACGGTGAAGAAATGCACATTGAAGAATACATGCCGGGCAACCAACCGTTCGGAGGACGCACGACAAACGCGTAGTACTTCGGTCGATTATGGAGACAAACTACCCAACTAGTTTGTCGCTTGGCACGACCGACTCGCTCGCTGGATTCGTGCTGACCGGTTGTGCGCTCGCGATCTCCGACGACAGTGCAGCTCTAGCCAACTGGGTTGGTCCTACGCCACCTCCTGACGCCGGTCTTCGACGACGACGACGACAGCGTAGCTCTGGCCGACTGAATTAGTCCTACGCCATCTCCTGTCGCCGACAAGAGCTCTCGCCAGTGATGCCCCGTCCTCGGACTCCTACAACCGTGTCCGTCTTTCCTGAATTCTCCTTACCTCCGTCGTTCGCTGTCCCTACGCCTCGCTCTCTCCTTCCTCTCTTTCTATTTTTTGCCTTTTAATCTTATCTTTTTAATCTCTTCTCTACCCCCATACCTCGCGAGCTACTGTTGAGGTGCCCTCCCTCTGAGAGACAGTTACGGGGCTCACTTTTCTCTTCGTTTCATTTAAAATCACTTCCCCCTACCCCTCTCCCCTGGTACGACTGCCCTACAGCGGCCGACATGGTGCAATTTCAAAGTACACATAACTAAGCGCTTCTCATTTAGATGTGAAAATGCTTATGGTCCGATCTTATCCCTTGTCCGTCATGGTAGTCACGCTAGTTTTGAGAGTACCCACTAGATTGCTCTTCGGAAGAGCTATTGCTCTATTCCGGCTCATGTTCCGGTACGAGTGGAGCCCGCTAGTGGCATCGCCCTTCTCTGTATATTATACGTATTGTGGGCATTTGTTACTTACATCGTTCTCATCTCTGCATGATCACAATCACTGTCATCCGCTTATCTCTCTGTCCTCATGTCCACTCTAGGTCATCATCATCGTCCTCGTCTGTGTACTGGCTCTACCGGTTCGTTTTGCGAGGTATTTCCTCAAATAAACGCTGACGCAGCCAAGACTACCAAAACTTTATACGTGGTGGAGGTGGATTTTCGTTCCTCTGACCTCCCGCAGCCCGCTATACCCCCTGGAGTTTCATTCAGGCCGCCATTTCCGCCCACAGTTAGGCAGCATGTCCCAGACCGAGCCTGCTGGCGCTGATGTCATCAACCACGCACAGCCGCTAGCTGTCCCTACTGCTTACATACACGGGCATCTCCGGGAATCCCCGCTCTTCGCTGTTCTTCGGGGAGAAGACGTAGAAGACTGGCTCGATGACTACGACCGCGTAAGTGCCGCTAATAGGTGGGACGAGGTCACCAAACTGCGTTACGTGCCTTTTTACCCGACCGGAGTCACGAAGACATGGTATTTTAACCACGTCGTTGACTTACCCGACTGGGCTTCCTTCCAGCAGCAGCTGCGACACGTCTTTGGGACACCGGACGTTCGATCCGCCGTCGCGAAGAGAACACTTGATACTCGCCGACAACATCCCGGTGAATCATACACTTCATACATTGAGGATGTCCTCGCACTGTGCCAGCATGTCAATCAATCCATGCCGGAATCGGACAAAGTGCGCCATATATTGAAAGGCATTGGCCCTGTTGCCTTTAATGCCCTCGCTCTGCAAAACCCAGCTACCATCGCTGATGTCGTGACGACATGCCAGCGCCTTGATGAGCTGGACTCCGTTCGCCTCCAACCGGGCACTGGCGACCACCACTCCACGTCACGTGGCCATCAGCGTGACAACATCCGAGACATTATACGCGAAGAATTGCGGTCCATGGGCTTCACACCTCCTACACCGCGTCCTACATAGCCTACGGAAGTGCCCTTACGTGACATCATCAGGGAGGAACTTACATCCCTGACTGGCTCTGCGCCCGTACAGCCACCTGCTTCTCGCCCTATATCCACGTACCCTCAAGTTGCTGCTGTACCTCCCAGCGACGCCCACGCGATATTGCCGCGTCCATCCTACGCGTCAGTTGCTGCCGCTCCCCCGGTGAACTACCATTCCGTGCCCTCTGACCCTTCTGCCCACCTGACCGCGCTACCTCCAGGTGCCCCGAATGCTCTCTAATCCCCACCATGGCGCTCGTCTCGCCCTGTATGCTACTACTGTGGCTATCGCGGCAACATATCTTGTTTCTGCCGAAAGCGCCAGCAAGATGAGCGTCGGAACGACGTGCGCGAACGGGATTTGTACACTGGGGCGTCTTATCAAGGTCGGTGTTATTCGTCTCCCCCGCACCGGTCTCCATCTCCTCCGGCATCGACTGCACCACGAAACAGCCGAAACACGAGACGCCGCTCGCCTTCGCCCTTCCGTCGTTCTACTTCTCCACTTCAGCCCGCCTCATTCTCATCTGATATTCATTCGGAAAACTAAGTGATGCAGTTTGTGGAGGAAAAACTGCATTCGGAATTAGAACTGAAATTCCCCCATCAGGCCCGTGACACAAGGTTTCTGTGAAAGTGGAAGGAGTGCGAGTCGATGCTTTGGTGGACACAGGTGCGACATTGTTTGTGATACGTGCTGATTTGTGTGAAAATTTAAGGAAAGTAATGACGCCTTACGATGCCCCCTTGTTAGTTGCTGCCCAGGGGAACGTCATTCGCCCTTCCGCGTTTTGTACTGTGCGTGTTTTCGTAGACGGCATCCGCCATCATGTCCAGTTTGCTGTCCTGTCCCGCTGCTCTCACCAACTAATTTTAGGGTGCGATTTTCTATCATCTGCTTCCGCGGCGATTTCTTGTGGACAACGCGTCGTTTACCTCGCTGACACCGACTACGTGCTTGACGACGACAATCAGAAGGCAGTTCGTCTGGTTGCTGCGAAAGACATCGAAATGCCACCACTACAAGAGCAAATTGTCAGCATTACGTCCAACGACATCTATCACGGTGATGTATTGGTCTCACTATCACCACTTTGCGTTCGTAAAGTTATAGTTCTTCCGTTCGGTGTTGTTCGTTTTTGCGATGGCTCTGCACTTGTCACCGCTGTCAACTCTACACCGGAGAAGATCTTACTGCCACAGGGCACTACTATGGCCCGTGTTGCCGACTTCGAGCCTGTATTTGTAACGCCACTTCAGGCCACCGCATCCAAAGAACCTTCCTTCGGTGAGCATGTTTCTTCCTTCGCCTTTACCACCGCTATCAGCAGTGAATTGACATATTCACAGAGGCAGCAGCTGCTCGCATTTTTTTAGAAAGATGCAAATTATTTCGATATTATCTCGTCCAAGCTGGGCCGCACTAATACTGCAGCACATCGAATTGAAACTGCTGGGACATCTATCGTACACCGCCGACCCTACCGCGTGTCTCTAGCTGAAAAAAAAAATCATAGAAGAAAACGTTGCGGGCATGCTTAAACGGGATGTCATCCGTCCCGCATCTAATCCTTCGTCGTCTTCTTTGTTTTGGTCCATAAAAAAGATGGCTCTGTGCGTTTTTGCGTGGACTACCGGGCGCTCAATTAGTAACACGCAAGGACGTGTGCCCTATGCCACGCATTGATGACGCCTTTGATTCCCTACAAGGCGCGGAATTCTTTTCAAGCATCGACTTGCGTTATGGGTACTGTCAGATCCCCATGCATGAAGACGATAAGGAGCAAACGGCGTTCGATACCCCCGGCGGGCTCTATGAATTCAACGTGATGCCTTTCGGGCTCTGCAACGCCCCGCTACTTTTGAGCGCATGATAGATACTGTGCTGCGCGGCCTGAAATGGAAAAGTTGCCTTTGCTGCCTGGACGACATAATTATCTTTTCGTCAACGTTTCCTGAGCACCCAAAGTGATTGGATCAAGTTCTGACGTGCCTTGCCGCCGCCAAGCTTCAAATAAACACTAAGAAATGATCTTTCGCTAGCAAATCTTTCAAGTTCTTAGGACACGTCGTCAGCAAAAATGGCATCCGGCCCGACCCTGACAAGATTTCTGCAGTCCTTCACTTTCCGCGTTCCGAAAAACCAAAGGAGCTTCGCAGTTTCCTTGGTCTTGCCTTCTATTTTTGCCGGTTTATCCAGAACTTCGCTTCTATTGCTGCTCCATTACACCAACTACTTGCTTCCAACGTCCCCTTTCTGTGGTCTCAAGAATGTCAAACGGCATTCGACCTGTTGAAGCGGGCACTCACGTCTGAACCTCTGCTCTGCCACTTTGACGAAGCCGCACTGACTTTCCTCCATACCGACGCTAGCGGCCTTGGTATAGAAGCCGTTCTTCTACAACGCGACAAGTCTTCCCTAGAGAAAGTTGTTGCATATGCCAGTCACGTACTCACCCCTGCCGAAAAGAACTACACGATAACTGAGCAAGAGTGTTTGGCTGTGGTTTGGTCGGTCCAGAAGTTCCGTCCCTATCTCCACGGCCCTCACTTCACAATCGTTACGGACCACCATGCCTTATGCTGGTTTTCTACACTGAAAAGAACTTGTCCGGACGCTGGGTCGGTGGATACTACGATTGCAGGAGTATGACTTTGACATAACTTACAAGTCAGGCAGAAAACATCAAAGCGCCGACGCTTTATCTCGTTGCCCGCTTCCAACTAACCATATCAGCGTTGGTGAGAACTCAACCACCACATCTACCCAAGTTCATACGCTCACATCAATAAGGCAAGCCTTTTCGGACGACGAGCCAACATTTAACTCCCGCCAGCGGTCCACTTCATACTGCAGACGCATGATGGACCCCCTTTCGGGAGTTCCTCATCCACCAAACGCGTGACTCCGTCGTCAACTCCTGCACATTAAGCTGGACAATGGGGTTCTCTACCGCCACGTATATCACCCTGACGGTCAGCGCTGGGTTTCTGTACTGCCACGCTCTCATCGTCTTCAGGTGCTCGAAGCCTTCCGCGACGACTTGACTGCTGGTCATCTTGGTTTTGAAAAAAACTCTTTACCGCATTCAATGTCGTTATTACTGGCCTGGCCTTTCTTCTAGTGTAGCGCGGTACGTCGGTTCCTGCTACCCATGCCAGCGTCGTAAACTCCCCACGTCTGCACCTGCTGGACCTCTACAGCCACTTCCATGCCCTTCAATGCCGTTCGAGGTTGTAGGTGTTGACCTTTACGCGCCTCTCCCCATCACGTCTGCTGGCAAACGATAGATAGTGACCGCCTTGGACCACCTGACACGCTACGCTGAGACTTCCTCTGTTATTACAGGCTCAGCAGTGAAAGTTGCAGACTTTAATCTTCACGCCATAACTCTATGACGACCATAACGCTATGACGACCTACTTTTGAAGGCGAAGATAAAGTGCCTTTAATTTTTTTTGTGACATGTAATGTGAACAATCAAAAATTAGATGTGCAGTTATTTTTTATACTCAGCTGCTTGTCACCACCTTTTACTTGTGCCAATTTTTGTTCAAAGACAATGCTGATGTGCCAAGGAAGGACACCACTAAAGAGTGTCATCAATTAATCAACAAAAATACAGTCAAGATTTACGTCAAGTTTTCGATATAAACAAACTAGTGAGGCATCAAACTGCTGCACGATTTAAATGTTTCTTAAAACTACCTATTTATTCTCCTTTAGTTATCTCTATTTTTTTTTCCTTCCAGGAATAGCACGACAGAAAGGGAGGGAAACTTGTGGTCCTTTATGCAGATAATGTGTAAAACCTACGCGTGTTTAAGCTTCCCCTAATATAATGTGTCATTCGCCATCGCTTCCGGCTGTAAAAAAGACAAAAAGAAAGAAGTAGTAGTTGCAACGGTGTACTATAGCTCACACCCGGACACCCCATCTCTATTGTGCTGCCACCACTCAACCCCGCCCTTACAAGCTTTTCTCCTCGTGTGGGGTGTTTCACGACAGTAAAGATCCCGAACCCCGGACATAAAAATAAACGTTAGGTCAGATAGCTAGGGAAAAAACCAAAAAGAGACGGGCAGGTTGACCATCGTCGTCAGACTGGCGCGGTTCCTGTATATTGTGCCGTATATTCTATCTCACAACTGGTACGTGTTTGTCAAGATCCTTCCTTGTGGAGCTGTATGGTCTGTGACATAGGCTTTATGTTTTATGTTTTAGGCTTTCGGGTTATCATGAGTCATACAATTTTGTATTCTGGCTATCAAGCGTCCTCCTCCAGATGCACCTTATTGCATCTTATTCAGATGTACCTTAATTCAGATGCACCTTTTTGTAATTTTACAAAGCCGCATTTCTCGTTTTTCCATGGCAGATGTTCCTGCCTCGTTTTTCGTTTATTCACACTGTTCTTTTATTTTTCATCCTGGTCGCTCTTTTCATCCTAGTAGGTCACATGCTGCGTCGAAGATACACATCAAATGAATTGGCTAAAAAATTCAGCCATTGCCTCCGGATTCACCGTTGATACTGAGGAGAGCAAAATTGTAAAGAAACGTTAGGCTTTTTATGACACTCTACTTTTTCTTGCATGGCCATATTTTTTTTGCCATACTATCTGAAATGTTCATTTTAGAAAGGTAAATCCTTCACCATTGCCCACGAGTCGGGACAACACCACACAACTGTTGCGGTACGTTGTCGGAATTCCCCACGAAGCGTCACAGTAACAAAAGTGGAAGCTCTGTCATTACGCACATGCCCGTGAATGGTATGGGCGACAGATGTGGGTCCGTGTCGCAGGCGATTGACACTTAATATCTACCCAGGAATGGCGAGAACACGCTTGTATAGTTTCAATGCGTGGGCGTTAAGAGAAAAGCTGGCATTGGCAGCGTTCACCCGACAAACGCCAAAAATAAATGCCAGGATCCGAGCAGAATTTAAACCATAGTATTCTGCGCAGCAATGATGTATTCCACGCCAGGTCTCGGAACTACTTGTGAAATAGACCCTGATGTTCGTGAAACGTCCATTTATGTTAGAGTTCCTTCTCTCCGACGTTATAAACATTACATGGGTACTCATATGATACATCTGTCACGTAGGCTTAAGTTAACCTCGATTGCAGTACTTAGGTGCTATTCGCTAAAATTATTATATGTGGTGATCAATGGCATATATATGCGGTTCTCACGAGGATATACTGTCTTCGCGAGCACCAGCGCTTCGTACCAGCTTAACGATTCTGGTGTTGCTGACATTCTTGTTGCTGTTAGCATCGTTACGCATTTGTGAACAACCGGTTATGTAAAATATATGCGGTGGTTTAACGTATGTCTCTGCCTGCATTTGTACATATCTGTGTTGTCACTTCTTGACCTGCCACTCAATTAGAAATTACGACAAAGTTACCTCTCAGCGCTCGTGTATTGATTGACTGATTGATTGTGGGGTTTAACGTACCAAAACCACCATATGAATATGAGAGACGCCGTAGTGTAGAGCTCCAGAAATTTTGACCACCTGGGGTTCTTTACATGCACCCAAATCTGAGCACAAGGGCATACAGCATTTCCGCCTCCATCGGAAATGCAGCCGCCGCAGCCGGGATTCAATCCCGCGACCTGCGGGTCAGCAGCCGAGTACCTTAGCCACTCGACCACCGCGGCGGGGCAGCGCTCGTGTAGTTTAGTCTTTCTTCGTGATTCGTCTCTGCGCTTTTCCATTAGGAACACCTTCCGTCCGCATGCTTCGCATAACGTAGATTCCGAAGGTACCTGGGATTCACCGATTTTTTTTTCATAATTCGTGGTCGCACACTGCTCAGAAAAAGCCGGTTTTTCAATTAAAGCGCTTTCTCATTATTACTAGTTTGCCCGAATGCAAAGGAAAAGTTCTAAACGCAAAAATAGCCCAAGTGTGAGTCTAACCTTGATCATATGTGAAGTTTAACGTCCCAAAACCACCATATTATTATGAGAGACGCCGTAATGGAGGGCTCCGGAAATCGAGACCCCCTGGGTTTCTTTAAGATGCACTCAAATTGGAGCACACGGGCCTGCAAAATGTCCGCCTCCATCGGAAATGCAGCAACCGCAGCCGGGATTCGATCCTGCGACCTGCGGGTCGGCAGCCGATTACCTTAGCCACTAGACCACCGCGGCGGGGCTTGAGTCTAACTTTCGTCATCTAAACGAGAGGCTTCATCATCCACACAATTATGTCATCTCACGTGCCATATAGATGCGGTCTTGTGTGCCGGTCAGCCTTTGTTGATTTTGCGGCTTGAAAGAAGGAGGGACACGCTTCGTTTTGTGGCTGTCTGCGCCTCTTCTACACCCGCCACACTCGACACGTTGAAGGGTCAAATATTACTGGTTCACGCGGTATACATTTTCCAACAGTCGGGCATGTTCATTGTAGGTTTATAAAGTTTTTTTGAATGATGAGCACTTTGTGGCCCTGGGCTGCCGTGTGTTGTTGTCGCTTCGGGTGACGCAGGTGAAAGTACGTGCGAAAGTAGAGGAAGCAAGTGCCTAGAAATGGAAAGAGAGAAAAATCAATGGATAAATAGATAAAAAAAGAAAGAAATTGAAGTAAAGCGATGAAAAAAACTAAAAAAAAAAACTTTCGGCAGATCCCACTTACCTTGGAAATTGATGCAATATGAAGCATGCGGAGGCTAAGCTGACTCTGTTGCAATTTATTTTATTCAGCGAAACGTGACAGAATGGCACTAAAAATATGTATGAATGTTGTGCGCACAGACGTATGTTAAATTCTCACTTGTTTACTGTTGCGCAATGACGCATACAGCAACAAAGGAAGTGGTAAGCTGATTTGCATAGCTCTTCTGCCAGCGAGAATGGGGACACTGAACACTGTTAGATAAATGAGCTTCCCTGTATGTCGCTTCACTACAACGGTCGTTAACCCAATGTGAAGGCTGTATATTAGGAGTACACATGTACTGTTTATAAGTTTAGACAGCCAGTATTGCCCCTATGTGCCCTCATTGCTTCATATTGTGCACGGATAGCCGTCCGTGCATCCTACGATTCCTTCATCTGTGCGTACGTCCACCTGTTTGTCAGTCCATGCGCCCGTCCATCCTTCATACTAGTCGGTGAGCTCAATGTCGGTGACACGGACCTTAAGACCTACAGCTTCGCCGACTCATCATTTATTTCTTCGTGGAGATTCACTAACTTATCTTAACGGTCTCGAACTAAATTACCAATGTGTGTTCACGCCCTTCTTTGGTGTATATAAACTGTCCATCCCTTTCAGTGCATTGCGATAAACCGCAGTTGATCTTAACCTGACGTGACCGCTCTATCGTAGGAGTACATACATAACGTTTATAAAATTAGCTCATCACTGCATCCACTACTGACTCTTTAGAAACATTCCGTCCCATTTGAACAGCACTTGCGAGACTTGGAGTGGCTCTTTTAGAATACCTGGTTGCCACGCAGAATGGTGGGGTCAGATTCCTGCCGGGAGCCTGACATTTTTTTTTTGCATTCGGCGGGTCAATGCAGCCGATGTGAGTTTTCTTTTAACGTTTCACGCGTTTGTTTACCCATGCGTGTTCTCGCCGCTCCTGGGCCTATATAGAATGTCAATCACCTTCGGCACACACACGCATACCAGTGGCACATACCCGCCTGCAGCTATGTGGCACTGCCTGGCGGAAAGAGTTTGATGACTTACGCAACAGGATTATGACAGTATTCATGTCATGGCCAATGAGTCGTATTTGTCAAACCATCTTAGCCTCCCTTACTAATATCGGTTTTCCACAAGACAAGGGGTGCTCACGAAAGTACCAAGACCAAGGCGGGTAGATAGATAGATGATGGGATACGTAGGTAGACGCCAAAAGTGTTTGTAGTACGCAAATAAATGCTTTGCACTGAAAAGTGGAAAAGAGAATAGATAGAAAAAAGGAAGGAAGGAATGAATAAAAAAATAAGAGAGCTCATGCAATATCCGTTGGTGGACAGCTAAAGCACTGTTTTTCGTAAATGCATTGGCTTGGACGCTCAGTGATTCATCTACATCCTGACGACTGACGTATATGGTTAAATATTGATTAATGATTAAAACTGTTCTCGTCATCATGAACGCCAGTAGTAGCTGTAGTAGTTATCGGTGGGAGCAGAACAAAAAAAATCACAGCATATCCACGGAGTGAATGATGATAAGTGCAGCGAGGCTTGGAAGGGTTTTATCGGTAAACCGTGAATCATCCGCTGGCCGCGTCTGCCTGCCTGCCTGCCTGCCTGCCTGCCTGCCTGCCTGCCTGCCTGCCTGCCTACCTGTCTGTCTGTCTGTCTGTCTGTCTGTCTGTCTGTCTGTCTGTCTGTCTGTCTGTCTGTCTGTCTGTCTGTCTGTCTGTCTGTCTGTCTGTACATCCATCCATCCATCCATCCATCCATCCATCCATCCATCCATCCATCCATCCATCCATCGATGCATTCATCCGTCCGTCCGTTCATCCTTCCATCCATTCATTCATCCGTCCATCCATCCGCCCGTCCGTACATTTTTCTAGTGAACACTCAAAGTACCACCATCTCGCATCTTTTCATTATATATTCATCATATACAAGAACCGCCATCCAGCGGACATAGCAAGGGCTAAAACCAGAGTTGGCTGCTACGTACAAGGGATGCACGACCCACGCCTCAAGGAGCTTCAACCCTAATAAAGTAGTGTGAAAGCCAGAAGAGCGTGGCTGATTGCACGCCAAACTTGGGGTAAGGTCGTCCACTCGAGACATGTTAGAGTTATTGAACGCCACTGCGAGATTAGAAAGAAACGCAACCCGCGTTGTGTCTTCGCTTTTGGCCAGCCACGATGTATTGCGTGGCAAGCGCAATCGGGGAATGCGGAGTTGCATCTAGGCGAAGCAAATGCACTGCTCTATGCGTTCCAGAAGTATTTTGGGGTGGATCATGGAGGAAGGAGAACTGAGGAGAGGCCTTCGCTATCCAAGCGGCAGCAAGAAAAAGGTGTGGCGAAAGTCACGTGCTTGTTCGCAGTGGTTTCTATGGCAATGTGGGCACGCTGTCGATGCCCCGTCATGGCCCCGTCGTCTCGTGTCGTCGGCAAATCACACCTTTGATCAGCTTGTTGTCTGTGAATCTGCATTTTTATGAGATCGTTGTGTTCGCGGATGACGTAAGGTTTTAGAAGGTCATCCTACAGTGAGTGTATGTCGTCACGGTTTGTGCGCAGCATTTAGCGTGCCATCGCGAGGGGTTTTCGTAGCCCGCGACAGCTTCGCTGAGAAGCCCCGCCACGGTGGTCTAGTGGCTAAGGTACTCGGCTGCTGACCCGCTGGTCACGGGATCGAATCCCGCTTGTGGCGGCTGCATATCCGATGGAGGCGGAAATGTTGTAGGCCCGTGTTCTCAGGTTTTGGTGCACGTTAAAGAACCCCAGGTGGTCGAAATTTCCGGAGCCCTCCACTACGGCGTCTCTCATAATCATATGGTGGTTTTGGAACGTTAAACCTAACATGTCAAGCTTCTCCGAGAAGGCTTCGCGCCGCAACTTCGCTGTTTGCTTTCGCCAACGTGCTGCTGCACTCCTCCGCGATGAAAGCATACATTTCCGATAAGAGGACGACACCTCCGGCGGCTCTTAAAGTTGGAGACAGTGGTGACCCGTTTCCGTGCGCGACGGTGACGATTGGAAAGCATTGGCCCGGTGCTCTCACTGATGGCTGCATCGTCAAGGGTATAAATGACGTGTTTAACCCAATTTTTGGGATTGACAGAAGAAGGCAATTTGCGAAGCTGCTTGACGTGTTCAGATTCCATTGCGTTTTGTGCGAGGTGCTTTTAAATGGGCTGAAGTTCTCTTCGAAGCGGTCGCACCCTAACGATCGCCCCGCCCCGCTCACTGTAGCTTGACTGAAGTATCGCCACGTTGGTGCGATTGTATGAAACTCTATGGTGCGAATGTTATGACGCACAAATACAAGGAATCATCTGAAGGTGCAACATGCTTATATGGAGGAAGGCCAATGCAGATGGCACTGTTAAATTATGTCACGTACCCTTAAATTACCGGTTCAGCTGAAAAAGAAAGTGCACGGTGATTGCCCTGCAGAGTTGCACAGTTTCTTTCTTGCATTCAGCTCAATAGGCTTGAAGCACGTAACTGAAAGTTTATTTGAAAAGCTCAACAGCAACGCTTGCACACAATAAAACTTTGTTTCATTTCCTGTACACTCGCCTGGGCAATATACCGACGTATAAGCATGCAGTCAATTTACATGTCTCTCCAATTAATGTTGGGCATTTAGTCTGCAGCGCGTGCGTCATTGCGGTTTTTCATGGCAGTAGGAAAAGTGTTTTGAGCACACAAAATAACATTATGTTGGTTCCCAGTTGCGTTTGGCTGGGTCTAATGGCCTCGATTCATAGCCTCCTTCGACGGGGATCTTTGAAAAACCTGCACGAAAGCAATTATAAATGTACGTGAATTTGCTGAAATTATTGACACATGGTCCAATAGTCATGAATAAATTGAAACACATATGATATCACAAAGCGAACAAAGCGAACGAAAAAAAAATACTCCAACGATAGCTGTGCCGTGTTGTCAGCATCTTAGTTAATTGCACTGCGTTTTGTTGCGTTCAAGAACTGTCACCAAGAGCTGTAAATAAACTCCAGGAACACTACGCTGACGCATGCAGTATCGTGCATTGTGTTCTGCGAGGACACTCTCGATCATACCGTACGTCAAACATAAAGAAAATTCAATACACTCACCTGTGGAAGCTGTCGCCGGGTTCCCGTTTTATCGAGGACATCGCAGCCCCTTAGCCGATTTACTCAGATGTATCGCTTTCCGGCTCGGTCAGCTAGCGATGTCCCTGCGCTCTGGCCAGCGCGACGTGATATCGTCTTCTAGCAACCAGATGAGTGTGCTCACAAGTGCGAGGAGGAGTGCTCCTATTTTTTCCTACTTCAGTCTTCACAAAATGTGACGTCACGGCCTCTCTTCAGTTTTTTCTTTCCTCCGTGGTGCGGATAGAGTGAGCCACGATGACGCGTTTGGTAAGGGCGCCACCTGGCAGTGTGTTAAGGTTTTGAAAAGAAATTGCATTACTCTAATTAAACACACTACCAATACGACGGACGCGTAGAAATGACGCGTTAAAGGTACAAATGGGGGGAGGATTCCACGGTCGTCATGCATGATTAGACTTTACCAACAGTATTGGGCGTAATTGGGCATACCAACAGTACCACAATTACCAACAATACTGGGCATGTTTGGGCACAAATACGTACATACATACATACATACATACATACATACATACATACATACATACATACATACATACATACATTAAGTGGGATCAGTGCTACTCCGCGAACAAATTGGTTCATATGTGATCCGCTCGGTGAGGGCCTCTGTTCATGTGTTTACAAAGAAAGTTCGGTGGCGAACGATACGGTGCAATTTGCAGCGTTATAGGGTCGCAAGTCACATGCAGCGATTTTATGTGATTTGGGGATGTTTGACGATTTAGAGTATTATGAATTCCACTATGGTATAGCTTTAGGCTGTCCGTCCACACCTAAAAAAGGCGCAGTGCGTTTAAAAAAAGTGGTTATAGCGATCAACAACAGTACACGGTACTCTACTGTGGGAGAGATGAAAAGCTATTCGCGGGCCTTACATAGCACGGTATTCTTTACAGTTGGGTCGCTCAGAAGTGAGCCGGATCTTTTGAGCGGCTTTTCTTAAAGAACGAGTGATCCACGGATCAGTAAATGTGAGCCGCAGTTCTTCGGCTCACCACGAAGCCAACTGACTGACACGCCGCCGCCACCCGCTCGCAGCTCGCGGCTTACCTACTGAGCCGACGATTCAACGGTTAAGCTAGAGCCTATGAACGAACTGAAGGACGGTTCTCTCTCGCTCACTCAGAGCGGAGGATCCCTAGGCTTTCGCTCTTTCACTGACCCGTCGGATACGTACTTTCCGCATAGAATAACTCTATACCTTCAGTGAGCTGGCTGGGTCTGAGTGAGAGCGAGTGCGGCTGCCTCGCCATCTATTGGCGTTTAAAACAAAAAAACAACTGCTTAAAAGCATGCCCTCCGAGATGGTGAATGGATGTTTCTCTCAACATGTCCTGTGCTTGCCATCTTGGAAGCCATGTGACAAGTGCTTGTGCTGCACGCTTCCCGCCGCCAGGCTGGCTTCGAAATCCGCAAAAAAAGTTTCGCGTCTGGCGTTCGCAGAGCGTGCACTGGCGATCTCCGCTGCCCTGTTTCATGGTGCTACCTTGCTGTGTGCTTTTGCGTCGCGATGCTTTACGACATGCGCTGTTCATGTATTGTGTCTTGTTCCTCAGATACGTTTAGAACAAGTTCCGGAAATTGGTGCCGACGCCCAAAATAATGACGGGTGACAGTGCCCTTTGAGCCGTAGCTCTCCTTGTCAGTTTAATTTGCGTCCATATCGAGTAGCAGTACTTACACATTTGCTCCAGTGTGGACACAGTTAATATTTTCAAATGTGAGTGACAAGAAAAGCCTACAATTGCAGCGTTTACATCATTGTAAACGCTGCATCATCGTGGGCTCGTCAGCTGCGCCATGGTCCAGCGGGTAACACCGTTTGCGTTTATCGCGCAGGTCTTTGCGGCAATCAGCCTCGTCGACGCCTGCGGAAATGCGACATGCGCTTTGCACATTGGAAGCCCCGGAAATCCAGGAGCCAGTGCGCATGCGCCGTCTGCCGGATTCTCACTGTATCTGGGAGCACCAGACCGAACAGGTGGACCGAAAGATGGCGCCTTCATCATTTCTACCGAGGGACTCTTGGAACCTACGGCATCTCCGGGATCATCAACATCAGCCTTTCCATCGCCTATAAAGGACCACACCCTGCAACCGGCGCTTTGTGGGCTCGTCAGCTGCGCCATGGTCCAGCGGGTAACACCGTTTGCGTTTATCGCGCAGGTCTTTGCGGTGTAGCGGCGAGAGAAGGAGAGACGTGAGATGATGTCGAAGGCGGCCGATGGGGCCGTGCCGATCTCGCCACTTTATTGCAGGCCTGAAGCGGAGCCACGTCGGCTACCAGCGTCCGCCACGCCAGGCGTGTCAGCTCGTTCTAATTCTCGCGCAGCTCGAGCTCGCGCCAGCTGCGCGAGAGACGCGGCGCGGTGATGGAAAAAATGATGATGGTGATGATGGCACTACAGGGCTCCCCCCCTAGCGCTTTGCGCGATTCGAACGCCATGTGAAAAAGAAAGAAAGTGACAAATGCTATATACATGAACGGCAATCCATAAAGTGTTCATTTGGCAAGTCCAGGTTGTCAACGTTTATAGGCCATCGGTAAGCAGTGCGTCTCTGGTGGGCGACTCTGAGAGTTGCGCAGAGGACGCAGGAGGAAGTGCCGGGTCGCTGTGGCAGCCGACAAGCGGGTCTCACGGTGACCTGGTCGGAAAGGCCGAGAGTGGACCGTGTGTCGCGAGGTCATGACAGGATGGTGGGTGACAATGTTGGCGCTGGGTGCAGAGGACACTATACTGCCGCCTGTTGAGATTAGAGGTCCTGACAGGGCGCCATGATGGTGGTGGTGGTGGTGGTGATGGTGGGCATGCGCCAGTATCTGCGGCTGGGTGAACGTCGGTATCTGCACCAAGGATTGGTGCTGGTCTGTCTGGAACGCACCCAGTGTGGGCTGGGCCAGCATGGTCTGCGTGGGCAGCATGGCCTGCAGCTGTTGCAGCGTCAGTGGCTGTCCCGGGACTATGGCAAACGAGGGGGGTGACATCATGCGTGGCAGTGCCAGAAAGATGTTGGGCCTTGGCCCCAGGTTCTGTGGAATGACAAGCGTTGGGGTGCCAGGCGGTCCTGGATGTTCCCCATGGGGCCTGGGCCCCGTCTGAGGTCCCAGGGTCAGGCCCGTGGCATGGGGTGGCCGCAGGGCCAGCTGGACGCCCTGTATCTGTCCCAGAGAGCTCTGGGTCTGCCCCAGTGTGCCTTTTATCAGAATCGGGCTGTGGCCCAGGCCCGGAATGTACTGGTTCAGCAGGAAAGTGCCGTGCGCAGGTCCAGCTGGAAACATGCCCGGCTGCGCTGCCGCGGGGTTCCCGATGAGCAGCGGACTCCCCGTGTTGAGCCCCATCGCGACTCCGCGCTGCACCGTGGTCGCAGGCTGCGGCGCCGGTACAGGCTCGGGCCGCGGTGTGGCCTTGTGCTGGGCCGCCCGAGGAGACTGGGACCGGGTGGTCGCCGCTGCCGAAGGCGTCGTCATGTTCGCGCTGCCGCTCGACAGCTTGGGCAGGATCTGTGGCTGTTTCGGCTGGGTGAGCCGGGGGGGCACCAGAGGTGCGAGGACTGGGGCTGGCCGAAACCACCTGTGCGACGCCGGGTCTCGACGCAGGTGCCTGCTGCGGCGCCACGGGCAGAGGGGCGACGGTGGCAGTTGCTTTGGTGGTTGCCGGTGTCGACGCCGACGATGAGAGCAGGCTCTGGCTCCGCGAAGACACGGCGCTGGGGCCCGTCATAAACCACGAAACAGAGACAGGCACAGGGGCGGGGAGCGGGGACGCCGAGGGTGGTCGGCTGCTGGCCGGGGAGGTGCGAGTGGAATGTGGCGAGGCACCCGGCAGGCCATTGCTGGCACCAGTGGCAGGTGGCGGAGCGGCAGGGGGCACCGTCGAGGAGCTGACCAGCAGCTGCGGCGAGGGGGAGGCCGAGACGTCTGAGCTGGTGGTCGCGGAAACGGCGAGGGCCACGGTGTCACGTGCCGTCGCTTGCTCTGCGTGCGCTTGCGTGCGTACCTAGCTCTGCGACGCCGGGGAAACCTGCCTGGTGCGGGTAAACGGAAGCGGACGGTATGTGTTGCCGCTGCGGGCGAGCACCGCAGTGCAGAGGGCATCGTAAGGCTGCAGGCTGGTGCTTGAAGTGGCAGCGAGATGGCGCAACTCTACCGGGAGGGCGTCGAGAAGAATGGCGTGCATCTGCAGCTGGTCCGTGACGCCATTCAGCGCCAGAACGGCATCAAGCTGCATGAACCATACCTTGGGGTAGGTCGATTGGAACGGTGGCACTGGCGGGCAGAGTTGCGGGAACATGGCCGCGGGCCGCTCGGCGAAGGGCGTGTTCTCCGGGTCACCAATGTAGCGGCGAGAGAAGGAGAGACGTGAGATGACGTCGAAGGCGGCCGATGGGGCCGTGCCGATCTCGCCACTTTATTGCAGGCCTGAAGCGGAGCCACGTCGGCTACCAGCGTCCGCCACGCCAGGCGTGTCAGCTCGTTCTAATTCTCGCGCAGCTCGAGCTCGCGCCAGCTGCGCGAGAGACGCGGCGCGGTGATGGAAAAAATGATGATGGTGATGATGGCACTACAGCGGCAATCAGCCTCGTCGACGCCTGCGGCAATGCGACATGCGCTATGCACCCTGGAAGCCCCGGAAATCCAGGAGCCAGTGCGCATGCGCCGTCTGCCGGATGCTCACTGTATCTGGGAGCACCAGACCGAACAGCTGGACCGAAAGATGGCGCCTTCATCATTTCTACCGAGGGACTCTTGGAACCTACGGCATCTCCGGGATCATCAACATCAGCCTTTCCATCGCCTATAAAGGACCACACCCTGCAACCGGCGCTTTGTGGGCTCGTCAGCTGTGCCATGGTCCAGTGGGTAACACCGTTTGCGTTTATCGCGCAGGTCTTTGCAGCAATCAGCCTCATCGACGCCTGCGCAATGCGACATGCGCTTTGCACACTGGAAGCCCCGGAAATCCAGGAGCCAGTGCGCATGCGCCGTCTGCCGGATGCTCACTGTATCTGGGAGCACCAGACCGAACAGCTGGACCGAAAGATGGCGCCTTCATCATTTCTACCGAGGGACTCTTGGAACCTACGGCATCTCCGGGATCATCAACACCAGCCTTTCCATCGCCTATAAAGGACCACACCCTGCAACCGGCGCTTTGTGAGCTCGTCAGCTGCGCCATGGTCCAGCGGGTAACACCGTTTGTGTTTATCGCGCAGGTACGCCATTACGATTCTCTTTTTGCTAAGAAGACTAGCAATCGTTACCTGGTGCAGCTGCCGAGCCCCCGCTGCCTTGCGTTGTTATTGTGTGATTGTGTGAACATTGTGCATGAGCTGTTGTTGCTGTAAGGCGACATAGAGAAAAACCCAGGTCCAACCACACGTAGCTCTACTACCCAGAGTGACCAGACGATGTATGCTTTGCTAACAACCTTAGAAGCCGGCCAGGCCACCATCCTGGCTGAACTGAAGGCTATCAATACTCGCCTGACTAGCACGGAACAAACCCTTGCCGATTTGGTTGCGCGGATTGCGCAGACGGAAGACCAGTGCAAATTGCTACCTGATATGCGGTCTGATGTAGACGTTCTACTCCGCTCATCCACCCAGACATCAGATAGCATCGCCAGCATTGAGGAAAGGTTGAATGACGCAGAGGATAGGTTGCGTCGCTGCAACCCTGTCTTCTATGGCATCAGTGAAGGCGAGTCTGAATCCTGGAGCGATAGCGAAAAACTGGTCACAGATATTTGCAATAAAAATTTGAAGATAGCACTCGAACCTAAAGATATTCACAGAGCACATCGTATCGGCAAAATTGCTCGTGACAAAAAGCGCCCCATTATTGTTAATTTCTCTTCTTTTAAGACTAAAGTTGATATTTTATCTAAGGCCTCCAAGCTCAAGGGCACAACAGTCAGTATCTCGGAGGATTTCTGTGCTGCCACTCGTTCAATACATCGCGAGCTTGTTCGTTTCGCCCGAGAACAGAAGGTTGCTTTCAAGCAACGCTACAAAAAATTAATAATCGACAAGAAAACTTACTACTATGACACCGCTGATAAGGCGGTTAAAGAAAGAACAGCACGGGCGAGCTAGCAAGAAAATAATATAACGGAGCCTTGTCTTTCCAAATCACACCCCTGCAACACACCGAAACGCGCGTCGCTACGCCCTAACGACGTTACATACTCGATTCTTTGCACTAACATTCGCAGTATAATTCCAAATCGTGAAGAAGTATCCGCCGTCATTCAATCATGTGATTGTGATATTGTCGTTCTTAGCGAAACATGGCTTTCATCGCATATTTCTGACGCGGAAGTTGCTCCGTACATGCCTGGATTTGCCGTTTACCGCCGTGATCGTTTGCTAAGCCGAGGTGGTGGAGTTCTTATTGGAATAAAGAATTCGATTATTCACTTTAAAATAGAACACGAGAACCCCCTAGAGATAATGTACGTTTCATGTCGAACGCTATCAGGACTTACCATAATTGGAGCGTGCTATCGCCCCCCACAACCAGACGCCGATTTTTTCAGGCTCCTTAACAACGCTCTCGACTCCATAAGCAAAAAGTATTCCCTAGCTAACCTAATAATATGCGGTGATTTTAACTACCCTACCATTGATTGGGGTGACCAATATCGCGTAACTATCGGTGAACCCGGCCAGTTCTTAAGCATCCTATAGGATTTTCAATTAACACAAATCATAACCCAAGCTACCAGACAGACCACAAATACCGCAAACAGTCTTGACCTAATTCTAGCGTCCGACCCGAGTGGTATCCAGTCAGTACATTACCTTAAGGAAATAAGTGATCATAAAGTTATCCTAGGCTTTTTTCACTCAGTATTTCAGACAGAAAAACCAGTAGCAAAACAAATAAGACTTTATGACAAGGAAAATTACGAAAAATCACGGCTGAGCTACAAAGCTTCATATTTTCTTTTGAAGAAGGTTTCCATGACCGCTCTGTAGATCACAAGTGGAACTTGTTTTCGGAGAAAATTCAAGAATTAACTGATAAATAAGTTCCAACGGTAAAAATTAAAATCAAACAATCGGCACCGTGGTTTTTTGGCTCAATTAGCAAAGAAATACGCAGAAAGAAGCGACTGTTTAGAAAAGCCAAAGCCAGAAATAGTCCGTCCGCATGGCAGGCATATCAAGGCTCAGTAAAGAAGCTAACGAAAACAATTCGTATTGCCAAGCGAAATTTTTTTGAGACAACATTGCCTAATATGCTACAAACTAATCCAAAACAATTTTGGAAAGCTATAAACCCGTCTCCTGCCACCTCAATAAGATTGTATAACGATCGAAACGTAGAACTTGGTGATAGTGAGACAGCTGCAGTACTCAACGTGGCGTTCTTCTCGGTTTTCACGAAAGAAGCCAGCATGAGCACCCCCGTTTCCTCGGATCTCGTCATTAATGAACAAATGCCCCCGATAATATTTACAGCTCAAGGAATAATGAACATAATTGATTGATAAAATGAAACTATCATCTGCTACGGGACCGGACGGAATCAACTCTAAAATGCTGAAAAATTCCAAAGAACCAATTAGTGCCATGCTCGCTTTGCTATTTTCCCAATCATTAACGTCAAGCTGTATCCCCATTAAATGGAAGCTAGGTAAGATTGTTCCGACCTTTAAAAGCGGCAATAGGTCATCGCCGTTGAACTATCACCCCATTTCAATTACGTCCGTACCATAAAAAATATTGGAACATATAATTTTTTCGCACATCAGTAATCTCCTCGAACGCCATAACATTCTCTCCACATCGCAACATGGTTTTCGAAAGGGGCTGTCCTGCGAAACGCAGCTTGCTTCATTTACACATGATTTGCACTTAAACCTCGAGAGAAACATCCAAACAGACGTAATTTTTCTAGATTTTGAAAAAGCATTCGACAAGGTACCCCACCGTCGCTTAATGTATAAATTATCACTGCTGAATCTTGACCCATTTGCACTTAATTGGATCGAAAACTTCCTCCTGGAACGAAAGCAATTTGTCGAAATAAATAGCGCACACTCTACCACAGCACTTGTTCTGTCTGGTGTACCACAGGGTACGGTACTCGGGCCGTTGCTATTCTTAATTTATGTTAATGATCTACCGTCTGACATTTCTAATAACATTCGCCTATTTGCGGATGATTGTGTGTTATATTCCAAAATTACATGTAAGCAAGACCAAATTAATCTACAATCTGATCTTTTTCGTATTAAAAATTGGTGTAAAACTTGGCAAATGTCCTTAAACGTACCAAAATGCAAACTAATGTCATTTTCCCGGCGTGCATGCCCATTATTTCACAATTACACCCTTAAAGGCTCTTCATTACAATCCACAAAAAAGTACAAGTACTTAGGCGTCCATATCACCAACAATCTATCTTGGACAGTACACGTGTGCAAAGTATTCGCCAGCGCCAGTAGATCCCTAGGGTATCTGCAGCGCACGATGAAATTTGCTCCTTCAGACTTAAAATTGTTGGCCTATAAAACCCTTATCCGTCCAAAACTAGAATAGGCAGCTGCTATATGGGACCCGCACCAACGTTACCTCATCGACAACATAGAAGCCATCCAAAACCGGGCTATTAGATTTGCTTTCTCTGATTTTCCTTCATACACAAGCGTCACAAATCTCAAGTCGCGTGCGTCCCTTCCTCCCCTCAACAACCGTCGGAAACTAGCAAGGCTGGCATTATTCCATAGGTTTCATTACTCATTATCACAAACTCCTACGTCACGCCAAAATCGCATGTATACACTCGCACCAAAAACGAACATCAAGTTTCATACCCCCGCCCACGAACTAACACTTTCGCGCAATCTTTTTTTGTTCGGTCAGCCAAAGACTGGAACAATCTTCCCGCTCACGTGGTACAGACTAAAGACCTTGAACAGTTTAAATCGCTGCTTACCGCGCCCGGAATTGTGTAATATCCTCATGACGTCTTTATGGTTCTCGTTTTTCTGACTTTCATTGTTGTCAGTGCAGGCGAAGTAATGGAGCGTTGCCTTCTGACATCATATTGTTTTCTGTTTTTACCAAATTTATAGCTACCTAGCTCATTGCCGTTGTTTGAATTCTGACTTGTATGTTTGCACCATTGTACTGCTGCAAAGCGTGGTTATCCAAGCTGTTTAAACTCTGATTGGTCCCAATGTAAAACATGTAGCGTGTCCGGCCATGTAGTTTCTTTTATGCTTCTTCACTCATTTATTGTTGTAACGGTCTTGTATATAGTTACGTTGTTAGCACACCTCCCCCTCACCCCTACCCTCGTTTTTTGTTCTAGTCTGTCACTTGTACCACCCCTCATGTAATTAATGCCTCCTTCTAGGAGGCCCTTGAGGTATGAAAATAAATAAATAAATAGATAAATTGTACAAACAAGCAGTGGGCAAGCACGTGCAATGCAACTATATACAAACTTACAACGGCCATGGAGCCGCATGTTTGAGTCCATTCTTTGCATTTTTGTCAAGTTAATCGCTCGCCATCGCTTATAATCGTGTCTCTGAGGCTTTAGGTAGATGTATGAAAAGTCGTAATGCTCTGTTACGAAGAAACACGTTCGTTTCAGCACGATTCGCCAGCGCTCTTCATCATCTCATTGAATGATGTCACTTTTCTTTAGAATGGAAGCGTTCTTATTAGGCTGTTCCAGAAGGCCGCAGCTCTTCGCTGTGCACAGGATACAGCTGAACAACTGCAGAATCGGTTCTTCTTAAGGGCAATTATCCTTCGATATTACGTGTTTCTTTGGTGCGTGTTTTTCATATCACTAGTTATATGAAAAAAAAACTATGAAGTGTGGCCAATATTAGTTGAGTTTGACTAGAGTTTATTTTAACATATTCAGGTGTTTACATTATCATTCCATTTTAGCTACTTCACCTGCTTTAATTGTTGTCACTATGCCGTGGATGTTTACACTTGTTTTTGTTGTCATAATAATGACATGAAAGACGAATCCTGTGCCGTCTAGTGCGCATATGTCAGGAGATCGTGTGCACTTTTCTCAGTATAAATGTGTTTTTTTTTAAGATGTGCCCAAGTGTTCTATTTTATACCACTGTTATGCAAGCCCCCAACCTTGCTGGAAACTTCCGTTTTCAGTGAGATTGAACACGTGTGTGTTCTTTAGAAGAGAAGAGGTTTGCGCCAGTTGGTGATGCATACAGGTGAAGAAATGTAGTGCAATTACGGGACAACAAAAGAACAGGCACACTGACAAAGTGATTCGTCCTGTGTGCTTCTTCTTTTGTTGTCCAGTTCACTGCAATTCATTTCTTCACGTATCTCTACATTATTCTCCTGGTCATCTGTTAATCGCTTAAGGTTGTGTCGCACCACGTTTGATGAAAATGTTGACTTTCGGAAACGATGACAATAAAACGAGACCAAGGACATATTGTGCTGAGTGCAATTCATTCTGTTGTTTTCTGTTAAATGCACGTGTGGCTGCAGCGATTACTGAATGCATCCTTGCAAAATGCGTGAATTGAAATGCGCGGGAAACGGTGTATCACGAGCAAGCGGGCGCATTAAAAAGAATCGTCGTGCATATCGGAGCACGCGTGAGTGGGCTAGTAAAAAAAAAGAATGCGCCTGCGCATGCGACAAGAAACGTTAAAAAACGGTGGGCGAGAGAGAGATTGCGCATTAAACGTACTGGTTCTAGTTCTGCCTTGACGACGCACAGCGTATGCGCGTCCTTTGATGCACTTTGAAACTCTGGCCCCCGCATTCACAAATGCTCCTCGACTCGACTGTCACCCTTCACATGACAGAGCCGCACATTGCGCCGCTGCTCGGCTGAAAATGACGCTGCGCTACTCAAGAATAGCAGAAAACTATCTTAGATACGCAGTGAATTTTTCCGCCTATAGATGGCGCTTCTATCGGCTTTCTCAATCGGTTCAGTTCGGTTCGGTTTGGTTCATTTCAGTTCGGTTATCGGTTCAGTTCGGGCTGTCAAGGTGGATGAACGTGTTTTTTGAGCGCTCCGGATCGACTGCGCAGATAAGTGTTTTTGCATGTTTTGAGCTTGTCTCTATAATTATAAGGCAGCGGTTGAAATCTTCGCAGCACTTATTTTATGGTACGGCTTTTTCGGGGGCCAGTCACCAGGTATTTATTAGTTAGTGTGGGTGTGTGTGTTTGAATTTTTTTGTTGTTGTTTTTTTTTCTTTTGTTACCCCGTGGGGGAGGTGCGCGTACATTGAACACGCAAATTTTTGTAGTAGAGCTTAGACTTTCTTTTTTTTTTCGAAGTGCAGGGCTCGAGTTTAGTAATTATCGAGTATAGGGACAACTGGTGTCAGAAAGGCATGGTTAAAACGACTGTAAAGTGTTCAGGATGTGGAGTGGGTTTGAAAGTGGACCCAAGCGTAGAAGTGGATGGAGAAGAGGCTGACGCGAAGTGTAGGCAATGTGAGGTCGAAGAAAAAAATGGAGAAAATGATGGTTGCCCAGAATGAACTGCTGATGAGAATCGCCGAGCTCGAGACAGCGTTGGCGACAGAGCAAGAGAAAACGAGGGCAATGGGAGAAAGACTGAAGTCCGCCGAGGAAGCGCTAGCGAAGCTGAACAAAGAAGCGACCTACCGAGAGAACAGTAGGGAACCGACAACCAGAACGGTGGAGAAGGAAAAGCAAACAAGTTTGGAAAAAACAGGTTTAGCCTGTTCAACTATCGCAAGGCCCAGCTTCAGCGAGGTAGTGCTGGGGCAGGGAGGGAACAGAGCAGCCGGCGTCACAGGTGCAAGCAGCCCCCAGGTGCAGAACGCTCCAGCTGAAAAGTCACAGCATGTGATAATCGCCGGGGACTCGAATTTAAATCGATGCACAGAAGCCATCAAAGAGAGGGTAAGAGGTGACAAGACGGTTGCAGTAGGGGCGTTCCCAGGACGCAAGCTGGAAGCAGTCATGAGGCAAGCGAGCGCAAAGCTCAAAACGACAGCTGATAGACGAAACCTCGTGATAATTTCAGGCGGTTTAAACGATGTCCTAAATGAAGATGCAGAAGGACTAGCAGCCACACTGGCGAAAGGCGTCGATGACATGCGCGCCGCTTCTCCTAAGGTACAGGTAGTGATATGCACGATACCGGAGGTACCGGTGCGTGATAGCAACCTGCAAAGAGCGGTGGTCAACGCAAACCAAGAGATATGGCGGATGAGTCGAGAGAAAGGCTTTGAGGTGGTGGAAATAAACAGAGAGGTGCATAGGTGGGGGGATTTTCAACGATACAGAATTCACTTCGATGGGCGGCTAGGTCATGAGGTGGGTTGGCGACTTGCACAACGCGCAGTAGCTTTTTTGGGGGGCAAGCGACCCTTCGGGGTGTAGGATAGCTAGTAACGAGGAAAACAACCAGGGAGACTCTTCGACAGGTGGTATGGACAGATACGATTCCAAAGTGGCACCAATATCTAAGATAGGTAGAGTCCGGGGCATAAATAGACGTAGCCACGAGCGCCGAGCCAATTCAGACATAGGGTATATTAACATGCAGGGTGGTAGGAACGTAGGAACAGGCTGAAGTGGGAAGAGATAGAAGAACAGCTAAGGAAAGAGAGGCCGATGGTATACGGTTTTGTAGAAACGCATCTCAGGGACATGGAACAACCTCCGAACAATCCGGACTACGCGTGGGAATATTGTAATCGAACAGAAGGCAGCAGAAAGGGGGGTGGTATTGGGGCATTCATTCATAAAAGTACAGACTGGCAAAGGGTCAACCAGGAGTGCAAGGAACATTTATGGCTAAAAGGGAAAGTGGCAAGTCAAATGACACTCCTTGGTTTCGTGTACTTGTGGACGGGAGCAAAGGCCAGAGAGGAAAACCAGGCCAAGGTAGAGTGTATATCAAAGGACATTCAGGAGTTAGGAAGAGAGTGCGAGATAATTATACTAGGAGACATTAATGCTAACATAGAGGATATAGATGGGTATACCGACCCGACAGGCAAAATGATCATGGATATGTGTGAAAGGCTTGATTTGATCATTTGCAACACTACCGTGAAGTGTGAAGGGCAAATAACATGGGAGGTAGGAAGGCTTCATTCGACGATAGATTATGCACTGATGTCACATAGGATGTATGATAAGCTCAGGCGGATGCACATAGATGAAGGTGGCTCCGGTGTCTGGGTAGCGATCACAAACGTATCAAGCTAAGTTTTGGAAGAGCAGTGAAAGTGGGAAGGAGACAAAATGAGCAACTACAGGAAAATTTTTATCCAGAAAGGCAAATTGAAATAGCCACTAAACAAATTGAGAAAGTAATCACGGAGGATAATAAGACAGTGTGGACATACACAAATCTAATTAGACTCTTTGAGCTAGAGCTTGCTAAGACACGTGACAAGTCACCCCGGAAAAGAAGACACAAACCCAAAAGTTGGTGGGGTGAGGAAGTTAAGAGAGCCATATCAAAACGTAAGGAAGCCTTTAGGGAACACAGACATGCTAAACAGCGAGGTGAACCGACAGATGATGTTGAAAGAAAATGGGCAACCTTTCTAAGCTGTAGAAGGGATGCATCCCTTCTGATCAATGAAAAGATTAGAAGGAAGGGAGCTCAGTGGCTGGCAGAAGTACATAAAAAAGATAGAACGGCAGCTGCGAAATTTTGGAACCATCTAAACTCTCTAAGAAATGAGACGAGCCTCTAGAGCAGAGTTTTATAACTACAGCCCAAGGTGCTAGGCTAGAAGGAGACGAAGCTATTGAATATATAAGAACAAGGGTGCGAGAAAAATTTCAACAAAGAAGTACTTTATGCACCACAATAGACAAGGACGAATCAAGTGGTGCAATGGCTCCATTTTCACAACAAGAGTGGGAAATGGCTGAGAAAATGGTTCCTAGTAGTACATCAACAGGCCCAGATGGCATTCCAATTAGGCTGATAAAGACATTAGGTCCGAAGTCTAAGTAGGCTTTGAGAGAGGCAGTGAGCACAATAATAATCGATGGTGAAGTTCCCGATGGATGGAAACATAGCAGGATGAGCATGATCTATAAAGGAAAGGGGGACAAAGCTGACATAAACAACTACCGTCCTATAACAGTGACATCAGTGGTCTACAGGCTGGCGATGCAGATTATAAAGGAAAGACTGCAGGCATGGATATAGGATGAGGGGGTTCTGGGGCAACTGCAGAATGGGTTTCGGAAACACAGGAGGTTGGAAGACAATCTGTTCTCACTTACGCAGTGCATCGAAATAGCAGAAAAGGAACACAGGCCCCTGTGGCTAGCAATTTTTGATATCAAGGGAGCGTACGATAGCGTGGTTCAAGAGGAATTGTGGGGAATACTGGAAACACTAGGCGTGGAACATGTAGTCACTAATCTTTTAAAGGGTATCTATAAAGGAAACAAGGTAGTTATAAAGTGGGAAAAACAGGTATCCAAGCCTGCAGAGGTAAAATGGGGGCTTAGGCAGGGGTGCCCCCTGTCACCTTTATTATTCATGATGTACCTACAAGGATTAGAGGCAAAATTAGAGGGAAGTGGACTGGGCTTTAACCTCTCTTTAGTCAAACAAGAAAAACTTATTGATCAGGCACTACCAGCATTAATGTACACAGATGATATAGGGCTTATGGCCAACAACAAGGAACATTTGCAGAGATTGATGGACATCTGCGGTAATGAGGGAGATAGGTTTGATTTTAGATTCAGTAAGGAAAAATCA
Source organism: Rhipicephalus microplus (assembly GCF_043290135.1). Lineage (NCBI taxonomy): Eukaryota > Metazoa > Arthropoda > Arachnida > Ixodida > Ixodidae > Rhipicephalus > Rhipicephalus microplus. Next base: position 375,736 of record NW_027464598.1, on the reverse strand, counting down.
GCAGTCATGATTTTCAATGACAACGAAGGTAGTGAGCTTAGAATACAGGAGGTCACGCTAGAGATAACAGATAAATACAAATATCTGGGCGTATGGTTAAGCAATGGAACCGAGTATCTGAGGGAACATGAAATATGCGTGACGATAAAGGTAACAGGAATGCAGCAGTCATGAAAAATAGGGCACTGTTGAATTACAGTAGGTATGATGTTGTGAGAGGAATATGGAAAGGGGTCATGGTTCCTGGGCTGACGTTCGGCAATGCGGTCTTGTGCATGAGATCAGAAGTTCAAGCAAGATTAGAAATTAAGCAACGTGGAATAGGTAGGCTTGCTTTAGGGGCTCACGGGAATACACCAAATCAGGGAGCACAAGGTGATATGGGATGGACATCATTTGAGGGCAGGGAAGCTAGCAGCAAGATAAAATTTGAGAAACGATTGAGAGAAATGGGGGAAGAGCGTTGGGCTAGGAAGGTTTTCAGCTACTTGTACATGAAGAATGTCGATACGAAATGGAGGAAGCGAACCAGGAAGTTGACTGGTAAATACTTTGAAAACAGCCGGTGGCCAAACCAAAAAAAGCTATCGGTTAAGAAGAAAGTGAAGGAAACGGAGACTGACATGTGGAGAATGGGCATGATTAAGAAGTCCGCAGTAGAGATCTATCGAACTTTTAAGCAGGAAATTGCCCAGGAGAGGTACTATGATAATACTCGGGGTAGTTCTGTACTGTTTGAGGCCAGGACGGGAGTACTGCGAACCAAGACATATCGGGCCAAATACGAAGGAGTAGACACAGTACACAGTGCGTGTGGAGAGGAAGAAGAAACTGCCGAACACTTGATAATGTTCTGTAAAGGGCTTCCCCCTATAGTTCAGGATGATGGCGCAGAGTTTTCCAAAGCACTGGGGTTTAGGGACCGGGAGGGCAAAATAAACTTTAAGCGGGTAGACTTAACTAGAAGGAGGTTATCTGATTGGTGGCGAAAGTCAAGGCACGAGTGAAAATTAAACTCTTCACTGCAAAGTACGAATCCTCAAACTCACTTTTTAAGGAAAAAAAATAAATATAGTTTTTGGTTCATTAGGTATTACGGCTTGGTGGCGCTAGCCACCGCCCGATCTAAATAATAAAAATCGCCCGATCTAAAAATAAATAAAATAAATGGTACAGCCATATCCATCCATCCATCCATCTATCCATCCATCCATCCATCCATCCATCCATCCATCAAGTGAAGGTGGAGCTTTGAGTGAAGGGGCGTTTTAGAATACCGAGGTGAATTCCCCTCGACAAGGTCGTAAATTAAGAGTTATACAGCGCTGACGTCATCAATTAAGCTGTCTTGTGGGAAGCATGTGGAGTAACCGACCCCTGGTGAACCGGTGGGCCGTTGAACTGAGCCGTTCGGAGCTGCTCACTGAAGTGGGCCGCTTTGTGTGTGTTTGGAAGAAGTGGTTAACGATTTATAGAACATGGTACTCTACTATGAGATGACAGCATATAGCCGTCCTGTGGGCCTCGTACTTGATGAGGCCCTGTCGACAGGTGAAGCTGCACATACTGGAGCCGATTCGTCTGTTTAGAAATGGTTGTCAACGATTTAGAGTACGAGTACTAGGAGAGCTTGAGCGGTCCCGTGAGCCTCACACTTGATAAGGCACGTAAAACTTGCTAAGACATTGTGTTTCTATAAAATGTTGTTAACGACTTAGAGTACTCGCAGGCCACGGAAACTCTCAAGTTCAAGTGCTCACCTGTAGGGGGCGAAAAAATCAACTGCGGCGCGTTTCTGCTTCAAACACCCAGAGTGGATCTACTAACCTCCCTCGCCACTCGCGCTATTGCACTTTCTTGTAGAGGCACCCTCGTCGGGGCCAAGTTTTATTTTAAAATGATCAAATACTACATGTTTGCTTGCTGCTACACATAAAAAACATTTTGTTCTTCTAGCAAGTAGTTTTTCTTAAACATGTGCTGCGTCATCAACTTTTTGTAATAGTTTTTGCTCCAGCTGACTCGATGTCAGTAGCAGCCTATCGACATCATTATCCTCATTTCAAAGTTTACGGCGGCCAACGGTTGCGACGGCAGGTAACGGCTCGCAGTACGTTTGGAGGTGTCTCGGACTGTTTCGTTTCGCTGTAAATATTTCAAGCCTCTGCCGACCGACACATTCTTTCGCATTCTGTTTATTTTGACTCGTTAAAACGCTTTCGCGAACACAATTGGAGTGACTTTCGGGGAACGAAGCGACCATTGAAGCTTTCATCGGATTAACACCCGTTGGAAGCCCGGGCCAGTGAGTAGAAACCACTTCAGTTTTTTAAGGATGGTTGCTTGCGGGGCTAGTTGGTTCATTTCAACATATGTAGTTTTTTTTTGTCAATGACTGCGTAGGTGTCACACGGTGGCAGCGCATTGCAGTATGAAATTTTAAAATTGTTGAACGTCTTAATCTGTAACCGGGAAAATGTGCGTTACTTGTGGCGTGCATGGCTTCACGTGGGAATGAGCCGCTGACTCAATAGTTAATTCTGACATTCTATCACCAGGTAACACCAACCAGGCCGTTGCGATAAAAGAAGGCAAATAAATCCCTGTCGCCTCGCATGTGTCTTCTTAGATAGCCCATATATATATTGTGCAAAAAACCTACTAGTTAATAGCATACTGCAGTCGCGTTTGAGAAACATCACATAATTATGGGTCTGGTTTTGCTATAGTGTGACAAAGGAAGCGTCATATAAATGAGAAATACTTCTTTTTCTTCCACAGCCTCCTGGCCTACCTGACAGGGAAGCAAATGTGTACAATGGGCAAAAAACCTGCTACATGCCTTGTGAAGTAGCAGTCCTGAGTGATAAACGTGTTATGAGGTACCACTACATATAAGTATAAAATACTGCTGTTTACTAATTAACTGAGTTTATTTGTTTACTTTGGAAAATTTCATGCATTAATTATGCATTGATTTCATGCATTGATATCTGGTGATGTTAGTTGTTTTTCCAGACTGCCATGCAATGACAGGATGACTACCCCGAATGTGCACTCTGCAAGCACGTTGAAACATCTGAATGTCCACTACAACAGGTCATCTCTAACCTCACATATGTAATGCTGTATTTGTGAATGTTTTGCCGCGCATATCGTGGAGAGGTGCTTTAGATTGGCTACAAGCATTGCTTGCCTACCGTGGCATGGAATCTACACTTCAATATTGTTGAAACTGTAACACTATTAGTTAGAATGTGTGGCGTTGCTGAGCTCAACAACACACTGTTTGATCCCAGCCACTGTAGCCATATTTTGATGGGGTGAAACGCTAAGACGCTTGTGTGCTTAAGGGTTTGTTCGATTCGCGTGCACCACATGATCCATTTTACAAAGTGCTGCACCTCGCCATTCGTTTCAGTCGCGCAGCCTTGGCATCTTCTAAATCTTGCCATTCATGTCAAAAAGCGCAGGAGACGTACAGCATGAAAACTATTTCATGACTTTCCTGTACCTTCTGCTCCGACGGTGCTGGTTTGGTGCAGCCGCTCGCACAGCTTAACAAACAACATAGCATTAGACGTTGGTGCTGTACCCACCCCTATAAATGCGGCGTGTTTTGCCAAGATGTTTGCAACTCATTAAACTAAGCGAAAAAAAATAAGGATTCCACCTTGTCGGCACCTCGTCATTCACTTGTGATGCCGCACCGCTGAACTCCTGCCGCACAAGTTCTGAACTTCTCGTGCACAGCTATGAACCAGTTCGGATTGGTGCAGGTGAACTAAACTGACCCTTAAAACATGGAAGCTTGAAAATATGAAAAATATGTTAACATAAGGGGTCAAAGCAAATGTTTCGATAAGCAGTCTTGTCTCCTGTGAGGCTACAATGCCATTTGTTTGAACCCCTGGAAGCCAGAATCAATCTAAATTTGCCCACTACTGTACGACTCACGATGACTTCATAGTTGGCATGTGAATCGTTCGAAATTATTAATTGCACTACATAATCAACACACCCACAGTGATGGGCATTAACAGGCTTTCCGACATTTAGTTGTGCCTTGTGACAGTTTACCAACAACACCCAGAAATGTTTTGTCTTAATTAATTGTGTTTGGCTCATACAAGTTTACAAAAAGATGCACCAAAGCTTATAAGACTGTACTCAATTGATTTAGCTTTGCCCATATGTTCAATGGGCTCCTAAAATAATAAATCATAAAGGTGATGAGCAGTTGCAGCACAGCTTCCTCAAAGACGTGAATGCTGTCATGAAGAGCAAGATTGTGTTCATTGCATGTGGTACTGTTTTTTTTTTGGCAGATTCTTTGTGCACATCTGCTTCTGTTTAAATTAAGTTGTCATAACTATAGTGTCTACCAATACGAGTGAAATTCTGTGCACTACGGTCATGAAAAAAATCTAGGAAATTGCACAGGTAGTTTAAACATACATGATCTTCACTTATCTACAGCCACACCGCAAGATAGTACGTATTCCAAGTCCTAACCTCTAAAAGTAGCAGGGAGAAAACAACTTAATTTTCAAGCACAAGTATACTGAAAAAGTAAACACAATAACAAGTGTGTAATAAATGTGACCTTTATTGATTCAGTATTCGGACAGATTCACATCATGTACCACCAATTGATTTTAGGAGTGCTTGCTTGCAAGAGAGTACTCAAGTTCTGTGGATATGTCTATGCAAAAAAAGAGATTGTGCTCAGGGCTGAGCAGATAGAATAATGTAAAAGTACCAACAAAGATGTACAGACAACAAAATTCTACAATGCATACCTGAAGCTTATTTTCTTAGAATTGGGCCTTTTCGATCTGTAAGCACACACCTCATAAGTGTTCCTTTAGCATACAAGTTCTCTGCATACTCAGCAGACTGGTCATTACCTGCGACGAGAAATCCTAGCTGTGGTAACTGTGTAACTTACCTCAAACAATAAATGTAGCAAGCCTGAAATATCTTTAGGCCCATCCTCTAAATACATAATACCTATAATATGGGCTCACGGCTGAGTATTAAAACTAGTGCCTACCCTCTCGACACGACGCGACATTGCAGAATTTTGAAGTACTCAATGTAGCATTGCAGAGCGAGAAAGATTCAGAAATGCATGCATCCGCAATCGATTGTTTAACAAATTTAGCAAAACTACATTGCTCTAACTGCGCGAGCTATCTATCGGCAATGTGCAAGTTTCCTTCCCGATTCCACATCATGCTTTCGCTTCAAGATCAACACTACGGGGCAAGCGCCGCATCTGAAGGCAGCATCGGACCCTTGTCGCGAAGCCACGCTATTAAACTCGAGCGCCACAACACAATGAGAGCGACGTTCATTCAGTGATTTCAATGTTCAGTTATATGCATATTCTTGTTAGCTTTCAAAAGTCTTTACACAAGGGTTGAAAGCTTTCGATATGTATGCGTGACTTGTTTTGTTCGGACCCGACCATATACATTGATTGTACCGGCTTGGACACTCGCAATAAACGATGCAAACCTTACTTAATTGACGTTGTTTTTGCCAGTCGAGGCCAGCTAGGTCCCCTGGCGATAATTACAGACGCGAAGCGCGATTGGGCAACGAAAAAAAAGAAAACCAGAGAATGCGAGCAGCACGAACCAGCCGCGGGACCCCCCTCTTCCCATCTGCAGCAAAAAAAATGCGTCTGTTTATTGATGATGATAGTACTACTAGCGCCATCTCGCCTCGCGGTATTGCAGTTCAGTACGCCGCCGCTACGTATTTGCATAATATTTTGATACAACCGCCCAAAGGTACAGTTTCCGTTCTCTAAACTGGTAGGTGTTCTGCGTTACACGGTACTCTACTATGGGAGAGCTGAATACCAGCCCGAAATTTGCACGCAATGCTATCTGTTTAGAAAAAATTTATTTACAGCATGAACAGAACACAAAGGCTTCATACCATTCCAGTAACAGGGCACATACACTTCGGCACATCAATATTTCACGACTAACATCACTACGTTACAGCGAAGACCTTTGCTCTAATATACATGACAATGTTGGCATATATGTACACAAGAACTCAATGCGATATCATGATACAATGGTATAACGATACAATAGATGCAATGAAACACGATATGTAACAAATGAAATCATATAAAACAACTCGACGAGCACTGCTTAGCACCAAGTCGGTCGAAAAATGAGTTGTATCCTTTCGTGTTACACCTTGACGAAAGGGCACGACCAATGCCGCAGAAACCCTTGCTCCCCGAGGAAGAAAAGTTCCTCGGAGAGGAACGCGAGGATCTCTCATCTCATTCTCCTCAGTATCGGCCACAAAGCACGCCGGCGGCAATTGGCAGCTACGGCCTCACATCGGTTTCTCCAAAGGCTGAACAGCCCCGCAACTATTAAAAGAGCGGAGAAGCGGCTACGCGGAAGTCGGCCGTTGGACACGAAAGTTCGCACACCCTGTTCCCGAAAACCAGCATTAACCGCACGCCAAAAAAGGCGGGAAACCACACATTCAAACGTCGCATGTCGATTGGTCTCTACTATGACGCAGTTGGGGCAAGTGGAAGTGCGAACCACCTGCCATCGCTGCAACCGATCTCGCGTGGGGAGCAAGCCCCAGCCCAGCCTCCAGACAAAGTCTCTGAGATGCCCTGGCAACACTGCGGCAGTTATTGGTTTCCAAGCGTGGTTCATTGCAGATTGACGATGCTGGAGCACTAAGGGCCGTGGAAGGGCAGCCATTGCGTCCACCGCTTTAGAATTGGCCACCTCTATCTATGGGCACGTAGCTTCCAAACATCGGTGAAATGCCAGAAGGGCTCGATACAAAGATGGCAATTCAGTTGATTGGGGACCTTCGTTTATTTGGCTATCCGGCAAGAAGACACGTAGTGATGGCCCCAGACTGTAGCGAGCCAGTGTCTGAGCGGGCATGCCATCATCGCTTAGTACTCGTAATAGAGTGCGGAGGCACAATGTAGAAGCCGTGACGAAAACGTCGGGGAATGTAAAACCGCCTTGATCTCGCGGTTGAGCTAACGCTGGACGCGATAACAATTCTGTGCCACCAGACCAAAAAATGAACTGATGCAGCTTTGCACTTTCCTGCAGACGTGGAGCGGTAGTTTAACAGAATGGCAAAGGTACCAAAGTTTTGCTAGGTACACCGTTTGAGTTAACTATCGGCGTTCCAAGAGGGGGATTCAAAGTACCTGCATGCTTTGATATCACTTAGAAGAGTTTGTACAACGGATGACCAGATGCTATCTTGTATACCAAATGCAGTGAAAGTAACTCCGAGTATTGAAATCTCAGGAGACCACTGTAAAGGCGACGTGATGTTGATACGACCGCTGGTGTTGCCAATGAAAAAATACTGGATTTTAGAAAAGTTTAACCTTGCACCGGAGATAATACCGAAATCATGGAATGTATCAAAAGCATGCTGCAGCGACTGTTCATTATGTACATATAGAGTAATATTATCTGCAAATGCAGCGACCTTTACTTGAGTGTTACCGGGTAGAGGTAAGCCATGAATCTGCGGGTGATGTTCAACGGCCCTTAAGAAGTATTCTAATGCAAGGATAAATAGCACAGGGGAGAGGGGACACCCTTGACGGACCCCACGCGTGACTCTAAATGCGTGACTCTCACGGGAGTCTATGTAAAGGGTACTTTCTGAATTAGTGTACATCGCGTGGATAAGGTCAATTAACTTATCCGGGAATCCGTATGCATGTAAAACATTTAGTATGTAGCCATGTTCTATGAAATCAAAAGCTTTCTCTTGATCTAATGAAACCAACAGTCCTTGTGCATATCGGCTAGTGGTGTATTGATTGATGTCACGCGTTAACCACGTATGGGAGTGTATTTCTTGGCCCGGAACAGGACAGACCTGGTGTGGAGCGAATAATGTTGCAAGAAATGAACTGATTCGGCGCACCAAAATGTTGACCAAGAGTTTGTAATCTACATTGAGCAGGGTAATAGGGCGCCAATCTTCTGGTCGCGTGGACCTTGGGTCTTTCTTGGAAACTAGTGTTATACGGCCTTTGTTGAAAGAGGTTGGAAGTGTAATATCTTGGAAACACTTGCGAATGACGCGTGATATAGTTGAAGCAATGATAGGCCAGAACTGTACATAAAACTCTGCATGGAGTCCGTCAGGCCCTGGGGCCGATCCCTTTTTCATTGCGTCTAATGCGCCCTTGATTTTGTCATCGGATGGCGGTGATAGCAGGATGTCATTTGACATGCTGGAATCATGAGGTAAATCTTTTAGCAGAGGATGCGAAGAAACGGATCCTACGTAGGAGACATTAGCACCAGATTGAGCTATTGACTGAAAGTGTTGAGTGAACTCCTGAAAGTCGCGCGTACCCGCAGCAACTGGGGCGGGAGAGTTCAGTGAGTGGACAGGCGAGCCTGGTGAACGAAGCAGGGCTCTGCGTGCATACCTTAGCACCTCAGGGTGCGCACACGGTGCACGTCTACAGCGCCAAGCTGCAGCCGAGAGTGAAGAAGCGCGCATAATACGTTGGTACCGTTTAACAAGCTCCTCTTGCCATGCCCGCATTACAGTGGAATGACTGGGATCTCGATTGGCAATGCGTATCTTCTGGATTAACAATGACGCATCTTTCGACATACGGGTGAAAAGTCCTCTGCCCGACGCACTGCAATGATGGCGCCACTGTTCTTTCAGGCGATGCCAATCAGCTACATCCGCCCCATAGAGCGATGCGCGTAACGCTGGGGATAACTTCTCCGTAGCCTGAGAGTCCTGGAGGACGCGGCAATCTAGACGCCATGGTCTGTGAATCGTTGACGTCCCCGCTGGCAGGCGGAGAGAGAACATAACCGGCCGATGGTCGCTAATGTGCACTGGTTTCGGTGGCAATGACATTACCCCGGTGTCGTGAACGTAGGTAATGAGAGTGGGGTATGCGTACACGTGATCAATTCGGCTGTTCGACGCTGCTCGATGCCAATTATAGGCATAATTACTGCCATGCACACTTTGATGAATGTCACTCAATGCCAATTGCTGCACTAGACGTTGGAGTTCTCCGGCATTCCAGTTTGACTGGCCGCGACCAGGACCTCGAACATCTGCGTGTGAGTCTAAGACACAATTGAAATCCCCTAAAAGTACGACATGTTGGGAATTTAAAAGGAACGCATCAAGAGATTGGAAGAACGCGTTGGAGTTCACGCGTGCCACTGGGGCATACACGGCTACAAATCTTATTCTTCACGAAAAAAAGGTGCAGTCGAACGCCAGCACGCGTCCGAAGGTATCGAAGGAAACATGATGGTCACGTAAAAGTCCTCGGTTAAAAATAATGAATCCGACGCCAGTCGAACGCGTGCTGGCGTACGAAAAGAAACGCGAAGATTCTTCCATCCTTAATTTTACTTCTCGCCCTCTCACTCTCCATAAGTTTTTCTCTGATGCACTTTTCTTGTGGGGGGAGAGTGAACAACGTGTAGAGAGAGAGAAAGAGAGAAAAATTACAAAAAAGGTAGGGAATAATACGTAGACATACATAGTGCCAAGTAAGGCATTTGTTGCCTTCACAAAGAAAAGTCTTCTTTTTGAAGCATGTGCTTTGGCAAGTATCCCTGTTTAATGATTTCTGGTGTCTTGAAGCCTCCATCGTGACATAATTTTCTCTCTAGGAGCTATTCAACTGGGAGTGTGTGTATACCAGATCGCACCAAGTTGAATTGAACGTATAGTGAGAAATAAAGAGCATGACTACAGAAATGTGCTTTCAAGAGTTCATGGGAAAACGTTTCTGTATGCTTGCATTTCCACACAAATAATCTTTATATATTCTGTAAGCCTCTTTTTATTCAGTGGCGCTTTCGAAACAAAGCCACCCGTGAAGTAAACTGAAGTGTCATTTAGTACATCTGTATTGACCGTAAGAAATTTCCGTTCATGAGAAACGTATCTCCAATGGCGTGGCAAGGATATGGTAACTGGGTATATTTTGAACGTTCCCCGTACACAACGTTCTTAAAACTTACATATGATTATATATGCACATGAACACATACAACCTGAGAAACAAAATTAATAAGGGTCATTTGAATCCCCCGTGTCTCCCTTTCTCCTTGAGAGCATTTGTCACTAGGGCTGTCTTTGCTCATTTTTACGTACATGTCTTTGGTGAAAAATCAACACTGATTGATTGATTGGTTGATTGATTGATTGATTGATTGATCGATTGAATGACACGTCAAAATAATTGTGCAGCAAGTTGCCAACGTTCGTAAGGATGCTTGACTTCGATTGAGTAGAGCATAAAAGGCATTCTGTCTACGTCACTGTCTTTTATCTTCGTTTTTCGTGCCCTTAAACAGTAAAAAAGCTAACGAGCACTTGATGAAAAAAACGCAAAGATAAGTAACGAACTTTTTTTACTCGAAGTCACACGTTAAACTTCGCCAGGCAAATAATGTCTCTTAGAACCATTAGAATAAACTAAAGGCTTATAAATGAAGCAGAGTGGTGGAAACTGCGTAACTCATAGTTTAATAGCACTGAGCAGCTAACTAAATACAGTACTGTAGGCATCTATGCAGTCAAAAGTATGATGTGTATAGTGCTTCCTACATCGATAGAAGAAGAATATAGATCGTACGTTATACTTTCAACGCCTCAGACATCAATTTCCTCATGCAGAAGGGAGAACCAACATGTACATCAGTGTAATAGGAAGGAAAGGTGGACTAGTTGGTAATTCATGATGGTTCAGCGAACTGGGAGCGCGGGGGTGAACACAGGCACAAAGCAAAAAGAGGGCACACAGCACGAGAGCTCGTACTGTATGCCTCCTCTTTGCTTTGTGTATGTGTTTAGCCCGTGCTTCCAGTTCACTGAACCATCATGTACATCAGTGACGAGACTGAAATTCTCATCAGACAGCATTGTTGGATTTAAGCAGGGATTCTCGAACATATTTCATAGATCGAACATTAAGAGAGTTATACACTTTCTGATTTGCAATGACTGTATCTAAGAATAATTGTGCTAGGGGCACCAGTTGTAAGGACATTTTAACGCGATTGCGTTAGAGAGCTCGTGTCACAGAAATTCCACCATCGGCGTCGGCATCATTGGTTGTGAGCGAAAAATTGTCCGTAAGAGAAAAATCGTGAAAGAAGCAAATAAAATAAAGAGTAAAATTTTCGGTCCCATTGAGGATCAAACCGAGGCTGTTCGCGTGGCAAGCGAATATCCTACCACAAAGCCACGATGTCAATTGCAGTTTCAGCGGGACGAAACACTACACAGATGCCATGCAGTAAATCGAGTCTCCTTAACGCATTTTGTTCGACAGGTGTCGCGACGAAAATGAGCCCATTCGGCGATTTTTAGGCGCATCAAACTACGCCGAAAAAGGCCGGGATAGTGCAGCCATCGCCGCTAAGAACACACAGGAACTTTCAAACAGCTCTAAAAATCTAGCGGAAAACATATCATGCCTTTACAAAGGCATTAATCAAGCAAACAGCAAACGCTAGATGATGGGCTGTCATCTGTGAAGCATTGTGAGACCCCTTTTTTTGCGCTCCTGAATGGCAAGCGTATGGCGTGTATCTTGGAGGATACGCGACCCTTCCTTTAGACCAAACCCTTGTATGTGCCATTCGTGCACGCGTGCGTGTGCGTGCGTGCGTGTGTGTGCGTGTGTGTGTGTGTGTGTGTGTGTGTGTGTGTGTGTGTGTGTGTGTGTGTGTGTGTGTGTGTGTGTGTGTGTGTGTGAAGTGTAACAAAACATATCATTAAGTATGCACTTAAATGTTGAAGAGCGCACTAGGGGCCGGATTTTGCTATCACGTTCAACTCTTAAAGGCGATGCTTATAGGTCCTCCCATTTTTATTGTCTTACTTTCTATATTAGCGACATTGCTAACACTGCCGAATTTCGTGTTCAGGTTTGATTGATTTCCCATATTTGCATGCTTTTGAAAGATAAGTTCTGTCAGTGATGAAGTTAGTTTGTGCAGAATTTAAATAATATTTTACAATGGAGTATGTGCCGGGGAATGGCACTTTGCACAGACCAAAGCGCCCTAATGTGAATTATACATAAAATCATTCTTACTTCATGTGCACGAATCAGGTTCAACTCCTCTGCATGGCGTAACTGATTTTAAGTATCTGGGAGTCACTTTGAAAAACATGTTAACATGGAATGACCACATTGGTAACATCTGCAACTTAGCTCTAATGAATTTATTCCTTTTGGGGCACAATTCAGAAAATTTCCTTTCTACGAAAATGTTTTATGCTTTAACACTGTAAAATATGTTAAGTAGTGAACCAGACTTCAATATGTATGAAATGTTTGAGTCTCATATACTATAAGTAGCATCGATGCCCTTGAGAAAGTAACGTTGCATTTTGGACCGTGTTTTATTTTGTGCGTTAGAAAACTACAGTTGTAGTGGGTGCAGCGAAGAACAGTTAGATCTACATTCAGCAAATTGTCGGAATCGCATGCACCCGCAGAACGCATGAAAGCTAACCACAGTGAAACACTCTGGATAAGAAGACAGAAGAAAATGCCGGAATTTTTTATACAGTATTACGCGAACGATTCCCCTCTCCACTCATCTCTATATCTATCGCTCTTATTAAGCCGAACCACACATCTTTGAAGACAATAAGCATTAAGACCTTATTTAGATGGACCACATTTAAGAATTATATTTACCATTTTATTATAGTACGATGAAAAAACGATGACCAAATGACATTTCATAATCAAATCGACATCTTAATAATCGTTACTGTTGGTTTGCTTTGTATTCTAAGCCCAACACAATCACCCTCTATTTGTAGTATTGTTTTGTGTTCTCGTTTCGTTTTATATTTTCTATGAACGCGCTCACTGTGTGTACAAACTTTTTTTGGTCTCCCTGCTCTGACTACGTGTCCGTATTAGTAGACAAATAAATAAATACAATAAGTAAATACACTTATGAGGTCAATGCGATGAATTGTTGAGACCTAACGTATCTGATACTTCGATTTTGTTTTTTTTTTCGGTTTTCAGTGATGCATATGGTACAAATCTACTTCTATTTAATGGCTAGCTGTTTTTGATGTACTTAAACTTTCTGGTAGTGCATTGGTTATGTCACTGCTACCATAAGGTGACTGATAACATATAGTGTAAATAAATTAGCTCATTAGATTTGTAGTAATATGTTGCTAGATAAAAAATTTACATTCATCAAGGCTGAATGGAACTCCTATGAGCAGCCCTTCGTTTATATCCGGACTCTCCAAAATAGCTCATATTCATTTAGTAGCCCTGAAAAGTAACTAGCGCTGCCTTACAATAGTGTAAAGATCTAAAGGCTAATGACACCATTAGTTACCCGTTCAGCCTGACCCGTTTGTAAGCTCGGTTCCTCAATTAACAGTGTTTCACAAAGGTAATAATAGCACCACTCATTACGCTCGTCTGAAAATGTATATGAAGCACTGAAAGCGCGTGCCGCTTTCCTCGTCGAGAAACAGCGCTAAACGAACAGAGGTCAAGTAGTATTGCATTCTAAAGTGTTACGGTGGCGGCTGAGCCGCATTTGGACTGAATTCTGACCACTGCCGGCTCCCATTAACGCCAGGCGTTGTGGCCCATTGGTGTTCAGCCTGTGGGTGCACTGGCCTGCCGGGTGTCGTCAGCGAAGCGTTCCTCAAGTTAAATTGTTAGAAATACCCCACGAGCAAGAACGATCATTTCACCTGGGAAATATCATTTAAATTCAAGCTCCAGTTCGTTAAATACTTGTTGCCATGCCATCCTGCGTCATAACGAGGCGTGGACTTGGGTGAACTGAGTGTTGCGCATTTGCTTACAGTAGGCGCTTTGGTTAGTTTTTTTTATCGCGTTATATACAACTGTGGAACAGTTCGCCGTACAACAACCTGTGGAGATGTCCCTGATGCCACGAAAATTTCGGTATGCATAAACAAGGATTACGTCGACAGTAATCCAAAATGCATGCTAAACAACAATCGCAATAAGTTGCCGAGAGCTCATTGATGGTAATACTGACAGGAAGGTTAGGCGACAATAAAGCGCAGCGAGTTTAGCCCTCTGCTCATTTATTAGAACTTACTTCAGCCAGACTATAACAGTATCGTGAATGTATTTTTATGCTTGATGGTTACATATAGGGCTCTGCACCCCGACATATTTTTAAGTAAAGTGTAGCCACACGCATACAGTACAGGTGTCCGTAAAACGTCGCATATCACAGTTTACAAAGAAATGAAATGCACAGGCTTCATTTTAATTCATTGGCACCAACAAGCAGTGAGTGGTACGACGAACAGTAGGAAAATTTGTGATGAAAAATAGGCCTCACGCAAGGAACCACTGCATAGCAGCACAAAAGCCCAACGCATTTGTTTTTGAGAACCAATACTTCCTTGTCCTAATGAATTTCGCAACAACGACAAAAAAGTTGGGCCTGCGCACGATACTCTGGAAAGTCAGTTTGAAGAATAAGGCAAGCATACCTTACTTTTCTCTGCTCACCACGAACAGCTGCTCAGACAGAGCCATAGCAACAAGATACCCAATGCCGGTGGCCCCCATTGCATTCTCAGCAAAAATATATACAAAACTACGAAGGAGAGAGAAATATTCTCTATATGTGCTTTTCTATGCAAGCACTGCGCTTGAAAACTATGCCAGGCATCTAAATAATCCTTTTACGTTTACCATCGCGTACGGGGTTCATTGAATAAGTGAAAGCCACTCTGAGGGTCAAAATATCTGGTACATTGACAGGCACTCAATCAGGGACGAAACCGCGCACGCTCTTCATAATATACTGACGCGTTTGGTCTGTCGATTTCCTGAAAGCCTGCGGAAGCAAACGTGACTTCCCGTCAGGGCACTGCTTAAAAGGCAATACTCTTTAAGCAGGTTTGCCCTCTCTTTAAGCAGGTTTGCCCGTCGAAAAGCCTGACCACCCTGTCTATTGGCAAAGCTTTTCGACGGGCAAACCTGCTTAAAGAGAGGGCAAACCTGCTTAAAGAGTATTGCCTTTTAAGCAGTGCCCTGACGGGAAGTCACGTTTGCTTCCGCAGGCTTTCAGGAAATCGACAGACCAAACGCGTCAGTATATTATGAAGAGCGTGCGCGGTTTCGTCCCTGATTGAGTGCCTGTCAATGTACCAGATATTTTGACCCTCAGAGTGGCTTTCACTTATTCAATGAACCCCGTACGCGATGGTAAACGTAAAAGGATTATTTAGATGCCTGGCATAGTTTTCAAGCGCAGTGCTTGCATAGAAAAGCACATATAGAGAATATTTCTCTCTCCTTCGTAGTTTTGTATATATTTTTGCTGAGAATGCAATGGGGGCCACCGGCATTGGGTATCTTGTTGCTATGGCTCTGTCTGAGCAGCTGTTCGTGGTGAGCAGAGAAAAGTAAGGTATGCTTGCCTTATTCTTCAAACTGACTTTCCAGAGTATCGTGCGCAGGCCCAACTTTTTTGTCGTTGTTGCGAAATTCATTAGGACAAGGAAGTATTGGTTCTCAAAAACAAATGCGTTGGGCTTTTGTGCTGCTATGCAGTGGTTCCTTGCGTGAGGCCTATTTTTCATCACAAATTTTCCTACTGTTCGTCGTACCACTCACTGCTTGTTGGTGCCAATGAATTAAAATGAAGCCTGTGCATTTCATTTCTTTGTAAACTGTGATATGCGACGTTTTACGGACACCTGTACTGTATGCGTGTGGCTACACTTTACTTAAAAATATGTCGGGGTGCAGAGCCCTATATGTAACCATCAAGCATAAAAATACATTCACGATACTGTTATAGTCTGGCTGAAGTAAGTTCTAATAAATGAGCAGAGGGCTAAACTCGCTGCGCTTTATTGTCGCCTAACCTTCCTGTCAGTATTACCATCAATGAGCTCTCGGCAACTTATTGCGATTGTTGTTTAGCATGCATTTTGGATTACTGTCGACGTAATCCTTGTTTATGCATACCGAAATTTTCGTGGCATCAGGGACATCTCCACAGGTTGTTGTACGGCGAACTGTTCCACAGTTGTATATAACGCGATAAAAAAAACTAACCAAAGCGCCTACTGTAAGCAAATGCGCAACACTCAGTTCACCCAAGTCCACGCCTCGTTATGACGCAGGATGGCATGGCAACAAGTATTTAACGAACTGGAGCTTGAATTTAAATGATATTTCCCAGGTGAAATGATCGTTCTTGCTCGTGGGGTATTTCTAACAATTTAACTTGAGGAACGCTTCGCTGACGACACCCGGCAGGCCAGTGCACCCACAGGCTGAACACCAATGGGCCACAACGCCTGGCGTTAATGGGAGCCGGCAGTGGTCAGAATTCAGTCCAAATGCGGCTCAGCCGCCACCGTAACACTTTAGAATGCAATACTACTTGACCTCTGTTCGTTTAGCGCTGTTTCTCGACGAGGAAAGCGGCACGCGCTTTCAGTGCTTCATATACATTTTCAGACGAGCGTAATGAGTGGTGCTATTATTACCTTTGTGAAACACTGTTAATTGAGGAACCGAGCTTACAAACGGGTCAGGCTGAACGGGTAACTAATGGTGTCATTAGCCTTTAGATCTTTACACTATTGTAAGGCAGCGCTAGTTACTTTTCAGGGCTACTAAATGAATATGAGCTATTTTGGAGAGTCCGGATATAAACGAAGGGCTGCTCATAGGAGTTCCATTCAGCCTTGATGAATGTAAATTTTTTATCTAGCAACATATTACTACAAATCTAATGAGCTAATTTATTTACACTATATGTTATCAGTCACCTTATGGTAGCAGTGACATAACCAATGCACTACCAGAAAGTTTAAGTACATCAAAAACAGCTAGCCATTAAATAGAAGTAGATTTGTACCATATGCATCACTGAAAACCGAAAAAAAAAACAAAATCGAAGTATCAGATACGTTAGGTCTCAACAATTCATCGCATTGACCTCATAAGTGTATTTACTTATTGTATTTATTTATTTGTCTACTAATACGGACACGTAGTCAGAGCAGGGAGACCAAAAAAAGTTTGTACACACAGTGAGCGCGTTCATAGAAAATATAAAACGAAACGAGAACACAAAACAATACTACAAATAGAGGGTGATTGTGTTGGGCTTAGAATACAAAGCAAACCAACAGTAACGATTATTAAGATGTCGATTTGATTATGAAATGTCATTTGGTCATCGTTTTTTCATCGTACTATAATAAAATGGTAAATATAATTCTTAAATGTGGTCCATCTAAATAAGGTCTTAATGCTTATTGTCTTCAAAGATGTGTGGTTCGGCTTAATAAGAGCGATAGATATAGAGATGAGTGGAGAGGGGAATCGTTCGCGTAATACTGTATAAAAAATTCCGGCATTTTCTTCTGTCTTCTTATCCAGAGTGTTTCACTGTGGTTAGCTTTCATGCGTTCTGCGGGTGCATGCGATTCCGACAATTTGCTGAATGTAGATCTAACTGTTCTTCGCTGCACCCACTACAACTGTAGTTTTCTAACGCACAAAATAAAACACGGTCCAAAATGCAACGTTACTTTCTCAAGGGCATCGATGCTACTTATAGTATATGAGACTCAAACATTTCATACATATTGAAGTCTGGTTCACTACTTAACATATTTTACAGTGTTAAAGCATAAAACATTTTCGTAGAAAGGAAATTTTCTGAATTGTGCCCCAAAAGGAATAAATTCATTAGAGCTAAGTTGCAGATGTTACCAATGTGGTCATTCCATGTTAACATGTTTTTCAAAGTGACTCCCAGATACTTAAAATCAGTTACGCCATGCAGAGGAGTTGAACCTGATTCGTGCACATGAAGTAAGAATGATTTTATGTATAATTCACATTAGGGCGCTTTGGTCTGTGCAAAGTGCCATTCCCCGGCACATACTCCATTGTAAAATATTATTTAAATTCTGCACAAACTAACTTCATCACTGACAGAACTTATCTTTCAAAAGCATGCAAATATGGGAAATCAATCAAACCTGAACACGAAATTCGGCAGTGTTAGCAATGTCGCTAATATAGAAAGTAAGACAATAAAAATGGGAGGACCTATAAGCATCGCCTTTAAGAGTTGAACGTGATAGCAAAATCCGGCCCCTAGTGCGCTCTTCAACATTTAAGTGCATACTTAATGATATGTTTTGTTACACTTCACACACACACACACACACACACACACACACACACACACACACACACACACACACACACACACACACACACGCACACACACGCACGCACGCACACGCACGCGTGCACGAATGGCACATACAAGGGTTTGGTCTAAAGGAAGGGTCGCGTATCCTCCAAGATACACGCCATACGCTTGCCATTCAGGAGCGCAAAAAAAGGGGTCTCACAATGCTTCACAGATGACAGCCCATCATCTAGCGTTTGCTGTTTGCTTGATTAATGCCTTTGTAAAGGCATGATATGTTTTCCGCTAGATTTTTAGAGCTGTTTGAAAGTTCCTGTGTGTTCTTAGCGGCGATGGCTGCACTATCCCGGCCTTTTTCGGCGTAGTTTGATGCGCCTAAAAATCGCCGAATGGGCTCATTTTCGTCGCGACACCTGTCGAACAAAATGCGTTAAGGAGACTCGATTTACTGCATGGCATCTGTGTAGTGTTTCGTCCCGCTGAAACTGCAATTGACATCGTGGCTTTGTGGTAGGATATTCGCTTGCCACGCGAACAGCCTCGGTTTGATCCTCAATGGGACCGAAAATTTTACTCTTTATTTTATTTGCTTCTTTCACGATTTTTCTCTTACGGACAATTTTTCGCTCACAACCAATGATGCCGACGCCGATGGTGGAATTTCTGTGACACGAGCTCTCTAACGCAATCGCGTTAAAATGTCCTTACAACTGGTGCCCCTAGCACAATTATTCTTAGATACAGTCATTGCAAATCAGAAAGTGTATAACTCTCTTAATGTTCGATCTATGAAATATGTTCGAGAATCCCTGCTTAAATCCAACAATGCTGTCTGATGAGAATTTCAGTCTCGTCACTGATGTACATGATGGTTCAGTGAACTGGAAGCACGGGCTAAACACATACACAAAGCAAAGAGGAGGCATACAGTACGAGCTCTCGTGCTGTGTGCCCTCTTTTTGCTTTGTGCCTGTGTTCACCCCCGCGCTCCCAGTTCGCTGAACCATCATGAATTACCAACTAGTCCACCTTTCCTTCCTATTACACTGATGTACATGTTGGTTCTCCCTTCTGCATGAGGAAATTGATGTCTGAGGCGTTGAAAGTATAACGTACGATCTATATTCTTCTTCTATCGATGTAGGAAGCACTATACACATCATACTTTTGACTGCATAGATGCCTACAGTACTGTATTTAGTTAGCTGCTCAGTGCTATTAAACTATGAGTTACGCAGTTTCCACCACTCTGCTTCATTTATAAGCCTTTAGTTTATTCTAATGGTTCTAAGAGACATTATTTGCCTGGCGAAGTTTAACGTGTGACTTCGAGTAAAAAAAGTTCGTTACTTATCTTTGCGTTTTTTTCATCAAGTGCTCGTTAGCTTTTTTACTGTTTAAGGGCACGAAAAACGAAGATAAAAGACAGTGACGTAGACAGAATGCCTTTTATGCTCTACTCAATCGAAGTCAATTATCCTTACGAACGTTGGCAACTTGCTGCACAATTATTTTGACGTGTCATTCAATCGATCAATCAATCAATCAATCAATCAATCAACCAATCAATCAATCAGTGTTGATTTTTCACCAAAGACATGTACGTAAAAATGAGCAAAGACAGCCCTAGTGACAAATGCTCTCAAGGAGAAAGGGAGACACGGGGGATTCAAATGACCCTTATTAATTTTGTTTCTCAGGTTGTATGTGTTCATGTGCATATATAATCATATGTAAGTTTTAAGAACGTTGTGTACGGGGAACGTTCAAAATATACCCAGTTACCATATCCTTGCCACGCCATTGGAGATACGTTTCTCATGAACGGAAATTTCTTACGGTCAATACAGATGTACTAAATGACACTTCAGTTTACTTCACGGGTGGCTTTGTTTCGAAAGCGCCACTGAATAAAAAGAGGCTTACAGAATATATAAAGATTATTTGTGTGGAAATGCAAGCATACAGAAACGTTTTCCCATGAACTCTTGAAAGCACATTTCTGTAGTCATGCTCTTTATTTCTCACTATACGTTCAATTCAACTTGGTGCGATCTGGTATACACACACTCCCAGTTGAATAGCTCCTAGAGAGAAAATTATGTCACGATGGAGGCTTCAAGACACCAGAAATCATTAAACAGGGATACTTGCCAAAGCACATGCTTCAAAAAGAAGACTTTTCTTTGTGAAGGCAACAAATGCCTTACTTGGCACTATGTATGTCTACGTATTATTCCCTACCTTTTTTGTAATTTTTCTCTCTTTCTCTCTCTCTACACGTTGTTCACTCTCCCCCCACAAGAAAAGTGCATCAGAGAAAAACTTATGGAGAGTGAGAGGGCGAGAAGTAAAATTAAGGATGGAAGAATCTTCGCGTGTAAAATGGGGTACGTAACGAATGAAACCAGCCATAATAATAAATATCGAAAGTGGGACGAGTAGGAAGTCACGGATTTGCTTTTGTACGGCTTTTATCGTGTCAACAGGGTGGAAACCTCTGAGAGACTAGGCTTTGGTTACGCTCATGGCACCACAAGCAATAGCTCTATATAGACGAGGTGAAAACCTAGATTGATGTATAACCAACCTTGGAATACTGGGTCATCATAACCTTTCGAAGCTCAGTATATAAAGTGCCTATAGGTGCATACGACGATATTCACGTGTCTTTATTAAACTTTATTTCGCATATTCAATACAGTATTACAATACAGTGAAAAAATACGTATGCTACACAAGGAGGTCCCAAAGTAAGAACTGTCAGTGGGAGCTCCTCTTAGAACGAGTATAAACAACGTAAAGCAATGATTGAGAACTAAGAAACTATTTGTATATAACAAACGGGCACTTACGTAAATACTTATCAACTAATGTTCATACATTGTGAGCATACACACATACATAAATACAAATTTATTTGGACCAACCCGCACATGAAGACACAAATACAATCAGGTGATGCGTGAAGTTAGCAAAAGGGTTTTCGATGACGTCGAAAATGACGTAATGAAGGGCTTCACCTAATAACTGATGAAAGTGACTTCCAGGATCGAAGTGTAGTAAACAAGGCGGTCATTTTGTCGTAGTTAGCGTTTACATTTGTATGGAGAATGTTACGACTTTCAGAAAACCGCGAATTATTATTATTGTGCTAATATTATCATAGTGATAATGTCAAGGCATGGATTTTGTCCAAAAGTTAATGCGAAATAGTCGCAGCCCATTGTTCATGTATGGCCGGCAATGGCGAGGCGTGTTCTCAAGTGGCAGCCCTGCTGTTTTACTTGGGGATAAGAAGGAGACACAACAACTTGTGCGAAATATATGCTTCCTTGCTATTTTTATGTGCCCTCTGGGAACGCCATTTCGTGAACTTTTTTTTCCTATTATTTTCCGCCCTCGTGGGTAGTGCTAGTACCTCAGTTGTCTTTACCAATGTCAAGGACCGTAAAGTTGACTTTTTTGAAGTTGTAGATGAATAAATGAAGCTCTACTCCACCCAGGATTCACCCTAACTACCTGCACCTTTCTCGTAACTTTTTCGAACTTGCATTTCATTGCTGGGTGAACTGTAGGAGAGGATTGTGTGGGAAGATGGAACCTGTATTTTTTTGTGGTTGCTGAAAGGCATTCAAAGTCAGCTAAACCAGTCTTCGTACAGGTCCACTCTTCATTGGGGTGTAATGAAAAGAGCACTACCGTCGTTTGTCTGAAGGAAGGGAAATGACGTACGCGACGTGATTTTCACGTTATGCATGTAGTGACCAGATAGTCATATTGCTCATACTCCCTTGCCCTCTCATACCTATTTCCGTCTTCACAAACTTAAAGAGGCGATGACGAGGGCACCAAGCGTATGTGGCTAGATAGATAAATAGATAGATAGATAGATAGATAGATAGATAGATAGATAGATAGATAAAAATGCTCAAAGTGACGAGTAGTTCTGGTTTGACGTAGCAGAACAGTTGCGCTTCATGAGTGTTTTGCGCGGCCAGTTTTGATTTCGCCCTTGAAATTTGATCAAGAATATGTGTAACGATGTGCAGCTTTTGTAGTTTATAAAAATATACATAGATCGCCGTTTGGCGCGGAATACAATATTGTATTATAGATACGTGCTCTCCGTCATTTGGTAAAGAGTTATTATTGAGCTTCTGTTAATTAGCCGCACAAGTGTAATTTTAGCTGTAGCAAAGTATTTCCACCTCAGCATCGAGTTCGTCGGCTAAAATTATAGACGATTTACTGTCATAGAACTTCTGCAAAACAAACTTCACTTTCTTAAAAAAAAACTGCATATCATGGATGTACAGCGCTTGGATATTTTATGATAGAGTGTTCCTTTTCATATATTGAAGAAGAACACTGGAATTTTTTCTTCTTGTAATCAGTGAGGTAGAAGTAGCGGTGAAGAATGAGTTTCAGAAACATCATGGCAGAGCAAAAGTACCCTGCCGTGCTACGATATGTCAGATAAACCTTCCGCAGGAGGTGTGTAGCCATGCGCGTCTCTACATGAAAATAACTAAAACCTCTTTCGATATTTCCGCTACTTTCTAAATCACACTTTTTACCTTCTATTGTACAAAGCGGCTAGAAAGCCATCGTATGTAAACGCAATTTACTGTAACGTGATTGATTAGCTGTTTTCATCCAGAATGCGATATATAGAACATGGACCAGAATGAGGTCAGGACGCTGCCAGAGGTGCTTGTTTCTGGTGAAGCGAGCTTGTAGACGGAAGCATTGCTATTAATTGACAATTTTTTTGCCATTCTTTTGAAATAAATTTTAGAATTAGGACGAAGGGTAGGTGTTTACTCCACAAACAACTGATGGGAGGTTTAAAAGAAGTATTTGAATATTTCGAGCCCTCTTAACTATGGGAAAGCAGTGCACATGAACAGGCCCTCAAACTTTGTCACGTGTATTTAGAAAAAGTTTGTAACAATTTAGAGGACTAAGTACTCTACTATGGGAGACCATGAAGCCGTCCCGTGGATTCTACACTTGGTGAGGCCCTCTCACCATGGCGTATGCCTGACAACCGGCAAGGAAGAATTAGTGGTTTTCCCAAATAGTGAACGTACATCTACGAAGTAAAAGTTAATGATAGAACGAAACCTTCAATTTTGTTCTGGTTGGCCACCTTTAATTTTGTTCTTCTCAAAGACGCGTTAAAATCATCCTTTCCATAACTTTTCCCACACAGCTCGCTAGGGCAATCGGGAGGTAAGAGAAAATGTCCAAGGGTGACTTGCCGGCTTTGAGAAGTGGAATCAGGCGACTTGACTTCCATTCCTGTGGAACCATGCCAGTTTGCCAGGAGTCGTTGTACAGCTGCAAGAGTGCCTGCCGAGCTTGATCTCCTAGGTGACACAGAGCGCGGTAAGTAATGCCGTCAGGTCCTGGCGCTGAAGAACGTCTACACAAAGCAAGCGCAGCGTTTAGTTCGTCCATTGAAAACGAAATCTCCATTCGGGGATCACGTGAGGATACAGGAAAGTCGGGCGTCTTTGTCCCAGTTGAATTTGAGCCGCAGGCAATCCTTCGACAGAAGAAATCTGCGACATCAATCTCTTCGCAGCGTAAGTAAAGTGCCAGAGATTTTAATGGGTAGCGCTGAGTAACGGTTGTACGAAGACCCCGGACAGTTCTCCAGATTAGTGACAGAGGCTTTCTGGGATCCAAAGACTCGCAAAAGATACCCATCGTTGCTTGGCCAACTTGTTCATGTGACGCTGTATTTTCTTTTGTGTGCGTCTGGCCACTCTCAGATCATCAAGTGACCTCGTGCGTCTATAACGTCGTTCTGCACGACGACGAATCGCTCGGAGTTTCTCGAGATCAATGTCCATATCAGTGCGAGATGAGCTCACCGGAAGCGAACGCGTCGTTGACTGTAGGGCACTCTTTATTGCGTCCTCTAGATTGAAAGGTGAGGCGCCATCACAGTCTTCCATGATTAACTTGTATTTTTGCCAATCGGTGCACTGGACGGCTCTGGAGGACGTGAGACTTGGAAAGCCGTCAATCTTCAGGTATGTTGGGATGTGGTCACTACCCCTTGTTTCCAAATCCGAAAACCAGTGCACTCTGCGTGTGAACGAGCGTGAGACGAAAGTGAGGTCCAGGCAACTGCTATAGGCCGATCCGCGCAGATAAGTAGGGCTGCCATCATTCACGAGGATAAGTTCACATTCAGAAGCGAAAGACACTAACTGTCTACCTCTAGTGTTCACCCTGGAGCTTCCCCATAAGTAGTGGTGGGCATTGAAGTCACCGGTTATCACCCATGGCTGGAGAGTTGAATTCGAAATTCCGCGCAAGCGCTCTCGGTCTAGACGACTTGATGGATGTAAGTAGGCTCCGATTATGGTGAATGTGGTCTTCTTGTTTTTTACTGTTAGGCAAGCGTACTGGTTTTCTTCGTCAGTGGGTACAGGGTGATGAACATAAGTTAAGTCGCGCCGTATGAACACAACGACCTTGCTGCGTTCTCTATGGGTAGAAGACATAAAGCACTCATATCCAGACAGTCTCATCTGGACGGACAGGTTCGGTTCACAAATCACAATTATGGAGAACTGGTTTGTGAATACATATTGCCGGAACTCGGACATACGCGCCCTAAGTCCTCTGGCATTCCACTGAAGGACAGATGCGTTCTTGACCTCCTCGCGAAAGGATAACATGTTGCGGGCCATCGTTTTACCTTAGAGCTGCAAGCACCGGACTCAAAGTGTCCAGCACTTGGAGTGCGCTCTGCGCTGATGGGGTGTTCATGTTGCTTAGGAGCATGCGCATTGCGCTCATTAGGGTCTGCAAAATGTTGATGACCTGGCGATCCTCAGTTGTCTTTTCATCAGTGGTTCGTGATGGCATCGAGGTTGGCGGGGATCAATGCACCTCTGATACAGGCTGTGTTCGTGGAAGTGATGGCCACTCTTCACGATGTGGGAGTCTTGACCCTGATTCTGTTTTTGGTGTATCCGTCTTCGCAGAGCTTGACGATGGGGGGCCAGTTCTTCTTGCTTGAGATGACGGGTCTCTATCGGCAGATGCCACGTTGCGTGATGATCTTCTGTGGTGACGCCGACGTCGCCTGACAGCAGCAGCGGCTTCCCTGTGCGTTGAATTGTCGCGCACCATGCGTTTCAGCACCGCACGTTCATTTCTCACTCGTGGGCAATCTTTAAACGACGCTTTATGAGCGCCGTGGCAATTGGAGCATTTGAACGCAGTTGCGTGGCAGGTGTCTTCTGAATGAGGTTCAGCACACCGCGGCCACACGACATTGCTGGTACATACTTCTTTGACATGTCCCATCTTGAAGCATCTGAAGCATTGTAGGGGCTTCGGTATGTATGGACGGACCTGATGGCGAACGTGGCCAACTTTGACGTGTGGGGGAAGACTGTCTTTCTCAAAAACAATCTTCAGGCATCGTGACTGACCAAGCCTTGTGATGTGCTTGATGAGGATGTCGTCTGCAGTTGGCTTTATCAAGATTGGGAAATCGTCAGCGGGAATAGAAATGTCCACGTCATAAATGACGCCAACACTGCCCTTACAGTCAGTGGGGATCACTGATTTAACTGTCACTCTGTCGATTTCCGAGATGTTCTGCAGGCTTTGCAGCGCACTACGGTGTAGAACATCAACTGCCAGAATATTCTTCCGTGAGTTGATGCTGACGTCTTTAATTTCATTTGGAGCGAGTCCTTCGAGGTATGCAGAGAGGACTTGCCTGTTAAGCCGCCGTAGGTTGGCTGAAGGGTCCACAGCCTTGAAGAGTATAGTGTGTGGCCAACGCTGCGCGGTAGCCTGCACGGTGGATATACTCGTCGTTGACGATGTTCGTAGCAGTCTTCTTTTTGCATTGCGGCTCATAACGACTGTGTAGTCGTCATCCGATGACTCGAAACCGTCGGAATAGAGCTTTGTTGCCTCGCTGTCTGTGCCACTTGAGGTGGTCCCACGTTTCCTAGCCGCTGCCAGATGTAGTGGTTGTCCACCTCGAAAATCCTGAGAGGCTTCTTCATCCATTCTTAGAGTTCTACGAAATGCCATGTCCGGGTTCAGACGAGGCCGCTCGCCCATTGACAATGTAGTTGACTTGGTGACATATGTAGAACACCAGAAGGCCTGCAAGCGGTTATCTGCTGCTCTATTTCTTGACGTTAAAGGGGCCTACGACAATGTCACCCACGAAGCCATTCTCAGCGCACTAGAAGGAGTGGGACTCGGTGGCAAGATATATACGGGGGTTCAGAGCTACCTACAGAATAGATCATTTCACGTACAGACGGAGAATGGCCCGACACCCGAGTATTACTGCAGCCGAGGAGTCCCGCAAGGCGGAGTGCTAAGCCCGACGCTGTTCAACCTAACAATCATTGAACTAGTTTGCAAGCAACCAAGCAGTGTACGACTTTCCATTTATGCTGATGACATCTGTATGTAAACATCAGGTGTGACTCGACTTCAACTTCACGCTCGACTTCAGAAGGCAGCATCAGTGACATCGTACCACTTACGCAAACAAGGGCTTGAAATCGCAAGTGAGAAGTGTGCAGTCGTGGCCTTCATGAGAAAACCAATGTCCGCTTACGGCATATCAATTAACGGGCAGTTGGTGTCATGCAGCCGGAGTCACAGGTTCTTGGGAGTCGTAATCGACCGAAACCTGTCTTGGACACCCCACGTACACTACGTGAAAAAGCGGCTGACTGCCATTTGTCACTTATTCAGGTTTTTTGCTGGGAAAAGTTGGGGAATGTCTGTCGAGTCTATGTTACAGCTGTACAAGGTATTTACTGGATTCCTGCGGTATAGCCTACCTGTTATATCTAACACATGCGATACGAACCTGCGCACAATCCAAAATATTCAAGCCCAAACGCTTAGGATATGCCTTGGTTTACCCCGCTGTGCATCGACAGCTGAAACAATTGCCATTGCACAGGACTACTCGATCATGACGCACATCACCATAGAAACGATGCGTACGTACCTCAGGCAACATGCTAGGAATCCTTCCCACCACTTGGCAACCCTCGCTACTGCACGAGGCCCTGCACGAAATTTAGTGCAATTGTCTGCGCTCATCGTGCGTCGTTTACGTCAGGTTTTACGCCTGCTGAGAAACTGGTGTATCCTCCATGGTGCCTGACACTTCCACAAGTACGTGTTTCAATTCCAGGAATACAGAAAAAATCAAATTTGCCTTCAGCAGCCCTAAAACAATTGAGCTTGAGCCATCTGCACGTAATGTACAACAACCACGTGCACATATACACCGATGGTTCAACCACAGCGTCTGGTTCTCGTGGTGCGGTGGTGATTCCAGCTAGAGGAATCACTCTGCGAATAAACTGTCACATGCCACTACGTCCACAGCGGCAGAACTTGCGGCTTTGCGTGGCCCCATAGAGTACATCAAATCCCAAAGACCTAGTAAATGGGCTGTGTTTTCCGACTCAAAACCAGCCCTACAGAGCATGCAGTCAGTCCTTCGACGAGGTTGCCATGAACAATTAACTTACGAAGTTGTCAAGCTCGTTCACCACATCACAGAAACAGGCCACGAGGTCAAGTTTCAGTGGCTTCCTGGCCATTGTGGGATCAGTGGCAATGATTCCGCAGACAACGCGGCTCGTACATCGCACCAAGAACACACCCTTCCGATTCCTTTGTCAAGGACAGACGCTGCAAATCAACTTCGTCACCTGGCACGTAGTCTGAGTCTGCAGGATTGGAACACCCCAAGCATAAGACATACGAGACTATACCAAATAAACCTTCGACTGGAACTTCGACCTCCATCCGGACTTCGTCGACGTGAAGCTTCACTTTTTGGTCGCCTATGTTTGGGGGTTGCCTTCACAAAAGCATATAGAACCCTCATCGGATTGACCGACAATGCGGAATGCGACGTCTGCTGCACCAAAGAAGACATCGACCATCTGATATGTCATTGCCCTCGATTTGCCTCTGAAAGACAGAAGCTTTCGGATGCATTGCGACAATTGGACGATCGGCCACTCTCTGTGCAGATGCTACTTGAACACCGTCATCCCTTTCGTCGGCTCAAAAAGCAGTCAAAGCTGTCTTGTGCTTTTTGAGGAAGACAGGCCTATGTGACCACCTTTAACTTTTGTGTAGTGCCACCGCTGCATACGCGCCAGCCGATTGACTGACAATCCTCCTTTTTTTTCTCTCTTTCTCTTCTCTTTCCTCTCTCTCTCTCTCATCTTTATGCCCCCTTCCTATTCCCCCAGCGTAGGGTAGCAAACCGGGCATGTGCCTGGTTAACCTCCCTGCCTTCCCTCTTGTTGTTTACCCCCCCCCCCCTCTTCTCAAGTTTTACCTCTCTCATACTTTTTGAGTGATGCACAGTATTGTGTCCCTATTTTTACGTTGATGTGACCTATTATTTTGTTAAAACATATACACACTATGTACGCTCTGCAGGCAGTATTACGTACGGATGTCTCGCACCTGCCCTACGACTACAGGCAATGGTATGGGGAGCCTTGTTAGCGTCGATATGCATGTATGTGAGCAGTAAGATTTAATGTGAATTCCAGGACGCTGCTCATGCTCCAAAAAGCGTTAATCTACACGGCGGAGTTGGCTCAATGAAAGGTAAAATTAATCAGTAGTTTTCACTTGCTCGCGTTTCTTCCGTCACGACTTCATGTGAATCGTTTGTAGCCTGCCCAAGAGTTCTGCTTAGAAACAGATATTCTGTTAAATAATGCTGCCTTTTCTTTATTATGCCTCTGAAGCTTATAAAAACGCTTTGGTCTTGGTTTGGAACATGTTGTGATAACTTTGGGCTGGCTTCTGCCAGAGCTCCCAATTTAAATTGCATGTTGTGGATATCGACGCGTTTAATTCATCGGAAGCTTTCTGCCTTAAAAATACCCAAGAATGGGCAGGAACCTGGGCGTTAGTTTAAATTAGGAGTCGGTTTTAACTGACCGAGTTCGAAACAATGAGCTGTTTCTGCATCGTATTTTCAAAAAGCGGCCACCTCACACACGATACTGGTTTATATGTATATGTTGCAGCACCATGTTGCAGTGCCGACTTGCCCAACCTATTACGTTAGAGGGACACTAAAGCCAAACAACAATTTAGGTTAGAGTAAAAACTCAATGTATGACAGCATCTTAAACGACAGTATAATAAACAACAGTGACCTACTTACCGAGAAAAAAATAAAGCAAATGCATAGGAACAAAAGCACCGCAGTGGGACATTTTCAAAATGATCCCGATGACATCAAACGGACCGCCTACAATTATTCCGTAAAAATCGATCTAACTGCACTAAATAAAGAACGTTCCATGTAATAAGAGATGCAATAAAATGCTGCTTGCTCGTTTCTGTTTGAATCTAGGAAATAAGAATCGCCAGACGTTATTACGGGGAAGTGCGCGAGTGGTTAAAAATTCAATTTTTGCGTGGTTACACGGGGCAGGTTGTGTCATCTGGTGAGGCGCAGTTGAAACAAATGCGTCTGTGATCTCGAAGCCAATGGCGAGAAATTGATTAGTGGTCATTGTTGCTGTTGCGGCTCCCGCTGTTTTCAGTCTGCTGTTACTAGCACAGTAAAGCCGGGCGACGTTGTGCATGGCAACAGTGACGTGAAACGGACCGGTCAGTTCGCTTCTTGAGGCGGGTAATTTGAAGTGTGCTAACGTGATGCGGAGCACAAAAACGTGATTTTATTTCAAAATAGGCCTTTCCTTTGCACCAACGTAACACTACGAGGCTTCTAGACCACCATTTCAACAATCAATGTCGACTTAAAGGTTGACTTTAGTGTCCCTTTATAATTTTCGTGGACGCTGAGGCCACTTCGTGGATCTATTACTTCTTCGCGTACATGATACTTACAAATATTAACTAACATTCACTACCTCCTAAAGAGAAAGAACACCAATACCACTGATTAAACAAACGGAAAGAACATGGTGGCCGTAATCACAGATTGAAAAGGGAACATCACAAGTTTTGCCTCCATAGCCCAAGCCTCCATTACAGCAGCGAAGGAGATAGCGATCGCACTGGCGATCAAAGAGGGGAGAGGCGAAAAGCCCCACTGACAATGATCCCGGATTCAAATACTGCATGTAGGAACTACGAAAAGGGTAGAATATGTACGAAAGCATTCCAAATTCTAACCAAAGCCTATAAGGAATTTTCAACTGAATACACCCAAACCATTATCTGGGTGCCAAAGCACGAGGACGTCACCCGCAACCAGTTTGCAGATGAGGCGGCTCCAGGCTTCACAAATTAGTGAGCTTCCTTGCACACTGCCATAGAGGACCCAACGCCCCTAGGCTATAATTTTGCTGTACTTCTTCAGTATTACAGGAACAATAGAAAACCGTATCGAGCACCGCATAAGAACCTCACTGCAATGGAATCTGCGGCGTTACGCAAACTCCAGACAAACACATACATGAACTTACACAGGCTAGATGTATTCTACTCCACAGCATACGGAGATATGACTATGACATGGGTCCACACCAACTCTGTTTCTCATCACTTGGGGGTGTACACTTCACAATGAAGAACAGCACAACATGAACAGTCTTCTTCAGTCTTCTTCAGCACTTGGTATGACAACACGCGCCGTTCAGCGTTGCAGTGCGCGCTTTCTAAGACACCCTCCGGGTGTTCGAACCAGTGATGTCTCGCTCCTCAGTGTGCTGTATTAACCGTATAGGATACTCTTTTCATATTTTTCATCTCAGAAACAGCGAGCTATGTACAGAGCATTCTGTGGAGAAAACTTTCCATGACAGAGGAGGCAGCAGCAAGCATGAGTACGACCAAGAAGCATGAGTGGCGTCCATGCATACATGTGAACACAATTCATGCTTGTAGTTCATGAATCAGACAGTTGGTTGATTTACCGGGTGACTCTTATACCAGCGTGCAAATATACCGCCTCTATAAAGGCCTTTACAAGTGAGAGCAGCATCGTTAGGTAAATTTTGTTTGATGTAGCGAAAGCGTTGAATAATAGTAGTCTTTGAAACATGGAAACTGTCAAAGGAAAATGTTGTTTAAGTACGCACCAATTACAAAACAGACAATAAGAAATAGATCAAAAATAGGAAGATTAAGAAAGAGCAAGAAATATATGAAAGAAGATAAACAAATAGAAATAGTGCACAAAAAGCAAAAAGAATATAATAAAGCAATACAAAGAGAAAGAAAGAATAAAAATGGAAGAGAAAAAAAGAACGCTGCACAGATGCACTTTGGCCGGTGAGTCACGCAACACTCGGCGCCACTTGCTGAAGTCAACTAAGTGACTGCTAGAGGGCCGCGCTTGCATACAGCACTAGCGTTTGGCGTGCTTCCTTTCTCGTTGCTTGGACTAACTCAGTGAACACTCTTCATTACCGCTCCGCATCATGAACACCCCAGAAGCCAAAGCAGCGGCGCAGTGGGCTCGCAACGCAGCAGACCAATGCGAAGAGGACTGACTCGTCGTTAAGCAAACCAGGATTCATAGGCCAGCGAAGCAGAAGTCAGACGGGTATGCTGTCAAACAAACCGATAACTCTTTATATTATGGAGGAGGAATCGGTGTTCTCCCGGCAAGCCTCTCTAAATTATTCACTTTGTGATTATGGTTGTTTTCGCTCACACACACAGAGAGAGAGAGAGAGAATAAACTTTTATTGGCGAATGTATACACACACCTTTCATTGGATGAGGCCCTCAGTTCAAGGCTCCATTGCCCTGCGCGACCCTCCAAGCCCGCTGGCCCAGCTACTGCTGTTGCTGCTGGTGTAAGCTGACCAGTGCAGACCAAGGAGGATTAAAAAATTGGAGTGGAAATAATTGCGCAGAAGTCAAGCCTTTCCTCTGACAAGTTGGCGGCTGTGGCGGCCATCTTACTAGGGGCATGATAAAGTATCACCGTTCAGCGATTAAAAACGAAGCATTTCCCTCGCACGCCCAACGAGTTCAATGTGGGAACTTTTTTGGGTCACATAGTGCTCCAAGTGCGTCTTAATGTTACTAGTTTTCCGTAGTGAGCCACTAATTGGAGGCAAAGTTTTTGAAGATTCAGTCATTCGTACTTGTTTCTGTGTGTTATTTCGTCTGGAACAACTATCCTTCAATATAGAACTAACGTAGCATTTACATAACGTATCAAAGCCGCTTGATCATTAAGTGGGCACCATCAGAAAAGAGCACGTTTCCGCCATGTTGGCAGTGGCAAAGGGTGCCTTCACTTCTGCTGGCAAGGCATTGCGAGAGCTTCCACTCCAGCAATTTTTCTTTAAACCTCCTTGGTGCAGACTCCCAACACGAAGGGGTGGGGTTGGAAATGGGAGGAAGATCCTGTGGAGCAGAAAATTCGCAGGTAGAGTGGGCGACACTGATTTTTAGCTCACATCCAGGTCCAGGATCGATGACGCCGCCACCACCATCACGAAACTTCTGCAGAATTAGCTCTTTAATGGTGCCGTTAAAGAGCATGGGTATACTTTTACAGATCTTTTACAGAGGCGATGAGCCAAAGAAAAAAATCAATGATTTCTTCTGGTACATAATACCATCAACGCAATTCGCAATATTCTTGAGGACTTTGGTTCTTTTGGATAAGTTCGGGCAAAATACCAGAGCACGTATTATGGTTGTGCATGTCAGAGCAAGTGCATGTTGCGCCGATGTGTGCAGCTCCATTACCAGTCATGCTGCGTCGCTGCATCGGAATGTCCTGTGGGACGTACTTTCTGGTACGTACTAATTGTGTATTAGACACGCGAGCTTACGTGCAAGATCCAGTATGGGGTCACTCTGATTGGAACGCGCGAGAGCTGCGTCGCCTAGTGCAACATTTCTCTTTGATTGATACGTACAGACTAGTGAATGGACCACAGTATGCCTGGACGCCAAGTCCAGGCAGACGTCGTCTAGTCGGCTGGATCGTTTCTTTGTGTCGAGCGAGCTGGCTTCTTCCGTATCGCACTCTGATCTAGTAACATTACCATCATCCCCGGTTTATATATCAGACCACCGACCAGTGACGCTCGAGGCTCACCTTGCCTTTTCATAATCAGTAAAAACTTGGCATCTTGACATCAGCATTCTGCACGACGCGCGTTCACGCTGCAGTTTATATAGAATCTTGCGTGCCTCTCTTTTGGGATGCGGTCCGGAGGTGTGGGTTGTGCTCAAGACACAGTGGCGTTTACACTGCTCAGTAGCAGGGCAGGCTCTAAGACGCCGTACGTCCGAAGAACTAGCGGACACTGCCACAAAGCTGCGTATTGCTCTTCGGGTTGAAAGGCTAACTCCCTTGATGCGCACATGGCAGCGAGAGTTATGGGGTCGTTTTCAACGCCTTATAGCAGCTTCGTCATTGACGGCGGCTGCTTGGCGATGCAGACGTAATCCATGTGCTCACCCTTAGGTACTACGCTTTTCGAAAAGCTCGCTTCTCAATCCATCGAGTCGACTAGGAACTCCGGCTGCCAGATCCTTACACACTGCGTTGCCGCCGACACGTGATCAATCAGTTTTTCTACATCGCTTTGCCAACATGGCTCGTACGACAATGTCATCACATCGCGGTACCACCGAGACAGCCACAATGTTAAGTAGGCTGCCTCAAGTTTCATCTGAAGTAGCTGAACAACTTTGCACAAGTCCGTCAGCTGACAAAGTAAAAGAGGCACTTTATTCAATGAAGCGTGGCTCGGCCCCCGGGCCGGACGGGTTGCCTGTTGAGTTTTATTTTACGTTTGGGGCGACATTGGTGCTCTTTTCACCTCTGTTATTTGCCGCTGTTTTGATAACTTTGATTTCCCTCATCGCTTTCGCCATGGTCGAATTGTTTTAATACCTAAACATGACCCATCGTTAGTTCGCCCAGAGGAGCGAAGACCAATACCACTCCTCAACGTTGATTACAAAACTTTCGCGACAGTTATCACTCGGCGTTTGAGAAGCCTGATGCCCTCCTTAATAGGTCATCATCAGGCGTGCTCTATTCCTGGGAGAGAAATCCACAGCCTCTCCTTTGTTACGTGTGGTTTAGTTGCGTACACGTTAACAAGATCAGCTCGGGGACTCTTGGTTTCACTTGACCAGGAAAAGGCATTCGATCGCCTCGAACATATAGCTTTATATTTAGCGTAATTGCAGCATTTCGCTTCTCGCAAAACTTCGTTGAGCTTCTCAGAAACGC
The DNA here is from genome assembly GCF_043290135.1 of Rhipicephalus microplus. Taxonomy (NCBI): domain Eukaryota; kingdom Metazoa; phylum Arthropoda; class Arachnida; order Ixodida; family Ixodidae; genus Rhipicephalus; species Rhipicephalus microplus. The sequence continues at coordinate 341,218 of NW_027464598.1, read as the reverse complement.
ATACCGAAATATACGCAGCACGTTGTTTCTTGATGGTTTTGAGAGTGCGCCATTTCCTGTTACCCGTGGTGTTCGCCAGGGGTGTCCTTTATCCCCTGCACTTTTTGTACTCAGCCTCGAACCATTCTTCATTCACTAATCCCTGATCCTTACTTTAGAGGCCTTCCTCTTCCCGGTAGTGGTACCGTGACGGTGGCAGCATTTGATGATGACATCACGTTGTATTTGAGGAATGGGGACAGTTTATCCGTAGCCTACGACTTTTTGCTACGTATGGCACGATTTCAGGTGCTGCGTTAAATTTTTCAAAATGTCGATATTCATTCATTGGTGTCCCAGACGCCTGCCTAAGTCTCTTTTTTTTGTCTTCAAAAAAGTAACTCCATTTGCATTCTGGGGCTTGATTATACTTGCTACGGCATATCAGCGTCCTTGTAGAATTCAGTAGTCGAAAATGTAGAAAGACACGTCCGGGAGGCACAAGAGTATGATTTACCGATGCTCGAAAGAAGGCATTTAGCATAGAAAGTGTTTTGCGGCCGTGCATGGTAGATATCTCATGTCTTACAGCCCCCATTACGAATCACTAGGTCGTTGCAATACCTCATTGGCTCTTTTTTCTGGTCAGGTGGAACAGAGCTGGTTTGCAGAGCAGCTTTTGGGCAACCGAGAAACTGTGGTGGATTCGCATTCCCATCCGTCTCTGTTCGATGCCGGCTGCTTGCCCTACGATGCTTACTTTGGTTGTTGCATGGTGATAAGTGCCCCGCGCGTGATCTTGCCTGGCATATCTTTGGCACCAAATTACGCTATTTACTTCCAGATGCACGGCTTCATTCTGCACCGCAAACACTTAACGTACCTGCATTTTACTCAACGACAGTAGCATCTTATCAACACGCGCAGCAGGTTTGTCCCGATGTGAACATTCTCGAAAGCCGCATTGTAGATACAACGGCGGCTCTTCTGCTTCATCTGGTTCCTCCACCCCGTCTAGCACGATCGACACATGTCTCGTGGAGCACGATAACGGCATCATTTTTGCCTGATCACCTCCGTGACCTTATGTGGCGTCTTGAATAGAGAGTACTCCCCACACGGGACAGACTGGAGCAGTGGGGCATGGTGCAATCTTCCACTTGTCCTAACTGCCCGTTACAGGAGTCTAACCAGCATATGCTGCAGCAATGTGTCATTGCAAAGGTGTTTTGGAAGTCAATTAACACTAGTTTTCGTTGACTAGGTGTTAACCGCTTTGTAACATCTGGTCGCTGCTCGCGTAGTCACTTTGCATGCCTTCTAAGAGCTGCGGGAGCTTTTTGTTTGTGGCGTAATAGGTGCGAAGCTGTTGCGGCAGGTCATCGTCGTCGTGCTCTCTTTCCGATTCTGGAACGCCTCTACTCTGAACTCTTATCCTTTCTGTCGGAGGAATTGTTCTTGCTTGGGGAGGAAGAATTTCTGCGACAATGGTCGTGCCGCTTTCTGTCCATAGCTGCCGGACATGTTCGATTAGTCTTCCACCTGGCCTGGTTCCTATAGCCAGGTCACCTGTCAATGTCTCATTAGTGCATGTAATCAGAATATGTTTACTCTTTCTATGTGTTTGTGTATGTCCCATATGGGTGTGAGCTCTTCTATATATGCACTTCATCCTAACGCTGTAAGTTATGTAAGATTTATTAATATTGATACCTGTTGTACACATTTTCTAACATCTTAACCAAGTCTTGTAAATTCTGTACATATATCACCATGTACATTGTCCATATTGTGATTAGTGTACATGTGTAGTGTATGTAGTTATTAGTACCATGGACTATGGACATCCTATGGACTTGGACACTTTTGTTTGAATGTGTAATGTATGTTGCGCTTTGTTTTTTGTTTCTTATTGTGCCTGTCGTATAGATGCTCATTCCTTAGGTTTGTTGCATCCCATGATAGAATAAACTTTTTCTAAACACACGCACTTTCTGGCGTTTGGTGACCAGCATGTTTCAAGTAAGCATGCAATGGCAGTTGCGGCACAGAGACATTTTTGTTGAGTTTATATTGTGCATTGGTGCTTTTGTATTGTGGAAGCGGAGGGGACTGGTATGCCTGTGGGGACGCCCTCAGAGGGCCATCTTTCCTTTGCTACATCGCTTAAGAACCATGATGCTAACACATCTAAACGAACAGTTATTCATTCTGGGGGAGGAAGCTTTCCTCATGCGGTGGTCAACACGATTTATTATTCTCAGAAAGAACTACGTGTCTACCCCATGCCTTCATTACCGAGAAGGAAGGCTAGTGTTTGTGTATTCACTGAAGCTGCATTTAGTATTGTATAATATTTATTTGTTCTTATACGCACTTCTTAAATGTTGTATTTTGATTTTTTCATGAATTGTACGTACCCCTGCGCATAGTTTTGTTTATGCACGTTAGAATTTTTATTTATAGGTACCAACAATTCCTGTTGAGCATTTGAATATCTATTAAGATGTATTATAGCGCGTCGTGAGAACGAACAATGTAACACATAAATGTCTTTTGTGTATGTATAATTTTTTCAGAAATGAAATTCTCCTAAATATGGGTGTCCGTTGTCTTGAGCCATTTATATGTGCTCTAAAGGGGATTCGCGTGTCCGAGGTCTTGCGCTTTTGGGCAGCAGTTTCGTAAAAGTTACAGATTTAGGGGCGAAGCTTCTTATAGCGGCACCCGTTCGTGCGTTGTTGAATAGAAAAAATTCCCAGCGTGCGCGTTCACTAAAAATCAAATGCTCCTGTCTCTCATTCCCCATTAGCAGCCATTAGCATGTACATTGAGCACTATCTGATAAGAAAGGGTTGCTACGTTATACTAGCTGGGTGTAACCTCAGTTTTAGAAACGTTTAGTGAGCGTTGAGTCACAGTGCCATGAATACAATGAACTAGTATATACCACGAACTCAAGGTGGTTAAAGGTGGGAAGTAGACCCGAAGCGCAAGCCGTAAGAAAGTGTGCGTGTGCTACCTCTTGTTTAGTTCTTGAAATGTCCGCTGGATGGCGGTGCTTCTATATGGTGACTATATGATGAAAAGATGCGAGATGGTGGTATTTGGAGTGTTGAATAGATGGGCAAACGGACACACAGACGGACACGCACGGGCAGATGCATTGACGAAAGCAGGGACGGACGCACGAACAGACGCACGCCACCAACGGGCAGATGGACGCATGGATGGACGGAAGCAAGTACAAATGGACGGACGAATGCTTCGCCCCACTCTCCATCATTCACTCCTTGGATATGCTGCCATTTTTTGCTTACGACATTACTCTGTTCTTTCTTAGCTGAAGATAGTCTTTCACATAGCCTGCGTTTATTCTTTCAGTATGGTGCTATTTCAGGTGTAGCGCTGAAATTCTCGTAATACCGGTACCTGTTTATTGGCTCTCCAAACTCCAGACCATGGCCGGACTAGAGGAGCGGCACGCGCGCACTCTCTTGCAGCCTGCGCTCCGTGTCTAGTTCCCACCTTTCACCGCCGCTAGTTAGTGGCACTGCGGCCCAACCCTCGCAAAACCTTGCTAAAACCAAGGAGGTTACGCCGCGCGGGTTCAACGTGGCAATTTCTCTGGTCTGATAGTGCTCTAAGTGCGTCTTTATGTTACTAGTCTTCTTTATTAGGCTTCAAATTCCAGGCAAACTTTATTGAAGATTAAGTCACCAATATTCGTCTCTGTAAGTTATTTCATCAGAAGCAACTATCTTAATTTAATGCATGACTAACGTGCGCGGGATTCTTCCTCGTTTCTAAGTCAAATACGTGCGGCTGGTTAGATGCGAGGCGTCGACTGTGGGCTACGCTTCGTGTCTACTTACCACCTTTACCGCCGCTAGTTCATGGCGGTGTGCCCCCAGCCTCACCTGCAACGTGATGTGAAGAATGTCCTTTTTTTTTTCTCTCTTTAGGTGCACAGGCCGTAAGAAAGTGCGTGCGTGCCGCTCTTCTAGCCCGGCTGTGTCCAGACCTATCTCCGCTTCCCCTCTTCATTCAGCTGCGTCTCTTCCCAATTTCGAGTATTCTATACAACCACTGTGGCATCTGTAATTCTGTTTGGTTAAGCAATCTCGACAAAGTAAAACAAAAAGTTGAAGACGAACGGAATTTCGACTTTTCGTTTCTTGAGCGGAAAGGTACCTTCTGCGGGCGCATTTGGTACCTTTCTCACGTGGTGCAACCACCTTTACGTATTGTAAGATTACTGGAGTCTAATGTGTGTTCCTTCTTTTGGTCCGGTGGCACTGAGTTGGCTTCTTATGCGGCGTTAGGAAAACAGTGTTCCCAGGAAGGCTTTGCTTTCCCTTCGGTGTCAATACGCTGCTGGCTACTGGCACTGCGCTTCTTGTTGCGCCTCGTACAAGAAGAGGAATCCCCTGCGTGAACTCTGGCATATTTTCTGGGCACTCACATTTGGTATTTGATGCCTAATGTGCACCTTAATTGAGGCCCACAAAACACTCCCTTCGTTTTATGCAACAGCTGTCGCATTTTGTCGTCATATGCAGTTGACGTGTCGTGATGTAGATCTGTTGGAAAATCCTATCGTTGACACAACAGCCGCTTTGTTGCTCCCGTTAACTCCTCCGGCAGGCCGCACCCGCTCTAGTCGTGCATCTTGGAGTGCGCTACGGCATCATTTCTGCCTGGCCACCTTCGGGACTTCATGTTACGGCTGTGGTGGGGTGTTCTTCTTATTCTTGATCGCTTCGAAAGGTGGAGAATGGTCCGGTCAGCAACATGCCCGAACCGCTCTCTACGGGAAACAAATAAGCATGTTTTAAGATAATGCGTCTTTTCTCGTGTAGTTTCTGGACGGCCGTAAATGCTGGATGTCGCGGCCTTGGAGTAAATCACTTTCTTTCTTCTGGGTGCTGTTCTCGAGGCCGCTTCTTCTGACTTCTCATTGTTGCTGGTGCCTACTGTCTTTGGCGCAACCACTGTGAGGCGGTTGCCTCAGGCCATCGCCGTCGAACACTAGTCCCGATTTTGAAGTGACTGTACTGTATCTCTTTTGTCGGAGGAACCGTTTTTTCTCGTTACAGAGGAATTCCTTCGACACAGGTCCGGCCCATTCTTGTTTGTCTGCGAAAGACGTGTAAAGCTTGTTTTCAGTCCTGCCTGGTTTTGGTAGGTTAATGTTTGTTGAGCACTCGTCACACACATACCTGGTAAATACTATGTGAATACCTAACATAGATATTTACGTTTCATTTGTGTGTCCTTCATTTGCCATGTATTGTGCATATGTAGATATATGTTTTGTAACAATGTTTGGTGTCTCTTTGCATGTTGTGTTCCGTCACGATGTTCTGTTGCATTGCAATTGATGTTCATGGCTCGTGGAATAAATTTCTCTAAACAAGGGTGTGAGGCCCCCGGGATGGCTTTATGCTCTCCAATACTAGAGTACCTAGTACTCGAACTCGTTAACCATTTTTGAAAAAAAAACAGACACACATGCCACTGAAGTGTTTTTGTTACACCAGTTAGCTGCACTCACCTGAAGTGTTGTTACTCGTATGCAATAAAGCTTCCCTGTTTCCAGCGAATGTAAAAATGCTTGGTAACCACGATTTCACTATTGAAAGATGATTGTCACTAGAACCTATAAATGAGAAAAAGAGTGTCTACCCATTGCATTTACTCTGCTTTATCAACTTTCTTACCAACAGAATTGTGTCTATAGGCTGCTTGGTGCCCCATGTAGTAAAGACAGTGTGCGGAAACTCTCAAGTTCAACTAATCGCCACAGAGGGCAAGAAATCGAGTTCCACCTTGATGCACAACAATCTACTCACAGAATTTGAGGGTATACTGCAAGAGCACAGTAACTGTGTGACTCTACTGAGACTTCTTTAATTTTGGGGGGGAGTAGAGCAGAGTGGCCGCGGAACTTACTCTTTCCTTGTCGGCAGAATAAAAGAGAGTGTGAACTCTCTGCTACAAAGGTGGAGTTCCTAATTTATGCAACTCTCGTGCCGACGAGACATGAATGGGGTCTGGCATTCTGTCCTTGCTGACGGAACATTCTAGCGCGTGCATGTTACCAGCGACTCCGCAAAGTAATAGAACTGTCTCGTAACCCTACGCCTATCAGCGTGAACACTCTAGATATAAGTTTAATGCGTCAAGTTATTAGGATAACTTTCAGTGATAACAAAAGCATGGTTGTGCGATCATGACCGTTTCATTCCCGAAGAGCCAACAGAAACAACTTCGATGCGAGAAACAGCGGCAGCATCTAACGTGCCGCCAAAAGTTAGTTAACGGTTGAAACAAATTGCCACTAGCAAGAGGTAGAGGCTCGACACATATAGTGAAAAAGAAAAAAAAATTGGTTGACAAAAAAAATCCTACGAGAGAGGTTTCAACGCATGACCTCGAGTGTACAAATTGAAAGCACGTCATCGAACACAGAAGCGCGATGCCTGACCTTGCTAGATAGATACTATGACTAATTAGCCTATAACTAAAAATTAACAGCTGATACTTTAGAGAACATAGCACATAGACATAGTAAAAAAAAATTGGATCTGCACCGTGGCCAAGAGAACCAGAATCTCAAAAATATTTCTTATCGCTCAAGGCAAACTACGTTGATTAAGCGGAAACTTATCATGGCAAAGCATATTGGAGATGTTCATGAGTCGACAGCTGATTCAGCTTATGAGTGTTTTCACGCTGCAGCGAATCACGGGGTTCTTCAAGGTCATACCACTAATGGGCGAAAGTGAATATCACTACAACAAATATTCTCTGGATAACAGTTTTATAGTTGAAAGTAACAGTGGTTTTGTGTGTGTGCGTGAGTGTTTAGTTTTTGTTAGCCGTACAGCATTGCTACTATGCGAGCAATTTCTGGTAGTGGCGCTGCTCAAACTATACTATTTCTTACGCTTGACATTCCCATTTGCCTGCTGCCGAGTGTTCGAAACTATCGTGAAGTGTGGAAGTTCAAAAAACAAAATAAAAACTGTGTAAAAATGCCCTCCCCTCTCCCCCTGCCTAGAACATAAACTTATGATGGGATGGGAGAACATAATGTCACGTTCCTTTCCTCAAGTTTTGTTATCGGCCCGTTACACTACGTTCAGCGCTAAACGCGTCTATACGATGTTTGAGAAGCTTCTATGCTGTAGTAGATCGTTTTGTTAAGATTACGCCCACTTCGTGAACATTTCAGATTATACTGAAACCTACGTCGCTGCTAGCGATAGCACTAGACTATCCGAGGTAAGGGTATAAATGCCGACACGCTTTGCCGCTTGTCAGTTGATTGACGGCCGACGCTCTGCCCGCCGCTCTCAGTGCCAGTGCCTCGCTGTAATCTTACTTTTCATTTGTTGGCCACAAGTTCGGCCCGAATAAACAGTTTTATCTTCAATCTGTAGTCGACTCTTTTCGGCGACGTAACGGCTCCGTGACAATAATATAATTGATTGATTGATTGATATGTGGGGTTTAACGTTTCAAAACCACCATATGAATATTAAAGATGCCGTAGTGGACGGCTCTTGAAATTTTGACCACCTGGGGTTCTTTCACGTGTGCCCAAATCTGAGCACACGATCCTACAGCATTTCCACCTCCATCAGAAATGCAGCCATCAAAGCCGGGATTCGATCCCACGACCTGCAGGTCAGCGGCCGAGTACCTAATCACTACACCACCGCGGCTGTGATAATTATGTAATAGAGATACTTAGCTCCTGAAGTGCAACTTGCAATCTAAGCTGTTGCACCGAGATGATGATTTGATATGTGGGGTTTAACATCCCAAAACCACCATATCGTTATGGGAGACGCCGTAGTGGAGGGCTCCTGATATTTCGACCACCTGGGGTTCTTTAACGTGCACTGCTACGCGGAGAAAGTGGTAACGCAAAGACTTCAGAGAGTAAATCATACCAAGAATGAGTGTCTCTGGGGAAACTTGGCAGGTGTAAAAAGACGAGAGCAGGAAAAAAATATTTATTAGTCCAGATATATATTACAAGCTACATTAACTCAAATACGTGTCTAAATTTGCGGTTCATGTGATGATGTGTTTGTGGGTCCTTTGCTGCAAATTATATATTGTAGGAAAATTCTCATATGAAGGACTACCACAAAAGTATGTGTTTTTTTAACTATTTGCTGAAACTAAGGAATCAGGTATAAAACGTGGGTAGATGTTAAGTATATACAATGACGAAGTTGTGATACTGTCAGCAAGATTTCGGGCTGTCACATTAAGTGATGCTGGCAGTACAGCTCTCTTACAATGACACAAGTACTTAGAAGCAGTCTGTATATACTGGTAAAGAATGTATCTGCAAACAACAACTTGAGAATGTGTGGTGTGAAAAAAATACTGCGAGATTTACTGTTTATCTTCGCGATTAGGTATTATGCCTTTTCTTTATCCAGCCTAAATGAAAGGTTGGTATTACTCTCTACCCCACATCCATATAAAGAAACAAAAATGCTGTTGCTTTTTACACGCAAAACACGTTGTGCTGCAAGTCGGCGATGCACAGTGTTTATAACGCGTCAAGTATCGCATGTGTCTCTAAATAAATATCAGGCACCCGTTTTCTCAAGTGTTTTGGTGTGTGCAAAAATGATCCCTGGAAATCGTTCATGAACAAAACTGTGTGGCTTTCCTCATTTGTTTAAGAATACATTTTTAGTCGAACGCTCGACCTTTTTTCGCACTGCATTTATTGCACATTTTCGCAACTGTGACTGAAAAACTTTTGTTGATTATTATGCACAATCACTTACGCCTTTATATTCCCCTTCGACAGAAATAAACCAAAAAAACACTGAATAATTTTCGGAAATTTGTATTTCTGTTCACCGTCAATCAGAGATATCATGTGCATTCAGGGGTTGGGGTAGTCATTTACTTTCTAGGTGAGGATACTTGCGTCGTAATTGGTAGAAAGCAGGCTAGCGCGAAAAGAGGCCATGTAGTTGTATGAGTAAACACCATATGTGTTCTCTGGAAACAACAAAAAAGACCATACAAAGGCACCGTGTCATGACGGAGCGAGAGAACGCACACATGCATAGAGAACACGCGCTTATCAGCCCGACCACAGCGAGAGCAGAAGAAACATGCTTCTAACACAGATACGGGCGAGTACATGAATGAAACGGGGCCTGGGCGTGCTTTCGTGAGATGGAGATATCGCATAGAGAAGCACGCAGAAGGCTCTATGAGACAATGCCTTCATGTGCGCTGCGAGCACGTATTAACATTCTATAATTAGTGTTGCACGAGTAACTACGACTTTTTCTGCATTCATTGGATGTAAAAAGGCATGCACAACGAGAGGGTTTTCATTCTCAGTACACGCTTATAACACGTTCACACATATGTGTAGTATGGGGTTGTTCCTGCATATGTTACTATTTGAATATGAATCTTTTGTTTTGATGCTGTGCGTGATTCGAGCTACATTTTTCGTACCACCTAGGCCCGCATGTTCTAAATTTTATGTGAAAGGTGAACTCCCCTGTTCTGTTTTGTTCTCTTCTAACTGCACTGCTGTGGAGAAGTTGAGGTCCATAGTGCCTCGGCTATATATTCTATATCAATTAGTTCTGCAGTGCAAAAAACGTAAGAGAATACTACTGAACTCTCCTGTTTCGAGATCACTTTACCCAAAGTACTTATGTCGCTCCCTTAAGCGTACTACTTCTAAGATGCTCTATGTAAAAACTTAATTCTGCCTTTTTTTATGAAGTCGAATTCACGCTCGCATCGCAGCGCGCCGTAAGTACGAAGTGGTCGCAACGTATTGGCACCTAGAGTGTTCTAGAAACCTGCAAAAAACAAGAAGTCTCGCAATAACTGAATGAAATCGGTGTTAGGATTGTATATAGTTTCATGATCTTTAATACTAGTTTGTCCAGATTCAACATAGAAAGAAGAGGACACTGAAAACATCACAAGTACTTGTCCAGTGCATCATTGTTCTTTGTACAACGTACATCATTGTACAACGATAAACTTCCCTCGGGCTTCACTCCTGCAACTAAACCATCCATACTGCCTTGGTGCCTTATTCGACCCACAGTGCATCTCAGTGTACTAGGGATCCGGAGGAAATCCGAGCTATCGTCGCCTGTGCTAAAACAACTGTCTCTTCTTCTTTTGCACGAGAAATATTCAGACAGCATACATGTATACACCGATGGTTCCACGAACCGCCAGTCTTCGTCAGGGGCAGTAGTTGTCCCAGCAAGAGGTGTTACTATCAGCTTTAGGACTGACCACTCCACGGCATCTACAGCAGCGGAACTAGCTGCTTTGCGCGCTGCACTTCGCGTGGTCAATCGGGAACCACCGCAACAATGGTCGATTTTCAGCGACTCAAGGGCTGCCTTCAATCTGTGCTCTCAGCACTGCGTCGGGGGCCATACGAACAGCTTGTTTTCGAAATTCGATGCCTTCTCCACACTTCACACGAGAAAGGGCATCATGTGACGCTTCAATGGCTGCCAAGTCACTGCGGAATCATAGGGAACGAACATGCCGATACTGCCGCGCGGGCAGCCCTTGAAGGAACACGAGAAGAAGCCATACCACTTTTGCGGACCGATGCTGCCAGTAATCTTCGGCGACTTGCGCGTGAAATCAAGTTTTCACTATGGTGCCCACCAAGCATCGATACGAATCATCAACACCACCTGTCCTCTTTGATGGCTCTCCGCATGCCCACTGGACTCGAGCGAAGAGAAGCCACCCTTCTTCATCGCTTATGGCTAGGAGTGGCATTTACAAAATCTTAATTCTTTGTCATAGGGATGGCCGACAACGCTCTCTGCGATGCCTGTCATTGCGAAGAGACGCTACACCACATCCTGTGTGACTGTCTGTTGTATGAAATCTAGAGACAGTCACTGGCGTCCGCTTTTGCGCGCATCGACAACAGCCAAATGCCTGTGGACACTATTCTGTCAAGTGCCCGAGAGAAGACATTGCAACAGAAGGCGACGAAAGCTCTGTTGAAATTCCTACGCGACACGGACTTGAACAAGCGACTGTAACAGCAACGTCACACACCGCGAAAGACAAGACTGGACTATGACTGAGTGTGCGCGCGTGTGCTTCCGAATGTGCTGTGTTTCTCTCTTCCCTCTCTCCTCTCTATCTTTCATCTCCCCCATCCCTCTCCCATGCGCCGGGTAGCAAACCGGCTGCCCATAGGCTGGTTAACCTCCCTGCCGTTCTTTTCCCCCTGTTTTCCTTCCTTCCTTCATTGTTCTTTGTCTCTCCTTCATTCAATCCACGATGTTTCCTGGATACCGAGCTCCAATATTGTATTTCAATTCACGCCAGTGAACTTGAACCTGTTCATTGAGACTAACGAGTTGCCATTAAGCCAGATAAGTCCTTATTTTTTGAAATTCAGAAGGTCGGATGGCATGAAATATTTATAAAAAGGAGCATGCGGAAGGTACGATACTCGAACTTGTGTGATGTTCCACTTTAGCGTAATGAGCTTTCGAGGGCAGGCAAGGGTCACACTGCGAATGTGAACCCCTTTCCGTGGCATTAATAGTAGAGGTATGTCGGTAACAGCCCCTCGACATACGTATAGAGACCTACATTAAACGTAGCAGCCGTGGTTCGATATATCGAATATTTTATAAGCCCACAGGGCCTCGAGCTCTCGAATGCCCATTGTGAAACGGGTCGTTCTCGTTGTTGAAAAGAATGCACCCTGTATCGAATATAACGACCATCATCACTCCCGGCTCATACCAGACTTAGCCGCTTAAAGAACATCTCTGGTGGCACCTTTCTCTCGGTATTGTTTGAGGCCGTTTGCGGCACAGTCTTACAGCGTATTGAAGGTGTTAATGGGTAAAAGTTTTATTCCCAGCGAGCAAACGAAAGAAAAACGACGTTGTTTTCGCGTGCCAGAAAGACATTCACAGTTGATGAAATTCGTGCACATTTTCGACAGGTGTTTGTTACTAAGGTTAGTGTGTCCACAGCTTGTCATTGTATTATATATGAGTGAATGTTACTTTTCTACCAAACAGTACAAGTTCATGAGCAACCACGATAATAGATTGAGTGATTTCTGAACAATTTTAATGCTTAATATTACCGTTTTATTCCTATGAATGTCAAGCTGACTGTAATTAAAGCACGTCTAATTAGCAGTGAACTGTTGAAGCATACAGCACCAGTGTCTTTCTGAAGCTACTTCTTTACGTCTAAGAAAGGCAACACTTGCAGGTTAGCTTGTAGTATATGGGAATAGGGAGAAGTGGAATGAGGGCTCAAAGATACTTCAGACGTGTATACCTGCAGTGTCCGCTTCATTTCTTCTTCAAACGCGTGTACAAACAAATCTGCAGCGATGGGCATGCAGCTACACTACCGTCACCAGCAGACGGCCGGTGACCCCGTCTTCGGAGGAAAATGTCATTTAAAAGAGGGGAACTATAATTCTTTAGTCGCTGATGTGATCGGTTGTTGTGCTTCGGTCGTGAACTTCTTCATTTATAGCCTGCTATAGAACAAATGGTCTTGTTCCAGTCGCATGGACGGCGGATGTGCCTTAAGAGGGGCGGATTCATGTATTGAGAAAAATCCGCTAAAGCTAGCGCAGAACGCTTGGTTGCCCACTTTAGAGTCGTCTTGAATGGTGTTTTGATATTAGAGAGTTCACAAGCACGCGTTGCAAACAAACAAACGAGCGAACAAAGAAAAAAGTGTTGTCCCGAAGTTCAGACGGAAACGTCTGTTCTGCACAATTGCTAGCGACACACTGCTACTGAAATATGTTTCTTAATTTCCTTGCAGTCTCGCTGCGTAAATCTCTCGAAAGTGCGTTCATGCCCACATGGCGTGATGCATCGGATTATCAGACAGTTGGGGCGCTTTAAAGTTGCGCATTCTAGCTCTAGTGACTTTTCTATTGCGTACTTCTGCGATTAACAGCACTATAGAAAAGACATTTTGCAAGAAAAACCTTACCAAGTTGTATTTTAGTTTTCGAGTTTTACGTCGCCGTTTGCGTCACTCCGAATCTTGCGGGAGTATACTTGGTGCACGAATCGCACAAATGACGACGTTCCCGTACAAACCGCATCACCGATTCTTTCTTTTTTTGCGCTGTATATGTATGCATGTAAGGCACATATTACGTCTGAAAAGTGGATTCATGGTTGCCATAAAGCTTCAGCATGTGATTGCGACCAATTAAAAAAAAACCACAGCCTCTCAATGGAGTGCATGGTGATGAGTGGGATGAAGCAACCGTCAGTCCATGTGCGCTGCCGTCCATTCTTTCGTTCTTGCTGCCGTCTGTCCGTGCGTCCATCTGTGCGACCATCCGTCCACCCGTTCACGCGTCCATCCGTCCATCCACGTGTCCATCTGTGCGATTACCCGTGCATTCGTCCGTTCATGCGTCCATCCATCCATCCGCGCATCTGTTTGTCTCTCCGTCTGTGCGTATGTCCATCCGTCCGTCCATCTAGTGAACACTCCAAGGGCCGCCACCTCCCATTTTTTCCAAAAAATTGTCATCATATAGAAGTACCGGCATTCAGCGGAAATTTCAAGGACTGAATAAAAGGTGGCGCGGTCAGACTGGAGGAGCGGCACGCACGCAGTCTCTTACGGCCTGCGTTTCGTGTCTAGTTCCAACCTTTCGCCGCCGCTAGTTCGTGGCACTGCGGCCCAACCCTCAGTAAACCTTGCTAAAACCAAGAAGGTTACGCCCAGCGAGCTCAACCTGGCAAGCTTTCTGGTCTGATAGTGCTCTAAGTGCGGCCTTCTTATACAAGTTTTTTTTTATTTAGTAAATTAGAAGCACCAAATTCAAGGCAAATTTTATTTCAGATTAAGTAACCAATACTTGTCTCTGTAGGGTATTTATTCAGAAACAGCTATCTTTTTATATTTATGATCAACGTGCATGGGTTTCTTCCTCAATTAAAATAAGTGCGCGCGTGCCGCTCCTCCAGTCCAGCTGTGGAGCGTCTGTGGAGTGTGGAGCGTGCAGCTGTGGAGCGTTCATGCGTCTGCCTCTCTGTCTGTCCGTCTGTCCGTCCGGGCCTCTACCCATCTGTCCGTCCATCTAGTCAATACTGCAACTAACGCCATCTAGCAACTTTTCATCATGTATTCATCGTATAGAAGTACCGTCGTCCAGCGGGCATTCCAAGGACAAAACGAAAGGTGGCTACTACGATGACACGGGACGTGTGACCTACGCCGTAAAGAGCTTCTCCCCTAAAAAGACCGATCACGAACCCAAGTGGTCGTTGGATGCCCTGCAGTCTGGCCGGGCGGCTATCTCGGTGGCGACTCACGTGGCAGCCAGAAACGTGTACTCGACCAAGGTGCGCTTCGTCATCAGCCACGACTACACGAGCAAACCTGGTGCATACTCGCGCCTTTTGAAGCATGCGAGTCGGTCTGAAGTGATGGCTAGGAATACACCTTTCTCAAACCGGATGACTACGTGTATGCAAGGGAGATCAGGTTCTTCCAGCTGACCAACCTGGCCACAACACCGCAGCGGTGTAAGGTTGTGAATACGACATTATGAAAGTAGGTCATTGACTTTAGTCTTCAGCTTTCGCTACGGTGCGAGGAGCGTGGAGTAGCGTTCCGAATGGCGTACAGTATTATTGCACCGGAATTGCCGATAACGGTGTAATACCGTCGGTACCGTCACAGCGGAAGTGAAACACTTCTCGGCTCTTTGAAAGCCAACTTGCGATCTCGACTGTTGAAGTAGCTAATTGTATCTCGAGAAAATAAAGCTATATTATGCAGGAAGGCCTTCCTATAATGCGTTATTATTCGGATGAAGCATGTCCACTTTGGGGCTTTTATTGCCTAGCGTGTCGTGCGCGTATAAATCACGCGCTTTTGAAAATAACTGTTAACTTACACACGTTTTATAACGTTTGTCCATCATCATTTTTTAACGCGCTTAAACTTACCACGTTTGAAACTCGAGGGGCGCGTGTACCAGAGAAATCGGTCAAGCTCTACTGCTTACCACTGGTCTAGTTTAATTGGAGGAAAAACACTGGCGGCAGACGGCAGTTAATTTACCCTACTCACATTAACCAATTATCGAGAAACTCTGCAACCAACCGTCAGACTTTGCGCAGCGGTAGACACCGGAATAGAACTTTTTATGTTTTATGGTTAACCTACGGTACGCAGTGTTTCTGCGGTTTTCCTAGCTATAGTATTCTCCGTTCTGTGGAATTTTCAAGCTAACACTCATGCTACAATACAACTCATTAGTGACCAATATCCATCAGGATATCTGGAACTCCACCTGTGTTTTTAGCTTGGAGCACGTCGATGGGATAGCACAGCAGCGCGCGTTCGATAGTGGAAGGGAGGTGGAATCCAAATGGAACCAGCGGAACTCATCCGCGCGTGTACCTCAGCACGGTCAGTCACACAATTTATGTCCTGGTGCAAGAAGAAGTGCTTGTGTCCATTTCTTTCTCTAGGTTGCCCCAAGCTCTCAGTTTAGAGCCTGATGCTCTTGTTTCTCCGCAGTTATCTTTTTCGAAGTACTTTGTGGCTCGATGGCGTCGTTTATTGCCGGACGGCACTGAGTAATCGTTCCGTGCAGCTGCTTCGTCCAGCTGGAAATGACAGAGGCTGTAGTTGCCCACTAACACGGAAGCGTTAGGCGTGCACAGATATTAAGTGGCGTATTGAGAGCGGGTATACGTTCCAGTCGAAAGGAGGTTTCCTCCCGCGTCTTGCTCAATGGATTGGCAGCGCTATCCCAGAAAGTACGGAATTGACCGGAATGAACACATGAAGCCTGGTCGCATTCGAGCGTGTTCCCGAGCATTTGCACTGCTTTTTTTCGTCTCGTTTCTGTTCGTAAACACCTGAGTTAGCTGATCAAAATAGAGTGCTTGCAAATGTTCACTCTATCTACGGAATACCTGAACTAAACGCCTTAGCCTTATAAATTGAGAAACAATACTTCTTTGCCTGCTCGCATTGTATAAATGTAATTGAATGAGGAAAGAGTTGTTCAGGAGAGAACATGGTGAATTGTTTTTGTAAGATGTGCACAATTTTGAGGGGTGAGAATTGGAGAGGCCAGGCAATCGTAAGCCTTCTGCAAAACAACATACTTGTTATTTGCCCGTTACTTAATTTCCAGTTTGCCAGGTGCACGTAAAGTATTCTACGTCATCGATATCAATACAAGTTTTCCCACTAAATCTCATTTCTTAGTAATGTGGGGATTTTGGCGGGCGGAAGACGAAAAATGGCAAAGAAAATGGATTGAGTCAACAGCCTGGTTTTCCTAATAGAGACTACCTATCAGAGGGAAAATGCAGTGAACCGAGGAAGGGATAGACTTTATTAAGATTGCTGGCATCTGTCGACCGTTGTGTGCATGCTGCCTTGTTAAACGTTCAGCGCAGCGCAGTACGTGCAATCCACGTGTGAACTTACGGGTACGTTTACGTAAGACGTATTTACATAATGCGCGTATAGGTTGATAATTGCGATGCCGACGTATTGCTGCGTACATTGCTGCACACAGAGATAAACTCGAAAACGTTAACTAAGAAAAATAAGCCGCAAGCATTGCTTCTTATTTTTTTAAGGCGACGTTCCTAGAGTGTGCTCCCGCTACCGTACCCCAAAAAAGTCTTCTGACTCACCTTTCTAAGCAAATAATACGTGCAATAGCATTTGTATTCGTGTTCCTACAAATCTGTGCATGCCGAATTAAGGCAGTTTTTGCAATGTTTTCCCTGGCAGCCGTTTACCAAGTGGGCTCTCAAGCTTTACGTGGAAGCCATCTTGACACAACGAGCTTTATCGCGGCTAATTGCGCGTGTCTGCATTTCGTTGAATGCTCCTAGTGCATTTAATGCTTGAAAAACGTGCGCAGTCATGTGGAAGTCAACTCACTAAACGACAGCTTGTCAAACTCCAGAAGAGAAAACAAAACAAAACGAAGCAAAGGTTCTTTAGCACCACGTCGCTTACTTCTCAGAATGAACCAAAGAGGCGCACTTGCTTCTAATTCAGCGTGTCGCATTACCGAAACGTTATAAACAAAACACATTCAACAAATTGAAGGCACGCGCAATTAGCTGCGATTAATTCTGTTGCCTGAAGATGGCTTAAGCGTGAAGCGTACTATTCGCCTTCACTTGATAAACGGCTCCTAGCGAAAACGTTGCAAATAACTGTTTCGCTTCGGCATGCAGCAAGTTGTGGGAACACGAGCCCAAACACCATTGAACGTCTTACTTTCTTACAAAAGAGAACGCAAACATGTCTTTCGGGAGCAGTAGGCGAAGCACATGCTGAAAACGTTATCAGCTTTAAAAATCAACAAGGGACAAAGTTTACGGCTTACCTTTTTTTCTGCAGAATTCAGAGCTCCTCTATGTGTGCTGCTAGAGACGCATAAACACGTCCGCGTTGCGATTATCGGCCAATACAAGCCTCACGTCGGTACGCCTTAAGTATACGTATGCGTAAACCCACGCGGACTGTGCGGACTGTGCCGCTCTCAGCCGCTAACATGGTGGTATGCACACGACGGTTGACAGATGCCCTCAATTTTGCATAACGTCTATAGCAGTCATTTTGTGCACTACTTTTAAAAAATGTATAGTAATTGTGATATGAATGCAACAGAGTTTACCTGCATAAAAAACAACTTGCCAGAGAAAGGGACCGAGCCTACAACATTACATTTAACGTGGCCGATTCTCTAACAATTCATCCACGACGAAGGTTGTCCTTCCATGCACTTTATCAGGTATTTCAGTACATGTAAACCTGGAAGTACGAACCAGCGCTCCTTGAAGCACTGTTGGTTATGTGACATACTCTTCTAAACCAAAGCTCTACTGGCCTAGTCGAGAGTGTCTCGCCGTCAATCTCCACTCGGCCTTGAGGCGAATAACGGATATATGCACTCCCGCCGCAGCCGCTGTTCCGGCCGCTGCTAGGATGACAAAGCTTGCCTCACCAGCGGTAGAGCACTGATTAACAGCGACCACGTGACTAGCCGTTTTCTCTTTCACGTCGAGTAGGCGGGTGAATGCCTCTGTTCAGCCGTTGCGCCACGGTCTTGCAATAGAAGGAGAGAACAAGGATGGTAGTCCATCTCTGCAAAAGTTGTTTGCGTGGTCCCAGTGACTACAGAGATAAGCTGCGTCAGACCATGCTGCAGTTGTCGCTACATCTTGCCAATAAGATAAATATAACAATAATTCTAGGGCGTGGAGTGACAGGCTGAGACGAATAATGAACGAGAAGTTGGGAGAGATAAACGTCGGCAGAACGATTTTAAAAAAAAGGCGACCACCATGAAGGGTGTTAATGGACACATCGCGTTCGACTTCGTCCACGGCTTCGAAGAGTGATGAAGCGATGTTACTGAGAGCTCCACAGGCGACAAATTCAATGAGCCCCAGCAATTGGGTTGCAAAAATGTATACTTCAGTTGCGAGAGTAAACAACTTTAACCAAGCCATAATGAACTTCTGCATGCATAAACATGCCCAGCCGAGTAAGGTAATAATTTTTTTCCGGCTCGCGTCACAACGTACGGGAGCTTCTGGTGAGCTGGCAGCTCGCAAGTAAATCTTTGCATGTTACGTGAATCCATCAATCCTACCGGCACTAAACGCTCACAAAGAAAGAAGAAAAAACGGAAATTCATTAAACGCTCTTTTATTTGTCATATACATCTTGATGAAACCAAAAGACAGTGAGTTTAAGTGAGGTATACGTTATATGTTGTTTTTACATTGACTTGAGTAATAATCACGCAAATTACATCATATTTTTATCATGACTTTGAAGACTAGAAATCATATCTCCTACAAATTCTTGGTTTCAGTGTTTCCTAGTTTGTCAATTCACGATAAAAAAATTACTTGGCTTGTCCAACTTGAGGACCTGATATTTCTGCCTAGCTCGCTTTATCAACACTGTTCTAGAACGAACTTTGTTTTTGGCTTTTAGCCGTTAGTCTTTGCCTCCCGCAGGAAAAAATTCTGTATTTTTCTCCTGCAAATAAACATTGTTCAATGTTCAATGTTCAATGTAATAAATTGCAATTCTAACATCAGTATGAATTCATAACAGCCACTATAAGGGACTCCCGTCTGTGTACGGAAACGAGAATATTACAAACCTGCAGCCTTACCCTACATACGCCGACAACTTGTGCAATTGGGAGATGAAGACAAAGAAGCATTTAGAAAAAAAAGTTATAAAGATAGGAAATAGCTTACAACAAGAAAACATCATCAATGCGTCAAGCGTAGCAAAAAAAAAAACGAAAACTATTTATAAACCGCTCAGAGGTGTATTCCGTGACCACCAGCGCTTGACGTGCTTTCGAATTTCTCCATAAATATTTTACATTGCTTTCGTCGTTGCAAGCATAACTAAATAAACACCCTGGCACCTACGAATAATTAATATCTGCTATAAGCTCTTGGTTGCTATTTGAGACACTGATATAATCAATCATGTCGAAAAGGGAAAGGTGCAGCTGAAAAAGTAGTTTTGCAGACATAATCGCTGATGTTCTTTTAATCACGTTAGTTTTTAGGGGTGAAGCTCCCTACGCCATGGGTCGGTATTTCCTTTGAATAGTAGCCGTAGTAGTAGTACGTAGCCTTCTCGAGTTTATGAGTTGCTCTATAGATGGCGTTGTGTGTATATACCCTTGTAAATAATATATCTATATGGCGTTAGTGGTTTTCACAGCATATACAAAGTGAATAATGATTTGGGCGAAGAGTCCGTCTGTGCGTCCGTCCATGCGTCCGTCCTTACCAAGGAGGCAGACATACATATAGACGGACAGACAGACAGACAGACAGACAGACAGATAGACAGACAGACAGACAGACAGACAGACAGACAGACAGACAGACAGACAGACAATCAGATGGACAGGCAGACGGATTTTTTACGGTTTACTGATATAACCTTCCGGCGCTTCGCCACACTCATCAACATTCACTTCATGGTTGTGCTGCGTTTTTTTTTTTATTTTGCATGTTACCCCTTGCCAGAGAACTCAGCTCATGCCAGCAAGAGGTTCGTTATTGCTTCATTTGTTGTCACTCCACCTGTTTCAACGCCTGAGAAAGCCGTGCCTTTTCCTTGTATCTCGAACGTGAAGCAGCGTCTGCAATGATATGAAACTTATTGCGCACAGCCTCTACTTTCCACAGCGGTACGGACCCGTGTACCATTGAAACAGAACACAGCTCACACCAGCAAAAGATTCGCATTTGCTTTAGTTTGTAACTCCGAAGTATTTGTTAGCGAATTCTGCGACTTTGATAGATAGATAGATAGATAGATAGATAGATAGATAGATAGATAGATAGATAGATAGATAGATAGATAGATAGATAGATAGATAGATACGCTCAATCTAGCCGCGTACGACTATTAGCTCTCCTGGCCATTTCAATAATGGTACCAATACTAAACTTGGTATGTCAATATGACTGTGTGAAGAACATATTTGAATAGTCAGAACATGAAAATCATGACAGGTATGTCATAAATGTCCCGAATTTCATTTCATGTTGCTGCAGCTCTTGCAGAGGTTTTGTTCCCATGATATTTAGTATTTCCCATGGTATTTGGTATTTAGTTCCCAAGTTTAGTATTTCTGTATGTGAATGGATGGCGAAGGTATCTGACTGTTGCAAACATGTTATTTATGATATGCGTGTCATGTAACAACATGGCTACATGCCACGCTCATGATGCGTTGGCGATCGTTCAGGTAGCTTCACTTATACCAAATTTGGTATTACGGGACGTGAATGGATGACGAAGGTATGATACTGGGGCAAATATGATAAACATGAGATGCGTGTCATGTAACAACATGAACACATGCTACGCTCATGATGCGCTCGCGGCCGTTTCGCTAGCTTCACATATGCCAAATTTGGTATTACGTGACGCCAGTGGATGACGAATGTAGGTGACTGGTGCAAACATGATAATCATCAGGTGCGCGTCATGTGAGAACATGACTACATGCCACAGTATAGGCGCCCATAGATTTCGACGTGACGAGGTGCGCGTGCTCGTCGGCATTCATTTCGGTGCGTCACGCTGGCGTTGCCACGCCAAGCGCTGGTCCTGCCATATACTCGCAGGCACGCGTCGCAAGGCGTTGCTTTGTCGAATGCGCGTTTCAACGCGTCTGACGTCCCTCCGTCACAAAAAGAGGGAGACGCACTGTTGTCTCGGTAACGCATCGGTGCGAAACACAGCGTGTCGCATTTCGCGCAGGTTGCCGTCGGGCCGCGCCGAGTGACGCTGGTCGCACCTGGCGTCAGACTACATAGTGCTCGCGTTTCGCTAACGTTGCGTCTCAATCTGTGCCCAGCATGCACGCTCGTCGACGCTACAATGGAGTATATTGGGCCCTTCATAATGCGCCCGCGGCTGTTTTGCAAGCTCCACACATACCAAATCGGGTGTTAGGCGACGTCATTGTATGACATAATATATGACTGGTGCAAACATGATAATCCTGACACGCGTGTCATTTAAGAACACGACAACATACCAGGCTCATAGCGTTCTCGCGGCCGTTTCGGTAGCTCCATATATACTAAATTTGGGTATCACGTGACGTGAATAGATTACAAAAGTAAACGACACATGCAAAGATGAAAATCATAACACGGAAGTCATATACGGCATCATATACCACCAACTCGTAACGTTGTGCTGATTTTAAAGGTACATGTCAACACTTTTCATTCATTCTTCGCATATCATCGATTCTCACTATATGTTCGATCTGCCAATATTTTGTCACTCCGCCTCTTTCAACGCCTGAGAAAGCCGTACCTTTACGCCTATCTAGAACGCCAAGCAGCGTCTGCATTTTTATGAAACTGATCACGCACAACCCCTATATTCCGCAGCGGTAGGGAACGCATGGCATTCCGGACTACTACTCGTAGTTGTACTTGTGCAACAGCTTCGTTTTCATAGCTTTCCCTTCATTGCATAGAAATGTTCCCCGCGAGTCTATGAATACGGGCTCGCTCGTATTCGTGCCGACAGGTTGTGCCTCCGCGATCTCCAACGACAGCGCAGCTCTGGCCGACTGGCTCGCCCTACGCCATCTCCTGCCGCTGACTAGAGCTCTCGCAGAGTGGTGCCCCGTCCTCGGACTCCTGCGACCGCGTCCATCTTTCATATATCCTCTTTACTTCCATGGTTTTCTGTCGGCCGCTGTCCCTACGCCTCGCTCTGTGCTTCCCCTATCTAGTTACTCTTTAATGCCTCCTTACCCCCATCCCTCGTCAGCTACTGTTGAGGTGTCGCACGCTGATGCAGACAGTTACGTGGCTCACTTTTCTCTTCGTTTCTCTCTATGAATCGCATAAAAAACCATTTAGAGTCTATTATTATGAAAGCATTCAGTCAATGCCAGCTAGTCCGAGTAAATGCATTACAGAGTCATGTCAATGTTGGACTCGTCGTATCTTGTAGAACAACACCGCGGATCTTGGCAAAAGATATATGTTAATAATATACTAATATTTTTTCACCTGAAATAATAGAAAGTAAGTAAAGGTCACCTGCAGAAAATAAAACACTTCCAAAAGAGTGAATTCAAGTCTGAATTCTGTGAGTACTAGAGGCAAGATATTGCGGTAATCAGGATATCAGACTGTCACATTTTTGAACAATACGGTTGGTGGTATTCGCAAAATTTACAGCGAGTCTGTTGTTTTCAAACGAGCAGTTCTTTACTGCGATAACTTGCTGTCTGCCATTGTAGATGAGTACTCCGCAGTGTGTCCCACTGAAGTGTCAGACCCACGGGACGGCAATATGCTCTCGCATTGTAGAGTACCAAGTACTCTAAATCAGTAACAACTTTGTATAAACACACGCAAACAAAGCTCGTGAAGTGTGAGGCCCATGGTACGTTTATGCTCTCTCATAATAGAGTAGCTCATAGTTTAAATTGTTAACAACTTTTTTAAAGCCCCATACCCGTCATCAACTTGTCCTAAGCTTTATGAGATGGCTTTGTGTTCTCACATAGTATAGAGAGTGCCATACTCAATATTGTCGAACGTATGTTCTATGAGCACTTGTGTACATAGTGTGCTAAATAAATGACCACGTTATTATTATTAATATTATTATTATTAGTAGTAGTAGTAGTCGTAGTAGTAGCAGGTCCTGGGATACCAACCAATGGTGGCGCCAGCTTTTGCTGTGTTTTGAAAGTATGGGGAGTAGTAACACAAAATATTTTATAGAAGCTGCCGACAATTTTTATGAAAATGAAGGTCGGGAACAGCGAACCGTTTTGGGGGCGAAGTTCTTCGCGACGTGTGTCGTTCCCTCCTCTATAGTAGTAGTAGTAATTGGGGTATGTAGCCCACTCTAGTTTATGAGTTGCTGTATGGATGGCGTTGTATGTATATCTGATTAAATATGTAGATAACTGAATAAATACATGGCGTTAGTGATGTTCACAGTATATTCCTGGAGTGAATGGTGAGTGGGGAGAAGCGTCCGTCCATGCGTCCGTCCGTTCTAGACAGACACAGACAGACAGACAGACAGGTGGACGGACAAATGGACGGACGGCTGGGCAGGCAAACAGACGAACGGACGGACGGATGGACGGATGGACACAGACGGATGGAAGGATGGACACCCAGACGGTTGGACGGACGGACACACAGTAAGACAGAAAGACAGACAGACAGACGGGCGGACGAATGGACGGACGGACGGATAGACGGATGGATGGACGGACGATTCAGGTTTACCGATAAAGCCCTCCGACGCTTTACCCCACTCATGATCATTTACCTCGTTTACATGCTGGGATTTTTTCGTCTTCAGCTCCACGGATTGAACGAACCCTTGTACCAGATGTTAGAAATTGACAAAAAAAATTATGAGCTATAGGCGACAACGATGTTTTGCGCGCTGATAAGTGGTATTATTTAGAGCTCATCATCATTCCACAAGCAGAACTTCAAAAATCATTATTTTATATTCATTAGCTACGTTATTTTAAAGAATATGACATCAGAACATTTTTCTTTCCCAAGTATTTGTGGGAGGTCTAAGCGAAAAACTGCAACTGGCAGCTTGAACGTACCCAAATGCTCGCGAACGCTGAGAGGAAGTTTTCTATACAAAACTCTTCTCTGGGTTGACGGAATTTGCATTCAAAGCAACGAGAATGCTGACGCAAATCAAGGGAATTATTGATTACAAACAAGCATTCTATTTTTTGTGGTTAGACAAGGGTCGTACTGAGGATGATATCAATAACCAAGCTTCAGAATGGGCTCAATGAGACTCATAAATGCTTGTCGTGGGCTCTTTGTAACCCTTGTGATGTAGTTGCACTTAGTTTTCGTTCCGTTGTAGTTCCAGGTGGGGTTATCATAATTTACAAATGCCTTCATGATGTTTTGATTTCTACCATCTATACAGATATTAGGCCAGAAAAGATAAGATGAAAATACACTTTGCTGCCTACCTTTCCACGTGCGGGCCGATACACTCGTCTCATTTCATCTTCAAGGAAACGATAAAAATAAAGATTTCATGTTTACTGTGATTATTATTACTTAGTTACCATTCCTCCTAAGGCATTCTGAACTTGCACTGCATAGCGCCATGTGGCTTAGAGTATGCACGCGGCATTTGAATTGATTATTTCCAAAACTCAATTACATAGCTGTTAAGGTACCATTCGCAAATACAAATGCAAGAACTTCGTGCATTAGACGAAATATTCAAGGGAATGTTCATTATAAACATACGCTGCTGCCAATGAGAATTCTTTTCAAAATGAGTACCATGAGAAATGCTATAGATTATCGCTAAGCATTGCTCTGAATCCAGGGGTTCTAATGACTTCACGCCTGTATGAATTATATTAAATCAAGTGTAACCCAATTACCTTTTCACCAATTACGAAACACTGTGCACCTCTTTTTAGCCACTCTTAGCAACTTTTTAGAAAGCACTTCTCTATCTAACTTTTTAGCAGTTGTTTTTGAAATCTTTATTTCTAGGTAGTACTTTTTTTCTTAAGGCCCCATTCGAAAACTTCGAGAATGCTTACTATTGCACTTCGTAATTTCGCGTTGCACTTTTCACACATGCACATTTGTTTGTCGAGCGTTTGGCATGTAACTGCTGGCATCCCAAACGCATCAGCACGCCATCTTCTAAACTCAGTTCCTGAAGTAATGTGCTGCTTCTCTCTTTCTCTCTCTCTCTCACTCCCTTTTTCTCTAGTGGATAATTTGCTGCATTGCTTCGAAGTTATAAGAGTAAACGTATGCTTTTCACTGTTAATAAATATTAGCGGTTCCAGATCCGCATATGCGGGAACTTTATCGCTAAGAGACTAGTTGAATTTTTATAGAGGCACCGAAGGGCTCTTAAATGGTGTATTCATGTGAAATTCGAACGATTATTAACACGATGCGGTGCATTACCCTCACAAAGCACAGAGTCATATTCGCGGAAACTCGTGAGCTTTCTCGTATCACGGCATTTTTCTTCAACTTAGCCACATGTTACATTGAGCCACCCTATGCCGCAGACATTTCTACAAAAGGATTCTCTAATGCTATTTACAAAGCCAGCGTGGTTTCAATTCCGACGCCAATTTACATTCGGTTGCTTGAAGGTAACTTAACTGCAAAGGCGCATACACGCAATTCACTAACTTGGCTTGTACAACGATTTCTTCTAGACCAATATAACTCCGACTCCCATGCATTGTCTCTTAATAAGCTCATTCACAGGGGAGTTTACTGACATTTACCCATTTTCTCCCCAAAATTCTCCTGTGGTTTTCTAGTCGCATTAATAGAAATGCTTCTTTAATTTCTTAAATAAACCGAATTTCGAGAAAGAAGAACCTAGTTTGGTGTTCGGAAGTAGTGGTATGTGAAGTACGGGCACCACATCGCAAACCATCGCAACTACACTGAAGTCGCAATAGCCTAAAAGTGCCTTCCAGTGACTAAATGAAAACTTTTGTTTATGTTGAGTTTGTTTCACTGTCATTGTAGTGGTCAGATACCGAGTTTTCTTCTTCAACATTTCAGAAGTAAAGCCCATCTACATTTAGCTGTGTTCCTCGGACGGCTCTCGAGCAGACACCAATGTTAAAACCCATTTCACGCTCACTTTCTGAGTTGCTCACGCTACAGCGCAATACAAAAAGCACGCATGCTTCGAATTCCTTCATACAGACACTTTGGTCTCCTTTTTTTT
Source organism: Rhipicephalus microplus (assembly GCF_043290135.1). Lineage (NCBI taxonomy): Eukaryota > Metazoa > Arthropoda > Arachnida > Ixodida > Ixodidae > Rhipicephalus > Rhipicephalus microplus. Next base: position 314,863 of record NW_027464598.1, on the reverse strand, counting down.
TATGTGCGTACTTCACTTTAGACCACCCCAAGCTACTATTCTTCTTTTATTCAGTATTTCTCGTTCACCTTGGAATTTTTCTTATCTAGAGCAATACTCAATAGGAAGAATATACTCAATACTTCGACAAAACATTCGTTGTTAGGCACCAACATATTTAAAATGCGAAGCATTTCTTAGGAAACTTCGGCGACTTTGAGCGTATCTATCTATCTATCTATCTATCTTACCGCCTACGACTTTTAGTTCTCCAGGCCGTTACGATAATGGTATCAATACCAAATTAAGTATGTCATAACATGGCTGTATGACTAGCATAATTGACTAGTCATAACATGAATGTCATGGTATATGTCATGAATGTCATGATTCACATTTCATGATCTTTATACCCTTGCGGTGGTTTCGTTTTACACGATGTCTTGCAAAACTTGTATGGTATGACATGACTGCATAACGAACACAAGTGACCGACCTTAACCTAGCAATTATGACAAGCATGTCATGTAAGTCATGAGTCATGACTCATGACTGCACGCCACGCTCATGATGCGCTCACAGCTGTCTCGCTAGCTTCCCATATACCTAATTCGGCATTACGTGACGCGAATAGATGACGAAAGTATGTGACTGGTGCAAACATGATCGTGTGACAACATGTCGTGTGACGACATGTCGTGTGACAACATGTCGTGTGACAACATGACTACAGGCCACACTCATGATGCCCTCACGGCCGTTTCGCTAGCTTCACATACACCAAATTTCGTATAACGGGACGTGAATGGATGATGAAGCGATGTGACTGTTGCAAACATGATAACTATGTGATTCGTGTAATGTAACGACATAACTACATGCCACGCTCAGGATTACCTCGTGGCCGTTTCACTAGCTTCGCATGTACCAAATTCAGCATTACGTGACGCGAACGGACGACATGCGTAAATGACATGTCCAAACATGATAATCATGACATGCGTGTCATGTAACAATATGACTACATGCCGCATTCATGATGCGCTCGGGGCCGTATCGCTAGCTTCACATGCACCAAATTTGGTATTACGGGACGTGAATGAACGATGAAGGGTTGTGACGCGTGCAAACATGATAATCATGTGATGCCTGTCATATAAGAGCATGACTAGATGCCACACTCCAGGTGCCACTACACTTAGACGTGACCCGGCACGCATGTGCTCCAGTGTTCTTTTTGTCGCAGTATGATGGCCATGCAAAGCCGGGCGCCACTCTACCGGGCATATACTCGCAGGAACGCGCCGCCCTGCGTTGCTTTGACGCATGCGCGTTTGAGCATGCCCGGCGTTCCTTCGTCACGAAGCTAGGCAGACGCGGTGTATCTGGGTAACGTCGTATGTGTGAAATGCAGCATGTCGCATTTCACGCAGTTTGCCGCCGGGCTGCGCCGACAGACGCTGGTCACGTCTGGCGTCAGACTATAAAGTGTTCGAGTTTTGCTAGCGTAGCGTCGCTGCGTCCCGCGTGCGCGCGTGAACGTTACGCCGCAGTATATTGCGCCCTTCATGTTGATCTTCCCGCCATTTCGCTAGCTTTACATATTCCAAGATTGGTATCACGGGACGTGAATGGACGACGAAGGTATGTGACTGGTCAAACATGATAATCATGAGATGCGTGTCATGTAACAACACGACCACATGCCACGCTCATAATGCGCTCGCGGCCGTTTCACTAGTTCCCCATATACCAAATTTGGTATTACGTGACGTGAATGAATGACGAATGTAAAGGACACGTCCAAACATGATAATTATGACGTGCGTGCTATGTAAAACTGGACTATAGGTGCTACGCACACAGCACGCTTGCAGCCATTTCGCTAGCTCCATATATATCAAGTTCGGTATCAGCTGGCGTGAATAGTTGATGATGGTAACTGACACGTCCAAAATGGTAATTATGACATAGAAGTCATGTACGGCATGATTTACCCCCCCCCCTCATAACGCTGGGCTGATTTTAACCTGATATAAAACTTCTCCATTCGTGCTTCGCATATCATCGATAACCACTGTAAGTAGGATCTGTCTTTTTCGTCTTTTTAAGTTTCATTTGTTTTCATAAACTTGGTATAAAATAGATGACATAGAGCATGTGCATATGCAGCAGGGGATGTGGTATGACACTGTAGAGAGAGAGAAATGACTTTATTGGGTCCAGTGATTTGGGGAGCAGGTCCCCATCTAAGGTTTTTAGAATATTAGATGACACCATTCCTAGAATAATTGATGACAACCTGATTTCAATTGTCCAATTTTTGCAAATAGTTCAACAGCCATGATGCAATAAACATGCTGAGCCTGGGTGCTGGGTGTATGTCTGCAATTAACCATGGCAATGCTACTGCTTCGCTAAAGGCTTCCAAGCTGTCGAAGAGGGCAAGCGTTCGAAGATTCAGAATCGTCTGCTTTGTCACCAGGAAGTTTGCGTCTGCAAAATATTTGAAATTGGCATTGAAATTGGTTTATTTCTCCATAAAACAAAACGTGATAGCCGAAAAGCTCGCGGTAAAAGCTGTCATGCGATATCTTGATAATGCCGTGAACACCTACAAACAAACACCTTGGTGGTATCGCAGCCGCACGAAAAAAATTGCCCGCAGCTTCCCTCGGGGGAACACTGAGGAGGATGCGGAGCATATAATTGGTTAACGGGGTGTTAAAGTGCGACTTAGTTGGGTCGATGGCTAAATTGGTTAACGTGGTTGTGAAATGGGGGGTTAATTTGCGACTTACTTGGGTCGATGGCTAAATTGGTTAACGTGGTTGTAGGAGGGGGTGTTAAATGAGTGAACACGTACACACGTATGCGAAAGGGCGGCGCTGGTCGAAGGGACGTCGATCATTGTGTTTGTGGATTCGTTGGAATTCATTTCACCGCGACCTTGGACGTCGACGCGCCGTACAAACCAACCGACGAGCGGCAACTGAGCGAGCGAGCGCCGACCTTGAGTATATATGCAGCGCGACGGTGCATGCACTGTCAGCTGTTGAATGTTCTCGAAGCGCGACGCCACATGCGCGTCCACTGGAGAATCAGGAGAATTGTAGATGTCGAACGCGGTGTGTAGAGGAGGAAGGGTGCACAGATGGTGGAGGAGTGAAGCGCGCGCGGTGTGTAGAGGAGGAAGGGATGCACAGATGGTGGAAGAGTGGGCGACGGCGCGACGGCGCATGCGCGCGCGTCAGCTGTCGAATGTTCGAGAAGCGGTGCGGACGGCGCGGACGGCGCACTACAAGGGGCGAGTATAAGATGCTTCCGCATCTAAAAGGCATGCAAACATCACACATCACAGAAAGCAGTTATACATAGTAATACAGAGCTAAACAATGCAAATGAATTTGTAGGCAGTAAAGAAATAGCGTTGCAGTGTGATTCGGCAATTGATGTCAGTTCCGCGATATACAATATTTGAGTAGAGAGATAGTTTGAATAATCTAAGATATTCGAGACGATATAGATTTGATCGAGAAATTCATGCACGAAGTAATCACTTGCCAAGTGATTTTATTTTTTATGTATTGGTGCTATGTGAAGGTAAAATCAAGCTGCGTGAACACTATGGAACAGTGCATTGAATTTTCTCGCAGTGCTATGGATAATTGTTCAATGCTTTGGCACGTCAGTTTTCTAGAGCATATTTTTTGGCCTGTTTAGATTATGTCTTGTATTCGTATTCATGTTATTTCACTTATATGAGGTATGATGGTTGGGTTGGTTTAGGGGCGAAGCTCCTTAGGGTGTTGGTCTTTCCTTCCTCCGTTGGTGTCCGTGACCAACGGTGGCACTTACCCACTCTAGAGCCGGTATGTGCCACAGGAGATGCGAGATGGGAGATGGCGGTACTTGGAGTGTTCCACAGTGAATGCGAGAGGCAAGATGACGGTACTTGGAATGTTCACTAGACTGACGCACGGACGGACGAACAGACAGACTAGAAGACGGACAGATAGATGGAAGGACGCGTGGACGTAACGACGTATGGACGCACTAATGAACAGACAGGCAGATGAACGGACTCACAGACCGACGCATGGATGGACGCACAGATGGTCGCGCAGACAAATGGAAGCAAGAACCGAAGGACGGGCTGACGGTTGCTTCACCCCACTCATCATCATTCACTCCATGAATATGCTGTGATTTTTTTTATTTTCTTGATTTATGGTTTTTTGTTATTTCGGTTTTGATCAAAGCTGCTCTTAAAGGTACTTATAAACTCGCTTGAAATCTCTCTGCCCACGTAATGCTTAATAGTGCCTTAAAAATGTAATGAAAAATAAAACGAAACTTCGTCAGGTCCCACACACCTTGCAAATCGACGTTATGCAAAGCATGTGGAGGGAAGGTGACCATACCGTATTTTTTTTTTGTTGAGCGACATGTTAAGAATAGACGCTAAATATATATACAAATGTTGCACGCAGAGCCATATGTTCAACGGTTGCGGATGCTTATATAACCAGTTGTTTGCACTTGTGCAACGATGCTATCAGGAGCACGTTTATTGAGGCGCGACCACAAGTACGCGGTTTAGGAGCCATATGTTGTTCCCAAACGCGACAGCGAAAGCGACAAACTTGTTCCGTCTCGCCGTAGTGTCACGACGCTGCAACCACATGTCAGCAACAAAGTGACATTGTTGCTACATCAAAACTATTGCGCGAATACACACGAATTGCGGAAACCAATTGAAAATATCCCTAATCATCACGTCCAATTTATTACTGTCTTGTTCGGCATAGGAAAGCGACAAAAGCGTGTCGCAACCTTCATTTTCACAATCTTTCGTTCAACCACGACAGGGTGTCCAGACGCGTACGCTTTGACGGCTATGGCGCACTTAGCATAACGTTTTCACATTGCAGCAAGCGACGATAATTGCCACAGGCTTCCATCAAAACACCAAAGTGAGCTTTCGACAGCGATATTTACGACAAAATATGGCCACTCTCTTATTCTCCGCGTGAGATGCGAATGTAAAAAAGGTGGTCGATACATTGCTTTTCTTGAAGTAAGCACGCATGACGCGCATTTAGAAAAAATTGCAAATGAAGCGAGGACCCTGAGTGCACTCATGGGTCCGGAAATATTCACGCTGGTTTCGGAGTGACAAGCAATCTTTTCTCGGGTTTGCCGATACGTGCGACGCGACAAGTGACAGTGACGAATAGGCCTGCGTAACGGACAATCCAATCACTCATTGCTGTCGCTAGTTATTACCACTCAAAAAATCGCGTGCCTGTGGTTCATTCTTTCACAACATCAAAAGCGATAAGCTGATATGAAGTGCTGGCACTCACGAGGGTGGTAGCCCAGGACAGTGCAACACTAAATTCAGCGTATGGCAGCTAACTACAATTATCCTCGACAGACGCTGATAGTGCTTGCAGTGCTCAAAAATTGCTTCGAATTCAATAAAATCTGACCTATTCCTAGCGTTGTGAGAATGTATTACATGCGGAAAAGTCAGAAAGTTGCAGATACTTGCTGCATTTTTCACTTGTATCTAAGTGCTAAGGAATGGATCAACGTATTTGTGTGTGTTTAGTAGTACTGTGCAAACGATGAACGTGCCAGGTACGTAGACTATACTGCAGTGGAAAGTGTGGGGCTCGGTTCGACGTAACATCGACAGCCACGTTAAAGCAGAGACGTAAGTTTCACGGGCTATGGTGTGATGCTGTGCATATCGTAAGCAATGATTGATATGCGGGATTTAACGTCCAAATACCACCATATGATCATGAGAGACACCATAGTGGAGGGCTTCGGTGATTTCGACCACCTGGGGTTCTTTAACAGGCGCCCAAATCCGAGCAAACTGGCCTACAACATTTTCGCCTCCATCGGAAATGCAGCTGCCGCAACCGGGATTACATCCCGCTACCTGCGGGTCAGAAGCCGAGTACCTTAGTCACTAGACCACCGCGGTGGGGCTGCATATCATAAGTAGTGGTCCTGGTCGTATGTCAGAAAAATTTCGTTACAGCTTGCGCACTAATGAACACACACAGAGAGAGAAATGTAGTGTGGGAAGTCGAGGATATCAAAGAAAAAGTAAATATTTGGTTTGCTACCATGCAGTCGCGAAAAGATAGGAGGAAGGCAGAAACGTAAAGAGATAGGCAAACCTTTCAGGTATTTTTATGAAGGCAAACGGTGAGCACCACCATAATTACTGGAGTTGCCTTTACGTACAGTTGTACACCGGCACCAGGCCCGGTTTTTCCGCAACATGATTTCCTCAGCACTGTCGCTTGAAGATTTGTTAAGTCACTTATTCTTTTACCCGGGTACCCACTTAAAACGCATGCCCACATACCACGTCTTGTTTCACAGGTATGTGTCATACACTATGTTTAAATGTGCCCCACGTGACTGATTAAAAGGGTTTCATGTCGTATAGGGTAAGGAAAATGACATTATTCATGTCGTGATGATGTCTTATGTGAAGTCTGGAATACAGGTATTCAAAGGTGACTATGAGAGCGACACCATGTAAATAGAATAATAGGTAGATAGATAGATAGATAGATAGATAGATAGATAGATAGATAGATAGATAGATAGATAGATAGATGAAACTGCGCAAAGTGCCTTCGGTTCTGAAAGAAATGCTAAAAAGTAAGTGATTCAATAAGTAAAAAAATCGCCTCATCTTATCATGTGATACCAGAGCTTCATTAGTCGAGCCCCTTTAAATTTTAAACTGAATCCCAGTTTTTGCAATTTTCTTTCTACAGACGACTCATTACAGAAGCACTTAAATCGGTTGTATCATTGTTGCTTCATCACACTACACCAATATTTATCAGACAAAGCACGCTTTACAGGCGCAGTCATATTTCTGAGTACCTCCATTCGCGTTGCTTTTGCGCAAAGCCCACAAGCCTAAAGTTCAAAACAGGCGTTACAGAAGTGTCTGTCGTTGAACCTACCCTGTTCATGCACACAAGTGGGATCTAACAAGCACATCACAATTTACCAGACCATTAGGTTTTTACAGGAAAGGGGGCAAATCTTGTGCCGTTTATACAACTGCTTGTACCGTTTGGCTGAGTGCAATCACCACAGACTTAGGAGGCATTTGGTGTTGTGGTATTACCGGCCACGTGTGCTAACACAACAGACATGCGTGCACTGTTGAGCCTGCTGTAGGGGGTCCGATACAGCGGATCTGAATGACTAAGAAAAACATTCACCTGTTGCGTTTTTAATGGCATGAGACCAACGGGCGTCTGTTTTTGGGACCACTAGCCTAAAGTATCACTGAAATAATCTTTTTATAAATTAATCAGAAGCATTAATAATTTTAAATTCAATGGTAAAATTATGTTATATGATATGAAAGTATTTATTTAGTACCGTCGGGGCATGTCCCAATAATATCTATTATGCAAACCTCATATACCCGCCTAGTTATTTTAATGTTATTTCTCTGTTTATATCAACACCTTGTTCACTATATTACTTGTGCGTTTTCCTTGTTTGTTTTTTATATGCGCATAATTTTTTGGTGTATATATAGCTTTATTGTTATTTTTTCAATTTTTGAGTATTAAAGTATAGCGAACTTCTGCGTGTGCTCATCAAAGAGGGTCTGAAGTGCTGTGAAATAAAAAAGATGTTAGCATGACAACGCGGCAAACGCTGTTCCAATACATTAGAAAAAAGCTGTTTTTATCAACAACGCCCCACAATGCATTCTGCAACCAGTGACAGGTAACTGCCATGGCGATTATGTGCTTGCAATGAAAGTAATCAAACGAGTGAGGTTGTAGCTGTGAAATTTCAGAACGTTTAGAAACCCTATGTTTTTTGGGTTCGTGTTTTTTTTGATGTACTGTGTTATATATCCAAGAAAAGCACACGTTTGAAAAGTGTCTGTGCGTGTTCGTTTATTGCTATCCCTGCATTGCTTGGTCATCCAAGCGAAATTGGCCGGATTCGAAAACACTATCCTTTGCTGGTTTTATATTTAGTTCGCTTTCTTGAGATTTGGAGCAGCGTAACATTTTCACTGCGTGCGAAAATATGAAACTGATGGGTTCAAGTGCGTATAAGACGAAGACAGACATGTTAAATAATGACTTCAATAGGGAAGACTAAGGACTAGGACATGCAGACGAAAAATATTGTCCTTGCTTCGTGCTATAAAGATTGTTATTTCGCATGGAAGATCTCGGTTCGGGCTATTAAAATCATCACGACTTACCAAAACTAGCTCGAGCCGCCACCTTTCTAAAGATATGCTAAGTAACCGTAGAAGAAGAAACGTAAAGACATGTTCATACCACGTGCGCTGCCTATGGATCATCGGTGGAGATCACAAGCGTGAACGCACGCGAGGTAATGAACTTGTTCATTCGTTGTTTCACTTAGACTAAGAACGTAACGTATGAGACGTGAATGTTACCAGGCCCATGACCTCTATGACAAACAGTGATGGGACCCTTACGTACGGCCAATGGACAAAGCAGTTTCGGTTTTCACGTTTTGATCACTTAACTTCCGGCCTCCCCAGATCCCGCGTTTTCGTGCACGTATTGAAAGCTATAGAGTAGTGTTTCTGTGCAGTTGCTTTGCCCGACTAGATGGTAGAAGCGACGACCATGAATGAGAGCACACGTCGGGTCTTCCGTTTAGCCCACGGTGTAAGAATAGTGTAGGTGAGAGAACGCCACCACTAAAGCTCTGCTTCTGAAACCCCTCAGCTGATGGCGCTAGCAATTATTAATGCCCCGCCGGCGCAGATGAGCCGGTAGAGCTCAGAGCCACCCTAGCTCAAGCTCGGTAAGTAAGAAGCCAGTTTGGCCTAGCTATGGCACCAAATGCAGCTTTTATGAAGCAGATCGTTTATTAAAATGTGTTTTTGACCTTTCTGCCTTAAAGCATTTATGATTGAATTCATTAAGCATGCAGCATTCAGGTTTATGTAGCAAAGGCGAAGCAGCGCGTCTGTGGCAATGTCCCAGTTGTCTGGCCCATATTTGCGGGGGTGACGGGAAGTTTCTCTAAAACCGCCTATTACGTCAAGAAATCTGCGCAATATCTACATCTTCGTCACAGTCGTAGACGGTCAAGAGTACATGCTGAGTTTCTTTTCCGCCGCTCGTGAGGGCCTTATTATGCGATAACATTAGCACTGGTAAGTGATCAAGAAATTTAGGGGATGAAAGTAACCCACATAGAACGCTAGCTACATCTTGGCCAAAAAATCGGCTAATGAGTTGTGATATCCCATTCAACAATTTTGCTCTGCGTAACTTCTCATGTATATACATCTTCGTATTCGTTATAACTTTTTCCTATACATCATGACATGGACACACACATCTGCGTGGGTGAGAATCCTAAATTTCATTTATTTAGATTAGATCAGCAGTACATTTATAAATGAAACACTTTACATACAAACACAAAACAAAGGGTACATCACTGTACACCATTATCACAGTATACACAAGCATTGTTGCACAAGTATTACAGATTTTTCTTCTCCTGAATCAATTATACAAGTTTCGACAATTTGCGCAAGTCTTGGTTCTTTTGTACATGCTTATTCTTTAGCTGCCTGCAGTATTGCCGCATGCATAGGCACACATAATAGTGCAATAGCTTGGCAAGAACTTTTTCTTTGTGAGCAGCACATGGAAACGTGAAGTTGAAGTTTTCTAGCACTGCATCTGTCGTGCGATCATATACATCTCTCTCACCAGCATGTTTAGCGAAGTGCTCCTCAACATCTTTAAACAGAAGAAATAGATGCACATTCGGATGTGTGAGCCCCCTCCTGTTTTGGAATTTACTCTGGTAGCTTTAAAATAACTTTCTGCCCAACCAGGGCCTCCTTACAAATACTACAGGAAGTTTGAGTGGCAAGCTTTCGTGACACAAATACAGTTACATACTATACAATGCAGTCCACGACGGCGACATCAGAATAGTCATCCTTAAACACTTCCTCGCACTCCCACGTTTCCTCACTGATGAGGTCATCTGGTTTCTCCTTGAGGTCATGCATTTTATCAGTGCGCTGGAAAGATGCAGACTGGAACACTTCTTCGAAATCATTCAGGGTGAGAAAAGAAGATTGGTTTTTCTCAGAAACAACACAGTTACCAAACTTTTGTGGCTTGAGCAAAGAATACAAGGATAGCATGCGGTAAAGCTGCAAAAATGTCGGAAATGTTGGATGCTCATTTTGGCCACCTTCTTGTCTTATAATACCAAAAAAGCATTCCAACGGATCCTGGTTCATTTTTGCTGACAGGACATACTTGAACTCGCACTCTTTCAGAAGAAATGCTGACAGTTCCTGAACAGACTTAAGTGTAACACGCAGGCCTTCAGCAGTAGAATGCGTTAAAAAAGATCTTTGTGAATGTCACCCCTCACTACTTCCTGCTCTCAGCTATCAAGCCACCTAGATGCTGACTCTAGAACATGGAAGTCTTTGCATTCAAGGGTGAGGCCTTCTGCAGCAAAGCGACAATTGAGGGCATCAAAAAGATCATTCATTAGGAGCGTCAACTCCACAGTTGATTCCACATTCTCAAGCCGTGGTGTGCCTCTCCGTGCATAAAAGAATTGCTCTTTGCAAGTGAGTTGCTAAAGATTTGTGTGGCCAACTTCACTCGCATTTTGAGCATATGTGATGGATTAACATGCGAGTAAGTCAACTTTGGACACACCCTAGGCTGCACTGCGTTTATCGTGTCAGCAACAAAAAGTACATCATAGCATGACCACTTCACAATTTTCCCATTTACTTTCAATATTTTCTTATCATAAAGATAATTTCTAATACACTTGAACAAGTGAGGGGTATCTGCTACAGCATACACTTTTCTGAATGGATCAAGAAGATGCTCTAAAGCATTTATGACATGTCCTAGAGCACCGCTTACCCCAAGCTGCTTCCACATGGCCCTATTGGTAGATGCACCGTCACAGACCACACCATCAACATAAACTCCTGCCTGCTCTAAATACACAATGCATTGAAGCAACAGCTGTGCAAAGAGTGTACCCACCCTTAGTTTCACCTTTTGATGCAAATACTGCCACTGGTTGTAAATAGCTGTCAGCAAAAGGGGAAAAAGCAAACACTAGACGATGGTCAGTCAGCTCATTGCTTTGTCCACCTTGGTCTCCATAGTCAACAAGGCCAGCATATGTCATGTTCCTTGAGTTTACAGTCATCCCTTTCCTGACCTGTATCTCATCTATAATAAGCATCCCTCTGCGTTGAAAGGGTGTCTACTTGGCCAATTTATTCTTGAGAGCTTTAAAAAAGTTCTCATCAAAAACACATTTGAGCCCCACCATGTTTATATATCTTCTAATGGTGTTTGTGCATGGCATTGGCAATATGTTATTGCTTCGTAAAAATGCGTACGTAGAGGGTGTTCTGATGTTAAACAAGAGGCATAGGAGTAGCCAGTCATTTGTATAGCGTCTGTCATTCTTCGTAGTGCACTTAGCTGCAGATATACATTCTTGCGCAAGAAGAAGCTGCATCGGTGGAATATCAAAAGCTTGAGTTTCTTTTTGATATCCTCTTCTTGCAGTTTCATTATTTCGGCTTTACTTTCTTCCAGTTCTTTAGTAATTAGCTGGTTACGCTTCAGTAGCCGTGCATGTGCCTTCCTTAAAATGAACCTTGCTTGACGCAAGGCGTCAACTTTGTGCTTCTTGGTAGGCGACACAGACGGCCTAATGCGTTTCATTGGTTGCCGTTGTTCCGCACGAGCAGCCTGCCTATTTGCATAAATTCTGAGAGTGTCAAAGAGACTGCTGCATGCACGACATATGCCTCCCTTCAGTAACAACACTTGGCACCTCTTATGCCTCCATTTGGTTTGGCAGTCAATGAAAGCAGACTCGAGGGCCACAGATGGAAAATCCTGCAAACTGGGTGCTCCACCATATACATCTACACTGTCAACAGTTTTCAAGATATGTTCAATTTGCGATGCCGTTGCAGCAAAATTATTTACACCCATTGCGCTACAATCAACCGTCTTGCCAAATATATGCACTTGTACAGTCATGCCACATTTCACGTGCACAGTTTTTCTGTTGAAAAACACACATGACCAATCACTTGCGCGCAGAAGAGAGGCGTCGTGGAACACGAGGTCACAATACCCTTCCAAGTCAATGCGACGAACACCCCACGATGGCATCGGAAGACACAAAGTCGACGCAGCGCAGAACATTTCATCAAAAGGGAATGTGGGGGGGGGGGTCACTTGCCGCGATGACATCGCTGTTTTCGTTGACTTTAGCAACTGAATTTGGGGCTGTTGCTGCTTGCTGCTTGGCTTGAAACCTGCTGCTGGTGCCGCTGCTGGTCCCGCCTGTGCTCGCAGAGGAAGCTGCACCGCAAGCATGCCGCCTCGACTGTTTTCGAGGACTCCTTATCTTCTTAGACAAGTAACTAGGTGCTCCTTTGAAAATAGATGGCACGGCGGCCTTTGAAACTCCTGCTCTTCTGCTGCCAGAAATCAGAACATGGCCATTAATTTCTGCAGACCACGCTTTCAAACACAAATGCGGGGCGAAATGTTTTTCGCACACACGGTCTGTCCGTTGACGGAGGCGGTCCTTGCGAGGGATCGCCCGCCTTCATGCTTCAAGCCTGGCTTGATCTTGTGGTGGCATAAAAAGCGAAAACTTTTCTTTGCATGACCTATAGCCTGTGTTGCAGTAGGGCACAAAGCACTTCCCCTTCGCGAAACACACAATTACACTAAACAACGAAGGAAAGTGCCAACTTACGCGAGCACGTTCAGAAAAACGAGCAACGACATGTCCAGCGCGCAGTGAAGGGACAGCAAGAATGCGGCGAGAGAGCAAGCGGTGGTGGTGGGTGGCTAGTTCAGCGCACCCTCTTCGGAGAGGTTTCCTAACCAGAACAGCATGCGTCTCTCCCCAGGAAGCCTCCCCTATGCGCTATTCTCTCACCTGAACCATTAGTACACCGTGGTTTAGCCCGAACAGTGAAGCGATAGTCAAACACGCGAACCCTGCTAGGCTGCAATATTTGGAGTGAGGACGCAATGCAAAGTCAGAGTAGTGATTGGCGCGTCATAAAAAAATGAATCGCAGTGAAAATATCAATGTGAACATACGTGGTTGCTAGCAACGCCTACGGGAGTTAATGCACTAACGTGATACGACACATAATATAGCCGTGACAGCAGTCTGAATATGGCTTAACAGGGACCACAAGGGGGCGCCGTTTTGTTTGGCTGGCTGCATACAGTGCTCCGCTTTCACGTGTTCTTGGCCCGTGACCGGGCCCCGCCCGTGTCTGGACAAGCTCACTATTCCTTCTAGAAGACTTCCGACACGTCGACACCATCCGGGCCCCTGTCCGACCCACTCATCTTTCGACTCCATCTGCCCCTACCTTCTAGCTAAGCAACGCGATTGCGCCAAAGCAGCTTTCCTCCGTCGCGCAGCCATGCGCCGAGCCACTCAGCCTTCGCCGCCTTTTTCTTCAGCGCATGAGTCCCTTTCACCTCCCGCAACACCCCCCCCCCACCCCGGGCTCATACATCGCTAAGGTTAAGGGCACACCTCCCGTGTGCACTTCTTCATCAAACACACCTTCACCATCCTTGAGTAACGAGAGCCTCTCCTTCGGTCTGCGACTGGCTGTGTTGGAACGCAACCAGCGCGAACGACAGCGCGTCTCAGATGAGCTACAACAGAAAATACTCGCACTGACGCAGACACTCGTAACTACCACATCCTCTCTTACCTGTCAACTCATGGACCTAGATAAGCAACTCGCCACACTCACCGCCCCGACCTCCAGCTCCATTGGCCAACATGGTCGAAACCACCACCACTGCGCATCACACTCGTTTGGTCCAGCTGGAAATTCAATTTTCCGAATTTTCACGACCCTCGAAACCCAATCAAAGCAACTGGAATCATTCACCTATATGCTTAATTCCCTGCAAGAGTCGCTTCCCCCGGCAAAAAAGAAGGAACGCGCACGCGCAGGCGCTTCCTCTTCTTCAAAAGCCTTGATGGCGCGTGAAAAGGACCTCGAGATTTTGCAGTGGAACTGCCGCAACTTTCGTCATAATAGGACACCACTCCAGCAATATCTTCTCCCCCGCCCCACATTACCCCATTTTCTCCTTATACAGGAGACTGGGACGGCCCTTGCTCTCCCGGGTTACCGTGCATATCACGCTACGACGGGAACGACACTTGCGTCCATTTATGTTCGCAATGACGTTCTCGTTGAACCACTAGACGTACCCTCCCCCTCCTTAAGTATTTAGTTGGTGTGGTCTATTACCAACTGTCTACCCGTATTTCTCTCGCTCTGATGTCCTTTTACAACCCCCCTGTCACGTCCTCTTTGTTTAGTGCTCTTGGCAAATTTCTGCACTCCCTTCTTCCATCGACCACCCATATCCTCCTTGGGGGTGACTTTAGGGCTCTTCATAGGCTCTGGGGTTACCCTCAAACACTCAAACCAGGTCGCCTTCTACACTGCCTCGCCCAGGAACGTCATCTCACCCTTCTTAATACCCCTGACAGCCCTACTCGAGCGGGCATTGTTTCACAGCGGTCCACTACACCCGATATCACTTTCTTTTGAAATTACCTTCTTTTTCACTGGCAGGTGTCCGCTGAAAACCTTTTCAGTGATCACTTTCTCATACACATTACCACCCCTCTTTCCCACAAGAGGCGGAAACAACGAGTCACTCACACTGACTGGGAAGGATTCCGTGATAACCTTTTGTCTGATTCCTTTAAAACTAACGACGACTGGACGCCACGGATCTCCGCAGCAATGACATCCTGTAGTCGCCGCGCTCGTTTTTAACTCCCCATTGCTAACCCTGTCCTCAGTTCCTTCGTTTATGGTGACGTCATCAACGTTTGAAACGCTCCTTCGCTCCCAGCCACACAACGTCCAGCTTTCTTTCAGCAATGATGCTCTGCAAGCTGAAATTATCGCTTACGGCACTTCCGTCGAGCACTCTCGTTAGAAAAAACTGTGTGACGGCCTTGACTCCGCACTGCACTCGCGCTCCACATGGTCTCTGTTTAGGTCTCTCTTAGGTACCAAGCCTGCAGGTGCTCCCACTCTAGCTAAAGCTCTCACTCAAGAGACTCCATCTGATGTTTCTGACAATTTAAAATTTCTGTATTTCCTCCCCCCCCCTCACACCTTCCTACCCAGATTACTGTGGTGAAGCTAACCCAGACGCGGACCGCCCATTCACGCTCAGGGAGCTGGAAGCTGCCTTAGCCACTCAAACTACCCGCTGGGATCCCGGTGAGGATAAGATAACGTATACTGCTTTGTGTAATTTTCCCGACAACGCGAAGGAATTTCTATTACACACATTCAACGAAGCATTGAACAGCGGCTGTCTTCGAAGCTCTTGGACATCCTCTCTTATTGGCATGATTCCGAAGCCGGGCAAGCCTCCATCTCTCTCTAACGTTCGCCCTATCTCTTTGACATCATGCGCTGGCAAGATTTTTTAGCGAATGGCCTTGACTCGACAGTGTGATTTTATTGAGGCGAAAGAGTTTTTCCCGCTTTCTCTTATTGGCTTCCGGCGCCACGTATGTGCGCAGGATATGTTACTTGCTCTTCAGCATACTTTTCTTTTACCTTCTCGTAGTCAGATCCATGCTCTTGTAACCGTCGATGTATGAAAGGCTTTCGATGGCATGAGTCATGACCACATACTCGCGAGCCCTCCTCCCTGTCTTGTGGCTCGCGCATGTATTCTTACATGCGATCCATTATTTCCAGTCGAGTTGCTCGCATTTATTATGGCTATGGCCCCCCTTGCCTCCTAACTGTCCCAAATACCTGAACTCCACCATATTGTTTATGCAGACGACATCACTCTCTGGTGTACGTCTGGATGTCCCGGCCACGTGCAGGATAATTTGCAACGTGGCCTGGACCTAATCGCTTCCTTTCTCGCTACTGCTGGCCTGTCTCCTGCACCGAGAAATGTGAACCAATTTTTTCTAAACCTGTCTGCGTACCAGCGCTCCCACAACACCCTCATCTCCCTACATCTTTCTAGCTCTCTCATTCCCACTCTTCAGCAATGCAAAGTTCTTGGCTTCCCTTTGCACGCGACAAAGAACGCGCAGGCCCTACACCAAGCTGTGAGGACTTGTAACTCGGGGACTCACCTCCTGCGACGCATTGCCCTCTGCAGTCGGGGCTCCACGAGACTCATGCGTGCCGGGTTGCACATGCGCTCGCGCTTCACAAGTTCTTGTACTTTGTACCCTACGTTCAATTCACCCAAACGCAACTCAACACACTCGAAAGAGCTCTATTAGGCCTCTACAAGGCAGCCCTAATCCTCCCTGTGACTACCTCTACCGCTAAGCTCTTTGCCACAGGCCTCTTCCATCCATTACGTTTTCTTATTTCTCTGCACCACGACTCTCAGTTTGCCCGTAATTCTCCTGGGCATTCACGTATTAACGGCAATGAGCTAGCTCATCAGCTTGCCCGCGATATATTGCACCGAACACCGTTCATTCCCTGGCCCACACTTTTGGAAGACAGTGAGAGCTCTGCGAATAACGATGGGCAGATCTCCTTGCTTCACACTATGAAGGAGGTGTATCTCCAGCTCCGGCTCGACAAGCGTCTTTACCCTGCCCCTCATCCATCACTCACTGTGCTTGAGGCTCGAACTCTACGGCACATCAAATTGAATTGCCTGATAACCCGCTCTCGCTTTTTCCTTTATAAATATAGGTCTAACCCCTGCTGTCCTGATTGCCCCTCCCCACATGGCGACCTGTCACACTGCCTGTTTTACTGCCCAACTGTTCAGCAATCAAGCTATCACCCTCCCCCATCCCTTTCCATCACCTCCTGGCTCGACTGGATCGGCACCGAAGGGGAAGAAGAACAGCGTCAATTGGTCGCACAGGCGGTCGAAATGCTCGGCCTGTAAATTGTGGCTGAATAAAAGTCTATTACTACTACTACTACTACTGGCTTAACAGTAGCATAAAGGTTCGAATTACGACCAAAAACGCTCTCTTCAACTGCACATGTCTGCAACTAGGACCCACATTTTTACAGCGAAAGCTGATTGATTGATTGATATATGAGGTTTAACGTCCCAAAACCACCATATGGTTATGAGAGTTGCCGTAGTGGAGGGCTCCGGAAATTTTGGGCAACTGGGGTTCTTTGGCGTGCACCCAAATCCGAGCACACGGGTCTACAACATTTCCGCCTCCATCGGAAATGCAGCCGCTGCAGCCGGGCTTCGCACCCGCTACCTGCGGGTCAGCAGCCGAGTACCTTAGCCGCTAGACCACCGCGGGGGGGGGGGCTACAGCAAAAGCTGTTATGATATCACAACTCGGGTCACGCGCAGTTGTCCACCACCGCCATCGGTGTCCGTAACCACATCGTGCAAAATTACAAAAAAAAACACCTAGCACCAACGACACAGTGGGGCTCGAACCCGTGTCCGGTCGGTTTCAGCCCATTATTTTACCACTTAGCTACGCCATATTGATTTCTTTCAAGGTATTTTGTACAAATGCGGCTTATGTATATATATAGCATACAATATACACAAGGTCAAGTCCACAAATGTACAATGGACGTTACAAAGTAAATCTCGTACAACACATTCTCTAAAGCGGTATTTGAGTAGCACACTTCATGAACTCAGCATACCAGTCCGGCTGAAATTGCAGTTGTTCATAAAAGTCCCTTAGCCGCACAGTCATTTGCACGAAGTGACATCGTGGTTCCACATGCCTGTCCAGCATTCGAGGTTTTCATGAACTATGCATGCCCGTTAACAACAGCATGTCGTTGTATATGGGTGGCACAAGATAACAGATGCTCTGAGAATTTAAATCCAGACGTTTTTTAAAAGCCCTCTGCAGGACGTCGCAAAAAATTATGGCATCCTTACAACTAATATAGCAATCTTCTATTGTTTCTGGAACTTCGCAGAGGCGGCAGTTATTTGAGGATACAAATATGCCTTCTGTGTTCAACCAGCTTTTTACAGGTATTGTTTCTGTATGCACTTTGTGAAAAAATGTCTTGGTTATTGGTGAAATACGCATTTTTGTTACACATGTTAGCAGGTCATGACCAGAAAATCCAATACGTAGTGAGTGGTTAAGTGTGGTCGGAAAGCTTACATCGAACACAGCATAATGTAGGTTTCTACTTCAGCTAGAGAACAAGTACTCATTGGAGAATCTGGCTGTCAGGCAACGCACTGCTTTATATACTTCGCGCATGAGCCCTTGCAGATAAGGAGGCGATGCAAAACTAGTAGATTCCACTAAATTTGTTGAAACATCTGCGAAATTCACTTGCGAGAATGTTCGAAGCAGTGGATGAGCACAGTCACGAAAGTAGGAAAAGCGCCACAGCAGTTTTTTAATGAAGAGGTGTACCAAACCAAGACCACCTGTGCACACAGGTCTAAAAACATTGTCTCGCCTCATCGGTTCATTGGTTGATGACCAAATGAAAGTAGCGAATATATTGTAACAATTCTGTGTGTAAACCCTCGAACAACAAATTATTTGCAAAACGTAGGCTATATTTGTTGCCAAAAACAGGCTGCATGCTCTGGGTGTTGCCACTAATGAAGATGTTATGAGGAATAAACGTCTGGGCAAAGCATTTTAGGGCGGGTGGACGTTCTTTCCAATAATTTGCACATCGATATGCATGTAATCTAGCGCCTAGGTATTTTGGTGGAACACAAGACCTATCTATACCCTGAAATGGTTGGTTTATATGTTCTCTGATTGTTGAATCAGAGAGCTTTTATCAAAGTTCATTTGTGCTCCTGAAAATTTTCAAAGTTCTCTGACTGTTGACATCATTTTTATACTAGAAAGACCTGTGCGAAAAAACGCTAGGTCATCCGCATAGGCCAATACAATTACCTCATTCCCATAAGCACTGAAACCGCGGACGCTAATAGATTGAATTACACCTAAGTAAAATGGCTCCAAATATAAAGCAAAAAGCGATGGTGACAATAGACAGCCCTGCTTCACAGACTAGTTAAGAAACAAGGGTTTTGAAAGATTGCCATCAACAAGTAAATGAATTGAACATTCATTGTAGCATAGTTTCACGACATTAAATATAGTGGAGCCAACATTGGCATGTTCGAGCAGAAAAAACAGAAAAAAATGGCGAACCCAATGAAAAGCTTTCGCTAAGTCTACTTGTATTGCCAGTTGTTTGTGACTTGTTGGCAAACTTGCCTTAGACAGGCTTGTGACTTGTTGGCAAACTTGCCTTAGGCAGGCTTGTGACTTGTTGGCAAACTTGCCTTAGGCATGATTGATGTCGGGAGAGCAATCGGGTTAATACGATTTATAAAGCGTTTTGAAACAGCGAAAGAACAACCAGTCGTCGCACAATGCGAATAGCGTAACGATTGGGCCGGCCAATACTCCAACCCATTACAAAAGCTTGTTCTTGTTCTCCTATTAATTGTGGCGCATGCCCACTTCACGCATAACTCCTCATCGTCGTCAGCCACTGCATGAACAATTGGCACAGAATTCCTTACAACTGTTTGGTGGATACCACGCTTCTCAGAAAAATGACAAAAAATAGCATAGCGAATGCCAGCCTACTAACCCAAAAAATGTATTATTAGTGCCCTGGTAGGTATCAAGCAAGTGTGCTTGCAGTAGTTACCCAATGAGTGTTTTGAAAAGGCTCTGAAAAGCCGCTCTTCTAGCTTTCGCTGGGCCTATGCTGCGCCTGCCGTGCAGGCCAGGCGTTTTTTTTTGTTCTTACAATAAACCTAGTAAGCCGATATCTACCGATGTGTGGTAGACAGCAATTTATCATCATTGTGAACCTGAACACGCTCCATCCCCGCCTAAGCACTTCGTACAGGTGGTTCTCAAAGCGTAGCTGCAAGGTGCGTCCATAAATCGGGGTTCGTCACCCATGTGTGTCATTACTAATATTTAGTGAACCAGTGTGTTGAGTAGTGAGTGGGCTTTGCCCAATTTTTGGGGCACATCTGTGGCATTTGGAGTTTGACAACGAAGCAGCTGTGGACGACGTTTTCCGCAGATATAGAGAAAAACGTTTAAAAATGCACCGAATAAAAAAAGATGAAAATTGCAAGCCATGGGTGTGACATGTCGGGAAGAAAGTCGTCTCAGAAAGAAATTGAAGCATCTTTCCGATAGGCGCATCAAGCCTGCAGGAAGTGCGATGATGAGCAGCCTTCTTTGTTTCTCTTTGGTTTTTTTTTTGTGAGCTTTCTTCTCACTTACATCATTTTTCTTCTTTAGGTTTCTTTCTGCAGTTTCTCTTGTTATTCCATTTTATTAACTGCTGCATTTTATCAATTCCTAGCTCTTTCTTTCTCTTTCAAACTTTCTTTTTACTTCCCCCTCTTCTTCTCTCAACTTCTAATTTTCGCTCGCTTCTACCTTTAGCATTTGCATTCATGGATCTGCACGAGTTACACCGAACGATGACAGCATCCGCAACTTTCGACAACCGGAGCGCCCCGTCGAGTTGCGAACCCATCACCATCGAAGAGCTCCATAGAAAATAAGAAAAAGAGCTCTCCTCGACGCGAGAGCACGCTCAATTTGCCACAAATGGCTTTGCTATTCACAATCGAGACGCTCGATAAACAGAAAGGGGACTTACCATTACAAAAATCCTATATATGGACTTATATAAAAATCCCCATATATGGCTACATCAGGAATCGGGCATATCTGGCTTTATATGAAATCCCCATATATGGGCCCTATATAACCTAATATGCCCAAATCCTGATATAGCCATATATGGGCCTTATATACCCATACATGGGTGTTGCTGTATATGGTCATATTTGGCTATATATAGAAGCATCCATATAAGGTCTTATATGAATGCTTTCATATATGGCCTTATATGGATACCTTTATATAAAACTATTCAGATGATTCAGTTCAGCTTGTGTCGCCGGCAAAAAATATAGCTGCTCAAATCATTCTTCAGCTAGAAATATAGCTGTTTGTTTAAAGGTCTGCATGCAGTCAACATCATCTCCAAAACAAAGGCAGTTCATATTCCCTGAACATTCTTGTTCAATTAAGTTATCCTCATTATATCTCGAATAATTCTCAATTACTAATTGCTAAAAATGTAACTTGGCATCATATTTAAAGTTTGTGGTGGGCACATGTCACTGTTAGTCCACTTTTCCTGAAGAGATACATTCTTTGTGCTTAAATTTATTGCTTACTTATCGACACCTTTTATTTATCTAATCATTTCATTACCCACAGCACCAATCGGCATTACAGTGGGGGAGCGTTTACGAAAATTAGCATAAAAAATACATAGTCAGCCAAACAAATAATCAGTCACCTGAATCACAATCTGCAAGAGAAATTCATATATAAATCGTAAAATGTGACACACCCCAAAAATGCAACGCACTAATTCTAACACGAAATAAAACAAATATTTGAGATGATAGAGGCAATGCTAGAAGGCAGTTGGTTTCATCATGTAATTTTTTTAGTAAAAAATCATAATCAAATACGTCAGTCTTGCATGCGATTTTTCTTATCTTGAACCTATGGTCAACATGGTCTGAGACATAGTTCGGTGCAAGTAAATGTTCCGCTTATCGATTCCGACTTGACAAAAATAAATAGCATAAAAGGAGCCAGTTTGAGTCTCGTAAAGATGTATAACTTTACGAGACTTGTTTTTCACGAGACTTGTCTTTCAAGTGTGTTTATTTAAAACTTTTCTCGCGTGTCGATGGAGCGTCCATAGTCAGTCAAAACGAAATATTGACTTGCTGTTGACCGTATGAACTGCGTGTGCATTGGATAACTTAAATGAGTTGATAATCAACTTTTAAGGAGTTTGGTCAAGAGTGATTCGTATGCAAGCTTGTCATGTACAAGTATTGTGACTAATGGCCTATAGAACGACTGTGAAAACTGGTGTCTATAGGTCTCTGTGCGCGTGGAAGCGGAGGCTTTTAGGAATATTTTTTGCCAACGGGACACTAAAAAAAGTACTTTGCAAACGTTACCCACTTTTCGTTCTGTCAATACTGCATCATTAACGTAACAACGGTAAAGAGCTCGTTCCGCAGAAATTCCGGCGAAGGCATCGGTGGCTCTCAGTGAAAAATCGTCTTGTCCATGATCGAAAATTCAGAGAATGCAAATGAAACAAATATTATAAATTTTTGGGTTTGAGTGATGATCAAAATCATGCAGGCCATTTGCATGGCAAGCAAGTGCTCTACCACATAGCTACGCATCTGCTTGGAAATAAAGCATGAATAACTTCCTCTTGTTGGAAATGCAAGGGCAATAACTGTCATGCTTAACAAATACACGTATCCTGCATACAGGTTTCACAGCACACATTTAATATCGCAGCAATATTGCATGATACTAGCGCGGATTGTCATCGGGCATCACAACACGTTATTTCCAACGTGACTTCGCGGTCTAAAGACAGCCAACCATCACAAAAGGCACACACGTTACTGCGCGTACTCCCCCACGACTGCGTAGTGGGTGCATATAGTTTTAAAAGATTTCACACACATAATATTGAGGAGAACGTTCTGCTGGGTGAGTTGGTACTTCATCTTAACTTAGTTGCGCGGAAAAATTTGAAGTGCGAAAGGAAGACACCTGGACACAGCGCACACTGACAACTGAAACTTTATTGGAGAAAACAGATATATGTATGTGGTTACGAGAACACGTGAGAGGGAAAAAATGATTAGATGAGCAGACATCTAATCATTTTCTTTCACCGTGGGGACATCGTGTGCTGTACGGCACTGCACTGTCGTGTGGGAAGTATTATTTAAGATTCAAAACCATAATTGTAGATCACTAAGATTTTCTAAAGGGACAACCATTCTCTAACCAAACATCCCATTGTAGAGAGTGTGGCTGCGCGCCCTTGTTTGATGATACGGTAGTTAAAGCTAGAATCAGTGACATGGTAGCGCGGGAAATCGAAGAGGCGTATTTCATAAACAAAGCTGCGAATTCATGTGTCACGTAACTCTCGCCTATGTTACTTGCTACTGAGGTAGCTTTTCTGGAAGCGCATCATTTATGCAACATATATATATATATATATATATATATATATATGTTGCATCATTTATGCAGACATATATATATATATATATATATATATATATATATATATACATATATATATTTATATATATATATATATATATATATATATATATATATATGTCTGTTTTCTCCAACAAAGTTTCAGTCGTCCGTGTGTGTTGTGTCTAGGTGTCTTCCTTTTGTATTTCAATTTTTTCGCGCAACTCTGTTTTCCCTTATATTTCTCGTTCTTAAAACTATGCTACCCCTTTTTTACACAAAATGCAGCCATGTGCGAAACCTTCATTGAGACACTTTCAACATTCTCACTCACACAGTACTATTCCACAATTAAAATTGTTCAAGTAGCATCATGCAATAAAGAGTACACATTGAGTGATTCAACTACGCGCAAGAAACAGGATCAATACTGCTATCACGTTCAACTATGAAAAGCAGAGTTTAATAGTCCCCCAGTTTTTTCACACAGTAGCAAGCCATAATGCATCAGGCCAGTTTATTTGTCGGCTTGCGTAAAACTATCTGCAGTGCTCACGGATTAAAACGTGACATCACATTATTTTGTGTAACTATGTATGTGGGTATGCGCAGTTCCTCAAGATAACCACGCGTGTTTGCGACATCAGTAACGATAATGTTGCCTGAGATGTACGCATTCCAGTCAAATTTACACTTATATCACCCTGATTGTAGATGGTGGAAACAAAATTACGGACCATTCTTAAGTTTTTCCGTTTGGATCCGTGACATTGCACCCTGCTTTGAAGAATCAAACTAGCAACAAAATTTTAACGGCGTGTGCTTATCAAAACACACGTAAATATAAAAACAAGTGGAACGTAGACAAAGAAAGATAAATTCAAACGCAAGACAAATTCAAACGCGGGCTCATAAATCTCAGGACACCCTTGGAGTTGGAGATATGCAACTCTTTTTTATTTGTGATTGCCCAAGTTGTAATTTATCCTTGGTAATCCCTCAAGCGTTAAAATGAGAAAAGTACAACACAAGTATATTTATATCAATATATTTATAAAAGTACAATGGCACGAAACTCATATTTCCTGGCGTAGATTTTTCAATTAAATAGACCACTGTCTGGATCAAGTGAAAAAAAAGTGTTGTTGTATCGCTTAAACAAAACTGCTTAATGACGTAACCACGATTAGCATTAGGTTATTTACTCAGCAAGCATGCAATGCGCTATTTTTTCGAGTTATCATAATATTTATGAACAACGTGCCAAGGTGATGAAAATGATGAACTTACCTTAACATTTAACCGAGACTTGTCTTTCAAGGAGCCTGTTAATCCTGATAACTTATTCACACCTTAAAGCCACCACGTCCATTCGTACTGCTTTAGGAAGAAGTTTTGAAAGAACGCTTTCCCGCAAGCATAGGTGTCCATTTTTTCCCCACGAAAAGTGGACGATCGCCAATCCAGTGGCGTACACATGCACACGCACACAAAAACACTTCCGCGTCTGTCCACAATTTCGCCACGTACAGCGCAGTAAATTCCTGAGAGCTGCGCGATTATCTTGTGTAAATTGGAGCAGTGGTCGAACACGAAATAAGAGCAAGAGGAAGTAAAATGGACCAACTCGATCAGCACTGCACCCATGACTCCGGCGAGCAAAAAAGCAACAATGGCGCGGACGGATAAAGTTCATGCAGGCTTGACAATAAACATTGCAATGAACATTACATTACTCCTTGAGATCAGTGATTTACGCACTTTTCAGTAGAACTAAATTTTCCTGAGTCCATTGGTGAACGACGTTTTATTTTTTAACAATTATTGACGTAATATCATTACCATACGACTCGAATGTTTGCGCAAACTATTTTCTTCGTCATTACTTGAAATGGGCCGCAGCACTCTCTTTCCTGCTGTGTCGACAGACTGGTGTAGGCCACGGCAGGGCTGCACAGTGCCTACGTGCGCTTCTTCGAACAGCTTTCTCCGAATTTCCCACCCATCTGACGGGCGCCCTTTTTCTGTATTTTTTTACTGTGTGCACCCCTTGCAACATTGCAGTCAGGCGAGTTTTTTAGGACAATGGACTTCAACTTGCTCCCGTGGGCCCAGAAAGCTGCACGTGCAAGACCTTTCAGACAGGCATTCCGTGGAGCTGAAATCACTGCTTCGTGTACGCTGGCTACGAAGACGCGTTTCAGCCAAATTTTCATCTTATTTCGCAAGCATTTATAATGATAATAATAATATTCAATCAACCAATATACAATCAATCATTTTATAACCTATTCAAAAACAACAATAGGGTCTTTCGTGCTGGCGCGCGAGAAAAGAAAACAAAACAAAGAATACATTACAGACTGTCCACAGAAAAGCAAATCAATAAAAAGACCAAAAACGAGTAGTCGAAAAGAAACCAACGCACAATGGGAACAACAAATAAAGAAGTAGATATTCATGGAATGGGACTGAAAAATATTGTGGAATATGCATAACCATGCCGAAGGCTACCTGAAAGATGGAAAAGAGAAGAATCTGTTCATGTCCAAATGTACGTTAGGACAGGCCAGCCCTCATTGACAAAAAAAAATGACTGTAGACTATGAAAAACATAACGAATCAAGAAAGCTGACGTTAGAGAGACTCGGTATTCTGTAAAGGATAGAGTGTTGAAAGAATTCGGCAGGTACATGCAACGGTCGATTCTTTTTCGATAACTTACGCGGAGTTTGAAAATATTACAACCGAGAAGGGCAGAATATCTCACCCTGAACTAGCTTGTAAAGAAATAACAGCTCAGCGCAATTTTGCCGGCCGTTAACTGATGGCAAATATATTATTCTAGCAGTGTTGAAAGGATTCTAGTGAAACAATGGGGCTAAATGCTTATGAAATTTTTCTGGACTCACTCAGTGGTGCTACTGCTGGATTCAGCAAGGCCATTCCAAATCAGATATGCGTATGTACTCAAGTTGACCACGACATATCGCGGTGTACAATTTGTAGAAGGCTGTAGGAGAACCGGATTCTCGAGAAATGTTAAGACAAAAGGGGGAAAACGAAGGCCTCGCATGGCAGAACATTTATTGCAAGTAGAAAAAACTCAGCATGCTATCAAAAAGAACACCAAGATAACTTATCTCATAAAATTTACATAACGACACAGTATTGACAGCCTAAGGAATTGAAACGTTGGACGCTTTGCGAGATACAACAACAACAACAACAACAACAACAACAACAATAATAATAATAATAATAATAATAATAATAATAATAATAATACACTCATATCATTCTGACGTGGCCGAAAATATCTGGCCACATTGAATGAAATGCTTGTGTCTGGGCGCCCATGAATCTCTAGACGCAATCGAGCGATTGCGCAGTTCGGTGGGTATGTACCAGCATACATATCTTATAGGTAAATGCACTACCGTGTTGGTGTTGAAAGGATATGTTCGCAAACAGTTTTAATTGTTACGCGCCTGCACAGCGAGGGGCTGTTTACATAATGTAGAGTTTGGCTTAGGCATCACGCCAGCCCGCAAAAATGTGTCATACTAATGGTATTCACGAGGCAATGTTTAGGCTAATCCTGATGATGGCACGTGCGCATTATTGACCTCGACCAAGTAATGACACACCCACACAAAATAGAAGTTTTGTGAATTCGGCAGCTTACGTTAAATGTTGCTATAAAGTTTCAGCATTTCATTACATGGTCCATTAAATGTGTATGACGTGTGAGTCAGTTGCACCTTTCTTAACGTACATGTCTGTTACGTGAAATTTATTTGACGCTTGCAAACATTACACTAAATTATTTGTTCACTAGTGCAATCATAAAATTTTCGATAAATTTACTATGTGCACAGTCAGGAACATTATACATAGCCAAATAAAACGCAAGATGTATTTTTGCAATAAATTAGTACAACTTTCATCTTGAATGTAATCATAATGGTGCCTGCAAGTTGCATTCACGTAAGTTTTTTTTTTGTTTTTGAAAATACTCCCTAAACATTGCATTGCGCATGCAATTATAGTAAATGGCTGCTGAAAGCATTCGCAGATAAGGGGTAAACAGGATTATTTGAAATCTTGTTATATGAAGGGAGCATATAGCCATCAAAACCTTCAAATAATCAGAAATTTTGTCCACCGATGTGGAAGATAAAAGTGAATTGAAAAAACTATTTCTTGCTGCCACTTTAATCAATGGATCAATGTGAACAATATAAGTTGCATGCATTTTGTCTTTACCTAAAACTATATAGTAATGCTCTATGATAATAGCGAGGTTCGGAAGCTTCATTACGTTTTGTGACTTGACACGTTTCCTTCCGCGTAAAACATGTCTGCTCTCGTATATATTATTTACGTCGTATTAAATACAACCTATTGTTTTAAACCTAAATGCCATGAAAATTGTACGAGTTAAATTACACGAATGCATGCATATATGCATTTAACTGAGTTGTAACTATCACGTACACAAAGCTGACCTGAAATTTCGGTTTTTTTGCATGGCAGAAACAACATATATAAATAATACTCCTATTGTAAAAAATAAGCAGGTCAGCTTTGTGTACAAATTGTTATATATTACAATCCGCATAGAAGTGTGATCACGGTGCTAAATATATACGTGGTTCATCCCAAATAAGGAAGCACTTCCACATATAAGGATCCACTTGATATGTTATATATGGTGTGGCCGTGCCTTATTTGGCCGGATTTGACTCCTTATATGGGCCAACCGCGTCTTATATGGCTGTATATAACCCCATACATGAACCGACTCCGCCAGATATACATCCATATACGATAAATAGAAGCCACATATGCTGCCATATATGATTATATGTGGCCAAATATAACCTATATATGGGCCATGTATGGCGTTTCCGTAAGGGTAACCTTTTCCGCTACGGATGGTTACGCTATTCACAGTTTTTCCCACGTGACGCCAGGCTACGATTGCATACGACGACGGCATACGACAGCATGGCCGTCTGAACGGTTCAGTGCATAAAATACAGAAATTAGAGTCATTTAACGTATAGTGTAGTATATTATAGTATATTTTAACACGCTAGAGCACAGTGCAGTATTGTATAGTACAGCAAGCGGTCGGAAAGAGACAGGTGAAAAGGTAAAAACCTGGCAACGCAAGGAGGACCTGGGTGCCCATTGGCTCTGCTGTAGCCCCTTGCGGGAATTGTTATAGGGTGTGATATTATTTTTCTGAACAAAAGAAACATGCATCTAGTCTGACAATGCAGTGATGTAGATGGACTGTTCATTTAGTAATGTAGCTGTTCTGCAAGGCCGAATCACATTTAACACAACCTATACAGGCAGGTACCATATTGTAAGTATATATTGTTATAAGAAGCAATGTGGCAAAACAACGCTGAGAAGAACCTATGGTTACTTGGGAATGGTGGTGGTCGGGAAAGAAAAAGAGGCATTCTCGGGGAGGTCATTGTTCATACTGAATGAAGGGCTTGCACAAAGATTTTACATAAAACAGTAATTAACTCACAAAAATGTACTACTACTTAGTTGTGACCGAAACTATACTTACCCGGTTAAAATAACCATGTTCAGAGATACTTTGCAATGGAAATTCACGGCGAAAGAACATATCACAAAAATAGTGGCTGAAGATCTGAGTTGATGCGCCATCTTCGCGTGAATTTTTCTGAAGTAAAAGGGCTATTTACATGTCACCGATACGTGTATGATGTTCATGGTGTTGTGCTAAAGGAGCTTTTACCAGAACTTCCGGTGCTTCCAAGAGCCTGTCAGGGCACTGCGAGCTTACGTACTCGCTAAAGAGGTCTATTCATGCCAGTATCATCAAGCGTGGCTGTTCTTTAGTGTAATTTTAGTGTAACTTGTTTAGTACTGGCTGCGACGTTCTCCAGGCGTAATAGTTATATTGCAGAGATCTGCCATCGTCTTTTTTTCTATTGGTAGCTTATAGCCTTAGCGCTTATCTACTATGCAAGGTGTATGGCTGTTTCCTTTTGTTTATTGGCCAACGTAAAAAAACCGATCATATGGAGACGTTACAGTTATTTGGTTTTGCGTCTAAAGAGAGCCACCTCTTGGTACAAGCTCGAGTATCAGGGAAGCTCTGATGTGAGCGTGAACAGATTCAGTGCGTTAATGTGTCAAGTAAACAACTTAACCGAGTTTTTTCCTCGAGAAAACCTACCCCACATCCCCTTGCTGCTGACACACCTCAAACATTTTTGGGCATGAAAGTGTTAAATCTCTATTTTATTAGGTACAATGAAAAAGTTATGTTGTCAAGAGTGGTCACTAAGCTCATGCTTCGTTCTTAATTTATTGAAATAATGAACCAGACATGCAGTATTTGCGATGCCATTTCAGCTTGTATCAGCCAGCCTCTGTTCTCAGTCGCACTTATTCTTCTTATGTATTTTGGTTACGCCGTGCAATGTAATGCTTCATTGTTGGCTGTTAAGAGGAGGAGAGCATGCGTACATTGCCCTGTATCCTTGAAACGTGAGCTTCAACATTTTATATATATCGCGACTCTGCTATGTGGTTCTAAGAGTTCCCTATTGTCCAAACCTACATAGAATATTCTGGTGCCTAGGAAAACACCAAAAATGACCATTTTGCTTTTGACGTTCATCTATTTGTTTTTAAGACGGAAAGGGACATATGATAGGTAGATGATGCAGAGAGCAAAACTTCAAATCTCTCCTCTTGAAATCAGCGGTCTAAAATTGAGAGCTTACTAGTGATATTGTTTTATAACTTTTATAATAACTTTCCTAATATATTTCAATTGGTCTGAGTAAAACTGACGTGATGAGATATGTCCGCAAACAAGTTTATTTCGGCATTGTTTCTTGAATATCATACGACTTCATTTTAAAGCTTTGGACCATGGTTCAGCTTATAAAATGGAAGCTACTTGGGAAAGTTCTTTAACGAAGAAAAATACATCACAAATTCTGGTTGAAAGTTTTGCTCAAGTGGTTTCTCGTTTGTTTGTTTGCTATCGCGTTTAAGCTGCCCTTTTTATAATATGCTTCTTCGCACTTCACCTTACGTTTTACTTGCCACTAAGTGGAATGATGACTTTCCGGTTGTCCAACTTCTTCCGTGCCTTACGCGAAACTCGCTTATCATACATCCGACGTGGATAACATCACTCACGTTTTTCCACGAAAATGAAACAGCCAACGGAGCGTTTTTCATTCGAAAAATTTACTTGTTCGCCAAGTCACCGTTTGTTTTCCATGAACGTTGCCTGGGGATGCCTTCACAAAAGCATATAGAACCCTGATCGAATTGACCGACAATGCGGAATGCGACATCTGCTGCACCAAAAAAGACATCGATCATCTGATATGCCATTGCCCTCGATTTGCCTCTGAAAGACAGAAGCTTTCGGACGCATTGCGACAATTGGACGATAGGCCACTATCTGTGCAGATGCTACTGGAACACCGTCATCGCCTTTCGTCGGCTCAAAAAGTAGTCAAAGCTGTCTTGTGCTTTGTGAGGACAACCTTGTGCTTGTGCTTTTTGAGGACCACACGTGACCACCTTCAACTTTTGTGTAGTGCTACCGCTGCATACGCGCCAGCCGATTGACTGACAATGCTCTTTTTCTTTTTTTCTCTCTCTCTCTCTTTGCCCCGCCACGGTGGTCTAGTGGCTAAGGTACTCGGCTGCTGACCCGCAGGTCACGGGTTCGATTCCCGGCTGCGGCGGCTGCATTTCCGATGGAGGCAGAAATGTTGTAGGCCCGTGTACTCAGATTTGGGTTCACGGTAAAAATTTCCGGAGCCCTCCACTACGGCGTCTCTCATAATCAAATGGTGGTTTTGGGACGTAAACCCCACAAATCAATCAATCATTCAATCTCTCTCTCTCTTTCTCTTCTCTTTCTTCTCTCTCTCATCTTTATGGCCCCCTTCCCATTCCCCCAGCGTAGGTAGCAAACCGGGCATGTGCCTGGTTAATATCTCTGCCTCCCCTGTTGTGCATTCATTTGCCTGGTATATTTATTTTGTCAACATTTTTACTGCTGTTTGGCATGAGACATTCATTAAAAGCGCCAGGGAAGAGGAACACAGCTGATCGGCCACAAATCTCGTCTAGATAGAAATGTGGTTCTCAATTTTTCAAACTTCAACGAAAAAAAATGTTTGCTTCGCAAATTACTGTTTCTCATTGCATAAGGTGGCACAACATCGATACTCTCTCTAATAAAGAAGTCGCTTATCATAATGCCCTGATTCACGTTGATTTGAAGAAGCTTTATGGCTCGAGCCTCACAGCATGATAAGTTTTACATACTTTCGTCGTCGTCGTGAGTGCTGATGAAAGCACAAATGATGTCAAAGGCATCTAGAAGACCGCCTGAGCTTAGGAGTCTATTGTGCTTCTTTTTCTTTGGTTTTCGTCACTCTAGTTGACACTCTCAAATTCTTTGCGGACACTTTAAATGACATTATCATCACTGAACACATCGTGAACAATCACGTCAACGTCCCTCCTCAAAAATCTGTGCAATTCAACAGCATCTGGTATGACTTGTGAACATGAAGAACCTGTCGCATACTTCAGCTAGTAGCTGCAGGTCATTTGCGCGCGCAGAAGAAAACCACTTTCACCTACAGTAAGGTTCTTCAGGTGAAAACATCAACATGCGATACAGTGTAGAAAAAGAATTGTTGCACCAACGGTTGCTGGCAGGACATTGTATGCGTGTGATAAGTGAAGGGCTTAATAAATTGGCCCGGATGATCAGACGGACTCAAGGAAGCTCGATAACTTGAAAAAAATCACAGCATATCCGCGGAGTCAATGAGGATGAGTGGGGCGACGCGCCCGTCAGCCCGTTCGTGCTTCCGTCCCTCCGCGTGACCATCCGTGCGTCCATCCGTCTGTCCATGCGTCCGTCCGTGAATTCATTCATCCATCTGTCAGTCTGTCTGTTCGTGCGTCCATCTGTTCGTACGTCTGCGCGTCTATGCATCCGTCCGTTCGTCTGCTAGTCTCTCTGT
Organism: Rhipicephalus microplus; assembly: GCF_043290135.1. Taxonomy (NCBI): domain Eukaryota; kingdom Metazoa; phylum Arthropoda; class Arachnida; order Ixodida; family Ixodidae; genus Rhipicephalus; species Rhipicephalus microplus. Next base: position 282,581 of record NW_027464598.1, on the reverse strand, counting down.
CCGTCCGTCCATGCGTCTATCTAGTGAACACTCTAAGTACCGCCATCTCCCATGCATCTCGCATCCCCTGTGGTACGTACATACCCACTCTAGAGCAGGTATGTACCACTGGTGGCTACGTACAACTACATACATACAAGGAATGGACGCCTTGAAGGTGATTTGAAACATTTTTTCGAGTAACTATGGAATTAACTCACTGGAAAAGCGTATTATCTCACGTATTGAGAGCTGCAAAAATTTCAAGAATCCCTTCAGTACGAGTGGAGTTACAAAGTTTTGTCACGCGCTGTAATCACATTCTCTCTCCTCTCGTTCCAACGAAAGCGCTGAAGGCTGAGCAGGTACGGCTGGGAAGGGCAAAGAAAAATCGTCACCGACGTCTTGTGAACTTGAGCATTTTTTTCTCTTTTTTTTCTTCGAGTACGAAGCTTTTTCAGTGTGATCGCGCGCACGCGTGGACTAGTGACGGCCTCTCGCAGCGACCTCTGTAACAAACGAACGCGCCATGTTCAAATCAGCTAATGGATGATAGATGGGCTTACTGGGCTTATTTTCCGTGATTTTTGGAGAGGATAAAGCAATTTTTAGCTGACTTTGATAATTTATTGTGAATTCTATGCCGTGTGTGGCGCTATAATATTTGGCTCACGTGTAGACGGGAGCTTCTACTACCGATCGGAAGCGTTTTCCGACAATGCTCAAAAAGTGTTGCAGGGCCCCTTTAAGAGGTTCGCGCCTAAAACAATTATTTAGGAAGAACAAGGACACAAGAGAACATGTCGGTGATACGTCGTTAAAATGATAAAAAGCCTACAATACAGTTTCTTTCCTGTAATACGGAAGTCTCATTTTCAGTATTCAAGGCAGTTCACTCACACTCTACAGAGTTCCTATCGACAGCAGTCACGCACACCGTCGTTGTGATGACCGTAGCACCGCGCAATGTGAAGTCATGTCCGTCATTGTAGCGTCCAGTCCATGGTGTGAACAGGCGTTTTCATTTAGCTTGCTAGCTTCAGCTCGAAGTGAGTGCAATGCATCATGACGACTTGCAGGCGTTCTTGTAACGCGCGACCGGGATGAGCACCCAGGACATTGGGTCCGAAGCACCGGTGACAGTCGAACCTGGCTGCGCACAACTTCACACGCACAAGTTACTGACGTAGCGAATGCTGCTTCAAAAAAGTCAAGTTCGTAAAAAAGCGCAGACCATTTCAACGAATTTTGAAAAGTTGGACATCAATTATGAAAAGGAGGTACGGCATTTCCATTGGATTGAGAATGATTTCAAGAAAGTGGTACCTTGTTAAAAAAAAGAAAACAATGTCGTTGTCGGGCAAGACCACTCGGTCACGTACAGAAACAACGTTTCGTTCTGCAGCTCAAAGCCTTACAGAAAGAAAAAAAAAACGAAAAAGATAGAAAAAAAGCAAAATTCTCAAAACCTCATGGGTGCTGTTTTTCGTGAATGACACGTACAGTGCTGGTTTTCGTAGCCGGATGGGCCTCATTTGCAAGGTCGAAACAGCTGGCTCTTTTTCTTTTGTTTTTCTTTTTCGCTGGCTGTTTGAAGAGCCTGAAAATTACCCTAAAACACGAGAAAATTCATGGCAGTATTCAGGAAGAAAAAAGTCCTGCCCACTGACCAAGAAACATACAATTTCAAGACGCGTCATTCAAGCTTACGGTACACCCACCAACTTCTTTTTGATCAGTCAAATCTGCTCGCTGAGTTCCAAACGTGTCCTCAGGGATAGTTTCATAAAGTGGTGCTGAAATAGGGAAAAAACTTCCCGCATATTCATGAAGGTAATGACGACGAGTGGGCGAACCTAAGTGCTTAGGTCTATAAGGTCTACGTTGAAGTTGGCAACTGGCATAAAGGGTGGACAGGTGGACGGACAGCTAGGTAGATGGACAGGTGGATGGACGCACAGATGCATGGACGCTTAAACAGATGGACATCCGGATGGACGCATGGACAGGCAGGTGCACGGGCAGACGGACCCACGAATGAATGGCCAGAAGAACGGATAGACGGACGCACAGACAAACAGTTGCACGAACACATGGACGCACTGATGGATGAGTAGATGGACGGACAGCAGAACGCATAGATGAATGAACAGGCGGACGGACATACGAGCGGAGAGATGAATGTGCAAATTCATAAATAGACGGACGGACAGTTTAACGGCGCAGGTGGTCATGCATTGTGCTTTCCTATACCTAATTGTGCACGCATAAAAATGTTTTTTAAAAGGGTGCTTTGTTATCGTTATGCAGGTGTCCCGTTCCGGTTGCAGTTTTTGTGAGGCATCACGTACAACAAGGCTCAGTCCTAATAAGCGTCACTTCTAACGAAAATGTGGTTGAACTCTCGTTTGTGAATTGGTATAACATGAAAGTAAAACGTATCTACGCAGAGGTGGTTGAGCATTCGTTGTTAAAGTTTCCCAACAAAGGCGAACGAATGAAGGTTGCCATAACAAATTGCAATATCACGTGAAAAACTGCAAGCAGCTTGAAACTTGCGGCCCACACTTCAATCAGAAGGCATGCACGAAATCTGCAAACAAAGGATGAGCGCTGACCAACAATCATTACTATTCCTCGTGTGGGAGCAGCTTGCTTATTTTCGTAGGCACGGCCACGGCAGTGAGGGAATTGGAGTCCGTACTCTATTCAACTACTGTAACCTCAAAGCAGACTTGCGGCGGAAGCACAAGAGATTCAAAGCACTCGAATTCCAAGATGAGCGCGCGCGTGAGGAAGCCACCCCGCTAGAGAAGATCTAAACGCACTTTCACCACGCCATGTTGAAGCGCGCGCGCATAGCGACGCGTGGTGTGGCGTGGCACGATGACCTTCAGATCGCGCGCGCCCACCGCACGCCCACCGCTCGCTCATTGTGAAATCTCGCTACTGATTACTGAAACGCGCTGAAGTTTCCAAGTCCTGAGGAGTGCCAGTGGTACATAGTGTATATAAACAGCTCGTGGTTATCATGTTGCAGAAGGGTCACTCTGTCTTGTAGTGGTTAGCGTCCCGCGCAGACCGCGAGGTTGCTTTTTCGCTGTTCTGCTGCGAGACTTTTTCTTCTCGTTTTTTTTTTCTTTCTTTGTAATCTGTTAGTTAATACTCAACGATGTCATATTCGTGACGGAAACACATCACGTAGCCGTGGTGGACCCTTGCATAAAACACTTTCGCGTTGAAAACGTAGCTAATCCCTCCGTCACAGGAATTGTAAAATAGAAAGCAAGTCGTGCTCCTCAAGTACCCGTTTCTCTTGTGAAATCATGCTGACCGCAGCAACGGAGCAGCGTTTATAACACGTGAGGCAAGCAAGCAAATGCTATTGAACAGTGAAGAGGGCCTCGTGCGTAACCGAGCATCGGCATTGCCAAAAGTCTGCTCCGTTTTCCTGCAGAGTCCCACCTAATTAAGCCGACTGCTGAAAGCCTATGCGTCTGTCCGCAAGCTGTGCTCTGGAATATAATGTGGTGATCACTAACAAGCGCGTAGCGTCACTCGCAAGCGGCTTTGCATGTGGGAGATGTCTGTATAGTGCTTCCGGTTTCACGTCCCCTTTCCGCCAATCCCCTTCGACCATCTCTTTGTGTGATTGGATAACGACCTTCCGGAAGTACAAGATCCCTCACGCCATTGCGTGGAGCAATGCGTATCATTGCAGTCACTCTTCTTCTGTCAGCTTTATTGAGCCGAGTTAGGCTGCAGCAAGTATGCTTATAGTGAGCTCAATATTTTATGAAGGCGGGCATAGGCAGCGCAGCAGTATGCACCAGAATATTTCTTTGCAGAGGAGAGGGGGGGACACTGTAGTGTAACTGTCACAACCAGAATCGGTCTCTCGACTTTTGTGGCAGCAGCCCTACACTGTAGACACTACACCAGCTACAGGGCTGACTGTATATCCTCCCATAAAAGCAAGCCGAGCAAGCTGACGTGTTCACTGTCTAAATAATCATCATCGTAATCAGCCTGACTACGTGCAATGCAGGACAAAGGCCTCACCTAAGTTCCGCCAATCAACTCGGTCCTGTTCATGCTGCTGCCAATATGTACCCACAAACTTCTTAATCTCATCTGCCCACCTAACCCTCTGTCTCCCCCTAACCCGCTTCCTTTCTCTAGGAGTCCAGTTAGTTACCCTTAATGACCAGCGGTTATCTTGTGTACGTGCTACATTTCCGGCTCATGTCCATTTCCTCTTCTTGATTTCAACTATGATATCCTTAACCCCGGTTTATTAACTAATCCCCTCTGCTCTCTTCTTGTCTCTTAAAAAGACACCAATAGAGCTGATGCGTAACCATTCATCAATGAAATGGTCAAAAGAATAAGCTAGATAAACTGAACAGGCAACGTGATCATATATATATATATATATATATATATGCACCTAACTACAATGGACATTGGAGTGCGCTAACAACTATACTGCAGCCGTATGGGTGCAATAAATTTCTGCACATTATTCCCGAGATATATTTGTTCATACTGTGTTTGTTGATGTGATGACGGAGATGTGACAACCACCGCAATGTAGGTCAGTGTTCTCATTGTGTTTCGAAAGGTTATTGTTCACACGATTTTCATTTGTTTATATTGATGATCAGTTTATGAATTATTTCTCTTGCCACTACAAAGTGATTATTAGAAGGACAAAAGCCTTGAAAATAAATCCTTAATTCTTGCATACTTGTCTACCTTTTCAAGAAACTCCATGGTTGCTGCGTGTTCCTGTTCGGGCGAGGCGTGTTATTGTGAGTACATTTGTTCGACTGAGCGTTGCTGTCTATGTGATCCTATCTACGATCCTAATTTGCTACAGTAAAAAAAGTCATTGTACTAAACAAATGGGAAAAACTAACGCTGATGTACAGGAAGCACTGGTCGTTCTGCATCGGTCTGCCTTTAATGGCTCGAGCTTCTTAATGTGCCTAATCAATATTGCGGTTGATTACAAACACTAGACACTCCGCGCCGTATTGTTGCCCGCATGGGGATAGCAATAGTCGCTCACGTAATGAGACTTGTGTCCACGCACCATTCGCATCTCCGTTGGTCCATTATGTTTAGTGCAATGTTTGCTAGAGCTTCGGCCATCAGAGAAACACAGATATTGCCACGGGCCTAGTGGACAGCAAGTGCCACGCTGACCACCTTACTGAAAACAATCAGCCACTCATGTACATCGTACCGTTGTCAGTCGTGCGAAACCATCTCGATATATTTCTTATCTTACATGGAAACGGATTCTGCCCTGCAAGCAATCGATACACGGCCGTCGTATTCATTCAAGTGACACCCTAACAATAACGCCTTTACCCGTCAGCGTGGTCGAGAAGCGAGTTCCACTACTTTCAGTTCCACTACACACGCATAATAATGTTAGCAGGCTCTGTTACTTCACCGACAATTTTATTAGGAATAAGTGTCCAAAAAAAATGAAATTGAGAAGTGTAACACTCATTGAGTGTTTTACGTTTTTCTTTAATTGTGAACATACTCGGCATAGATCTGCCTGGCTGAGTGAAAATTTATACGAATAAAACAAACTTTCCAGCCACTTTTGATCGACATTTCTGGAGCCCTCCACTACGGCGTCTCTCATAATCGTATGGCGGTTTTGGTACGCTAAACCTTACGTATTAATCAATCAGCCACTTTTTGTCGAATGTTTCTAAAATTCACAAACTGCAGAAAATATGAACTGACCAAACGTCTCGGGAATGATTCGGTACTTTCTCGAAGCGTGACTGTTCGGCCGACTCCAAAGCTGGCGACATTTCTTGGTTGTGTCCCCCTCTCCATCGTCCTTAGTCCCACCGTTCTCGTTGCTGCAGTATTTTCTCCACATATTCCATAGACCATGCAAGTATATATTCGGTAAGGTCTCAGTTGAGCGGTTCATGTTTTCAGGTGTTGTTTGAATATGTCCGGACTCTAAGGACTGTCTTTTAGGGTGGCTTTCTTCCTTGTCGATGATCCGAGTGGCGTAGAAATTGATGTAATGGTCTATCATATGGCTGTGTTCGGTAAGAGCGTTTTGTGCAGCGTTGAAGCTACGCACGTCATTTCGATGGTGTGGTATCCTTTCCGGGAAGTTTTTTGTCTCATCGGTGAGACAAAAGTAAGGAAGCGAGACTTGATGTGCATGAAACGTAGACAAGAAATTCCTAATTGGCAGTCCCACTGAATGTGCCAGAAATGACAAAAAATACACTTGAAAGTGTACGCTTATGTCCAGCCGTGTCAGTTGCCAAACATTGGTGCTCAACTTTCTTCTCTAGTGTTTTGTTTTATTTGTAGCATTGAACTTTTTATGCACTGTGTTCGTGTTGCATATAATAAAAGTAATTCGCCGCTGCTTCTCCTCCGCCATTTTATGAAATATATGACGGGCTAGCTAAGCCTCCTTTCGGAATCACATAGACACAGGTGTCACTCGACAAGTGCGGCAGATTGGTTGTGTCGGTGCACAATTTATTTCAGTCTTATGATCGAAGAAAAAGCTTTAGCCGTTACTTGCTTCGTTCATATACACGCCCTACAAATTTTTCATGGAAGGACATACATAACGAACGAACCTGAAGTTTGGCACGTACGCGTTTAAAAAAGCACACTGAATGAAACCGTCATGACGCCTAATTGATGGATGACCTCAAACCAGCCACTGCGGCCGCCAAGTCAGATCTAGTTATGGTAACTAGGAGCCATGGAAGAAAGCTTCATCGCCAAGAACACACCCCTACATTCACGTACCCGGGCACGGTCAGGTCGGTTTTGTGCTCTTAAGTGGACTCGGCACTCTTCGTACTAATATCTGGTGTTCAAGAAAGTAGACATGTAGAAACTCAGTGGAAGCTATTACGCCATGTTATCCGTGCGGTAAAGGCGCGCTTGGTTTATTGCTCAGTGCTCTTGCATCTCTCGTTTTTTTTTGAAAAGTTGTTGCTGCATATGTAGGCATAAGATCTCATTTTTCCCACTCTAATTTGTCATTTCTTAGTGTTCAGCTATTTCTTATACGAAAGACGTCTTAAACGCTTCCAAGCAGCCAAAGTATCACATCATCAGCGCACCCAAACTTAAAAGAAGAATGACGACCCTAGCAACAACACATAAGAAAAGAATTCATCGGAGCGAAAACAAAAGCAACCTATTTAGAGTTCACCGTAAGAAGAGGTCGCATGTTGAGAGAGTAGCTAGTTAGCGATGGGCAGTTTTAACAGTAGCATGTACATCAGAATATGAGAAACACAAGTATGCGTGTGAGATTATAGGTGAGGTGATAAAACTGAGAGAGAAATATAGGACAGATGTAACATTATTTGGGCTTGCTCAAGAAAGGGCAAGTTGGGCGAGGACACAGTTTTGCAGCGACTAACTATAAGATCATGTACTGACTACGATGATGAAAAATTTAGTAAAGCACAGTACTCTTATGCTAAATAGACAGATCAGAGTAGGCGGTGCAAAATCCAACAAGAAATCTGTCAACAATTGCGAGGCTGCACTTGGCAAAAAACGAAGTGACAAAAAATTAGGGATCAATGCACTTATAGTTCCAAACCTCAGGGAAATACGGAGCTGCGTTCCTTTTTTGTCTTTAGGTTTCATTTTATGTCATCATCGATTTCTTTTTTTCACTTCTCCCTTTTTATCGAATTTTTCTCTGGTTATTTTGACTTATTTCTTTCTTCCAATATCTCTTTGTATCAAGTTCTTGCTCCATCTTTCCAGCTTTTTTTTTCCTTTGCTGTATATATCTTTCTTGCTTGGTTCTTGTCTCTTTCGATTCTTTTTTCTCTCTATTTATTTCTATTTCTTTAGATTACCCATTTTCCCATTTCTCCACTTGCCCTCTTGTATTTATCTTTGTCCTTATCTCTATATCATGCTTTACTTTCTCCCTCCTTTCTGCCTTTCATTTCTCCTCCTCCGTCCAACTCCCCTTCGTCATCCATTTGCTTACTACAGTATAATGGTTTATGTTATTCTCTGCTAGCGTGTCCCGATAGCCCAGGCGCTACGATGCTCACTTTCATATCAAGAATATTGGGTTCCAGTCTTGCCGCAACGACAATTTTCATTCTCAAAGTTATTTTTTCGTGTCTCTTTTTTTCTCTTTCTCTGTACTCATCTTTCTCCCGTCCATCGAAGTTGTCGCATTCCACGCGAGACAAATCAGCACGCTTTTCTGAAAGCGAAGCAGGCCATGAAGGCGAAGGAGAAGAACAACAGGTCAAAGAGAGAGCATGCCGCTTTATGATGATGATTATTTATGTTCACCTGTCACAGACATACAGCGAGTTTAAAGACCTCGGCTATTATAATGCATTCATTCCGTTCATACACGTTTGTACTCGCTCAGGTTTCCTCGTACACACAGTCACAAGACGTTGGGATCCTGTACAGTAAATATGCGCCGTAGTAGCTAGCAGACACACAACAAATACGAGTCGTCCTAGCATTGCTGAAATTTGCAGGACAAGCATGAATGCTAAAAAAATTATCAGAGTTCACCATCACATGCAATAGTAATGTCATTTTTTTTTACTTTTGCTTTTGCATTTGTTGTACTAGCTACGCTGAACGAGCGCTGACTTCATTTTCCCGCCGCTATCGCGATGTGGTGTATAATTTGTACGTTTTCATCTAGTGCAGAAGACCTGCTGCGTTATGCGAGGCAAAATATCTCGTGCAAGACAGCCTACCAGAAAACATTCAAGTTATTAAACGCACTTCACACGCAAAGTCTCGAACTAAAAATTAACGCCAACTGTGACAATTTGCAGCATTGTTAACGTGGTTAGTCTTTTTCAAAGTCGTCTGTTTATATACAGATTATCATTGCACCAATTGCAAGCCAGAAATACAGGATGCAAAGCACGTGGAAGGAGGAAGCACTGCTTCGAGTTCTTGTAGCATCATCTTCAATACATGAAGTGTATTGAGGTGTGCCTGTGGTGGTATGCGTTCGCATGACCATGCTGCTATGGTGTTAGCAAGTCGACCGAACTGATGGGCAATGCGTCGGTTTTTGGCAGGCTCGAAACTCGGTCACGCACTGTCGATGGCGCCTTCTGTGTAGCAGCCCTTGCAGATAAGGAAACTTATTGTATCATCTTCCATGTCATCATAGATATGCGTCGCTTTTTAGGACTCTTCCTCGCGGTTGCTCGCTTAGCAGCAAAAGGTGAACACACTCTTTATGCAAGTGAGATAGGATTCTGTCAACGCTGCAGCATGTGCTGTTAGTTTCCTTTCGGTCGTTGTCTTCTTAACAGCCGATTGGCTGATCAGGGCACGCATATTTCCTTGGCGCGAAAATTAGGTTGCTTAGTTTTACTTTGTGTTTGTAGAGCCAAATCCTTGCTGTTCCTTTCACGTAGAACGGAATATTCACACATATAAGTGTGTCACACCAGCGACAATATACTTGCTTGTACGTTCAAGCATGACCAACCAGCACGGTGTAAATATTATTCTTATACCACACCAAGGTGCCATCAAAGTTGAAATTTTTAGTCTCACAAAACGTCTCGGGAAATTTGAACTCAAAAAGGAGAAAGTTTTCGTTACAGTGGCCGAAGTGGAAGTTCCGCTATACTGTGTTGGTACTCCGCACCACTACCAAATAGTGACGGGGTCGAGATATCCCAGAAAAAAGACGGAAAATATATGAACTTAGAGTACCACAAAAGAAAATAAACAGGATGGAGCACACTTTGTGCCAACAAGCCGAACTCTTTTGAATTCGCTTGCTGCTCGTCTTCCTGTCACACTTCCAATAATGCTCCTGTTTCATTTCCTTTTTCTTTTGGTGAGCTCATAAACAAGAAAAGACACGGTCGAGGGCACTTGCCTGTAGCGTCCACAAGCCTGCTTCGCCGGAAGCCGTGTCGCCCTTGTTCTCGATGCGATCGACACATTTCACAGTATGCTCCTATTTTGCTTTTTTAGAATTATTCTTCCAAGTTTTCTTGCACTGCTCCCATCGAGTCGTTTTTTTTTTTCATGAAATGTAGAGAATCCTTCTGTCAAAATGACGGAACAGTACCTTTTTTCTCCCTAGGGCAATAACCATAATTCCAGCACTAATTTAATCATCTTCAATGGCTCGCGTGGAGCGTGTATTTTTCATCATAGCTTGTAACAATAGATTAAAATTGACAAAAATCAGCGAAACGTTTCTTCGCAAGCTCAACCTTGAGATAAGTGACCGAGGGACAGTCTTGTCGCAACAACTTGGTATAGTCTTTTTTCTGCGCAAGAACTTTAATTCTAGACATTTATGCTGTTAGCTGTACTTGACTGGCATCCATAATAAAATATGCGCTGCACCTACTAATTTGCATGAGCCATATAATGAACTCTCTCGGAGTCTAAGCTAATTTTATGAGCATTTTCGTAGGAAGCGTGAACTCCGTACACATGCTATTGAGTGTAGACGTGCGGGTGACTAATCACTTACTTTCAATTAGATAAACAATCTCTCAGCAAAAAAAATTACTGTAATTTCGTAACAACGCCGAGGAAAAGATTGCCATGCTTCTACTCTCATGTGTTTCCACCACTATTTAGATTCTCTCCGGGGAGATCAATTCTCGTATTGTGATTCAGGGTATAGCTGCTCGCTTGCTTGCTTTTTTTATGAATGTAATCATCCGACGGCACAAGGCTGTTTGTAGGATGTGAGGAGAGAGTGCTGCTGTATTCCTCTTTCTTCACAATTCCCCTGAGAGAGGTGTGCTGTCGCGCATCAGCGCATCCGTTAGCCGCTCGGCCACTTATATAATGATCACCATTGGGGCCAGTCTCAAAAGGGTTCGGGAGGAAGCACTGCTATACACACCTCCCGGCACCGACAACTATTTCCCACTCTCTGAGATTGCAGGAATAGGCCGAGGTGTGAAAGCAAGAATGACGTGAACGTAGAGAGGCTCCATACAGCCACCCTGTTTGTCTCTCTTTGTGATGGTTGACTTGTTGTACCTTGTAGCATTTGCCGCACTCGATCGCTGACTCCTGAATCAGCCTCCTGTCGATATCTGCTTCTAAATTGTATAACAGACCCACAACTTTTTTGTGTCTTGAGAAGTGCTACTCCTTTAGAGCAACGCCGTGGGCCGCTTTAGAACAACGGCTTGGGGACAGGGAGGCCTAGCTGCCCCACCGCATCGTGGGCTTTCTGGACAGTCCGCAGTTGTGGTATAGTAACTCTCAACTTTATAAGGCAGAGTCACAATCCTGTTCTGGAGTCGACTTGGGCCCCATAACGAGGGGCACTGCTGGATCATATGCTAAAAGTTACTAACTTCACCACAATCAGGGCAAGTACACTCAAAATCTTCTTAGGAGACGATGCAGAGGAAAAATTGACCTGCATAGGACCTGGTCTGGGGCATTATAACGGGATGACGTGAGGTCCAGACAACCTGCTGGATGGAGGATTAAATAGCCGCCCGGTCATTTGGTGGGGCAGAGTCGCTTGATTAATTGAGCTCAAATAATGAGCTCACACACCTCACATAAAAAAAAAGAATAGATAGTTTTTTTTCCCACATGCTAGGCTTGAAAATACGCATAGCCAATTATACTTTTGAACATTTCATGTTTCGTTGAGTTCGTATAAAAGTCGACACCTACCACTGTTTGTTTAGTTTTGCTTTATGTTTCTTTTTTGTGCGATTAGTACATGCGCACGGCAATAAAGGCATCGCCTTAGTCTGATGAACTGCTCAACCAGAGACATCTGCAGTCCTTTCAGGGCCTCATTTACTTTCTAGTGGACATTTTGTAATTCTAACAATAGGTAAATTTTATAGGAGCACTCCCCTTGTTACACATTACAGTTATTAGTTAAAGCACAAAATGCCTTTTCGTCCTCAGCTTTTCTCGTCGCCGAGCCAGCTTTCAGTGTAGCTGCAATGGAGCCAGCTGCAAATGGTACCGACGGTAAATAGGAACTACACGAACGAACTGCTTGCTAAACAATGATCATTTATCAAAAGAGCCCAAGTGCTGTATTGTATAGTGTCTTCTGCTCATACCTGTCTCTTGCAACCTCCTTCGTAGGCGTCTGGTTGTATGGCTTGAATGTTCGGAGCCGGTTCGCCCGTTTCAGCAATGCTCGCCGACACCTGCTGTTTTGCGGCGCGCGCACGTCTGATTTCACGCACATCTTGCGTTGTCTTTTGAAGTAACTCTTGCATTACTGCATTCTCTGGTATCTATGCGATGACGGAATGGATCAATTTATATTGCTTTGCAACTTTATGTGATCCCTCGCAGTGCCCCGAATTTTATCCGCCAGTTCACCTAGCCTACACGGAAGCTCACCCCGTGAGTCTGGATCCTGTCTGAGCGTAGTCATGCATTGTTTTGCTGGGAGACTGCGATAAGCCACACGATCATGATCTGGAACTTAAACTGATCCTCTCGATAGATGCAAAGTCAAGGTGCGCAAGTTAATTACTTGCATATTCATGCTTCTAGTCTCGTCTACGAACCACGTACTTAATCTATTACCTTGCTTTGCATGCCCTGTCTGTGGTCATGCAGGCACCGCCGCACATGTTACACTTGGGCAGAGAATAGTGTTCTTGGTGGGAGTTGCAGAGGCCTCAGCCATGGAAGCCGTGGTACGTGAGGTTCAGGCAAACGTCCACAGGGTGGCTAAGGCGGCCGCATTGGTCAGATTACGCCATTTGCTAGTGACACAATGTGCACGCTATAAGCATTGCGCCGTACGTCTCAATCGTGACGCGTCCCTAAGGAATCGCCTCACAATACGCGTCAGTAAACACGTCCCCAGTCAAGACGTGTTTATTTTTGCAGTTTCCCTTGAATGTGAATATGCCCCATTTTGGCGTAGCGCTCCGTGTTGGCTCGTTGCGGAGTGCTGACGACAACTTTCTGGTGTGAGTTCGGACAGATCGTCGTCACTTCTGTACTTTTTCTCCCGTCTACTGGCACCCGCGAAGACGGCACTTGGCGAAGACGGCACTTGGCACCGACCTTGGCGATGTCGATGTCGGTAGTTTGGGGATGTGCACCGCCTTATTAACGTTTTTTTTTACATTCTTCGGTTTCGTACCTTGCATGGCAATGTCTAAGATTAATCGTGCTTGCGTTGATGTCGTATTGTGAGTCTGCCCCACGTGGCCAGGTTGATGAATGCGGCGTTCCGGTTGTCTCCCATTTCTCATCTTCAGTAATGTATTCGGCAGAAATGTGACCCCCTATCACTTGATCATTCACTATTGAGTCACGTTCATGTGTACTAAGTATTGTGGCTACTCAAACTGTTCGAACAGCTTTTACTTCCCCTTCTCGTAACATGTTATTGTGCGGAATCAATTTAATTTTCAATTCAATCATAGTCATGTATTACACTCTACTCCCTGATGTGTTTGTTGGGTTGCCAACCGAGTAAACACTTGGTTTACATCCTGCTCTTTTCTTTTCACCCCTATTTTTGTGTATTGCTTGCGTTTCGGCTTCTGAGTCAAGTTCATCAGAAGGTCGCCGAGAAAGGAAGGTAAAATGATTGCATGCTTTAACCTTGAGGCATTGCATGCTTCTGGAACATATCGGGCGGACGGGATATCTCTAGAAGGACATTTCTGGTTTTATGGCGATTCTAAGGCTGCCAGTTACATGTGTGATATGCCGCTCGTATTATCGAAAGGTGTTGGCTTACGTGCTAGGTCGGGCCAAGTCTTTGTCTCTCCCGCCAAATTTTGAATGGTCCATCCAGTAGAGTTGAGAGCAGAACTAAACACGGCTATGATGGCAAGGACTTTCCCGGGCGAAGCTATTCATTTTTATAGTAGCCGTAAAGCAGTCAAGTGCCCAGCTTTTACAACTTTCTGGCCACACAGCGTTAGTTGAAGAATGCGGGTAGTTAATAAATGTAACTATGTTATACATCGACAGAAGCCTTTACATATACGTACGAAGTATTGCCTCTACAGTGCCCGCATGTTAAACAATATTGTAAATCTGCACTTTTAGCACAAATGCACGCGTTTCTTTGCATGTCGCCATGTTTTTCAGGACTTTCTCGGATGGACACGTCAGATTACAACTTGGTGAAGGCTCCAAGCGTACCAAATAGGTAGGCGCTACGGTGTCGGAGGTTTTGCAAATTTGCGATTGTAATAAATTCTAAACTATTTCGAGCTTTTACAGGGAAACTTGAGCCAATCCTAATGAGCACGTTGAATGAGTACCAAACATGAAAATTGCTGGCCTATCCAACGTACTTTGCAAATCAATGTTATCCAAAGCATGTGGGTAGAACGTGACTGTGTTGTAATTTTTTATTAAGCAAAACATTGCAAAATGACGCTAAAGATACGTACAAAATTTTCTACGCACAAGCAGCCATAGGTGTGTGCAGAGCTTTCAGTTAGGATGAAGAAGGGGGCCAATTATTTCTGCTGCGTCTGCACGCATGTGTTTGATCGTTAAACTGTTAGGGCCGTCGCAGCCGTATGCACGCGCATCTGACCCCATGCACAAAGAATATTTCGAAGTAGCATACGTGCTGAAAAATAGCATGCTGTGTGGTCACAAGAGCGAAAAGGCAGAACAGCATCGAATAAAGAATTCAGACGGCACACTCGACACTCGTGTAGAAGGTGAGGGGTGAGGGGGAGTGCTTGGACGCTCTGGAATGTCGGAAGCTCATTATCTCACCGCAGGCCGAAATAGAATGAACAAGTACAATGAAATGTAGAAGGGCAAATGCAACAGATGTTAACGCGGGACTGGAACTTCTACCTCTGCCTCGTTTCACCGCCGCCTGCTGTGGCTAATGCTCCTCGCTCCTTAGGGAGCCCAACCCTACGCCATCCCGACCCTCACAGGAACAAGCGACTCGCATTTCCCCACCCGGCCTTAATTAGGAATGCTCCTGCTCGCTGCCGAGAGTGTGCCTGCCCTTTGGCAACAACTGTGATATGCACGTCAGCGTAAGCTCACGCTTACCTTTCAAGAAGCATCAACGACTGAGTTTCGAGATCCTAAATACAGTAATCTCTGGCTCCAATTTGCAATGTGCCTACAACATGGCTACTGTTAGTGGCACTGCTCTCGGTGTTAAGTTCGGTAGCGAGAGATAACAAGTGATGTATATTAGATCAGGCTGAGTATTGGATCAAGTGTGATGTAGTCTCGGAAAGGCATTACGCATTCGGGAAGCGTTTAAGGTAGCGTAGGCGCATATGCTTGAGTCCCTTGTATTTATATTTAAGGAGAAGTTAAAGGGCCCTAAATAGTCAAAATTTCCGCAGCCCCCCTCTGCGGCGTCTTTAATAATCATATCCTGGTATTGGGACTTTAAACCCCGTCAATTTTTACTATGAATTCAAGGTAACCGGTCAAATTGAGCACAGTATATTTCACGAGAACATTTATTCGTGGAGAGCGGGTCTAGCTAACGCCGAGCAGAAAACACAGTTTTGCAGGAAAACAGGGCAGCACGAAAGTTCAACCCACAACAACAAAGTTGCCGTCTTCCTTTTTTTTAAGACGTAGTTTCAGCGGATGTGCCAGAGCTACAGTTTCATTCCCGTGTTATTACCCTGACCGAGTCACAATGAGTTAGTAACAAAGGTAGATTCTAAAACGAGATATGTGGACTACTTGAGTTCTGGGTGTAGCAGCCAATGAGCATGTTGTAGCGTAAATCTTATAAGCGGCAGGTGTGACCTAACGAAGGTCATGGTAGGGCCTAACGTAGCGCGATAATAATTTCTCGCACAGTACAAAACGTCCAGATGGCAGCCACGCGAGAACAAGAGAGCCCGCAGGAAAAGTTGGCCCCGTATCTGCATGTTACAGTGCAAATGTCGTCGAAAGACAATAGTCTTGCATGGGGAGAGAGCGAACAAAACGTTTATTTGATGTTGTGCGCAAAAAAAAAGCGGTGAATGGTATACTGGAGGCACTGGAGAATAGAGAATGGTTTGTCCGACGAAAGCAGGTGTCGAAGTGTAGCAAACTATGACGGCTGAAAAGTTGGTAAAACGTAGAACAGGCGGCTTTCTGTAGGTGGTGACAAACGGTAGAGCTTTGTCCCAGTCAGTGTGGTCGCTAGATACGCACAGAAAAAAATTGGCAGATCCCACTTACAGTGGGAACCGATGATATGCGAAGTACAAATGAGAAATATTGATATGTCACTTTACATTCAGCACATCGTTATGACGTGGAGGTAAATAATGCCACCTATGACTTCTGTGTCATGACTATCATTTTTGGATGTGTCATATACCTTCGTCATCTATTCACGTCACGTTATACCAAATTCAGTATATGTGGATCTTGCGAAACAGCCGCGAGCATGCTATGAGCGTGGTATTTTGTCATGCTCTTATATAACTAGCGTGTCAGGATTAGCAAGTTTACACCAGTCATATTGTCACGGGGTCGTGACGCGGCCGAAGATAGGATACTTTGTGTTAGGATTTAACAGTTTATTTGGGCGAACCTGTGCCCAGCAAACGGAAAGTGCGATTACAGTAGCAGTCTTGCTCAGATAGCAACAAAGAGAAGTTTATTGACTTCCAACCAAGGATAAAGTACATGACAAAAACATCGAGCTTCACGACTACAAAGGGTGCATGTACAATCAGGAAAGCACCACTACCGAGGTACAATGTATGTGGGGGAATGTACCCCTCTATTTACTGTACAGCGCGTGGTGCTCCAGCAAGCTTAATCATGCACGGTGGTAGGTCTTCTCAACACGCGGTTGGAACAAGTAGTGACTTAGCGCCGTACAACTCTAGGTATTATTTCTTTTTTGTCGCCTGAAACAATGCTGCTTTCGTACACGGTAAGTGCATGCCCGGAAGTATAAGAGAGGCCTTGAGGCTGGGGGGGGGGCAGGGGGGATACAAGGGAGTGGGGGGGGGGTCTTGCTTCCCCCAAATAAGGCATCAGCAACAATCTGCGTGTAAAAAACTGACTGAAGGCGCCAATCAATGAAAAAGGCGCTATACAAAAATTAACTCAAGTGTCGACCAGTGCACTTTGCCCGAATCGATTACAAATAACAACGACAATGGGGTGATGAAATGAAAAAGGTGATACAGATATACATACATATATATATATATATATATATATATATATATATATATATATATATATATATATATATATATATATATATATATATATATATATATACAAGTCCCCTTCTGCATGTGCTAGACAGCGGGAGGGGCGTCACCAGGTAGTGATTGGGGCGGCTAGCTTGCCATCCCTCAGAAAAAAGAATTTGGTATGCCAGCGACGAAGGAAGTTTTCCTCGCCGCTGGCCTCGAGTTCGCCGGATAAGTGGGCCCATAGCCACCGCCGGATACGCGAGACTACCGAAAACGCGCTCCGGACAGGCTTTCTACGCGCCTCCGCTAGCGATCTCTTTTGCCAAATAGCTAGCATCGTGAAGATCAGCACAAGTTGGCCGAAGGCACCTTTGTTGCGCTTGTGGTGGGGAGGTGGGCGGATACTAAAGGAGTGGGCTACCATCCGCCACACGGGTTTTACCGCCACGCATTGGAACAACGCGTGATTTTGCGATTCAACTGCGTGACAGTTCGGGCAACGTGCATCCGGGACTATTCCAAATTTATGCAGGCGTTGTCTGGTGGGGAGGACGGCCCAGGCCTTTTTCAGGAGGAAATCCTGTGCATCACGGGAGGTGCCGCAACGGAGCGAGAGTAATTCGCGCTTCGCGCGCTCGGATCGTTTTTGTTCAGTGTCGCTCAGCTGCTTCCGCGTGATAGCTTCAACGATACGCGCTGGCTGGTCCTCATCCACATTGCCTTCGGGCACTTCTTGCCTCAACATGCGCCAGGTAGCCGACGCCGTTTTATAGAAGGGCGCGGGTGCCTCAGCGAAGGGCCCAGTGTGGCGGCCTGCATCCAGCCAGTCGTGCTTCACTCCACTCCAGTAGAGGAGTAGGTTGCGCCCTAGGTAATCGCTCGCACGCGCGAGCATGCGGTGTTACGAAAGACGGCGACGCCTACACGGTCCCGAAGGCGCCACAGCTTCCAACTCCGCCGGGAAGGTCACCAGCCGTTTGGTAGCGTATGTTTCTCAGCTCGCGACTGCTTCTGCGCAGAGCTGATAAGACGAGCGGACGAGACGACGGTGAGTTAAACAAGGTTTATGTACAGCATATATACAGAGGCGTTACAAATTCGGCACTGGGGCCGACAGAGACTCGGAGAGCCGAGCTACCCTCTCTAACACATAGGTCTGCTCTCAAACGGGTCCGCTCTGACACACATGTCAGCTTTTACCTAGGACCGCCGATCGCGACGCGCCGCAGGGCTTCTTTTATTTGCACCGGGTTCAACCAAAATGTCCAATCAGAAGCGCCGCTGGTCGTCAGGGCAGACTCCTCCAATGGGGTCGCCGCGCAATGCGTCAGACCCCCAGACATGAAGACGCCAGTTGTTTACTCGACGGGTCGCTTGCCGAGGCTGACTCACTGCACGTGCACGCCAGAGAGGCGCCGTCGCCTGTTGACGCCGTTGAGTTGTTCGCGTCAGGCGGACTGGCCTTGACACAGATTGCCTTTTTCAGAGGCACGGCCGTTCGCTGTGGACTCGCAGGCATAACAGCACCCCCGCCGCCAGACAATGCGCCGAAAAGACGAGCTGCTTCCACGGGGCTCGGATGACAGGCGCGCTTGTTCGCCAGGTCCCTCCAGGTTCGCCTCCAGGGCCATGGGGAGAATACAGCTCCAGACTGTTCCGGGAACATATCCCATTCTCGAGGACGGATCCCAGCTCCACTGGCTTGTCGCCACAACTTGTCGACCAGCTTCGCTCGTCTCTTCCGACAATCTTTGGCTTCAGCACTTGTCGATGGTTCTGCAACTTGTCAAGAACGGTTCGACAACAGACAACACACGACACAAGCAAGTGCCCTCGGTCACCCGACAGAACACCAGACAAAGTATAGTACAACATATACCTAGCTGCACGTCTATCGGAATTTCGTTCCCTCTACATCAAGAGGCACATGTGGGACAAAAGACTCTTAAAATGAGAGCTCAACTTTTTTGACACTTAAAACAACGCAACGAATTAGAATACCACATAGAGTTGGCCCCTTGAGATCACTCTGAACGAAAGCGCTCAGCCCAGGTCGTGATGAGGTCAAAATTTTGCCCCGAATCGCCAACGAGAAACCGAAAGGTTTAGAAGGTACTAGCTAGAACGCACTGCTCAATGCACCTGCATTAGCGTTTAGCTTTCCCTTTTTTTTTTGATAGCGAACGTCAAGGTTGCGCTGTGGAGCAACATGCTACACCTCAGTAACCGGCCACTTTTAGACGACGATACCTATGCGGTACCAAGAGCGGCTCACACTTGCGACGTTGCACAGGGGAACAACGATACGGCTTGCTACGGATTGACGCCTCACCGCTTAGCTCGATATCGTGTTCGATCAACCTCGTGTTTCCGGGGCGGTCCGAAAACACGTCTTGAAACTCGGAAACAATCCTTCTCGGGTCCTCCTTCCGGGCTTCACTTAACCTAGGCTCTAGGCTTATCTGCTCCCAGATTACTTTCGATCCCCCTTCGATTACCTCACTAGTACTCAAAACTTCCGCTCCCTCTTCCTCTGAAGCACTTAAAAGTAAATTTACGACTGCTTTCAAGTTACTGTGATAAATTTTGTTCCACCGCCTTCCTAATTTCACTTCATAATTCGTATCGGGAAGGTTCGATATCGCTTTGGCGGGCCCTTCCCAATGAATCTCAAGCTTGTTCCTTTTGGACGGCTGCAGCAGCATTACCTGATTATCAACTTCAAAAGCGCGTTTCTTTGCCGATTTCTCGTAGTGCCCCTTCGACAGCACTTGTGCCGCGTTTTTGTGGCTTTCCACCAGCGCTTCAATCGAGAGATCCTCACGCTGCTCTCGAATGAGCGTCTCTCGATCAACTCTCGGCAGCTCGCTCCAACTTTCCGCTACAGGCAAAAGCGTTGCAACCCTCTCGCTCTGACTCAATGGCGCCATGTCGTCTCCCCCTACGCATACCTCGCCGGCCACTTTCGCGACGGGCCGCTCGCGTGACCGCTCACATGACTCATGCGGAAAATTTCCTTTCTGGGGTTCCGTCGACCCGCCGACAAGGTCACTTGAGAGTTCACTGCATTGAACCAGATCAAGCTGCCGCGATAGCTTCCGCGCTTGCGATCGCGTGAGGGCCATGCACGCTAAGTTGGGGAAGAACGATTTGCCCTGCTCTTTGAGAAGCTGCTCTGAGTTGTTGGAGAAAAGATAAGGAAAACGATCATTTAGCGCAGCAGACACAGCCGCTTCGGTGCGAAGCTTACCGAACGGGCCTTCAATGACAACCGTGGCGATTGGTAAGCGAACACTCTGCTCCTCGGCGACTTGCCTGATCCACGCGCATTCTTCTGTAAAGTCATCCGGAGACACCAATGAAGGATAGACAACGTCCATGGTTGCCACTGAGTCTCTAAGTGCTCGGCACGTTTTCTCATTCACCCTAATTTCTTGAAGATATGGCTCCAACAACCGCATGTTTTTTTCTGATTCTCGGATTGTTGCGAAGGCAAACGTTTCCTGACTGTTTCTCGCGATGTGTCTTTCCTTTTTGCAGTTCTAGCAGATTAGCGGCTTCCGTTTGTTTTTCGATTCAAATGCCTGTGTGGTAGAAACCTCACTCGATTTCTCCGCTTCTGTTTGCCCTTCCCCTACACTGTCCTTCGTAAGAGACGGGTCCTTCTTGAAATTACGGTGCGGAGCGGGTCTCCGTTGATTAGGTTTCTTTGAAAAGCCCTCTTTTCTCTCATCCTTTTCAACGCGCACTGCCCTGCTGTGCAACTTTCGGCGAGTATGATACTCCTCAGCTAACTCTGCTGCCTTGTTTAGCTGTACTTCACCAAGTCTGTCCTGCAGCCAAAGCCTGACATTATCCTCGATGCAGCGGTAGATTTGCTCCAATGCAACGCATTCCACTACTCTATCGCGGTTGTCATAAACACCTTCGTCCTTGAGCCATTCAATTAAATCGGCCTTAAGACGAAACGCGAAGTCAACGTGTGACTCATTCCCCTTTTCAGCATACCGGAACCTTTGCCTGAAAGCCTCAGGTGACAACTTATAACGTCTTAAGAGCACTTCCTTAACCTCGTCATAGCTCTCAAACGCTTCCCTCGACAAGCAAGTTATCGCGTCGGACACTTCGCCGGGAAGAAGAGCTAACAGGTTCTGCGCCCAAAGAGACTGCTCCAAAGCATTTCGCTCACAGACGTGTTCAAACTTGACGAGATACTTCGCCATGTCCTCGCCTACTACGAACGGTGGCAGTTGGTCCCGAATTCTGAAACCGCTGACCTGAATCGTCGGAGAAGCTACGCTAGGCGCCTGCGAACACTGTAGGATTGCCAATTCTAGTCGTTTCAACTCTAGGCGCTCTTGTCTCTCGGCCTCTTCGCGACGTTCGCGCCTTTCAGCTTCTTCGCGAGCTTCGCGCCTTTCAGCCCCCTCACGTTCGCGAGCTTCTCGCATTTCAGCCTCCTCACGTTCGCGAGCTTC
Source organism: Rhipicephalus microplus (assembly GCF_043290135.1). Classification (NCBI taxonomy): domain Eukaryota; kingdom Metazoa; phylum Arthropoda; class Arachnida; order Ixodida; family Ixodidae; genus Rhipicephalus; species Rhipicephalus microplus. Next base: position 260,944 of record NW_027464598.1, on the reverse strand, counting down.
TCGCCTTTCAGCCTCCTCGCGGCGTGCTTTGATATCCACCCAGGCCTCATCGACTTCCTCAGCCGACACTTCCTCATCCTTCATGATCTCAAGGATCGCTTGCTTTCGTTTCGCACGGCCCAAAGTAATGCCGAGTTCCTCACAAATTTCGATGAGTTCCTTCACTTTAAGGTTCTCCGTCGTTCACACTAGCCTCTTGCTGTTTGCCCCTGTTAAGAATCTACTTGCCGTACTCACTATAAGCCTATTAGCAAGACGCGCAAGCAATTTTAAACACTCCCGTGTTTACCCCCTCCGCATTAACTTTGGTTTCAAAGCGCTTAGACTTGGCTTGAAACGATCAAAGCTCACTTGAATGCTTCACACAGCCCTTCTCTAAACCACTACAACCTGAGCTAGAGTAGTCTGGTGAACTGAGGGGAAAACATCAGGCACTCACCGCATCGATGTCGCTGACGCCGGCCGATCCCGCAGCTGCCAACCACTGTTACGAACGCTGCCACCACTGTTGCGAAGCGGACCGATCCCGCCGAAGCCACCACTGTTGCGAAGCGCACCTCCGACGACGTTACGAAGGGCGCCTCGAAATCCCACCGCTGCCACCACTGTTACGAAAGACGGCGACGCCTACACGGTCCCGAAGGCGCCACTGCTTCCAACTCCGCCGGGAAGGTCACCAGCCGTGTGGTAGCGTATGTTTCTCAGCTCGCGACTGCTTCTGTGCAGAGCTGATAAGACGAGCGGACGAGACGACGGTGAGTTAAACAAGGTTTATGTACAGCATATATACAGAGGCGTTACAAATTCGGCACTGGGGCCGACAGAGACTCGGAGAGCCGAGCTACCCTCTCTAACACATAGGTCTGCTCTCAAACAGGTCCGCTCTGACACACATGTCAGCTTTTACCTAGGACCGCCGATCGCGACGCGCCGCAGGGCTTCTTTTATTTGCACCGGGTTCAACAAAAATGTCCAATCAGAAGCGCCGCTGGTCGTCAGGGCAGACTCCTCCAATGGGGTCGCCGCGCAATGCGTCAGACGCCCAGACATGAAGACGCCAGTTGTTTACTCGAGGGGTCGCTTGCCGAGGCTGACTCACTGCACGTGCACGCCAGAGAGGCGCCATCGCCTGTCGACGCCGTTGAGTTGTTCACGTCAGGCGGACTGGCCTTGACACAGATTGCCTTTTTCAGAGGCACGGCCATTCACTGTGGACTCGCAGGCATCACAGCGGATGGTTTTCAGGGCCAGGACTCTGCTCGTGGTCAACACATGTGGTAGGCCGAGACCCCCTTCTGACACTGCCAGTTGTAGCAAGTTTTGCTTCAATGGTGGCGGTTTCCCATCCCAGAGGTATGCGTTAATGAGTTTGGTCAACTGGCTTGCTGTTCTTGCAGGCATCACCGCTACTCGGCTCGCATGCGAGGCTAAGGCGCAAATGCTTGTTTTGACGGCTACGGCTTTCTCGTATAGCGTCAGGCCTTGTAGGCTAGCGCTCTCTGACACTTGTGCAGCCCTGTCCACGACTCGGGACCACGTTGAGGCCATAACTCCCTCGCTGGAAAAGTATATACCGAGGACCTTAACAGCGGTGACTACCTCGAAGTTGCCGATCACGTGCGCCGGGAAATGGCCGAATAGGAGGGCTTTACACTTTCTCTCATTTAGCTGTGCACCTGATGCTAGGGCGTATGATGCGAATACCTGGTGAAAGCGCTCGAGACTGCTTGGATCTCGCACAAAAAGGGAGATATCGTCAGCGTATGCGAGGACTTTCAGGTCCGCAGTTCCTGTGAGAGGAAGGTCCCGGATGTGCGCATCGCTTGCCAGGGATGTAAGTAGCGACTCTATCGCGAGTACAAAGAGGGTTGGGCCAAGCGGGCACCCCTGCCTGATCCCTCTCGTGTACTGAAAGGTGTCCGTCGTGGAGCATTTACTACTACGTGGCACCTGAGGTCTGAGTACAGGAGCCTTATCACTTGTACAAAGCTTGCCGGTAGGCCAAACTCGCGCAGCGTTTCGAACAGGTAGGTGTGCCTGACCCTATCGAAAGCCTTGGCCTGATCAAGTGAAAAAAAGGCTCCAGTGACTCTTTTCTCCGAAGCGTACTGGAACACGCCCTTGTCGTAGTCAGGTTGGTGAACATTGATCTGCCCGGTACTGCGGAAGCCTGGTGCGGAGCAATAATATCCCGCAGAAAGGTCTTTAGTCGGCTGTTCAAGATTGACGCCACGATCTTGTAGTCTACATTTAACAACGTGATCGGGCGCCAAGAAGCAGGGTCGTTCGGCAGTGCACCTTCTTTAAGAATGAGGACTACACGCCCCATGCCGAAGGAGGCAGGTTTCGCGTGTCCCTCGAGGACCGTGTTGACTATGGCTAGGAGCGGTTAACATAGGCTCTCGAAAAAAGTGGCGTAGAAGCCCGCTGTGAGGCCGTCCGCACCAGGAGCCGAGTTTGGTGGCATTGACTGGATAGCGGCCCTCAATTCTGGTAACGTCGCTGCGCCGCACATAGTTGGGCATTCATCCTCTTCCAGACGCTTAAAGAATTTACACAGCTCCGACAGGGACGCTGGCTCCGAGGCGATTATCGTGGCGTCCGGCTCGCGAAAGGCTGTCTCGAAGTGGTGCAAGAAGGTCGCCTCGATCTCGACTGGGTCTGTCGCGAGGGTACCATCTGGGCACTTTACTTCCGCAATACGCACAGAGCCGTTTCCCCTTACTTCGCGCGAGACTACCTCTGGCCGCTCGTTCGAAGTGGCCCAAGTCGCGCGCTTTTCGTCAGCAGCTGCCCTAAGAAGCCATTCGTACTGCACCTTGAGCCAGGCTAGGTAATCTCGTGTACAGGAGGTGAGGGTGTCAGCACTCTGAATGATACGCATTCTGCGCAGTAACTCGTTCATCTGGGACGTCAAGCGCTTTTTCCTTTTACGGACTTCGTCTTGGAGGAGCACTTTCCAGGCCTCCTTGAGGTCGTCCCAGGTAGTCGATGTTACGTGGGGGGCTGCTCTAATCGAGGCCTCTATGAGCGTCTCGATCTGTGGTGCAGACACCGGATCCTTTAGTAGTGCAGAATCCAGGCGCCACAATGCGTCGGCTGGTTTGGGGCCAGGCTTTGCACGGCGGGTTGTTAGCAGTGGCGCGTGATCAGACAGAGCGGCCTGAGGGGGTGGCAACGGGACCACCTCGCACGCTGTTAGGGATGGAAGTAGGAGCTCCGGTAAGTACGCGCGGTCTAGCCGGCTAGCGGTGACCCTCGACACGCTGGTGGGGCCGAAGTCGTCGTCGTGGAGGCGGACCCATGCGTCTGAAAGTCGGAGGCGTTCGAGAACTTTGATCAGTTCTTTTGCACGATAGGCTGAGCCTCCGCAACCTGTTCCCCGGATATCCCTCACAGTGTCGACCACACAGTTAATGTCTCCAAGGACTACGTGCGGGAGGGGGGCCAGCAGGTGCTCGCCAAGCTCCCTGAAAAAGGGGTTGGTCTCCGATCTAGTTACTGGCGCGTACACGTTCACAAACCAGACTTTCTGCCCATCGATGAAGATGTCAAGCAATAATGTGCCGCCGTCAGCGCCAAACACTCAATGGGCTTTTTGCCTAAACCTCCCGGTGACAAACACAACCCGAACCCCGCATGACCTGGTCCTCGTCAATGAGAAGAAGGCTTCGACGTGACAGAGCCTGCGGAAGCGAGTGACGTCTAGGGGGGATCCGAAATTCGTCTCTTGAACAAACAAGTCGATGCTGCGGGCTTTCGCAAAGGAAACGACCGCGGTTTGTTTCGTCGTGTCGCGGAAACCGCGAACATTCCAAGTGGCGAAACAGATTCGGTCAGCCATCAGTCGCACTATGGTGAAGTGGAAACCAGGAGTACGTGAGTAAGTGTAAGGGAGGGGTGGGGGCAAGGGGAGGCAGCGCATGGGGAAGTGAAACAGGAAAGGGTATACGGCGGCGCCGGCGCGCACGGGCACTGCCGACTGTAACGAAGCGAAGGTGTTATCAGATCGGCTCGCTGGCTTTAGGGGACGGTTCCCCTTTGCCTGAGGCGCTTTGGCCGAGCTTCTGCGTCTTCGCCTTCGGTGGGGCATCGCTGTCGCTCGCCGTCGCTTCTGGCCCGATTCGGCGTTGTCGCGCCTCTCTGCTTGTGGCTCTCCCTCTCGTTTTTTTCTTGTTCTCTTCTCCCTGGCGTCGGTGCGAGCGCGAACGAGCTCTCAGCTCGCGGCCTGGCACCCGCTGGCACGCGAGTGGGTCAAGTTGGCGGTCTGTGTAGGGCGATGCTTTACCGGAAGGGGGCTCAAAGGAGAGGGGCTGGTTTAGTTGGGACGGTCTTGGTCGCCAGGAAGCGCGTAATACCCGCGGCTCTCGATGGGCAATTCGTCCCTGGCGGGGTCATTGGTAGCGTCGTCCAAGTCCTGGGCGCACACTCGGGCCAACACGGTAACGGGTGTTTGGGAGGCGGTTGGGGGGGGGGGGGGGGGCTCACTTCGCTTTAAAGTTTCGGCAAGCGCCGGGAAGTTGTGGCCTTCATCTTGGACTGACGGGGGGCCGGATGGCATAGACGGGGACAATTGGGCCGATATGGTTTCGAGGTCGCTCGATTCCGTTTCGGATGACATGGTGGCGGCAACGTCAGTCTTCTCGGGCTTGTCTTCCTCGTTGGCGGAAGAATCCGCCGTGGTGCTTCCTGTGAGCAAGCTGGCATCCGTTTCGCGGCCTTGGGGGGAGGGAGGCCTTGGAGGGGCGTGGGCCGCGGTTCTGGGTACGAGCACTTGTAAACGAGAGGGGGGTTCGCCTGGCTTCTGTGACGGGGAACCACTCGGCTGGACCGAGTTCGACGCGAGGTCCGATACCAAGGGGAACCCACGAGTGGCTGACGCATAAGAGCGCCTCCTAAAACATTCTTTCGTTCCGTGGCGACCCCCGCAACGCTTACATTCGGCTGAACAGCCCTCAGTTTCATGACCGAAAGTTCCGCATCGTTTGCAGTATGGTGCGGAGCATGCGGTCGCCATGTGGCCCACCTCACTACATCGCGCGCACACCCGCCTCGTGCCTCTATATTCGAACATGACCCGGTGCCTTGCAATGGTCGCAAAGTTGGGCACCGGCTTACTCATTTCGATTTTTACGACTCTGACGCCATTCAACTTATTTTGGCAGGTGGCCACAGTAGCAAATGAGATGCCCCGCACCTTACCGTACACTGCTAGGGCGTTGCCAAGTATCTCGTCAGACAGGTAGGCGGGGTATCGGTAGACATTGACGTACGTGACCGGCGGCCCGACGGCCTCAACCGGTACGCTTACTCCATTAACCTTGAAACCTTCCGCCACCATTAACTTTGTTGCCTGGCTGGTGTTACGTCTACAGACGAGAAACTTGGCCCCGCCCATATGCTGCGTAACAAGAACACTATCATCACCAGCTTCTAATTCAATAGCGTCTATAAGATCATTAAGGGATACGTCGCCGTCCGGCGCTGTGAAGAGGGAGCAGTTCTCCCGCACTGGTAGGTCGGTAGTGGCCACCATTCTGGAGGGGGTGTCGCCAGCAGAAGGGGGCGTGACTTGTAGAAAACTTGTAGCGTGCAGTCGAGCTGCACTCTGGTAAATCTGTGGCTAAGCCTGGGGAGACGCCGCTCGGGATCAGGTGGAGTCGGGTGGGCTGCAGGCGGGCTCCGGGAAGGTAGGGTGGACCGGCAACCGTGCTCCTCCTGGCATAGGGGTGGAGGGCTCCGGGCTGGAAGGCCCGAGACCCAGAGGTGGCAGTCGCTCGCACGAGGCGGCGAAGCCGGCAGAACCTGGTCTGACCGTGAAATCCAAAAGCCGAGAAGCGATTGCCCCGGCACAGATAGCAGTGACCGGAGCGTCGGCCGTCGATCAAATGCTGACAAGCGGCGAAGCGCGTCGGCATTTATACTCTTGCCGTCGAATGTTCTAGCGTTATCGCTGGCGGTGGCGTAGGTTCCAGAATAATCTGTACAGTTCGCAGAGTAGGCGTGATATTATGAAATGATCTACTACAGTCCGGAACCTTCTCGAAAAATGCAGGCACGGTTTGCGCTGAGAATTGTGTAGTGTTTTGGGACGATAACAAAACTTGGGGAATAGAACGTTGCAATATATTTTCTCATCTATTGACGTCACCTAACACCAAAATTGGTATATGTGGAGCTTGCTGTGTTTGGCATATGTGGAGCTTGCTGAATCAGTACATAAAAAACTAGAGAACCACGCTCACATAAAACAGCGCGAACTCAATGACAAATGAAACACACAACCACATGTGCAATTTTTAATCGAAAGGAAGAAACCATGAATCCATGCAGCTTCGAATATTTTGTTGAAGGTCAGAACTGCAAGATTATACAGAGGGAAGTTGAGCTGTATGAGGCCGGATACAGGACCTACGCAAGCGCATACACCCTATAAGGTATGCCGCCGCAGTGTGTTCCGCTAAGGCGCAGTGAGAGTGCACATGCGGCTAAACTATCCACGCACGCTTGATCTACTCTCGGAAGTTCACGGTAGAAGTATCACGTTGCAAGTGCTCTTGATGCATGGCATCACGGAAAAACGAAGAAGCAAATAAGGAGGCAAATAAAAATTATTCTATGAGAGTAGAGCATGCAGGATAATATCGGTATACTGCATATGACATAGTTGCAGCCCTACATCAAAGCAACGCTGGCATTACCCCTCCCATATTGCATTAAGGATAAAACGTTCTCGAAAGCAGGCACGATCGCGACACCACTTCTATATATATCGGGCAAGTCTCAGGAGCTTTATTACTACAAAAAAGTAATTGAAAAAGAAAACTAAAAGCTCTCTGTGAACTGGCGGAGCCAGCTTTCGTAAAGATCCTGTTTCGGGAAGAAACGAATCGGATTGCATTTCGGCGTAGTCTTGAACACCGCACCTTGTGACGACTTGAACAAGTAATTTTTACGGTTCTTTTTCACTGGTATCTATCTATCTATCTATCTATCTATCTATCTATCTATCTATCTATCTATCTATCTATCTATCTATCTATCTATCTATCTATCTATCTGCCTGCCTGCCTGCCTGCCTGCCTGCCTGCCTGCCTGCCTGTCTGTCTGTCTGTCTGTCTGTCTGTCTGTCTGTCTGTCTGTCTGTCTGTCTGTCTGTCTGTCTGTCTGTCTGTCTGTCTGGATCTAAAAGAGAGGAACATCACATAAAACGTGAACGTGCTACAGAAAGACAGGCGTTTGAGATCGATATCCACAAATGAGAACTCGAGTAGGCCTTCGGTATGAGCCCCGAAGTCATTTACAACAAGCGCCCGGGGATTATTGGATGCCCTCGGTCCTCTAATATACACGATTCCTAGAAGGCGTCTTCCTTCCCCCATTTCTCATTTCCAGCCACTCAGAGAAGCACGATTGAGGCTTTCAAGCGTCAGGGGTCCGGGCCTCTCACGAGAGCTAAAATATGTCAGCATGACACGAGGGGCTTGCTTTAGCATCGATATTTCAAAGGAAAGTGGATGCCAAAGGATGCAATAACAATAAATTATCTACAAGGAAGTAAAATAGGGAAAGGAAGCATGCAAGGCAGTAGACTGCAGTCGCGGTTCTAAGACCTTATAAGACATAATGAAGCCTTGATAGGAGCTCCTGAACTTGCACATGTTACTTTGGTGAAGAAAACTTGCTGTCTTTGAGGCAAGAAATTTTTAACAGGAAGAGCAAAATATTTCTTGCAGTGATGCTTGCATGAAAGCTATTGTTATATTTAAAATACCCTAGTACATATACGCAGCATATCCTGAAACCTATTATCCACTAGTTACATAATAAACTGAATGATGTTGAACAAAAACATATTCAAATTCCTTACATCGTTGCTGAGACTAAAGTGGTCTGACTTGGTATATCTTTTTCTTGCCTCGTTGAAGAAAACTAATCGGGTGCTTATAACCTTTCCACATTTGCTGTTGTAGGCCTAGTGATAACAGGTTCAAAACAAAATAGAAGACGTAAGCAACGGCACAAAACAGCGTGTCGGCGTACCAGCTAGAAATCAAAATCAATCCCATTTGTCAGAAGAAAAGAAAGAATGAAGGTTCGGTGCTCGAGGAACGACTGTGGTACGTGCGGCTCTAGCCAATCGCCAGCACTTCTCAGTGAACAGAAATCTATCTTGTCCCAGCATGTACATGTAGCCTGCCCTCCGTTGGCACTCTGAAAATGCATGAGTGGCTTGATTTTTTTTTAAACAAGAAGGCGATTTGCCCTGCATTTGACTCCACTCCGCAGCCCTTCTATATGTCTCTAAACATATAATACTCGTGGTAAAGAACGCCAGTAGCCTATTGCTAATCAAAGAAGTTCAAAGTCATTTTTTTGTTTTTAATGGTATATTTTACCACTTTACACCACACTTCTCCTATTCTCTAGAATATTTTGTGCTATCAAACACATGTATGCGCTATATAGGTGTTGAAGCAGGGATGCTGAAAGAAAACATGAAATAGAAACACCAAAACTGACCACTATTGCTTGTTTTTTCCTTCCCTGCTTTGTGACGCTCTCGGTGAGTCGCCGCTCACAATCGCGACATCTGGTGTCTTGAACAAGAAAAAAGAGAAAGATTCGGTGAAAACAGAGTCTCCGCTGCTGCAGTTCTCAGAAGGGGAGACTGGCACTTGAGAAAGAAAACAAGGAAATGCAGCTGTTGTATTTTGAGTCTGGACTCTGCTGATAGCGTGTGAGTGACACTATTCGAAAAGTACGAACAGCGCTCAAGATATACGGCAGCCATCATCTGCAGGGTTTGTAATTCTCAAAAAAGGGAGTGAGCGCCTTCTTTTCAAAAGCTCGTTCTTTAAGTACGTGCCTCAGACGACGTGACGCAAGAACCGAAGAAAGCAGAACACGGTATATAAAATAGGCACTCTAAAAATTCGTGAAGCCTGCACATAAATGCGCAAGCGTTAAAACAATGAAACTGAATTATTCCGACGCTAATCGGGTTGCATCTAGGTTTTTTTTACTAGGCTTTAGCTGGGTTATACTATGTTATTTTGACGTTGATTATATGGTGAAGGTAAGTCATTATTGCCACCCACATGTACACGCTAACATGTACGTTCGTCGCAGTTTTTTTTTTAGTCCTTCCGTGGCTGTCACACAAAGCAGCTTTCAAAACCAACGTACCCATATGCATGGTAGGCAAAATTAAATTGCTGGTGAACCGTTATACCCGCGATCAATGCTAGTAGACAAAAAAGCCTTCGGCTGTATTGAGCGAGAAGGAATGAAAAGTTTACAACTAGAATGAGTGTGGAAAAATGCGACAAAAGTTTTAAAGTCTTGAATATTTACTTTTAGTTCACTCCTCACAATAAACAACAAAGCATAGAGTTCACTTTGAGTAAAAAGGTCTGTGCTATCTACATGTTGCTGTGGTTCCAAGCATTCTTGTAAAAATAAATAAATCATGCTCCAGATGTCGCATTTTGCCCCAACCTGCATGGCAAAACAAGACGCCGCGTGGGGCTAGACGATACAGTGGGAAAAGATTCATTCCTTCAGTTGTTGCAGCAGTAATCAATGATATTCACTCTGTGGGCTCTTACGCATTCTTAAGAAATCTGGTTCTGGACTTCCCGCCCTGAATCTAGACAGAATCTGGCACCGTGTGTCTTCGAAACTTCTTGTAGATCAAACCCACGCCAGTGTGTCTTTGTGCTAATGTGGACTTTTATTGAACGCTTGCATCTCATTGGAATATTCAATAATTGGAAGCTAGATATGTTTGGACGTATCTTCTTCACCTTTTTTTTTTCATTTTGATGCAGAACTAATCAGGTGTGTCATCGCTTTTAACTTCGTCCTTAGGGCCTTATGAGGGAAATATTTTGAATACTGTGCGAGATTTATATTTTTTAGTGCTTGTATTTCTTTCCAACGATGTTATTGTAGAAACGCTGTTAGAACTCAATTCATATACGTGTTTGCAAACGACTTGACTTCGAGATTCTGCCATTTTTTATACGTCTCTCAAGAGCATCCTTTAGACCCCGGAAAACCTCAATGCAGCGCGAATAGAATGAGTGATGTTCTAAACGGCAATCAGCGTTTTTTGCTGTCGTTTTACTCCCAGAAAGCTTTGTAAGACAACCTCTTGTAAGTACAAACCATCTTAAACAAAAAATATATTATGTAATGAGTGTAGGTTATTGGTTCTATAATATAGAACGGAGACAGTCCAAACTGTTATCTGAGACCAGGTAGGAGCGTAGGCCTAGCTACCAAAATCAGCGACAGTCCGGGCCGAGCGTCTCGTGCTCAGCACTGACAATGTGTGTGCCGAGATTTGCATGACCCACTACAATCATCATTACATATTTCCCCCTCGCTGAAGATGGTGCCAAGTAAGTGTTCTAAGGTGTCGTGAGGACAAGTGGTTCGTGATATGGTTTGAGGCGATTCACATGTACGATTTCGCGGCCTCGGCGACGCAGGTCCACAGTGGCCGTGAGGGGTTCGATGAGGTAGTTAACAGCGGAAGTTTGTTCTATGACGCGATAAGGTCCATGGTACCTGCTGACAAACTTTGTAGAGGTACCAGGAGCAGCACTGGGGGGCACCCACAGCCAAACAAGAGAGTTGGGCGAAAATTGGTAGTTGGACCGTCCATCATCGTGACGAAATTTCTGTAGCCCTTGTTCTTGTGTTGTAAGGGTGCGAGCTAATTGCCGACATTCTTCCGCATACCGCGCGGCTTCCGAAAGTGGTGTGCCTTCGGATGAGTCGGGTCGGTAGGGGAGAATGGTGTCAATTGGAGATGATGGTTCTCGACCATAAAGTAAAAAGAATGGAGAAAAGCCTGTCGTCGCTTGAGGTGCCGTGTTGTAAGCGTACGTTACGTAAGGAAGGATAAGATCCCAGTTGGTGTGGTCGGAGGCGACATACATAGAAAGCATGTCGCCAAGAGTACGGTTGAAACGCTCGGTCAAGCCATTTGTTTGTGGGCGATATGCGGTAGTACAGCGGTGAATTACATGGCATTCTGCAAGAAGTTCTCGAATAACATCCGCGAGAAAGACGCGGCCTCGGTCGCTCAAAAGTTCACGTGGAGCGCCATGACGCAGAACGAAACGTTGCAGCAGGAAAGACGCAACGTCACGTGCCGTCGCGGCTGGTAAAGCGGCCGTTTCTGCATATCTCGTGAGATGGTCGATCGCTACAATAATCCAGCGATTGCCAGCTCATGTATATGGTAGAGGACCATAAAGGTCTATTCCAACCCGGTCGAATGGTCGCACTGGGCACGGTAACGGCTGCATTGGTGCAGTAGGACGGCTAGGATCGTGCTTGCGGCGTTGGCACTCTGTGCAAGATCGAATGTACTTTTGAACGAATGTGTACATGCCGCGCCAATAAAACCGAAAACGTAGCCTGGCGTAGGTTTTAAACAAACCGGCGTGCGCACACTGCGGATCGGCATGGAAAGCAGCACATATGCTGGCGCGGAGATGCCTGGGTATGACGAGTAGCCATTTGCGACCGTCAGGGCGGTAGTTGCGGCGATAAAGTATTCCATCACGGATGGCGAAGTGAGAGGCTTGTCGGTGTAGCGCTCGAGATGGCGGGTGGGCGAGTGTTTCAGATAGGTAATCCATCAGAGACGCAATCCACGAATCTTTGCGCTGCTCCGCAGCCATGTTGATGGGTCCTGATAGTGGAAGGAAGTTGTCTTGGATGGAGACACTCGCAATATCAATAGAAACAGGCGAACGCGAAAGAGCGTCGGCATCGGCGTGCTTCTGGCCTGAGCGATAAATGACGCGGATGTCGTACTCTTGGAGCCGTAAAGCCCATCGTGCCAAGCGTCCTGAGGGATCTTTGAGGGAGGATAACCAGCAGAGCGCGTGGTGGTCGGTAACAACATCGAAAGGGCGGCCGTACAGATAAGGCCGAAATTTTGTAATGGCCCAGATAATCGCTAGGCATTCTTTCTCAGTTACCGAATAATTTGCTTCTGTTCTTGTAAGAGTGCGGCTCGCGTACGCAACAACATATTCTTGGTAACCAGGCTTTCGTTGGGCGAGTACAGTGCCAAGACCGACACCGCTAGCATCTGTGTGGATTTCTGTGGGAGCGCTTGAATCGAAATGACGCAGTATTGGTGGTGTTGTAAGCAGTTCACGGAGCTTCGCAAAGACACTGTCGCAAGCTGGAGACCACGCAGATAGATTGCGGTCTCCCTGAAGTAGGTTTGTCAGAGGCGCCATGATCGAGGCGAAATCTCGGACGAAGCGGCGGAAGTATGAGCAAAGCCCAATGAAACTACGCAGCTGCTTGAGAGACGCGGGCCTCGGGAACTCGCAAACAGCACGTAGCTTAGCGGGGTCAGGAAGAACGCCATTCTTCGACACGACGTGTCCGAGAATGGTCAGCTTGCGCGCTCCAAAGTGGCACTTCTTCGAGTTGAGTTGGAGGCCGGTTGCAGAGAGGCAGCGTAGAACCTGTTCCAAGCGACGAAGGTGCGTGGAAAAATCGGGTGAGAATACCACTACATCGTCTAAATAGCACAAACACGTGTTCCATTTGAGGCCTCGTAGGATAGTGTCCATCATGCGCTCAAATGTTGCCGGCGCATTGCATAGCCCGAATGGCATCACGTTAAATTCGTATAAGCCATCTGGTGTAATAAATGCAGTTTTTGGCCTATCATCCGGATTCATGGGCACTTGCCAGTACCCAGAGCGTAGATCAAGGGAGGAAAAGAACTCTGCGCCTTGTAAAGAGTCGAGGGCGTCATCAATTCGAGGCAAAGGATAAACATCCTTTCGTGTTATTTTGTTTAGGCGAAGATAATCTAATCAAAAGCGTATCTTGCCATCCTTCTTTTTAACTAAAACAACCGGCGACGCCCAAGGACTGTTTGACAGTTGAACGACGCCTCGCTTTAGCATGTCACCTACTTGTTCATCGATGATACGGCGTTCAGTTGGCGAAACACGGTATGGTCGCTGCCGTAGTGGTGGGTGATTACCTGTGTCGATCTGGTGGCATACGGTAGATGTGCAACCTAAAGTAGCGCTGTGACTGTCAAAAGATGGTCGAAACTTGTCAAGGAGGCTCAAAAGCTCACACCTCTGTTGTGGGTTTAGGCCTTCGTCGATGACACGGTTGAAAATGTCGGTAGTGGAAGGGTCATTCACGGAACTACAGGAGAGGGCGCTGACTTCCGATGATTCATCAGGAACGTCAAGTGTAGCGATGGTTTCGAATGATTCTATCGAACCAATACATTCGCCTCGAAGTAGCGTAATCGTGAATGGGAACGGATTCTTCACAGGCACGTTGGTCGCACCACCTTGAAGAGTAACGAGAGCGGTTGGGAGCGGTGATAGGTGGCGATGCACGAAAGCAGCGGAAGGCGTGAAGAATGCGGTAGCGTCGACGACGGTGGAACACGACACAGGTGCGAAGACAGTAGCGCGTGGAGGGATTTGGGTGTCGTCACTAATGACCAACTTCGCGTCGGAAGGGCGATCGTGCACTGGTAGCGCATCACCAAGGGGACAAAAGGCGACTTCGGCTCGGGCGCAATCAATGACAGCTTGGTGATGGGAGAGAAAATCCCAACCTAAAATGATGTCATGAGAACAGTGCGGGAGTACTACGAACTGGACTGTGTAGGGCACTCCTTGAATTACAAGTCTGGCAGTACACGTGGCCACAGGCTGCACAGGCTGTGCAGTGGCAGTATGAAGACATGAACCCAAGTAAGGCGTTGTCACTTTTCGAATTGAACGGCAAACTTTTTCGGCGATGACAGAAATTGCGGCACCAGTATCAATAAGGGCAAGTACGGGTACACCTTCAAGAACGGCATTAATTACATTCGGCGGCGAACGAAGAGGGCTTGTGCTTTGCGACGAGGACGCAGTTCTTGCCTCAGGAACTGCGTCATTTATTTTTCCGCGTCGATTGTAGGGGGTCGTCGGCGCATCGGGGAGGGCGAGCGTCGACGTGGAGAAGAAGATCGGCGATCAGGAGCTGGTCGGTGGCTTGGACGAGGAGCGTACAATTCGGGGTCTGGGGTGTATTGAGTGTACGTGTAATCGTTCTCGTATGGACGTAGGTTTTCACGTGAATGGAGTGGGCGGCGGCGGCACAGACGTGCGACGTGCCCAGGTAGACCACACGAAAAGCAGATCGGTCGGTTGTCGGCAGTGCGCCATGGATTAGGGACTCGGCGAACTGGAGGTCGTGGCGGCTGGGTGGCATAAACAGGAGCAGGCTGTGGAGGCGGCGCTTGGGACGTCTGTGGTCGTGGTCGTGCTGCTGCTTCGGCGTACGTCAATGGTGCATTGACTGGTGGCACCAGCTGCGGAGGAAGGACCTCAAACACTTGATCTCGTATAATAGTCCGTAGAGTAGGGCTAAGCGGTGCACTGCGCTCCGGTAGGCCAGAGATGAGCGAGAGTTGGCGGGCAACTTCTTCGCGCACGAAATCTTTAATCTGCGAGAGGAGGACGGGGTCTTGCGAGGGAGTTAAGCCGGACATCGATTCCTGATGTGGGACAGCACGGCGGGTGACGAGACGTTGCCGGCGGAGCTCATCATAGCTTTGGCAGAGCTCGGTAACTTGGGCGACAGTAGCAGGGCTTTTCGAAATGAGCATCTGGAAAGCATCCTCGTCAATACCCTTAAAAATATGCTTGATGCGGTCCACCTCTGTCATGTTCACATCGACGCGCTTGCACAAGTCGATGACGTCTTCTATGTAACTTGTAAAGTTCTCACCAGGCAGTTGAGATCTCGACTGAAGGCGCTGCTCCGCACGAAGTTTGCGGACCGAAGGACGACCAAAAACTTCGCTGAACTTTGCTTTGAATGCTGTCCAGGTGGGAACGTCGGTTTCATGGTTCCGAAGCCTTAAGTGGGCAATGCCACTGAGGTAAATGCCGACAGTGGCCCGTCTCGTGGCTTCGTCCCATTTGTTCAAGACACTCACGAGTTCGTAAGTAGCCAGCCAGTCGTCGACGTCGTGGTCGTCAGTGCCGCTGAATATGGGAGCATCCCGCTGACGGACCGCGCCGGAGCACACGATGGCCTGGGAAGCCATAGGAGGAGGGCTTGTGGCAGATGCAGTGGTCATGACAGCAGGTAGAGTCCGGCTTCGCAACTCCAGGATTGCAAGGAGACCCAGCAAACTCCACCAATTATAATATAGAACGGAGACAGTCCAAACTGTTATCCGAGACCAGGTAGGAGCGTAGGCCTAGCTACCAAAATCAGCGACAGTCCGGGCCGAGCGTCTCGTGCTCAGCACTGACAATGTGTGTGCCGAGATTTGCATGACCCACTACAATCATCATTACAGTTCCAACAATAACACACTCCCTAAGCACCGCGGCATGTTTTTTGTCGCGTTTTGTCTCTCTCATATCCCTGAATTAAATAAAAAAAAGTACCACTTTGTCCCCAGGAATGAAACAAACTGAACGTTTAGCGTTCTTTCACTCGTAGTCTAAATGAACAAGTATATATTTACTCTGTGAACTGATGCAAAAGCAAGTTCATGCATGGATCCGAAAATTCGGCCGAGCAGGATTTCGCCCTTTTTCACGGGTCACGAGAGCACTGACACCAGCCACGTAAGTTTTCCTATGTGAACGCTGCCAATAATTGTCGATATTTACAAATGAAAAGGTTAGACAAGTATAACATCATTTGTCCCTATAAAAGAGAAACAAAGAGAAAAAGTTTTTGTATTACCTACAGAGGCTGGCAAAATAAAAGTGGCGTTTTAGCCCGTCTCTCATTTTACCCCACACTACCATATATATATGGTATAACAAAAGGCAGGCAGGCTGATGGTTCAATGACCAACATATCTACAGAAAAAAGAGAAGCTTTAGGTTTGCTTCGCCTTTTTTATCTTTTAGAAACACTGGCATCAACACATGGCACAACCTCAGCATGAACGCCGAATGAGAGACAGAGAGAGTGAGTAAAATGTCTTCATTGATATTCCAATGGTGATGTAGCACGTGGAAAGATTTGCAGTGACAGACAAACATGCAGGCGCTGTTCAGGGGCAGGACTTATCGAAGTAATAGTATTGTAGCGAGAGAGGAAGACGGGACGGCGGCCAACGTGGTCGTATCGTGCTCTCTCCACTTTATTCCACGCCTGAAACGGAGCCGCGTGGCTTTGCACGTCCGACACACCAAGTGTGCTAGCTTGTTCTAATCCTCGCGCAGCTCGAGCTAGCATCAGGTGCGCGAGAGGCGCGGCGCAGTGATCAAGAAATGATGATGATGATGATGGCACTACAGGGCTCCCCCCCCCCTCCCTAGCGCTTTGCGCGATTCGAAGGCATAAGAAAAAACAGAAAAATAGTGACAAAACCTACATACATGAACGACAATCCGTAAAGTGTTTATTTGTAAAGTCCAGGTTGTCAACGTTGATGGGCCATCGGTAAGCAGCGGGACTCAGGTGGGCGACACTGGGAATGGCGCGGCGGACGAGGGTGGCTACGCAGGCACGCTGTTGGAAGGAGCGGGCGAGGGTCGTGATGAAGGGACACTTTTGTCGATAGCGAGTACCAACGACAAGGTGAAAAATGGTCAAGGGCCGGGAACACACGCGGGCCATTTTGGTGCGGTCGATTGTCGCGCGCACTCGGACACTGATGCTTAAAAAATGGACTGTAGCACGAGCGTAGTACGGCCAGTCCAGAGGGTCTAGTGTTACTTCCTTGTTGGAGCTGGTGGGAACGTCGACAGGGAGTGCGGTCACCCCTGGTAGTGTGTTTACTATGCTGGTACCGTCGCTTCCGGTGGCACATTACCGGCTGCGGCGGCCGCCTGGTCGGCCGAGTAGGGTGCAGATAAGTTGAAAACGGTGCGCTTTAGACCGATGAAGTGCGACATGGTTTACAGTGATAACGAGCCGGCTCAGAAGGCACTGATAGATTGCTTTTTCCAACCATTAACGACGTGTAACGCGTAGGCATACACCGATGAGTCGTAGCGTTGTTGGAGCTAGAACCGACGTTTGGTGATGCGAGATCGAGCGGCGGGTATGTGGCATCACAGTACACTGTTCCGACCTGGCTTGCGCTGACTTCACTGGTTCTGTGGTAGGAACGCTTTGTACGCTTTCGCGAGTGTGAGAAACAACTCTCTCTGTGTTTGTCATGTCACACGGATGCGACCTGGTGAACTCTTGGTTTTTAACCGACCCGAAGATCACCCACGTGAAGATCACGTCAAGAAGCACCTTTGCAGGCTAGGTTTGCGTTCGAAACTGGGTTTTCGCCCCGAAGGGCTTAGCGGGGTTCGCGAGGCTTTCCCCAAGTGCAACACCCTGAAAAAAGCCGGGCGCCTAGCTCACCACAGGTGGAGCACACCGTGCATGCCGCAACAGATGCGCAGTTAAACCATCCGCCTAACACTACGTACGCGTGCTTGAGCATTTCAACGCCGTCGACGGTCCATGACAACTGTGATGATGATGGCACTACAGTATCCTCGATAATGCCTCTCTAGTGAGTCTTCCGGCTACAAAAAGACGCCGTAACTGGCACGGTGATTTCTCATCGACAGTTGCTGCAGCATTGGGTGAACTCTCCACCGGGTGTTCTGATTGCGTGCACAGCTCAGCCGCTACCGTTTTCATATTTCCATTTCAAGAACCATCCTGGAGCATTTCTACGCAATAGCGACAACTATGCTTTGCGTCGCGTGCACTAATAGACGTGCACACTGCGTCTGCAGAAAAGAGAAGCATCAAAACCTGGCTCGGGAAGGCAGCCAAGCGAGCAGAGATGGGATTGCCGCATTCTTTTGTACCACCACGTCGCCTTCCCAGGAGAGTGCGCACTGCCGAATCTTGCATTTTTCTCTAAGGAATTGCTTTCTTAGCGTCATTTTCCTGTTCTCTTTCATCTCTCCGTTCGCATCGATTCTTTGTCTTTGTACGTGACTCCGACCAACCCCACATCATTCTCCATTATCTTTGCCATCTCGAGATTGCAGTTTTCGTTAATCTTCGCTAACGGTTCTTCAAATCTAAGACCTTGTAAGAACTTGCGGATATGCTAGTTTTTAGGTGTGCAAGCTTCTAAGGATTGCTGTTGTAAACTCAATTCGGAAATGCGTTAAGAACGTGGCCAATAAATGCCCGCTTTGCCCAAGGTCATTGCGGAACCTAAAAGCGGCCGATATTCGCGCTTACTTCGAAATTTAGAGAAAACTCACGTTATTACGCATGATACAACAGCTTTCTACTGTACTGCCATCGTCCTGGCTCCAGTTATTCTAAAGCGTTGAGCGTGCGTGCGTGTCCATGTGACGTTTTGCATAAACAATATTTCTGCAGGTGGCCACGAAGCCTCTCCCTCGCCCCTTCTGCAATACCATCAATCTCGCTATATTTTATTCATGTCACTAATGAGAACTAAAGTCTTGGCAGCATTGTAAAACACAAAGGCGTGACCAACACGCCAAGAATGCTAAAAATACTGCCGATGTGTTCGCTTAGGCAGCCCCGTTGTTTTTAGGACACAGAAAAATAAGCACAGCCAAAATGTAATGGAGAATTCTCTGTGAAAAGCACATCAATCTTCATCGCGTTGCTATACAAGTTTCCTGGGCGGCGATTCGATGACTGCACACTGGTATTTTCACCTTGCTGGCATCAGTCATCTATCTCGCCACCAGTGCAAAGAGAGTGGAGTATGAATTAACACTTATCACGAGCCTTTTTCAGCAGTTCTGCCGACATAAAAAGTACAGAATACTTACTTACTCATCCATCGGTGCAATCCAGAACTTTCTTCGTTATTGTTTTGCTTTTCTTACTTCTTCCAGTTAGACTGAGGTGCACCTATCAAAAGGTTCCTTTCTTTCAGCTCAACTTTTGGAATCATATCGCATTAGGCATCTTTGGCTTTTCAAGGACACGAGGAAATAGTGATCCTCTTGTACCTTTCACAACATTTTCCAGTTTTGTAATAGCGTTGTGCTTGGTGAATGTTCAGGCAACAACACAACGCCAACTCGGGGGCGTTGTTTTCTTGTTTGGCGAGGCGATATAGTTCGGCAATATTTTGATTTCACCAAAAGCCCTGTTTCGCTATTTGATTCATTCGTCATCCGTGCTGCACTGAGGGCATCAATGTTATAGCTCATTTCTTGTAGCTCAGAATTTCATAGAAGTAACATTATCGTGCAGCTTTGAGTCAAGAGCGCACAGTTTCTACGCCAGGATCGAAAAAAGTGCAACCCTATAAAAGTGTACTGCTGACACAAAGAGCGCGGATGATTACAATGACGAAAACAGCAAAACTTACAGGGCTATACTTAGCGAGGAAAAAAAAAGAACACGTCCTGTTAGAAGTGGGTCGCAGCAGGCAGCAACGACGGCGACATGAGCGGAGCATGTCACGCTCGACAACAACACCTAAAGAATGTGTTCCGTGCCACCAGGTGGCGCCGTGATAAATGACCCCCAATATCTAAAGTGCTCTGTAGCCGGCTGCACTCATTTATTCTAGCTTTCTTTCTGACTGCAAAACGCACTTGTTAACTGACTCTGGCATAATAAAAAGATAGTGGTTGAACACTGGCTCTGTCTTTCAGACATAGAGAGACACAAAACACGGCCTAAAAATATTCCCAGATATTTTGTTTCTTGCATAGCTGACACCACTGCAAAACACAGCTTATGCCGTAAATTGTTCGAACGAACTGGTTGGGTAGAATGAGTCTAAATATATTTGTTTTATACGAAGATCACCAGTCAGCGTAGCAGCATCAAAGTTCATCTTAGATCAGACCTTCTTGTCGTCAGGTGCAGTTCATTCATCATAACGTCTTAGGCTGCGACAAGGCTACACATAATATAATGAATGATGACAATACTTATGGCAAGTATATCAACTGAACACAAGTTATGTGGTCTAATACGATAAATCCTCGCCTTGCGAATGTTACACGCTTAGCTTCTTCCAGGTTGATGTGGTACTTATACTAATGCTATAGCCTCAAATATTACACGAGTTTTGATAACGGCACTTGACACATAGCATGCATTCCCGTATAGTTTTCAGGAAATAAAAAAAGGCAGATCCCACGTACAGTGGGAATCGATAATATGCGAAGCACTGATGAGAAATGTTGATATGCCACTTTCAAATCAACAATACGTTAAGAGGTGGAGGTAAACGAAGTCGCACATCACTTCCGTGTCATGATTATTATGTTGGGATGTGTCGTTTACCTTCGTCCTCTGTTCACGTCACGTGATACCAAATTTAGCATATGTGGAACTAGCGAAACAGCCGCGAGCGGATCAATGCTCCAATCAATGACTGATATGCTCCAATGTAGTGTCGACGCGCGCACTGGCTGGGCACAGTGACGCTAAGTTGGCAAAACGCGAGCACCCTATAGTTTGACGCCAGGCGCGACCAGCGTCAGTCAGCGCGGCCCAACGGCAACCGGCGCGCATTGCGACATGCTGCAATTCGGGCCGATTCGTTACCCGGACAACACTGCGTCTCCCTCTTTTCGTGACGGAGGGACGCCGGACCCGCTGAAACGCGCATGCGTCAAAGCAACGCAGTGCGGCGTGCGCCTGCGAGTATATGGTAGAACCGGCGCCTGGCGTGCAAACGCTGGCGCGATGCGAAGAAATGAACGCCGGTGAGCACGCGTACCTCGTCACGTCGAAATGTATTGGTGCCTTCACTGCGGCATGTAGTCATGTTCTCACATGACACGCATCTCATGATTATCATTTTGCACAAGTCACATACCTTTGTCATCCGGCGACATTTGTATCTACATTTTGTATTTTAGTCTTATTGATGTTTATTGTTATATTGTTTATTGTTTTCTCTTTACTTATGATGCTCACCCCTCATGTAATGTCCCTCGGGACCGTTGAGGTACCAATAGATGAATAAATAAGCCGTCATCCATTCACGTGACGTAATACCAAATTTGGCATATGTGAAGCTAGCGAAACGGCCGCGAGCGCATCATCAGCGTGGCATGTAGTCATGTTGTTACATGACACGCACTTGATTATCATGTTTTGATATGTCATTTACTTATGTCGTCCGTTTGCGTCACCTAATTACGAGATCGGTGCATAAGAAGGCAGTGAAACGGCCACAAGCGCATCATGAGCGTGGCATGTTGTCATGTTGTTAGAGAAAGACGCTTAAAGCTGAAAGCTGTCACTGTTTACGCAAACTGGCAATGACCTGCCAATACAGTACTGGAATATTTCCGACCCTTCCAAGTGGCATTCTCATAAAACAAGTTACGGTCAGACACGGCAAAACGGAATATTTTGTAATATTGTCCGCTGTAAAATAAATGCTGCAGCAGCACTAAGTTCTACACAGTTATGAACCCTATACGGCTGCCGGAGAAGGTATAACTGGTGTGTTCTTGGGAGCAAGAGCCAGCGCATCTGCAAAAGCTGTGTATGGCTAATAGTTTGTTGCAAGCGACAAGCACTCGATCAAATTTCAAATCAGGACCAGTCAGTGCATATCCCACGCGTAGTCTTTAGGTGGGCTGAAACGCTAATAAGTAACATATTCCTGCTCCAAAACTGCGCCCCACAGATGGTTCCACGTATCTTTACTGAGAATTTATGCGTTGGTGAAGCTTGGCCATGGTTTCCTTTTATGCATAAAACCACACTTCAGTTCGCAAAACGTAACCTGGGCAAAACGTAGAATTTAACGGTTCCTGCACTGCCCAGTCATCATTCATTCCTTGTGGTATTCTTTTTATATGGCGGTATCCAACTCTTTCCACAGCCAATTTATTTCAATCACACGGCCAACGACCGGGTCTCTGACCTGCACCTTTCTATATATGTTCAGAGATGGCTGTGCGTGAATCGAAATGCCGTTCCACAAGCTTATTCCTTTGCATTCTCCCTCCTTTACTTACATTTTCAGGAAATACTCGTAGCGTTCGAATAGAGGGAGGACAAATTCAAGGGTGGAGCAAACACGACAATGGGTACCGAAAACATCCCGCCTCAAAGCACCGGGGGAATGCACGCGTAAGTTTGAATATGGGACGTCGTGACAGGTGCCAACATTAGGAAACGTCGTCTAGCAAGTGCGTGTTTACCGCAGGAACGAAATGGCAAAAAACCTGTGCTGTACCGCTCTCTGTCAATTCAAAAAGAAAAAAAATCTATGCTGCAATGATAGATTGATCATCGAAGAAGCCCGAAAGGTGAGATGAATGTTTAAAGGCAAAGCAATACTTTAATAGAAGATATGACGCCACGGTGTCACCAGGAAAGAAAGAAAACGAAAAAAAAAGGCATCATTGAACAAGTTGCGAAGAAAAATCTCGTGTTGAACGTCAAAACATGCTTCGGTGACTCCGCCGGCTCATGTGAACAAGAAAAAGGAAGAAAAAGAATTCACACAAGGAATAGCTCGGGTATGTGAGCAAGGAAGTTGAGCAATCATGGGAAAGATGCATGTCTCACGGAAGCGTATTAGTTTTACAATACATCTGAAGAAATCATGGCGAAAACTGACGCGTTTGTAAGTGTGGTAGCGTAAATAATTAGCGCACAATTTTTTAGTAGTCTTCATAAGAACCTCGCTTCTGCGTAAAAGCCGATATTTGTTATTGCTGTTTCCCATTTATTCATCTTAATTGGGAATAGAACCATTAGACGGCACAAATAGGAGTTCTAGATATGTTATGGTGCCCCGGGCTTTGCGACTCTATGTCTTCGATAAACAGGACTTGAAAATGTTATGCTTTAAGAACGTGATATTTACGAGCATGATAGTAAAATACCGGTATGCTACATATCACGGGAGAGCATCACAATTTACGCAAAACTTATCCTGGCGAATCCAGATAAACTTATCCGTTATGGAACATTACTGTCGCAATGCTGACGCAACAGCGTTAAACAGCTCCTTTCGCGATGGTCCCGGTGCTGGTGTCAGCGGCGGTGATTCGTTTTTTGAGCAGAAAAGTAGCACTGGTCGTGAGCCAACCCACACCATTTTCAGTGTGCAACTCGATGCAGGTGTTCTCTGCGAGATCGGCAATGTAAGCAGAAATACGTCCAACTAACCTTTGTGCGATGCGTCAGTTATGTCAACAGGTGCGCAATTCTCTCACCCTCCCAAGTACTGACCGAGCCCAATGCTGCTTAGCTTCGGTAATCAGACGACAACTGGCGCATTCAGTATGGTATGGCCGATGGCCAACGCAATATCCTCAATACCAGGAAGCAACGTATGCTTTGCATTGTGGTGGTTCTTGAGTCTTATTTATCGTCGTCTTGGTGCAGAAACTAAAGCGGCTTTGGTGATAGAGAAGTGAGTAAACTGATCATACACCATAGGGGGCATGCTCGTTGAAACGGTTGATGCTGACTGATTGGTTCACCGTTGAAATGATTATCTCTGACTGCATGGTTATCTAGGGAAACCTGATTAGGGCGTCCACACATTGGAGCTCTAAGAATGCCGTTTATGGTATAGTAATATAGAACAGTCGATGAACTAAATATATATTGAAGTAGGCAGTGAAGGGTGTCGAGAGTGACACGGTGTTGAAAAAAAAATTGTGGTATGTGCGTGAACACATAATAACAGTGATAGCAGAAATTGTAATGTCTGTATATTGCGGAGTTTTATCAAAAATATCTAATGTTAGTCCACAGCAGTTGTTGTACCTACGATATTCATGCTTCATCGTGAATTTTCCACATTTAGATGTGTATTTTATCAGTCATTTCAATCATGTAATACTAAACATATGGTGGTGCCGGAAAACGAATACTAATGTTTACAAAGGGGCTGGTTTTAAACAAAGGAAAAAGTTCAGACACAATTATCACAAAAGAAAATAGCCTTATGCAGCAATGCGATTTTCTACCCGTGTCTTTATATAAATTGCTAGAAGAAAAATTATGCTCAGTGAACGCTTCATGCAGCGCCGGTTATATAGCTCATGGCGATAGCGCCCAGAAATAACCTCCCGAGGCAGAGCACAACAAAAAAAGCGTCACTTCGGCAGTTTACTTAGTTTTAATATTATTTCAAGCGCCCTTGTTTGCCGCACGTTTATGAATGCAAGCAGAACGACATTGCTGCTCGACGCTATCTCGAAGGTGGTAATGCTTCTAAATTAGGCCGCACAGTCGAATGAAGCAGGGGATGGGCATCAGCCAATCGAAAACACACAGATAGGGTACGTGGCGTCCAAACGTTTACGGGGAAAAAGAGAGCAGCGGCGGGATATAATGTAAGATTTATAAGACAGTAAAACAATGCACCTTTGAGGTAGGCAATGAATGCCAAGAATCTCGTTTGCATAAGCCGCCTCCACGGTGTATATCACACACCCTGATGCGCTCCGCAAACAAAGCACGCTGATAAGGACCGAAATCGGGCCAGAACAGGCGGTACGAGGAGAAGCCAGAAGGGGCTCTGACGTAATAGTGTAAGGCTGCCTTGACTGAGGTGTTTTCGAAATAAAGCAGGCCACGGTTCACACCGCCAACGCCTACCCCCACCTCGTTCGTCTGGTCTTCTTCGCGGCTATATCTTGTCGAACACGCCTTGCCCCGATGTTGACGCGAGCCTGCATTCCCTGACAAATAGCTTCGGCGCGCTTAGTCCTGGGCCTGAGCTCTCAAGGGAATACCCTATTCGCTATCCGATAAGGCAATTCTGACGGATGGGTAGCACGCCGCTTTCGGCTCTCTTGGTATTGTGCTCTCTATAAGGCTGTGGAGCATGATAGGTGCAGGTACTGACAAGTTATATGATATTGCCCTTTTTGCCACTTGGCTGAAGACACTGCAAATTTTTTCCTGTTTGTTATATAAATATGTACGCCCTTATTTTTCACACGAAGAACAAAGCAGTGTGCCGCTAGACATGCTAGTCGAGATATGAACCAGATATATGCAAGCGAAGAATAGCAAGATTACAATCTTACAGTGCTAAAGGTGGTACACACTTGAATGTTTTAAAAGAACATCAATGATTCGTGTGGTGGACTTAAAAAAACTGAGTTATACGCTTGCAACGCAAAGTCCTTATATTGGTGAACATTGAATAAATGCTGCATATAAAAAAGTCCAATGAATGCTTTAGGATTCGCTCGCTAACTATTTCGGACGTGTCATCAGAAGGAGCACCAGTTTAACGCAACACTAAATAAGGTAAAACATAAGAAAAACGGCGTGACGCTGCGTGTAGCCGTGATGGTTTAAGCTTTTTTTTTCCTTACACCAGCGTGCGTGCTTCACGATCTATGATAGGAATGGTTTCATTGCGCGGCTTGTTGAGTTTTCAGAATAACAGGTGCTGGTGTGCGTAAAGCTGTCAGTCACAAACCATTTTAAATGGTATTCGCCCAGCCAGGTATATCATCGAGCCTGGCATTCACCTAGAATGCGCTTGGTAAACCTGGTCGAATTAGCGAGATGGCTGATCCTCGTGGCATTACGCAGGATCCCGCGTGGTCAGTCGCAAATATTCATTTCTGCATGGCGTCTTGGACGTCAAATCAAAATGCTGAAATGGTCCTGATAGAACAAGGGCCCATCTTCTAGCGAACGCAACCACATGCATTTCCGGTGCTCAAGACAGTGGTCGTCGTGAAAGATCACCGATATCAACAAACCTCCGGACACAACAGGTGTATACCTTGTAACCGGGAGTTCTTGGAATCATGTCACCGAATCGTGGGAGGTCTAAGTCATCGTTGTGTGGCGCTTTTGTAAATTCTGTTGGGCACCTTGTCTGTACTCAGTACGGGATGATACGTTTACGTGGTCTCCTCACTGAAAATATCAGCTACGAGGCAGCCGGTATAAACGACGGCGTAAGCCTGTTGTGCAGACGGTTCGAGGCGTCTACTCAAGGGCAATGGCAGTGTCGATACAACTGTGTCATTTCATGTGGTACTGCGTGCTGAGCCTCGTCGCTCGCAACGGCTTGCGACGGCTCGTCATTAAACGAAATATGATGGAGCCAGACAAACTGATGGCGCTTTCTTACCACTCCCTTTCTCGCAATCAGATAAGTTATGCAATACAGCGCTCATGAAGGCTCTCGCTATAACCAGTGACTAGCTGGAGCAAAAAACAAAAATCGCTTCCCAGTGTCCAGGAAGTGGTACGCCTGGCTCAAGCATAGGACACGAAAGATAAAAAAGCCCACTTTTGGGGCATACGTTGGTTGAATATGGCGCATAGGTGATGAATGTATGTTTAAAGTCTGCACAATCAAAATATGGCTTCGTTCGTAAAGCTTGAAACATTCCTACTTCTTAAGCGTGACCAAATAGAAGCATGTGTTTTCAAATCCAGCTTTAGGTTAGAGTATACGGTTAAGCGCTGATTGGCGCACTTTAAGAACATTACAGTTTTACATTTTAATAATTGTTCGCGAAAGATATCTTCGCTTGGGAATAATACTTTGGGTGTCGTTAAAAAGAATAGTTTGGCCTAAACAAGTCTTTGAAGTGATCCATCTTAGTAAATTGATATGCCCTATAAGGATATAATTACCTGTATTTGGTCTAATATTGCTTAATATTAAAAATACAACAGGTTTGTTAATACGGTTTTCAAAATAATTCTGCGTTTCGGAGTGGCAGTGAATACAATCACTCAAACAGTTTTTAACCCTATAACGCTCATACACATACGCGTACATCATCAAACAACACCCTCAATATGATCAAAGACGTACACGCATGTCCCTTGTCATTTGTATATTTAAAAAACTTTCCTTTTTTTCAGTAAATTTTCTTCCTCTGCATGTGCTACGTTATAACGTAAATACATGAACATGTTTTCTTGCTCCGACGGATCTGCATCCTAATATTTCAGTAAATTTGTGTGCCGGCTTAATTTAGTTTCGCACTCCGGTCGCTTCCAATTTTTTGCGACCACAAAGCTTATGTGCTTCTGGTTGAGAATTTTTCTAAAGGTGACTGATTTGTTGCCTTTTCGTTTGTTGGTCTGCGGTACGAGATTACACCTGACTCCGTGCAGGCGCTCACTGACACAAACGGGGCCGCTTTGGTTGCTTCCTGTTTCGGGGGCTCACAAAAAGCACTCGCGTCTTGCTGGCAATAAAGCGAACAATTACTGTATGTATGTGACTTGTTCCGAGTTTGCAACACACTAGTGGCGCAGGCCGTCGTATGCTGTCGTTGTCGTGTGACAACGCAGGCACAATCACATATTTAGCATATCCAGCTTTGGCACACTGAGCATGCGCTCGTTCAAAAGTGAAGTCTTCTTCCTCGAGTTCTTCGAGCGCCTTCGAGTTGATATCATCGCAGGCAAAACCAACGTATGGTATTGCCACCTGTCAGATATTTTATGCACACTTGCGCCTTATGAAACGGTCGTAAACTTTTAGCTCATCTTGTGCCTTTAGTGTGGAGCACTTTATGGCCACATAATTCAGGCGAAGTCACGTGTAAAGTTTTTAAAAACTTTAACAAGGCGTGTTCCACATAGACTATGCGACATCATGCGTGAACATATTGTCGTAGCGTATAGTGCGAACAAAAGATAGAAGCAACTTGTGACATCGAAACAGCGCGTACAGTCCCTCTACCCGCATGGACAGTATACGCAAACGCATGGGACTTTATACGAAAACGTATACAGTCGCCCTACCCAGAATTTTCAAAACACCTTCATTGTCGTTCCCTATTATATATATACACATGTCAATACTATATTTGCTGCTGCGTCACTTGCTGATAGCAGAATAGGTTACACCTCGCCATTGTTGCGACAAATACACAAAAAATGTGGCGACGGGATGTCATTCACTGGCAACAGAGCTGGGTTATGTTGTCGCGGAAACGAAAAGACGTTGTATCGACGACGCTGTGGATTAGATGGGTTTGAAACCAGCGGTAATGGCGTGACCAGTTGACCAGCGATCGAGCGGAGACAACCATTCGTCTTCTTCGTCAGGCACACACGCGCGTCGCCCCCTAGAATATCAGTATGCATGCATGTAGCATAATCCCTGGCGGCAGAAGCGCCGTCTCGGCGCATTTAAATGTCAACGTCACTAGAAGAGTGGTAGGGCTTCACGCCACGCAACATGTACAGTATTGGTAGCCTGTTGGGCACATGAAGGTGACGGGGTGACAGGACCAATTTCATATGTCACAGGAGTAACCACACGAATGACTAGGTGAAGCGAGTAAGCAGTTTTTCTGACAAGCGAACTTGACGTGTCGGAGGCCAGAGCAGGACCAAAAAACCGGGCGGAATGTGTATGTCGCGGTTTAGTTGGTCATACAAACACCGTTGCTTCTCTTGAGAGGGCAGAAGGCGAGTACGGGTGATTTCGCGTGCGTGAGCGGCCCGAGTGATAGCGTCCATGGCATATTCACTGGTCGGTACTGCAGGGGACGGTATGACGGTGTCTAGAGGCAATGTTAGTCAAACAGCAGAAAAAATGGAGAGTAACCGGCAATGTCATGGCGCGAAAAATTGTAGGCAAATCTGACGTACGGCAACGCAAGACCCCAGTCAGTCTGATTGGTGGAAACATACTTAGCGATCATGTCTGTAAGAATTGGATTTAGACGCTCCGTGAGTCCATTAGTTTGCGGATGGTATGATGTGTTCAGCTTGTGTCTCATTTGACAGGACTGCAAGATTTCAGCTATGACCTTCGACAAAAAGGTGCGGCCACGGTCAGTAAGCAGCTGCCGTTGGTCTCCGTGTTGCAAAATCACGTCCTTGAGCAGGGAAGTCGGCGACGTCTGTGGCGCAGCTTGTTGGAAGAGCTCGTGTGATGGCATAACGCGTGGCGTAGTCGGTGGCCACAGCTATCCACTTGTTACCCGAGGAAGACAAGGAGAAAGAGCCAAGTAGGTCCAAACCAACGCGGAAGAGCGCTTCTGACGGAATGTCAAGTGGTTGAAGGTATCCAGCGGGAAGTGTCGGCCGGCAGTGCGGAATATGTCGAGAATAGCTCACAAACGCTGCAGGTGTGCCTCAAATGTTGGGGAATATACAATGACATCATCAAGATAACAAAGACATGTTGACCATTTGAACCCTTGTAGCAGAGAGTCCATCATGCGCTCGAACGTGGCTGGGGCGTTGCATAGCCCAAACGGCATAACCTTGAACTGATATAGGCCGTCTGGAGAGACAAACGCAGTATTCTCTTGGTCTTTTTCGTCGACATCGATCTGCCAGTAGCCGGAACGTAGGTCTATTGAAGAAAAGTATCGGGCGCCGCGGAGACAATTGAGAGCGACATCGATGCGGGTTAAGAGGTAAACGTCCTTTTTCGTTATTCTATTCAGATTGCAGCAATCCATGCAGAAGCACCACGTGTCATCTTTATTTTTAACAAGCACAATTGGGGACGCCCAAGGGCTCGAAGAGGGTTCAATAATTCCTTCGGCTATCATCTTGGTTACTTCTTGTTGAAGTACTTCACGCTTGGTGGCAGACACCCGGTATGGTTGCCGATGAATGGGATGAGAATCACCTGTGTTAATGCGGTGCTTGACGAGGGACGTCCGGCCGAGTGGACAGCTGTCTATGTGGAATACGTCGCGGTATCAAGCCAGAAGGCGACAGAGCGTGGCTGACTCCTCAGGTTCGAGGTCCGGGGCGATCATGGAGCGTAAGGTTGCCTCGAGGCACTTGGCATCTTGCGATTGACGTTGGTGATTGGGACATACGTCTGCCTCAAAACAGGTGACGTGGTCATCAATTAAGGGTCTTAGCGTGTCGACCAATATACCATGAAGTAGCACTTGTTTGATGAAACCGAAATTGATAAGAGGTAAATATGTTTGGTTAGAGGCCATGGTTACGACGGAGTGTGGGACAATAATGTAGTGCGCCAGGAGAACATCAGCAATCGGTGTCACGAAATTATCACCATCGAGCACGGGAGAGGGTGTTGTCAATTCAACGAATGTAAAAACTTTAGGTGGTATCTGGAAGAAGTCAGTGGTGCACAGGCCGTTCGGGAATTCAGAGGGAGAATCCGGGAGAAGATGAATTTCTAGGCAGAGAGTACCGGTGGTACAATCGATCAGAGCAGAATGCATCGATAAGAAGTCCATGCCGAAGATGAGGTCGTGATGGCAATTTTCAAGCGCCGTAAATAAAACGGGACATGGCGGCCGGCCATACTAACACGAGCAATACACATTCCAGTGATGGCCACAGTTCCACCATCAGTGACACGGAGGGCTTTAGTCGTTGTAGGCATAAAGAGATTTTTGAGCAGGCGACACAGATGAGCACTCATTATGGACACTTGAGCTCTGGTATCAACTGATGCTGTCAAAGAAATACCGTCCATATACACCTCGATAAAGTTGATATTAGTGGGGAGCGTCAACAGAGGATTTGGATCAGCCGCAATTGATGCAGCACTACCTCCTGGAGCTGCATTATCTATTTTTCTGTCCGAGAGGACCCATAGTTGACCGGCGACGGATAGCGGCGTGGTAGGGCGATGGGGAACGGCGGCGTTGAGGTGACGGCGAACGAGCGGCGGAGTGGCTGTTAGAGACGTCGGAAGAAGAGTACACACAGCTGGGCGAATACCGACGGGAGTCCTCGTATGGGCGAGTGGAGGAAAATGGGCTCCAGTTTGAGGGCGTCGAACTGCTGCGGCAGTAGAGGGAGATATGGCCAACTCGGTGGCAGCGGATGCAGATTGGTCTGTCGTCTGCAGTTCTGCATTCCTTCGGATTGTGGGATCGCGGAATAAATGTAAGTCATGGCGTGGCGCATTTATTATCATTGGTCTGGAGGTGGGTCGGGAGGCAGAGCAGGCGACAGGAAAACCGAGATTTGCAATTTCCTGCCTCACGATGGCTTGAATAATGGAGACGGCTGGAGGCGTTTGTGCGGTGCCATGGTTGAGCGCATGTGGAGGAAATGGTGCCGGACTTAACGCCTCAAGCTCCCGTCGATATAAACGTGTCACGCTGTCCTGCATGGGTGGTGCGGCCTCGAGATAGGCGCAGGTTGATGTAACAACCGTGTTTGGTAGCCGCGTAAATTGAGACAGAACACGGCGGCTTTTTGCCATTTCGAAGCGGCGGCATTCCTTAAATAATATCTACGGTCGTGACGTTGTTGTACACGAGCAAGTTGAAGGGGTCGTCCGCTATGTCCTTGAGTATGTGGCTCGCTTTGTTACTCTCTGTCATTTGCTCGTCTACTTTCCGGCACAACGCCAGCGCGTCCTGCATGTACGAGACGTACGACTCAGTTGAGGACTGCACACGAGTGGGGAGTTCTTTTCACGCTTCCATTTGGCGACCGGACCGGTCCCCGAATTCGTCGCGTAGTCACTTCTTGAAGATATCCCAGCTGGCGAGCTCGGACTGATGGGCGTCGAACCGTACACGTGGGGTGCCGTCCAAGTAAAATATTACGTTGGCGAGCATGATGGTAGGGTCCCATCGCTTTGTCTGGCTAACACGCTCGTATATACAGAGCCAGCAGTAAACGTGATGCACAGGTTGTGTGAAGAATGAACCGGGATCATGGGGGTGGGGCATCGTGAGGTATGTAGTGGCTGGAGCTACAGATGGAGACGCTGATTGGTTGTTGTCATTGGTAGCCATGGCTGGAGACTGAATGGTGCGGCCACTGCGAAGCTTCGTGGTGAGGACGGGGAACGTTCCGCCTCCAACAAATATGTTACGGAAAAGAAAAGGCGCCGTATCGACGAGGCTGTGAATTAGATGTATTTGAAACCAGCGGTAATGATGTGACCAGTGCACCAGCAATCGTCCGGATACAACCATTGGTCTTCCTCCTCAGGTACACACGCGCAACTCCCCCTAGAATATCAATAAGCATGCATGTAGGAATATTATCCTCTACAAGACAATTCACGCATCTATTTATCGAGTGACTCCGTACTATGTTCCACTGACACAGACCACATACGCATTTGGGGCTCATTCTTCGGAACTCCACTAAAGCCATTATTACTCAACCAACAAGAGCATTGAAGCTCAGTAATTGCCATTTACGCCTTCATGTCCCTCAAAAAGGTACTGCCGGAGGCAATAGTAGAAGCTGGATGTTATTCTTTTTTTAATTGGCCACCGACACGATGGACGCCCGCTAACGAAGCATGACCTCCAGTGGCACGCTTCATCGGCGTAAGTAGCATCTAAGCTTCAAGCTTTAGTGGTAGAGTGATGTGAACTTAGTTTTTATTTTGGTAGCAATTATATAGAGACTCTCGGCTGGATTTTGCCGCTGGTGCACAGACACAGCGAAGTAACAAATGATACGCTTGTTCGCGTACATCCATACTTCTGAGTACGTTTAGTGTGTCATTTGTGCGTGAGAAACGCGGTGCACGTTTCGATCTGCTTTCCATTCTGCGCCTGACCTTTCAATTTCTTACTATCGCGTTCATTGCTTCGCATTTGCGGAAAAGCTGTGACTTTTTTTATGACTTCACTCACCGACTCCACCACCTTTGGGCTTAAGTGTTGTTAGCACCTCTATTTCAGCGGCCACGTGATAAGACTTGACGCTCCGCGAAACGGGTGGGCCACTGGTGGTATAGCTGAATACCTGCATTCAGGACTTCATTACTCTGCTATCCAGCACACACTTTTGCTTCCCGTTTGGCCCGTGCATTTATATTTGCGCTGTTACATTTCGGTGGCACTGCTGCAACAATCAAGCATTCGGCACCTTTGGCCGTTAGAGAATCTCACACGCTCCTAGTTTACTTTTGTTGAAATGATACACTAATTGTATTTAGCTGAGTAAGGAATATGAAGGTTTCGTTCATAACAGACATTAAGCGGGCTGCTATGCATATATAGTTGTGTTAAACAGCCCCCCTCTTCTCCTGGAAGGCGTGCAACAAGGTTCAAGAAAAAATCATTAAAAAGTCATGATCTTCGTATCGCCAAATATTATGTCCAATTTTAAGTTCATTTATATTTATAAAACGCCACCTTGAAGTCTACCAAGTATTTGGTGTGCGAGCTTATTAAGTGGACAACATTTTTACATCTATACCATATGCACACATTTATCGCACTTGTTCTTTGCGTGCAGCGATGTTAGCGTAGAGACATAAAACATCCATATATGAAAGCTGCTGAAAGGTTCAATTGCTTAGAGACCATACTGAAAACAGCCACGTCTTTTTAACAATTCAAACGTGTAGTTCCTGGTACAAATGTTTCGTTCTATATATGCACGAAAAGAAATTATACGACACCTCATACCTAAGCGTTTCTTCACCATAAAAATAACGAAGCTTTGAACCCCAAGGAATGCCTCAGAGTATGCTATTAGTCTATCCTAAAGCCCTTACAAGTCTTTATAAAAGCCATTTACTTGCTGTTGCCCCTTCCATATTCTACTCATCAGGCGGAAGCGACTGGCGGGGTTTGTATGAAGGCGTTGGCTACACGATGAGTGCTGTCTAACAAATCTTAGCTGCCACTGAATTAGGCGTAGAATTGGCATGGAAGCGATGCCCGCTTACGCATGGGTTGAGGGAGTGGACGAGCGATAGAACTCATGTCACAGAAGATGGAGTTGCTGCTTCACCTAGAAAAATTGCCAATGACACAAGCTCTGATTGCGTGCGTTCTCGCAGCATCCTGGTTTTGGCACCGATCCGATACTGTTAGTTGGTGGGAACGAGAAGGTGCCACAAGTTGGTAGTACGAACAACTTATTACTCGTACTCCCAAATCACCATCTTTTTCAAACATACTTCCCAAGCTTATCTACAATCCTGATTGCAAGCATAGATACTTTACTTCAATGCCGTTCGAAATAAAATCATCCCAAAACATATATACTTTCAGCTCGCACAGCGAGAATTACTTCGTTCATGAATTCATCAACTAACCTACGTTGTGTAGGTTAACAACTGTTAAAAAATGTCAGCATCTCTGCAACAACAACTGTTAACATTTCAGCAATAACAACTGTTACCAAATTTCACCATCTCTGTGCTAGCTGGGTATTTAAAATTTGCTTTTGTATAACTGACACCACTGAATAACTGAATTTGCCATCCATGCCTCTTTATTTTGCTTTGACGTTTCAGTTTTATCCCTTGCTTCTGAATATCTTCATGTTTTTTCTGTAGTATTACCATTGCGTAGTGTATTGAATGCTTTGTAATTGTTCATAAAGCTGGCCAATATTTGCTCTCAAGTCCACATCTTTAACTGTATTTTTGTAATTACCTCACTCATGTAGCAATAGGAGATCCCTCTGTCCACTCCTTTGAAACTTTGAGACCTCGTGCTGTATTACTATAACCATGTAACGGCATTGAATGATTTATCGAACATGGCTTGACTTATCTTCTTTATGATGTACGGCTTTACTTCGCCAAGCTGCCGCAGCAATATTCATGAGACGCTCAAAATACTTAGTAAAAATTGTTTGCGTAATAGTGGATATCATATAGAGACTGCGTGACAACAGTAACCTCTTTTTTCAATTCCAATTTTTTCCTTTCCATGAATTAAGGTTTTTACCAAAGCGCAGACAACAGGCTAATCACCGCACATTTGCAAAGTAGGTGCTGCATATACCTGCCACTGTAAAAGATTCGAAGCTGATCTAAGTAAACATCTGTGACCTTTGGGAGATTTCGCAGGTGATTTCGCGATGATTCGCAAAATGCGCCTGTGTGCGGACCTGAGCTGCGTCTCGCGTGCTTCCGTCGAGACGCGATGGCAATCGACAGTGATAGAATACGCTTGATGCCGCACAAACTTTTTTTTCATTTCAATGCATTATCATGTTTAAACAGGAAGACATGTGATTTCAAACGATGAGGTAGATTACCCCATTAAAAGGCTGAAAGTATAGGAAGCGTGTGATCAAAAAGTTTTCAGGCTTTCTTACCTCCTTATACTAGTAGCTTTCTGCGAACTTGAGCAACTCATTTCTGCTACAAGATGCGAATTAGGTGATAAGAGACGTTTCTCAGTTTACAGAGACTCAAGTTAGTATAGCGTGAGCGGTGTCGAAAAACACGTTCACAAGGACGCGCATAGCGTGCTCTACAGTCTCATTATGAGTCGCCATCTTTGATCACTAGGTGCGAGATATCAAATGGTAGAAAGTTTTCAGTTTTATAAATACAAAGCGTTTCTACCTGTAAGTAGGTGCCCACGTTTTTTTTCTTGTTTTTTTTTTGCAATTTTGTGTAATGGCGTAATTCGCAAATACAAGCTGATTTACGTTTTTTGGTACTCTCTGTATTGGTTTAGAGACAGAGCAAAGGCCTCTCCTTTACGAGAAAGGAGCCAGAATAGCTCGCAAACACACAGAAGCTGTAATTTTCGCCAAGCCGTCATAGTGCGAGTGTCTGC
This sequence comes from Rhipicephalus microplus, assembly GCF_043290135.1. Classification (NCBI taxonomy): domain Eukaryota; kingdom Metazoa; phylum Arthropoda; class Arachnida; order Ixodida; family Ixodidae; genus Rhipicephalus; species Rhipicephalus microplus. The sequence continues at coordinate 225,509 of NW_027464598.1, read as the reverse complement.
GCTGTACGTGATTATAACCAGGACCGTGCAGTGAAATATATCCATCTGCAACGAAACTAACGAAACTGATATTGCGCAGATTTCTCATCTCAGTCGGTATCGCCGGGTGTAGGGTCACACCGGTCCTACGCGAACCTTGATTAGTCACCCAATAGTGGCTTCTATTTAATTAAAAGTCCACTGGGCGTCCGGTAGGCTCGATTCCGGGTATCTTCATTCTAGAGCTTTCGCAGAGCAGCCAGTGACGCCCAGTAATTGAAAGCCTGGTATTTCTAGCACTTCGTGACCACATGCGAAACGGCTCGTTAGCGTTTGCACATGAAAATAAAGGAAAAAATTGTTACACAAGCCTTACTGTGGATTCTTTGGAAATACGTCTTCATGCAGTAAAGTTCCTTTTGCTACTCACATGCAGGTCGGCGTCCACGATCACTGATTCCTCTACTCCGCCACAGCGTGCGCATAACATTACACCCATCTCGTTGCTGACAATTCTCACCCCACAAATTATTAAATGCGAACCATTTCATAGCAAACTTCAGTGACTTTGAGCGTATCTATCTATCTATCTATCTTTCTATCTATCTATCTATCTATCTATCTATCTATCTATCTATCTATCTATCTATCTGTCTATTTATCTATCTATCTATCTATCTATCTATCTATCTATTGTTATGCCTGCGAGTCCAGAGCGAAAGTCCATGCCTCTGAAAAAGGCAATCTGTGTCAAGGCCAGCACGCGAGGCCGCCTGACGCGATGAACAACTCAACGGCGTCGTCACGCGACGGCGCCATTCTGCTGCGCACGTGCAGTGAGTCACCTCAGCCAGCGAGTCGGCACCTTCCTGTCTGGCGAGTCTGACGCAATGCGCGGCGACGTCACTCGTCCTTGGGTGCAGCCACGTGCAACGCAGCGGCTTCAGATTCGATGAAGCGGCCCAGCGGTGACCCCATTGGAGGATTCTGACCTCACGACCAGCGGCGCTTCTGGTTGGACATTTGGTTATTCAAACAATCCACCCGGTGCATATAAAAGAAGCCCTGCGGCGCGTCGCGAGCAGTTGAGCTGTGTGTTAGCAGCAGGCCTATGTGTTAGAGAGGAGAGCTCGGCTCTTCGGGTCTCTAAGCTGTCGACCCCAGTGCCGAATTCGTAATGCCTCTGTATATATGCTGTACATAAACCTTGTTTAACTCACCGTCATCTCGTCCGCTCGTCTAACAGCTCTGCGCAGAAGCAGTCGTGAGCTGAGAAACCTACGCTACCAAACGGCTGTTGACCTTCACGGCGGAGTTCGAAGCAGTGGCGCGTTCGAAACCGTGTTGGCCTCGCCGTCTTTCGAAACAGTGGTTGCAGCAGTGACATTCGTGGCGCCCTTCGTAACGTCGTCGGAGGCGCGCTTCGCAACAGTGGTTGGCAGCTGCGGGATCGGCCGGCGTCAGCGACATCGATGCGGTGAGTGCCTGATGTTTTCCCCTCAGTTCACCATACTACTCTAGCTCAGGTTATAGTTATTTAGAGAAGGGCTGTGTGAAGCATTAGAGTGAGCTTTGATCGTTTCAAGCAAAGTTGATTTGCTTTGAAACCAAAGTTAATGCGGAGGGGATAAACAAAGGAGTGTGAAAAATTGATTGCGCGTCTTGCTAGTTGACTTATAGTTGGTACAGCAAGTAAATTGTTAACAGGGGCAAGCAGCAAGAGGCTAGTGTGAAGGATGGAGAACCTTAAAATGAAGGAACTCATCGAAATTTCTGAGGAACTCGGCATTACTTTGGGCCGTGCGAAACGAAAGCAGGCGATCCTTGAGATCATGAAGGATGAAGGAGTGTCGGCTGAGGAAGTCGATGAGGCCTGGGTGGATATCAAAGCACGCCACGAGGAGGCCGAAAGGCGAGAAGCTCGCGAACGTGAAGAAGCTGAAAGGCGAGAACGCTGTGAGGAGGCCGAGAGACAGGAGCGCCTTGAGTTGAAACGAATAGGATTGGCAATCCTACAGTGTTCGCAGGTGCCTAGCGTAGCTTCTGCGACAGCTCAGGTCAGCGGTCAAAGAATTCGGGACCAACTGCCACCGTTCGTAGTAGGCGAGGACACGGCGAAGTATCTCGTCAAGTTTGAACACGTCTGTGAGCGAAATACTTTGGAGCGGTCTCTTTGGGCGCGGAACCTGTTAGCTCTTCTTCCCGGCGAAGTGTCCGACGCGATAACTTGCTTGTCGGGAGAAGCGTTTGAGAGCTATGACGAGGTTAAGGACGTGCTTTTGAGACGTCATAAGTTGTCACCCGAAAGCTTTCAGGCAAAGGTTCCGGTATGCTAAAAAGGGGAATGAGACACACCTTGACTTCGCGTTTCGTCTTAAAGCCGATTTAATTGAATGGCTCAAGGGCGAATGTGTTTATGACGACCGCGATAAAGTGGTAGAATGCATTGCATTGGAGCAATTCTACCGCTGCATCGAGGAGGATGTCAAGCTTTGGCTGCAGGACAAACTTAGTGAAGCACAGCTAAACGAGGCAGCAAAGTTAGCTGAGGAGTATTACACTCGCCGAAAGTTGCACAACAGGGCAGTGCGCGTTGAAAAGGATGAAAGCAAAAAGGGCTTTTCAAAGAAACCTGATCAACGGAAGCCGCTAATCTGCTACAACTGCAGAAAGGAAGGGCACATCGCGATAAACTGTAACCAAAAGTTTGCGACTATCCGAGAAACGGAAAAGAAACGGAAGCCGCGAATCTGCTACAACTGCAAAAAGGAAGGGCACATCGCGATAAACTGTAAGCAAAAGTTTGCTTTCGCAACAATCCGAGAATCGGAAAAGAACATGCGGTTGTTACAGCCGTATCTCCAAGAAATTAGTGTGAATGGGAAAACGTGTCGAGCACTTCGAGACTCAGCGGCAACCATGGACGTTGTCCATCCTTCATTGGTGTCTCCGGATGACTTTACAGAAGAATGCGCGTGGATCAGGCAAGTCGCCGAGGAGCAGAGTGCTTGCTTACCAATTGCTACGGTTGTCATTGAAGGCCCGTTCGGTAAGCTTCGCACCGAAGCGGCTGTGTCTGCCACGCTTCCCGATCGTTTTGCTTATATTTTTCTTAACAATTCAGAGCAGCTTCTCAAAGAGCAGGGTAAATCGTTCTTCCCCAACTTAGCTTACATGGCCCTCATGCGATCGCAAGCGCGGAAGCTTTCGCGGGAGCTTGATCTTGTTCAATGTGGGGAAACAAGTTCAAAAACAGCATATCTGTGTGACCTTGGCGGTGAGTAGACGGACCTCAAACACGAAAATCTCCGTGTGAGTCATTTGAGCAGTCACTCGAGCGGCCCGTCGGCGAAGCGACCGGCGCGGTTTCCGTAGCAGGGGGAGACGACATGGCGCCATTGAGTGAGAGCGAGAGGTGTGCGACTCTGTCGCCTGTAGCGGAAAGTTGGAGTGAGCTGTCGAGGGTTGATCGATAGACGCTCATTCGAGAGCAGCGTGAGGACCTCTCGATTAAAGCGCTAGTGGAAAGCCACATGAAGCTTCAGAAAGTTGTCGAAGGAGTACTACTACAAATCGGCGAAGAAGCGCGATTTTGAAGTAGGAAGTCAGGTATCTGCTGCGGCCGTCCAAAAGGAACAAGCTTGAAGTTAATTGGGAAGGGCCTGCCAAAGTAATATCGAAGCTTTCTGATACCAATTATGAAGAGAAATTAGGAATGCGGCCGAACAAAATTTACCACAGTAACTTGATGAAACCATCCGTTCAACGTCAAGCGGTCGTAAATCTGCTTTTGAATGCTTCAGAGGAAGCGGGAGCAGAAATTTAAACCACTGGTGATGTAATCGAAAGGAGATCAGAGGTAATCTTGGAGCAATTTAACCTAGCTCCTAAGTTAAGTTAACCTAGGGCCTAGGTTCTGGCCTAGGTTAACCTAGGGCCAGAAGGAGGACCTGAGAAGGAATGTTTCTTTTTATAAAAAATCTGGACTTCCCTATTGTAGTTACACAGATGTGCGATGTCGCAAGCACGAGCAGCCCTTAGTACCGCATAGGTATCGTCACCTAAAAGTGGCTGGTTACTGAAGTGGAGCATCATACTCGAACAGCACATTTTGACGTTCGCTACGAAAAAGGAAAGCTCAACGCTAATGCAGACCCATTGAGCCGTGCGTTTGAGTTAGTATTTTCTCTACCTTTCGGATTCTCGCTGGTGATTCGTGGCAAAATTTTGTCCTCATCACGGCCTTAACTGAGCGCTCTCGTCCAGAGTGAGCTCAAGGAGCCAACTTTGCTCTATTCTATTTGGTTAGGTTATTGTACGTGTAAAAAATTGAGTTCTCATTTTAAGAGTCTTGTGTGCCACATGTGCCTCTTGATGTAGAGGGAACGAAACTCCGATAGACACGTATCTAGGTATATGTTGTACTATACTTTGTCTGGCGTACTGTGGGGTGACCGAGGGCACTTGCTTGTGCCGTGTGTTGTCTGTTGTCGAACCATTCTTGACAAGTTGCATAACCATCGACAAGTGCGGAAACCGAAGATCATCAGAAGAGACGAGTGAAGATGGTCGACAAGTTGTGGCGACAAGCCAGTGGAGCTGGGATCCGTCCTCAAAAATGGGATGTGTTCCCGGAACGGAGTCTGGAGCTGCATTTTCCCCATGGCCCTGGAGGCGAACCTGGAGGGACCTGGCGAACGAGCGCGCCTGACATCCGAGCAACGTGGAAGCAGCTCGTCTTTCCGGCGTATTGTCTGGCGGCGGGGGTGCTGTTATGCCTGCGAGTCCACAGCGAACGTCCACGCCTCTAAAAAAGGCAATCTGTGTCAAAGCCAGCAGGCGAGCCCGCCTGACGCGGTGAACAACTCAACGGCGTCATCACGCGACGGCGCCTTTTTGCTGCGCACGTGCAGTGAGTCACCTCAGCCAGCGAGTCCGCACCTCCTGTCTGGCGAGTCTGACGCAATGCGCGGCGACGTCACTCGTCCTTGGGTGCAGCCACGTGTAACGCAGCGGCTTCAGATTCGATGACGCGGCCGAGCGGCGACCCCATTAGAGGATTCTGACCTCACGACCAGCGGCGCTTCTGGTTGGACATTTGGTTATTCAAACAATCCACCCGGTGCATATAAAAGAAGCCCTGCGGCGCGTCGCGAGCAGTTGAGCTATGTGTGAGCAGCAGGCCTATGTGTTAGAGAGGAGAGCTCGGCTCTTCGGGTCTCTAAGCTGTCGGCCCCAGTGCCGAATTCGTAATGCCTCTGTATATATGCTGTACATAAACCTTGTTTAACTCACCGTCGTCTCGTCCGCTCGTCTAACAGCTCTGCGCAGAAGCAGTCGTGAGCTGAGAAACCTACGCTACCAAACGGCTGTTGACCTTCACGGCGGAGTTCGAAGCAGTGGCGCGTTCGAGACCGTGTTGGCCTCGCCGTCTTTCGAAACAGTGGTTGCAGCGGTGACATTCGTGGCGCCCTTCGTAACGTCGTCGGAGGCGCGCTTCGCAACAGTGGTTGGCAGCTGCGGGATCGGCCGGCGTCAGCGACATCGATGCGGTGAGTGCCTGATGTTTTCCCCTGAGTTCACCATACTTCTCTAGCTCAGGTTATAGTTATTTAGAGAAGGGCTGTGTGAAGCATTAGAGTGAGCTTTGATCGTTTCAAGCAAAGTTGATTTGCTTTGAAACCAAAGTTAATGCGGAGGGGATAAACACGCGAGTGTGAAAAATTGCTTGCGCGTCTTGCTAGTTGACTTATAGTGGGTACAGCAAGTAAATTGTTAACAGGGGCAAGCAGCAAGAGGCTAGTGTGAAGGATGGAGAACCTTAAAGTGAAGGAACTCATCGAAATTTCTGAGGAACTCGGCATTACTTTGGGCCATGCGAAACGAAAGCAGGCGATCCTTGAGATCATGAAGGATGAAGGAGTGTCGGCTGAGGAAGTCGATGAGGCCTGGGTGGATATCAAAGCACGCTACGAGGAGGCCGAAAGGCGAGAAGCTCGCGAACGTGAAGAAGCTGAAAGGCGAGAACGCCGTGAGGAGGCCGAGAGACAGGATCGCCTTGAGTTGAAACGAATAGGATTGGCAATCCTACAGTGTTCGCAGGTGCCTAGCGTAGCTTCTGCGACAGCTCAGGTCAGCGGTCAGAGAATTCGGGACCAACTGCCACCGTTCGTAGTAGGCGAGGACATGGCGAAGTATCTCGTCAAGTTTGAACACGTCTGTGAGCGAAATACTTTGGAGCGGTCTCTTTGGGCGCGGAACCTGTTAGCTCTTCTTCCCGGCGAAGTGTCCGACGCGATAACTTGCTTGTCGGAAGAAGCGTTTGAGAGCTGTGACGAGGTTAAGGACGTGCTTTTGAGACGTTATAAGTTGTCACCCGAGGCTTTCAGGCAAAGGTTCCGGTATGCTAAAAAGGGGAATGAGTCACACCTTGACTTCGCGTTTCGTCTTAAAGCCGATTTAATTGAATGGCTCAAGGGCGAATGTGTTTATGACGACCGCGATAAAGTGGTAGAATGCATTGCATTGGAGCAATGCTACCGCTGCATCGAGGATGATGTCAAGCTTTGGCTGCAGGGCAAACTTGGTGAAGCACAACTAAACGAGGCAGCAGAGTTAGCTGAGGAGTATGACACTCGCCGAAAGTTGCATAACAGGGCAGTGCGCGTTGAAAAAGATGAAAGCAAAAAGGGCTTTTCAAATAAACCTGATCAACGGAAGCCGCTAATCTGCTACAACTGCAGAAAGGAAGGGCACATCGCGATAAACTGTAAGCAAAAGTTTGCGACTATCCGAGAATCGGAAAAGAAACGGAAGGCGCGAATCTGCTACAACTGCAAAAAGGAAGGGCACATCCCGATAAACTGTAAGCAAAAGTTTGCGTTCGCAACAATCCGAGAATCGGAAAAGAACATGCGGTCGTTAGAGCCGTATCTCAAAGAAATTAGTGTGAATGGGAAAACGTGTCGAGCACTTCGAGACTCAGCGGCAACCATGGACGTTGTCCATCCTTCATTGGTGTCTCCGGATGACTTTACAGAAGAATGCGCGTGGATCAGGCTAGTCGCCGAGGAGCAGAGTGCTTGCTTACCAATTGCTACAGTTGTCATTGAAGGCCCGTTCGGTAAGCTTCGCACCGAAGCGGCTGTGTCTGCCACGCTTCCCGATCGTTTTGCTTATATTTTTCTTAACAATTCAGAGCAGCTTCTCAAAGAGCAGGGTAAATCGTTCTTCCCCAACTTAGCTTACATGGCCCTCATGCGATCGCAAGCGCGGAAGCTTTCGCGGGAGCTTGATCTTGTTCAATGTGGGAAAACAAGTTCAAAAGCAGCATATCTGTGTGACCTTGGCGGCGAGTCGACGGACCTCAAACACGAAAATCTCCGTGTGAGTCATTTGAGCAGTCACTCGAGCGGCCCGTCGGCGAAGCGACCGGCGCGGTTTCCGTAGCAGGGGGAGACGACATGGCGCCATTGAGTGAGAGCGAGAGGTGTGCGACGCTGTCGCCTGTAGCGGAAAGTTGGAGTGAGCGTTCGAGGGTTGATCGATAGACGCTCATTCGAGAGCAGCGTGAGGACCTCTCGATTAAAGCGCTATTGGAAAGCCACATGAAGCTTCACAAAGTTGTCGAAGGAGTACTACTACAAATCGGCGAAGAAGCGCGATTTTCAAGTAGGAAGTCAGGTATCTGCTGCGGCCGTCCAAAAGGAAGAAGCTTGAGGTTAATTTGGAAGGGCCCGCCAAAGTAATATCGAAGCTTTCTGATACCAATTATGAAGAGAAATAAGGAATGCGGCCGAACAAAATTTACCACAGTAACTTGATGAAACCATACGTTCAACGTCAAGCGGTCGTAAATCTGCTTTTGAATGATTCAGAGGAAGCGGGAGCAGAAATTTAGACCACTGGTGATGTAATCGAAAGAAGATCGGAGGTAATCTTGGAGCAATTTAACCTAGGGCCTAAGTTAAGTTAAGCTAGGGCCTAGGTTCTGGCCTAGGTTAACCTAGGGCCAGAAGGAGGACCTGAGAAGGAATGTTTCTTTTTATAAAAAATCTGGACTTCCCTATTGTAGTTACACAGATGTGCGATGTCGCAAGCACGAGCAGCCCTTAGTACCGCATAGGTATCGTCACCTAAAAGTGGCTGGTTACTGAAGTGGAGCATCATACTCGAACAGCACATTTTGACGTTCGCTACGAAAAAGGAAAGCTCAACGCTAATGCAGACCCATTGAGCCGTGCGTTTGAGTTAGTATTTTCTCGACCTTTTGGTTTCTCGCTGGTGATTCGTGGCAAAATTTTGTCCTCATCACGGCCTTATCTGAGCGCTCTCGTCCAGAGTGAGCTCAAGGAGCCAACTTTGCTCTATTCTATTTTGTTAGGGTATTGTACGTGTAAAAAATTGAGTTCTCATTTTAAGAGTCTTGTGTCCCACATGTGCCTCTTGATGTAGAGGGAACGAAACTCCGATAGACACGTAGCTAGGTATATGTTGTACTATACTTTGTCTGGCGTTCTTTGGGGTGACCGAGGGCACTTGCTTGTGTCGTGTGTTGTCTGTTGTCGAACCGTTCTTGACAAGTTGCATAACCATCGACAAGTGCGGAAACCAAAGATCATCAGAAGAGACGAGCGAAGATGGTCGACAAGTTGTGGCGACAAGCTAGTGGAGCTGGGATCCGTCCTCAAAAATGGGATGTGTTCCCGGAACGGAGTCTGGAGATGCATTTTCCCCATGGCCCTGGAGGCGAACCTGGAGGGACCTGGCGAACGAGCGCGCCTGACATCCGAGCAACGTGGAAGCAGCTCGTCTTTCCGACGTATTGTCTGGCGGCGGGGGTGCTGTTATGCCTGCGAGTCCACAGCGAACGTCCACGCCTCTGAAAAAGGCAATCTGTGTCAAGGCCAGCACGCGAGCCCGCCTGACGCGGTGAACAACTCAACGGCGTCATCACGCGACGGCGCCTTTCTGCTGCGCACGTGCAGTGAGTCACCTCAGCCAGCGAGTCGGCACCTTCCTGTCTGGCGAGTCTGACGCAATGCGCGGCGACGTCACTCGTCCTTGGGTGCAGCCACGTGCAACGCAGCGGCTTCAGATTCGATGACGCGGCCCAGCGGCGACCCCATTAGAGGATTCTGACCTCACGACCAGCGGCGCTTCTGGTTGGACATTTGGTTATTCAAACAATCCACCCGGTGCATATAAAAGAAGCCCTGTTGCGCGTCGCGAGCAGTTGAGCTATGTGTTAGCAGCAGGCCTATGTGTTAGAGAGGAGAGCTCGGCTCTTCAGGTCTCTAAGCTGTCGGCCCCAGTGCCAAATTTGTAATGCCTCTGTATATATGCTGTACATAAACCTTGTTTAACTCACCGTCATCTCGTCCGCTCGTCTATCAGCTCTGCGCAGAAGCAGTCGCGAGCTGAGAAACCTACGCTACCAAACGGCTGGTGACCTTCACGGCGGAGTTCCAAGCAGTAGCGCCATCGGGACCCTGTTGGCGTCGCCGTCTTTCGAAACAGTGGTTGCAGCGGTGAGACTCGTGGCGCCCTTCGTGACGTCGTCGGAGGCGCGCGTCGCAACACTATCTATCTATCTATCTATCTATCTATCTATCTATCTATCTATCTATCTATCTATCTATCTATCTATCTATCTATCTATCTATCTATCTATCTATCTATCTATCTATCTATCTATCTATCTATCTATCTATCTATCTAATTATCTATATATCTATCTAATTATCTATATATCTATCTAATTATCTATCTATCTATCTAATTATCTATATATCTATCTAATTATCTAATTATCTAATTATCTATCTAATTATCTAATTATCTATCTATCTATCTAATTATCTATCTAGCAGCCTGCGACTTTTAGCTCTCCTGGCCATTTCGATTATAGTATGGATATCAAACTTGGTATGACATGACATGACTCTACGAAGAACATGTTGAACTAGTCATAATTATGACAAGTTTTTCATGAATGTCATGATTTACATTTCATGGTCCTGCAGCTCTTGCGGTGGTATCGTTCACATGGCATGTTGCAAAACTGGTATTGTATGGCATGATTGCATGGCGAGCACTAGCGACAGATCCTAACATGAAACTTATGACATGCTTGTCATGTAACAACATGACTATACGCAACGCTCAAGATGCGCTCGTGGCCGTTTCGCTGGCGTCACATGTACCAAATTCGGTATTACGGTACGTGAATGATTGACGAAGGTATGTGACTGGTGCAAACATGATAATCTTAAGATGCGTGTCATGTAACAAAGTTACTACATGACACGCTCATGATGCACTGGCGGTCATTTGACTAGCTTCACTTATACCGAATTTGGTATAGCAGGACGTAAATGGGTGACGAAGGTATGATACTGGTGCAAAGATGATAAACATGAGATGCGTTTCATGTGACAACATGACTACGTGCTATGCTCATGAAGCACTCGCGGCCGTTTCGCTCGCTTTACATGTACCGAATTTGGTATTACGCCACGCGAACGGACGACAAATGTAAATGACACATCCAAACATGATAATAATGATATGCGCACCATGTAACAACGTGACTGGATGCCACACTCATGATGCGCTCGCGGCCGTTTCACTAGCTTTACATATGCCAACTTGGGTATTACGTGACGTCAATGAATGACTAAGGTATGTGACTGGTGCAAACATTATAATCATGAGATGCTTGTCATGTGAGAACATGAATACACGCAACAGTCAAGGCGTCAATACGTTTCCACGTGACGGGTTGTGCGTGCAGGCCGGTGTTCATTTCTTCGTGTAACACCGGCGTTGCCACGCTAGGCGCCGGTCCTGCCATATACTCGCAGGCACGCGCCGCACTGCGTTGCTTTGACGCATGTGCGTTTCAGCGCGTTCGGCGTCCCTCCGTCAAGAAAAGAGGAAGACGCAGTGGTGTCTGGGTAACGCATCGGCACGAAATGCAGCAAGTCGCATTTCGGGCCAGTTGCCGTCGGGCTGCGCCGACGGACGCTGGTCGTGGCCATCTCATCTGGCGTCAGGCTCGCGTTTTGCTAACGTAGCATCACTGGGCCCAGCGTTCGTCAACGCCACATCGGAGTATATTGGGCGCTTCATTATGCACTCGCTGCCGTTTTGCTAGCTCCAGATAAACCAAATTTGGTGTTATGTGAAATAAATGGATGCCGAAAAATATATGACTAGTGCAAAAATGATGATCCTGACAAGTGTGTCATGTAGGAAAATAACAACATAGAAGGCTCATAGCGTGCTCACGGCCGTTTCGCTAGCTCCACATATACTAAATTTGGTATCTCGTGACGTGAATAGATGACGAAGGTAAACGACACATCCAAACATGATAATCATGATGCGGAAGACGTGTACGGCATCATTTACTTCCACCTCGTAACGTTGTGCTGATTTTTGAAGTGAAAAAATCAACCTTTCTCATTCGTGCTTCGCATATTATCGATTCGCACAGTACGTGGGATCTGCCAATTTCTTTTTTTCACGTATTGAAATGCTGGACCTTCTGTCCCATAATTTGAAATAAACTAAAAGCTAGCCCTTTGTCTCTTCTCACATTTTTGTATCGAGTACAGATTAAAAGAATCATTTCTCTAGGGAAACGCCACCAGCGTTAAGTAGTATTGTTATAGGTGTGAATATTCTCGTCTTTTGAGGGGCGTTCCTTCAATTTCAAGAATGAAAGAAATACGTGATTTCTCTTCACAGAGAAATAGAACAATATTACTCGGAGTCTCTATTTAATCTGTGGGACCTTCATGAAACTTTGTTTGGTGTGGGATGTGTTGAATGAACAGACGAAGTGCTTCAGATAGGCTGATCCACTCTTTATAAGAGTAGCTATATTTGTCAAAGGCAAAAACAGGTCATCCTGTCTAAACGTCAGCCAGCCTGTCCAAGGCACCTCCTCTGTTCATTCTAGATATATCTATGTGTGTTACCGTATGTCGGCTCCCATGTTGATTGTGGAGTTCTGCTTGATGTGAAACTCACAGGCGTATCTTTTCTTTTTTTTTTGCTTTGCGGTATCCCTTTGAAAAATGACTGTTGAGTCGTTGCTGACGTTGTTGAGTCTTCGTAGAATCAACTGATTTTCAACAACATGGCGAGATGTGCGGATGTTGCTCAATATATAATGAATGGTTTTCGGCATAGAAGGGCGAAGGCTTAGAAGCAAAGGAAGGCCATACTTAAGAGACCATACCTTTCCTTCCAAGCCTTCGCTCTTCTATGCCAAATGTCAAGTCGACTAGCCTACAAATTCACTTTTTTGTAATAAATTGTTTTAGAATGACAATATCAACAAAAAAGTTGTTCACAAAAAGACTGACTTATCGTTGGGCAGTTAAGGAGTACCAGTGTATGTATGAGCGAGCATTACCAATCCTGTGAAGTATTGAAACCGTTTTGTGGAGGAAACCACCCAAATTAAGAAGCACATACACCTGTAGAACAAATAATACAACCGCCCCGTAGGTATGCGGTGTTCTATTGCTTGAGTACTAGCTCTATACGTTCGGCACTGTCATTCATTGCGTGAGCCTGTTTGTTCTAAATAGCTCTACTGGAATGACTCCCCACACGACTGTTCCAACGGCAGCAATTCTATAGCTGACTACTTGCTGCAGTAACGCAAACAACGCCGTAAAAGTGTAACGCCCATGTACACAGCTGTGTGCAGTGACTGCACTGCCGCTGAATACACAAAGAAAGCTTGCCTAAATGATTTCTGGGGTTGTACGAGCCAAAACCACAATAGGATGATGAGGTACTCCACTGTAGATGGCTCCAAAAAGTTCAAACGACTTCCACTACATCGCTCTTCACAGCCTGTGTTGCTTTCCGGACATTAACGTCGTAAACCAACCAACCAAACTTTCGCTTCATGCAAAAGGGAGAACAAATGTATTGGAATTTTTAAGTTTATTATTTCTGCACACCCGAGGGTAGGTAGCGAACCAGATAGGGGTTTGATTCACCTTTCAACTTTTTCTGTGTCTTTCTTAACATCATTAGCAGAAAAACAAGGACAGGCAATAAACACCGGTATACGAATCCACCCACTGAAATGAAAGCTCAAAGCAGAACTAAACCAAGTCGGGTGGCTTGGCAATGTTTCTTAGTAACGTATCATGCAATGACTGAAACGTCTTTCATTTTCTTACACCATATGAACATTTTGTGCTCTGCATGTGTAACAGTGCTCCATAAACAGAGAGCTTATTCACTACAAGCGCTTGGTATTCCACGGGACAATATGTAAGATAAGTACGAGCATAGCATCAACGCCGGGAATGTCCAGACAGCTGAAAAGCTTCGTAAAATACCGCATGCTGAAAAGATGGCAAAGAAAAGATGCGTAATGCTACTGAAGCCGTAGGGAACCCAATTCAAACGCCGAACACACGGGACTTTCTTGCCATCGCCGTCACGATAAGCCTATATTATGACGATGCTTTCAAAGTTTTCACTCCCAAATGACGAGTTGCTGCAGGGCAATCAGCCTACTTTTTCCCGCGTTTCGTTGACTGACCGAAGTTGCTGTTGCCGTCGCAGTATGACGGCCTGAAAATCTCTGCCACAACGCCCGGACGTCAACCCCTTGTCTGCATTCGTGTATTCATATTCTGTAGAGCTGTCAGGCACATAAACATAATGGTATGTCGCTGGCCGGCGTGAGCCATCGTAAAGCAACGTCGACAGACATACTAAGCATTCGAATTCATGTTGTGCAGGCAGCGCGCAGTTGCTGATTGTAGTGCCGTCGCTGCACTTAAGAGTGCGCCGAGTGGTCTGTATGAAGAGCGACTCAAGATGAATACATCGCTACAATCCTTTTTTTTTCTTGCAGCAAGAACGCGTATTTTCCTTAGTTAACTGCGCGTAGATCGGTAAAAATGTGTAATAGTGTCAGTCTGAGATGCTGTCCTTCTGAGGTCGTTGAGTAAATGCAGCTTCCTTCTCCCGTAATAACTGTGGGGTTCGATGGTATCCCACCACTGCCGCCACTGTTATAAAGTCAGGTTCGATGGCCTAAGTATTCGGTACCTTATGGTGTACACATATCTGGTCTATTCAATAAGATTTCTTTAGGGGCCCATGGGTTCGACAAAAAGAACCTAATAAATTTCCAGACTTCTTGCCTCGTCGCTTAAAACGAGGTCAAGTGAACCTTCACTTGTGTGTACATTTCCTACCTTTTCTTTCTTTTTTCTCTCTATAGCACTTCACAAGTGCCCCTCCTAACTTTCACATTTTTCTTCATGCCGGGAAGCAACAAGGATGGTCACGCGCTCATATAGAGTCGAAATTCAATTGTCGCAGTGTTTAATGACAAGCCGTCTCAATAACACATCAGACTGTCATAGCAGAAACGGCTCATCCCCAACCAGCCTGATCGAGAGAAAACTGATTATTAGAAAATAGCGCATAAAAATAGGTACGTGCCCGCCTCACCTTAGATGACCGTATTTCGGCATGTACGCTGCGTTTTAAATACGCCGCCACCACCACAAAAATCTGCCATTCTCAATAAAGACCATTACAAAGGTGTACGTGTAAACGTTTTATTGCAGTGTGAACTGCTGCAAGCTACCTCTACATTGACATGTTATTTCAACTTGTTTCAGTGTGCTGTAGCATTTTTTTACTGATTGTTTATTAAGGGGAACCCAAATTGTTCTTTTTTTTTCACTGCAGAACATATTGACATAGAACAGCCAAGGTAATATAGACCTGAACCTCTCTACGGCTGGACAGTTATAAGAGAACAGAACGGAAATCTTCACTAAAAAAAGCAGTGCCTCTTATCATACATTTCCCCCTGACGCACGACACCTAATGCGATTCTCCTGTACACAAGGCCCCATGATTCACACAGTTGCCTTTCGAAGACTGAGTACGTTGTGTTCCTAGAATACGTGCCTCTTCGGGCAAAACTCCTTAGGTCAGCTTTCCATTTCCCAGAAGCGCACCACCAACACCAATCGTTGAAACTTGACGAACCGCACCACGCTACCGACGAAGCCGCATGGCGTCGACAGAAAAAATAGTGAAAGAATGCTGTTCTTGCGTGCGCACACGAGCATGCTCTGCCCGGCGGGGGAGCATTTTGTATTTGCATCTTTTACTGGCTATCTTTCCCGTTGTCTTGATGTTTCACCTTCTAACATCGCATATGATTATCATTGCCGACTGTGGCTGCCCTGGTAGTCCAAATACCATTGACATTGCGTGGACTCTGACCACTTTTCGTTACTACGTCTTGTCAGCGCGATCACTGTGTCGAAAGCTCCTGTTCAGACGTTCGTTTCCTCGTACTCAGTTTTCCAACACCGTCTTACTTTGATAGTAAATACACCATTGTGTTTCGCTTTCGCTTGCTTTCAGTCAACCTCTGTTGACAAAAAGCAAGCAAACATAAAAAGTGGTGAATGAGTGGTGTCGCAGGGTTCTTTAAAAAGTTCGCAGTTGTCCATACTCCCCACTGGCTGTGGTTAGAACAGCCGGTGCGCAATATTAAAAAGCTTTTCAGCAGCGTGACGCAGAGTTTTTCCTTTGAGTAGGGCATGCGTCGGACACTAACCTCCAGCGGGTTGCCGTTTAGTGACGAACGTTTACGCTACCCCCGCAAGCTTTGCGTACGGTATTCTAAATCTCTCTAATGGCGTCGTTGTTTCGCAATCGAGTTTGGTATTATCTCCTCACCACTCCAATACTGAGGAGTCTGACATCGAAGATGTATTTAGTCGAAAAACATTGTTCAGACTACTCTCATATGTTGAGAAGGTCCTGCTGTTTTGTGTTATCTATCTGGTAAAGGTAAAAGCAGTGGTGTGCCCTTAACCGCCCACGCGGGCCCATCCAACTGAGTTCACGACAGTTAGAACACGGACAGCGAACGCTACCGCGTAACACTACATGTAATCCTCTAGCCCTCTACGAGACATCAGCTGGGGGTGCTGAAAATATAAGCACGTGGGCAGCGATGTTTCGACACCAGGCGCGCAACATCCGACGGCACGACGATGACGTTTTATCAGTTTTATCTGATTGCGGTCGCCACTCACGCGTCCTGTCTGGTTTCGCCGACGGGTGTGCATTAACAGAGAAATAATTTGATCATAAAGAAAAAAACGACCCAAGGTGGGCAGTAGTAATTCTGTGGCTAAGCGCGTCAAGCGGATTTATCAGCTAACGACCCTGCCTTCCTTTCGGGTTTTCTATTCACTCCCTGTTCAAGGAAAACATTAGGGCTTCCATCGGTGTTCCCCAAGACTGAGAGTAGTGTTCCCCAAGGTTGGAATTGGTGTGTCCCAAGGCCGGAAAGTATTAAATGCCTGCTCTAATTGATACAGACATGTTAAGGCATGCTGCTGTGGAGAAAAACGTCTCCTCTACAAATGAACTCGCCCTTCACGCAAGTATGAAGTGTGTTGATTGCACTGCTATCATATGTATCTCATATCATTCTTCACTTGAACCGTCAATATCATACCAGTCTCATGTTTTGCATGGTTGATTTTTAATATATAGAAACCCATGTTAAAGTGCTTGACTGGAAGTGCGCGGGAGAGAAGAAGAGAGCGCAACTAAAAAGAAACAAGCGCCAATGTGATGGCATCAAGCTAGTGGCGGCTGTCATTGGACGTGACCTAAATGGGAGACAATCCACGTTGCTCGTGGCACTGATTAGATTTAATTGTAGCGACATTTTTTGCAACATTTATGTTTTCTGCATTGAAAGGGCACAGAAAAACACAGTAGCGGCACCGCACTTTCTAGTGTTATCGCTCGTGTTCGCATTAGTTGCAGAAAGTAAAAAATTTTCGAATAAACGTTGCAGATGTGTACCTGTCGATAACCACGTGCAAAAACCACGAGTGCGTTATAGTGTGTTTGTGTGCATGTGTGCTTGCTTGTGTGTGTGTGCGTGGTGGGAGGTTGGCTGTTCATTTTGACCAGTTTGAATTCCTTAACGTGGATCGCAATACACGAGTGTTTCTTACATTTCGCCCCCCTCATCTAAATGCGGCCGTGTTGGTCGGGAATTGAATCTGCACCCTCGAGCACGACAAAACGCGACCAACGTGAACATTGCCATTGAATTCATATGAACTAGTTCCACTCTATGGCACTGCACATATCAAACTGCCCGCAGTCCTCGAACTACGAAAAATTGTCCACTGCTAACTCACGTGTTATCAGATATAAACAGACACGGACGAATCTCCTACGTGACCCTTTCTTTCGCAGCGCATGCGCCGACTACAGCCGGCTGCTTCTTGACTGCGCATTTGAATTACCCTCCAGGCGGCGCTTACTTCAATCGCACTTTTGGGAGCATGGCGAACGCCACCTCGAGTGCTCTCACCTGATTGCGGGTGGTGCTTTCCTATTAGCGTCAACTTTGCGGAGCATCGCTTCAAACGCGGCCTGAAAGACGCGGTGGCTAGAGCTATGAATGAGCACGATAACGACTGTTCGTCTCAACCACCATACATGACGTACGCTCCACTACCAGGCTTTTCACCAACCTTCGACTGGTGTGGACACCGGTAAATATTTTATTTGCTCATAGCTTCAGCGTTTCCTTTCAAGGTCTACTTTTTTAACGAGCGCCCAGCATGTAGACACCATTTGGTTTTTGGAAAGCTATTCTGCGCGCTTTTGAGCAAGTGTGCGTGAAGGTAGTAAGCTATGTGTCGCTATAGATCTGGTGAAATCTTACGCAAACACGGTCCCTGCCGCTATTTCGCGATGTATTCAGGTTTACGCCCCTGCCTTTCTCCACACCATATATATATATATCTTTATGCAGTAATGAATTCGTTGGTGTTTGACGGCCCGAAACCACGTGATGTTCTGAGACGCCGTAGTCGAGAGCTCTGGAAATTTCGAGCACATAGTGTTCTTTTACATAAACCTAAAGACAAGTGCACGGGCCTTCAGTTGGTCTTCATCCAAATACGGCTGACATTCGATACCATGGCGTTTGGGTCAACATTACATCACCAGGGCCACTAGACCATCACTGAAAGAGATGCACCTAGCGAGCTACTTGGAAGTACTCATTCCAGGCAATATATAACAGTTTCTAATATGGTTCAATCAATGCGTTTGGCTAAACTACTTTACTGTCAGTGTGAGACTGCAATGGTGATGCATGAATTAGGGCAAGCAAAAAGTATGAAAGAAATATCAAATAAGATACACGGCTAGTTGCGCACGTCACGTGATGCAGCTTTTCGGCACGTCTGTGCGCACCGAGTACGCATTGCGAGCCCGTCACTTCTTCAACAGTGCTCGTGGTGAAAGACTTCTCAAAATTACCGATTTTTAGAGGCGGAGCTCCGAAAGCCACGGGTCTGGCCTTGCATGTCTTTTTGTGACCGGTTCGTAACCACCTAGTTGTATGACTCCCTCATCAGGTGGCACTAGTGTGAGTGACAGACAGACAGACGGATGGACGCATAGAGGGACAGACCCCAGGTGGTCGAAATGTCCGGAGCTCTCTTCTACGGCATATCTCACATAATCATATGGTGGTTATGGGACGTTACCGCCCACATAGCAATCAATTCTTCCGAATATGTTGTATGGATGCTTGCGACAAAGTCTTGCTAAGCTGCTTCAATATAGCAATCACAGATCTGCCAACATGCTTGACCTTGACAAATTTATATTGTAGTTAGTGCTCATATTACGTACGTAGACTCTGTGTAGGAGGACTTATTACGTTAGCCCTATTCAACAAAGTATTTTTTTCTTCTTCATATTGCTACAAACTCAACTGCATTGTTCCTTCCGGAACTTTGTTATTGCACACCACATTTTTAGGTATAAGGTCGTACATGTTCTAATTTGTCAATGTAACGAATACGTTGTGGTATTTCATAATGACTCTAAGAACGGGAGGAGGGCGGTCGATGCGCGTTTAACAACTTTCAATGAGCACGAAGCAGATGGTCGTTTTGTTTGGTAAGCAGGTCTTGCATTTGCGTGCTATGCCGAGAAATCCAAGTTTTCCTTTTTTTTGTCGAGTCCAAAAGTCCTGAATACCACATAAAACAGGAGTGACCATACACGGCGTCCGAGCGTACGCAGCATATGCAGACAACATTTCGAAGTGACGGTAGCCATATGCTTCGTCATAACCTCATAAGTCACCAATAGTTGTGACGACAAAATGGCGTCATCGCATGACATTGTAGCTTTGTGACAGGTAGGCCGATCTAGTTTGCTGAAAAAGGGCAAGAAGTTCAGTACAGTCGACTGATAAGAGAAATTAAAGGATGCCTTTAAACTTCCCGTCGTTTCAGAAAACGCGTAAGAAAGGAATAACGTAATCCTGATTTCTTTTTCCCCGCGAAGGTAACAATTTATTTCTAATATCTGCCCTGTTTGCGTAAATTTGGTGGTCTTAGCACGTTGAAAGGGCTTCTAAATTAATTGTGTAAGCTTTCCGCTGCTTCATCGCCTCGTGATAAATTCGAAAAGTGTGTCGCCTATACTTTTCATGAAGGACTGTATACACCACTCAGAGTGCACGAAATCGGCGACCACCTCTGGGCACGCAAGTGTAACATACTGCGATATTTTAGTTACCGTCATAACACAAGCCCTATTGAGTACTACAAACAGTGCGGCACGGAAGCACACAGCTTCTGTCAACACGCGCCGATCTGTACGCCTTTATGGATAATCATCGATTCAGTCCTTGGGTCGTAATGAGATTTGAGGTAAACGCAGTAGGGAGGGTCAGCCTCTCGCAAACGCGGGTCCTTCGCAAGTTCATGCTCACAAACAGGTGCGTACACACACAATGCCACTTTCTCGACGCACGCCCTCTTTTTATATCAACGCACGTGTCGGCCACGACGTTTCAGTTTTCGCATCACGTACCGTGTTACCATACAAAGTACACTTGTAAATGATTCAGAAAACGGCGAGTCTGTGTTTAGCATACGCAATGCATTCTTTTCGAGCGTGTAGATGTGCGCGCTACGTGACAGTGGTGTGTGCATTGTTGTCTGACCGTTTCATTCTTGAAAACGCTCAGCTCGACGAGGCGAACCACAAACAAGGAGACGCGAACAGTCTGTTTGCCTTTTGGATTGTGAACTAAGTAAGCTGCGTGAGCTCTTTGATGGCAGGTAATTTATGCGCGAGCGTTGTTCATTTGAAAAGTGCTTGAAATTCTCTTCAATAAATTTCGGGTGTTTGAACAGGGCTGTTCTGTTCTGTACAAACTGTTCTGTTTGTGTCCTTCTCTTTGCGCTTCGTCTCGTTCACGCTAAAAGTTTTGGAGAATGCCTCCGTTCCAACTCGCTCACCCCTCTATTTTTCTGGCTGCTTGTGCTCCCTGTATCGACCAGCCTTTCGCGGCGCCTTTGTGTTTGCACGTCGGTAGTCACAGCCAAGGTACATGGATGAATTAGGACTTTCTGTCACGGCAAGAATCTTTGAATGGGAGGCACATGTGCCGTTCTTTGCTATTTATCGTACCTACCACTCACATTCACAACCAAGGGGGAAAAGAAAACTTGAACCAGCTGAGTCACACTATTTGTGTACAACTTACATAATACACACGGGTACGCACACAGCCACTGATGCGTGCTGACTAACAAGGTCAACATGTGTGGCGGCAGATAAGAAAAACCTTACATTAAAAAAACTAGGCGCGTTTACCCGCCACTGCTAATTCAAAAGTGCTGCCATGTTCCAGGCAGTTTCTAGCAGCGACACTATCTTAAGTGAACCTTTTAATCTGTGAGGGCTGTCATAGATTCCAGATCATATTGACATTTACTCACAGAAAGTGGGTGAATTCCAAAAAGGCTATGCGACGCTCAGCTCATTTCTCCCCCTGCACACTACTACCACAACTCACCACTACGCCCACTGTTGCTCCCGCCACTCTTTTCTCCTCATTCCTCCTTCATTTACACGTCAACCCACTTCACTCACTCCATCTGCAGGCCACTATTTCTTCAGTGTCCGCGAAGCGTAGCTGGCTCAACTTTCTTTTTGTGCGCGCTTTAACATTAAAGCTCCTTATGGTCAAGGTTTGTCCGTTGGTGGCGTTGGCGTGCACCGTAGATGTTGCTCACGATGATGCTGATGACGTTGAAACTCAAGCGCGTGCGGGGCACGCGTTCTCTTTCTGCCATCGGGGCACAGCACATGCAGGGTACGCCACGATTATGACAATAGAGATGATGGCAATTACGGGGAACGACTGGCTTGTGCAGTAGATGACTGCAAGCAAGCAACAACCACTAAGCGAACGAGCATAGACTTCATCTTTGCCAACTTCAGGATAGACCTTACACCACAAAGCAGTAATGATGAAGGCAAAACGAAATTCACAACCCAACACAGTATACTGCCGCGCGCGTGTCTTACATTACTTTTGTTTTGATTCGGTTGTCGCCAACAAGGCATGGGCCAGGAATGGTCAGCGCCAACTGCGCCCCATTGTTCGAGAAGGTTCGCAATCATTGTAGATCGCTCTGTTGCGATTGCCCGGAAGACGCGAGCGCTCGAGATTATCGCAGAGCTTGCGCGAAGACCATTGATAATGCGGGAATATTTGACGACGCGTGAATACATGCCGCCGCGCTTCGCCGCTGTCAGTTGATCGACAGGTTCGGCGCAATTAGAGGTTCACCGCAATCAGCGCCAGCAGGCTCCGAAAACTCGGCACTAGTTTTGGTTTCAAGGAACGAGCATGCTTGGAGCGGCTGCCGGGCATCTTAAGATCCGATTAAACAGAGTGAGGGTGATGTGAATAACCGCAGGTCACGGGATCGAATCCCAGCTGCGGCGGCTGCATTTACAATGGAGGCAGAAATGTTGTAGGCCCATGTGCTCAGATTTGGGCGCACGTTAAGGAACCCCAGGTGGTCGAAATTTCCGGAGCTCTCCACTACGGCGTCTTAGCGTGATTTTGGGACGTTCACCCCCCCCCCCCCCCAAATCAATCAGAATGATGTGAATGTTCGCATTTATTGGCTTTTACAAGTTTTCACAAATAAAAAAATTGATACCCCTGTGAATAACTTCGCTTTTAGATTATGTGTTTTCTGACTCCTCATTTTGTTCATTTCAAATCAGTCGAAGCACGGGAAGTGATCGACTTACGTTCGTAGCGCTTGTCTCCTCTCTTTCTCGCCCCTCCCTCAGTGATATCAAAAGTAAAATCGCACTCATTCTTCTCACTCGGTTGATGTGCGTGCCCACTACCAGAAAGATAGAGGCAGCAGGTGGTGGCGGCCAGATAACAGAAGCCGCAGCGAGCTACGCTGAACAAGTGAACCACGCATTCGTCGAAGATGGATTAATCGGGGAACACATGTTTTCTGCGGTGTGCTAACCCGATAATTTCTAGTTATGCGAAGGTTTCTCACCGTTTTCTGAAGGAAACAGTTGGACACAAAAACGTTGACCCAATATTCGAGCAAGTATTAATTTTGCACGAGTACATGAGTAAACCCAGTTCTCTGCAAGCCAGACTGGACTGACAGAAGTGCGGTGTCACTTGTTTAATTGGTTAGCACGGCAGCCAAGCTCCTGTCGAGAAAATGCGTTGATTGAAAGGCTTGAATTCAAGTTGGCACGGCTGCATAGTTTTAGCTTTTTTTACTTTTGGCAAGTAGTTCAAAAGATGTCAAGTAATTATTGGCTGCTTCGTGCTCATAAAATGTTTATAGCTGCTCTTTGATAATATGTGCGCTTTTATTACTATCACTCAAATACATGTGATGGACTAAATGTTTCTTAGTGCTATTATCGAGAAATGTCGGTGGAGCCAACGTTTTGACAAGTTAAGTAGTAGTGGTAGTAGTAGTACTTTAATTTACAGTAAGCCGGATACAGAGCTCACTGCAGGGGCAAAGGGCTAAAGGCGAACAGCCTGACAAAGGCCCTTGTCCCTCCACATACCGCGACAGTGCAAAGCTTAGACATCAGCACTGACAAACAATATATATATTCAATACATTGGTTTCAAGCAACCTGCAATTGTACACACAAAAATCAAACATAAATAGCATAAGAAGTTTACATAACACATTTTAGGAATTAGAGGTCACTCTCGTGAAAATTCACAACTAAACGATATCAATGAAACAACTAAAAAACATACACAAAATGCATGCGGATACAATGAATTGCGCTGCATACACTCGTATAATTGACATAGAAATTTATTAACATTTTAAGCATTTGCAGAGGCATGCGACTCCATTTCGTAGTTTCGATAGTGTAGACCGGTGGTTATGAATAAGTTCTTTATTTGTTTCTTGAAAGTCGCACTACTAGCCCTAAAGTTCAATTGATCTGCAAGGGTATTTAAAACCTGAGGTACCTGGTAAGGAACACTTTGTTTTCCATACTTGGTTCTTGTTCTAAGAGCTCGTTTCTTTTGTTCTCGCCGACTGTAGTGTGGTCTTTCCGTGCAACTTTCTTCATATAGCTTAGTCTTTTGTATTAACTGAAGCAATTTAAAATGATATAATTCATCAATTTTTAGTATGGAATGTTTAATGAATAGTGGAGCAGTGCGCAAGTTTTGTAGATTCCCCCTGTATTTTTCAAAGCAGCGCAATATTTCCTTTGTATAGTTATAACTTATGGTAATTCCCTTTTGATGTCGTTCCCCAGACTAACATCCCATAAGTTACTTTAGAATAGAAGAGTACATACTTATTTTTAACCTCAATAGAATTAAGTGCATCGTTCTAAAAAAAACAACCAACTATTCGCGCTAATGCGGTGATCAGATGAAGAAGAGAACAGCCTAAGGGAAGGATACCTGCACGCGGGCAATATATATATTATACCGAAGCATAGTGGCGCCAGCTCTGTGCCAGCGTGAAAGAAGACGTTGACGTCCGAGTGTGGCTCGTGTTTGCCGGGTTCCTGCCTGTACCAGCTTCTTGCGGCGAACGTTCCTGGAATAATAACCTGTGTTTTTACGCAACCTTGCTCGTTGCATTTGGTGGAAACGTGCTGGGTAACGTCCTGGAGCTGCGCAGCCGTAAGCTGCCATCTCAGTCCGTGATGACCGAGCGCGTCGATTCCCCACAAGGCTCTTCCACGCTGCCACCTGTCATGTGTTCTGGTGTACTTCGTCTGCGTGACCCACCAGTATACAACGGCACTGAAGATCAATATGTCGAGGACTGGCTGGCAGAGTACGAGCATGCCAGCGCGATTAACAAGTGGGATGACCCTGCGAAGCTGACTCACGTCATCTTCTACTTGACGGATTTGGCCAACCTATGGTTCACCAACCACCAAGCCGACATCCCCACCTGGTCGGTTTTCAAAGAGGCCGTCACCTCGTTTTTCGGTCGTCCAGCCATGCGTAAGCTTCGTGCTGAACTGGGACTGCGGGGACGATTTCAGCGAAATGGTGAGAGCTTCACGAGCTACATTGAGGATGTGATCAGCTTCTGTAGGCGAGTTGATGCCAGGATGACGGAGGCTGACAGAATTAAGAATATAATGAAAGGAATTGATGACGACGCTTTCATATGCTTGTGGCCAAAGACCCACAGACCGTCACGGCCGTGATTCAGTTATGTCAAAGTTTCGATGAGCTGCGCAAGCAACGAGTTTTTACACGTCGCGCTAATACGCATACAGCTGATATTCCGGCCTTGGAGTGCAAAAGCAGTGGCCCCGACTACAGCGTGTTAATGCCTCAAATTCAACAGTACATCCGGGAAGAAGTTGCTCGACAGCTCTCTCTTGTCGCCACCATCAACGAGACCCCCACAACAGTGGACCACTCACTTCGCCGTGCTATTCAGACGCAAGTTGCCGAGGCTCTCCCTTCGCCCGCATCCCCAATATCAGTGGCTGCACCGCTGACTTATGCAGAAGCCGTCCGCCGACCTCCTGCCCAACCGCCGCTTCCTTCATACAGTCCAGCCACCAACTACTACAGGTCACCAGTTTCAGTTTATCCGGTAAATCGGCCCTTTCCACCACCTCGAGCACCTGTAAACTCTTGGCGTACTCCCGATAACCGGCCCGTCTGCTACAACTGCGGTATTCCAGGACATGTCGCGCACTACTGTCGTCGCCGTGGATTCTATTTTAATGATGTGCAGCATTCCGGCAACATACCTCTGCAATCAGAATCGTTTGTGACACCTGATTCACATGACCCCCGCTCACGCCGACCAGACTTCAGCTGACGTCGATCTCCTTCACCCCGTCTTCGGTCTCCTTCCCCCATGCTTCGCCGTTCCAACCACGCCCAGGAGGAAAACTAACAGTCGCAGTTCCTGAGGCAAGAGCTGCGCCACCGACTAAATTTCGAAGGCCTCATCTTTCGCCCCCTAACGAGATTGCCGTGTTTGTGGACGGCTTCGCCACAACTGCTTTTGTTGACACAGGTGCCGCTATCTGTATAATCAGTGAAGTGTTATGCCGCAAATTGAACAAAGTGACGACTCCACTGGTTGAAATTTCTTTACGCACAGCGAGTTCGCAACACGTCCAACCTTCTGCCACATGCACTGCTCATGTTGTGATTCAAGGAGTGCTTTACGTCGTTGAATTTGTCGTCCTTCCGCATGCGTCTCATGAAATCATCCTGGGATGGAACTTTTTTTCCGCTAATCATGCCGTTGTTGACTGCGCTCGTGCTCAACTCGTTTTGTTTCCATTCAGCACGACATTCATAGATCTCCCTCGCTCACCCAAAAAGGTGATCGTCGCCGCTGACTTGTCATTTCTGCTTTTTCGGTCGCCACGGTATCTCTTTTGTGCAACTCCATTTCCGATTCAACTGCCCTATTTATGCCGTCACAAGAATGCGCTCGTCGCCGGAACCTTGTCGTCCCGTTTGCCGTCATAACACTTGCCGATGGCTCCAGTGCCGTGTGAGTGTGCAATCCGTTCCCTTGTTCCGCTATCTTATTGCATGGCGAATGCAATGCGAGTATTGACACTTATGATGACATCTTTCCTTTCGATGCCCGTTCTGATACGACACCGATGTCCGTGGATGCTGTCACAGCTGGCACCGCGCCCTCACTACCTGACGAAGACGTTCTGTTGCGCAGCGTAGACACCGGCCTTACGCAAGACCAGCGCAATCAGCTCATTCAACTACTTGACCGTTTCCGCGCCTCCTTCGACCACAGACAACCTCCCTTGGGACGCACGTCAGTTGTCGCTCACCATATCGACACCGGTCATCATACTCCACTTCGTCAGCGCCCCTACCGCGTCTCGAAGGCTGAGCGTGACGTCATCACTCAACACGTCGACGAGATGCTGCAACGTGGTGTTATTCAGCACTCACACAGTCCTTGGGCTTCGCCAGCGGTCCTCGTGCGAAAAAAGGATGGCTCCATCAGGTTTTGCGTGGATTATCGTCGACTAAACAACATCACAAGGATGTTTATTCCCTGCCACGCATTGATGGCGCCTTGAATTGCCTTCAAGGTGCGGAGTTTTTCTCTTCACTGGATCTGCGCTCTGGATATTGGCAGGTGCCAATGGCTGAACCAGACCATCCAAAAACGGCGTTTGTGACCCCTGATGGCTTATATGAATTTAATATAATGCCCTTCGGTCTTTTCAATGCGCCTGCGAATTTTGAAAGAATGATGGACAGCGTCCTCAGGGGACTTAAATGGCACATCTGTCTTTGCTATTTAGATGACATAGTTGTATTCTCGGCGAATTTTGAAACTCATCTTTCCCGTCTGGAACAAGTTCTCCAGTGGCTTACGGCAGCCGGGTTGCAACTAAACTTAAAGAAATGTCATTTTGGCGCCCGCGAACTCACAATTCTCGGCCACGTTGTTTCAAAAGAAGGAATATCGCCAGACCCTGCCAAACTGCGTGCCGTTGCCGAGTACCCCAAGCCTACTACACTAAAGGAGCTTCGTAGTTTCGTAGTTCGTAGTATTTTCGGCGTTTCATTCGCAATTTTGCCTCTATAATTGCCCCTCTGACTCAGCTTCTCTCCCGTAGCGTGGACCTCTCTGGCTGGAATTCCCACTGCGATGAGGCATTCACGGCGCTACGCCGGCTACTCACGTCTCCGCCAGTTCTCCGCCACTTCGATCCCAATGCACCCACTGAAATTCACACGGATGCAAGCGGTGTCGGCCTCGGTGCCATTCTCGCTCAACGCAAGGATGGCTGCGACGAGTACGTTGTCGCCTATGCCAGACGTACACTAACGAAGGCAGAGTCCAACTATTCCGTCACGGAAAAGGAGTGCTTGGCTATCATTTGGGCTATAGGAAAGTTTTGCACCTACCTTTACGGACGCCAGTTTGATGTTGTCACAGATCACCATGCCTTATGCTGGTTAGCGTCCATGAAAGATCCTACTGGCCGCCTCACTCGTTGGGCTTTACGACTTCAGGAATACGATATCCGTGTTTTTTATCACTCAGGACGCTGACATTCAGACGCCGATGCACTATCCCGTTCTCCACTGCCTCCTGACATTGCCTGCTTATCAACTGCCAATTGCGATTCGTCATCGTTGAGCATCACTGACATACCATCCGAACTGCGCAAGGATCCTTGGATCAATTCTTTGCTCGACGTCCTCTCTCACAGTTCGTCAGAAACGACTTCACGCTCCCTCTCTCGTCAAGCAAGACACTTTGCTGTCCGTGAAGGCTTGTTGTATCGCCGCAATTACGTGACGGACGGCCGTAGGTGGCTCCTTGTCATCCCTCGTCATTTGCGTTCGGACATCTGCGCTGCCTTTCACGATGACCTCCAGTGTGGCCACGCTGGAGTATTTAAGACTTACTCTCGCCTTCGTCTAAGATACTACTGGCGCGGCATGTAACGGCACATTCGCCAGTACGTTCGGTCATGCACCACGTGTCAACGACGCAAGACTCCTTCTCACAGCACTGCTGGCCCTTTGCAACCCTTAACCTGCCCAGCGAGACCATTCGACCGCGTCGGAATTGATATTTATGGTCCTCTACCCAACTCTCTTCGAGGCAACCGGTAAATTATTGTCGCCGTGGATCATTTGACACGCTACGCTGAAACATCTGCGCTGCCTGCTACCACTGCGAAAGGCGTTGCGTCCTTTCTTCTTCACCATCTCATTTTGCGACATGGTGCACCTCGTGAATTACTGAGTGACCGTGGATGCGTGTTTCTCTCGAACGCCGTCGACGAGATACTCAAGGCATGCCGCACTGTCCATCGGAAATCCTCGGCATACCATCTTCAAACCAATGGCATGACGGAATGCTTTAGCCGTACCCTTGGAGATAGGCTTGCCATGTAAGCCTCTGACGACCACACTAATTGGGACCAAGTGCTCCCTTTTGTCACGTACGCGTACAACTCTGCGCCACAAACAACCACTGGCCTTTCTTCCTCCTGTACGGACGTGAGCCATCATGCTCCATGGACACCATTCTCCCTTACAGGCCTGATGTTTCCGAAGCGACGCCTGTTTCCGAAGCAGCTGCTTATGCCGAAGAGTGTCGTCAACTCGCTCGCTCATTTACCGCACAAGACCAATGGAGCCAGAAAACTGACCACGATTCCTCTGCGTCTACTGTACACAACCCGGGAAAGCTGGTATGGCTCTGGGTCCCGTCTACCCCTCCCGGTCTTTCCCCGAAGCTTTCGTCGAAATACCATGGCCCCTACCGTGTGGTGCGGCAAACATCTCCTGTTAACTATGAAGTTGAGCCCATTGATCCACCTTCGTACCAACGCTGCCGTGGGCGTGAAATAGTACACGTATCACGCCTCAAACCGTGCTATGACCCCTTGTCGTGTCCTTTTCCTAGGTCGCCAGGTTGGCTTCTTTCTGCGCGGGGAGTAATTGTACCGAAGCATAGTGGCGCCAGCTCTGTGCCAGCATGAAAGAAGACGTTGACGTCCATGTGTGGCTCGTATTTGCCGGGTTCCTGCCTGTACTAGGTTGTTGCGGCTAACGTTCCTGGAATAATAACCTGTGTTTTTACGTAACCTTGCTCATTGCAATATATATATATATATATATATAGAGAGAGAGGTTGACAAACGTGCGAAAAAACACTAGTTTTACTAACGTTTCGGCAGGTGGGCCTGCCTTCACTCCGACGAAGGCAGGCCCACCTGCCGAAACGTTAGTAAAACTAGTGTTTTTTCGCACGTTTGTCGACCTCTTTTTATACTGCATTTTCCACCGGATCCATTTAATATCACCCCACCATATATATATATATATATATATATATATATATATATATATATATATATATATATACCATTTGCGTAATGAGGTGCCCGATTCCCAATTCCACGAAAAGGAGAACGCAAACCATTTTCAGTGCTATGTCTTTTCGACTAGACAAGATATCTTGTGCACGTACAGCGCTTCCATTAGGCCAACCCGCTTCAATAAATCGACCATTTGAACCACCCGTAAGGAAGCATCACCCATATAGCCTCTCTCTCCGCAACACGTGAAGGGGGGCCCATTAACGTTGGAAGAACCGTCCATGGTATTCCCATACTCATTTGTGATAGGGACAACCATGGCAAAATTGTTCGTTTTTTTCTTTTGGTATCGTTCAAGTTTGTGTGTTGCGAATGCCACTGGATCACGTAGCTGGTCGGAAATGCGTTAAACGTTTTTTGTATTTTTCTAAGCTCAACAAAAAAGAGTAATATTAACAATGTGGCTCTTTCTGTTCCATAGAAAAAAAATTGGAGGATGCTTAAACTTTACCTCATCAGTTCGAAACAGTTGTGTAATCGGGATGCTTCTAATCACTTTCACAGATGTTAGGCACAATTCACTTCTCGCTGGACGTTTCAATAATGCTGCAAAAAAAGCGTCTTTGAGAGTTAAAATAACTGTTTATATCTGTCCAAATGTACTTACAGCAAGTACAGTTGTGAAATGTTCAATATGCTCAATCATTTCTTCGCGAATATCAAATGTGCCCCAACGCGTCCTTCAGGCAGCACGCGAACCTACGCGTCTCTGCTCAGTTGATGCCTAAGCTGGTCATGATCATAAAATTCGCCTGAGCGCATTGAAATTGCGTCAGCCTACCAACCAATCCCTTTTTGTGTAATTCACAAGCTTTGGCAGCTCTCGGGAAGCTAAGCTTCTGCCACGTAATGTTATATCAGTTAATGACTCTCCTTTGATTGCACATTTATACTTTTTTTTTGTTCCTAAACAATTTTGAGCACGGGCGTGGCTCTGTAGTCGAATACTTTCTTGCCACGTAGATGTCCTGGGCTAGATTCTTGCTCGAACTGTAAAATGGGTTCTAAAGGCCTGAGAAGACGTAGCATTTGCAACGCGTCAGCGCATGGTTTTCTTGACGTGATACCGCGCTCTCTCTCTCTCCGTGGAGAGGGCACGCAGCATCACGTAGCCACACACCCTCTCTCTCTCTCTAGGGATAGGGCGCAGTGTCGCGTCAAAAAGTGACGTGCTGCGATGGGTGCGTGGGGTCAGGCCTTTAAGCATCCCGTTCCTTCGTTCAAGCGAGTATAGCGTCGTCGTAACCGGCAGTGGGAACGAGGACAAAAGATTGGTAGTGCATTGCGCTGTGGAGCGTGATTGACGATGATCGTGAAGAGTACCAGGAGCATGGAACGACAGTGGCGAGACATGTTTTACGGCGGCCACCGGCAGTGTGAAAGCAGTGCGTGCCGTCTTGAGGTTTTATATGACATCATTACGAAGGGACACGGAAAGAGCATCCCCCATACCACATATAGAAATGAAGAGCTGCATGAAAAGAGGTTTGTCTACGTCGGCTGTTCTGGAACAAACCTACGCACAGCCTTCTGTTATGTGGTGGTTGGCAAGGCCGTCGCTCTAAAGCTGCCTCGCTAACCTGCAGTGGTAAACACATGAGCTCAGAATTTTCCTAAGGCATAACCGTAATCTTCAGTGAATTTTTATTTTGTCCATTTTCGCTTATATACAATCTTCGCTCATGCAAAACGCACATTTTTCACTCGCAATCATCGGCGATGATATCGACGCGGACGTCAACGTCGAGGCCGAACCCGCAATTTGCAAGAGACTGAACATCGAACGCTATCGCCCTAATACTTTTAAAGTCACAGTCACGCACTAGATCTCAAGCTTTGCTTGCCCGACCATCAGTGTCTCAATAGCGTTATCACTTTCGGGAAGTAATAGTCACCCATGAGCCATAATGCAAAAGTGGGGCATTCACAAGCGCCACTTCTGTATCTAGAAGCGGAACATGGCCTTTTGTTTTTCTTTATTTTTTCTGTATTCAAATCTCCTTTTCTTTTCTATAATTCTTCAATTCATTTTCGCCTGAAGCTTATCTTATTTTTTTCTTCTCTCTTTTCTTATGTTTCTTTGTCTTTCTCTGTTGTTCTCTTTACTTTATCTGTCTTCGCAATAAACTATTTCACTCTTTTCTCTTGCTTTCCTGAAGGTCAACGACTACGAATTTTTTTTCACTCGGCTGTCAGTTACCTCGGCTACTGGGCTTTTTTCTATTTTTTGTTTGTCATCGTGCATCTTTGGCAACCAGTGCTAATCTCACAGGTTCTCAAGACTTCCGCTTGGCTGCGGTAACCCTTTCTGCATAGGCTCGCTATGAAGGAGATGGTGGCAGACCTGCCCAGCGGTAGGGGAACACCTGCCGCTGAAAAGAAGCTGCTACGCTCTTCAGTGACATGAGAAGCTGCCCATTCTGATTCTGATGCTAGGTCTTATGGCACAGATGCATTTCTACCTGCTAAGCATCGACGGCCAAGGCGGAAGCCAGTGACATTGTCCTCAAGTGAAGAGACCGTCATATACAGCAACATTGTAGCTGCGGCAGTTGCTCATGTGCCCGGTGGCGTCACTGGTAAGCGTGAACGCTACCTTCAAACAAAACCTTCACGACTTTTTCTTCAAACTTTCCCCTTGTCTTGTTCAAGAAATTCAAGTGAATTCCAGTAAAAATTTTGATGTCGTACACGTTACAGTTGAGAAAATGGTGCAAGCCATGCAAGGTGTATCTCCGCTATGCACTGTCAACGTGCGGGCTTAAGCTCCACAAGGTGCTAGTGTAACAGCTGGTGTTATGTAGGATTTCACCTGGAGCTTTCAGACGACGTCTTGAAAACTAAGATTATTTGCGAGCTTCCATGCAGAGTCATCAGCGTGCGTAGCCTTGGCTCTTCAAGGTGTGTGACAATTCTTTTCGATTGCAAGAAGCTACCTAGCCATATAAAGGCCGGTATACTGCGGTACCTGGTTCGAGCTTTCATACCAAGGCCTCGACAATGTCGCATATGTCTCAAGTTTGGACATGTCCGGTGTTTCTGCAGAAGTGTTGCGTTGCGTGCTAAAGGTGGCGGAAATCACAATGTAAATTCTTGTGACAATGCGACATCTCAGTTCCATAAATGTAATGATGAGCACTTGGCAACGTTCAAAAAATGTCCCAAGGTAAAGAGAAAATAAAGGCTCTGAAAGAGAAAGCTTAAAAGATGGTATCATGAGAACAGATGCTTAACCATAGTACCCGTATGGTAGCTGAAAACGGCACAACAGAAGGTGCGCCTGCACGATCAAAAGAAAGCACAGAGACAGTGAATCAAAGTAACAAAAGGAGGCGCAATTTCGGCACTTCTGCAAAATTGTGGTCGGCGCTCTCATCAAAGTCATAGGACACGCCCTTCACAAAGGCCACTCCTCAGAAAACGTCGGAACCAGCTTCCGTTAGAACCATGTCTGCAGTAGAAAATGCTAAAAACAGAGCGTCATAAACGGCTTCAGTCAATGGTGATGACCAACTTGTGACCATGCGTAAGATGCTTGTTGGCGTTCTCAAATCTCTCATAGCTGGTCGTCAAACGGCAGCAGCATTAGCTGCACAACAGCTTTTAAAGGCTCTCCTACCAGTTGTCTTTCGTCTTCACTAAAAGCAACGGGAACACTCGTCGGAAGCCACGTCCCTATCTGCTGTATTGGAACGTCAGGTCTATACGACCGTGTGATGCTGATCTCCTCCTTGTGCTCCTTGCAATGAACAATCCACCGAATGTTAGAGCTCTCCAAAAACCAATATAACAAATGACAAGATCAGACTTCGGAGCTATAGTGTAGGCGTCCACAGCTATGCTCGATGCATCGTGCCGGTGTGTGGCTCTTTCCAGTGTACGGACACCGCGCATCCGTGAAATGCTTGGAAAGCGTCATTGTACATACAATCTGATGCATCTTCCGCAGTGATTGACGCAATCGACTTTTGCGACGCCGATTTTGAATGTGTAGTACTTGCCGTGAGTATCAGGGACACAACTACTACTGTGGCGAGCATATATTTTTGACTTCGTCAACTTTGGGCATCACATTACTGGAGTGCTTGCTATCTCAATGAGGCTCATCATTTATACGGTGTGAACATTTCAATGCCCATCAACCTCGTTGGTGTTGTCGCCTACAAGACAATCAGGAAGGGAAATAAACGAGCTTATATTCAACATGATTTGCAGACATTTAACGGCGGTCACCTCCATATATCGGCAGAGGAAAGGAACAATCCATAATTGATCTTGCTGTATCAAGGAGAGATACATGTCTTGCTTTGTCAACCTACACATGCCACGCTCAAGGTTCCAATACACCTCGATGGGACCCGCGCGTGCGCGCCAGCGTTCGTTTTGTCGCGCCATGCCGACGATGCCACGCAAACACGCGCCGTCTTCCGTTACTTTGACTCAGGCGTGGTTGAGCGCGGCCGGCATCCCTCCTTCACGAAGACAGACAGACGCAGTGTTAACTGGGTAACGTCGTCGGTGTCGCATTTCGCACCGATAGCCACCAGGCCGCGCCGATGAAAGCTGGTCACGCCTGGCGTCAGAGTTCTCGCAATTTGCTAGCGTAGCGTCGCTGCGCCCAGCGTGCGCACGCGTCAACGTTACGTCGGAATATATTGGGGCCTTCATGAAGTGCTCGCCGCCGTTTCGCTTGCTTCACACATACCAAATTTGGTAGTATGAGAGGTAAATGGACGAGAAAAGTATCTGATTGGTGCTAACATAATTATGACACGCGTGTAATGTGAGAACACGAAAACATACCACGATCATGATCCGCTCGTGGCCGTTCGGCTAGCTCAAAATATACCAAATTTGGTATCACGTGACGTGAGTAGACGAAGACTAATGACATGTCCAAACATAATAATCATGATATGCGTATCATGTGAAGCATGACTACCTGCTACGCTCATAGCGTGCTTGCGGTCGTTTCACTAGTTCCACATTTAGCACATTTGTTATTACGTGACGTGAATGGACGACGAAGTAAGTGACAGGTCGAAACATGATAATCATGGCATGCGTGTCATGTAAAACTTGACTACATGCTACGCTCATAGCAGGCTTGTCATCGCTTTGCTAGCTCCACATTACCAAATTTGGCATAAGGCGACGTGAATAGAAGACGAAGGTAAATGACACATCTAAGCATATTGTGGGCATTTAGTATACCAATCCTCTTCATCTGTACATTATCATCATTATCATGTGTTGCTCATGCATCCTCATCGTTGTCACGTAGCATCGTCATCTTGGTCCGTTCATCTCAGCTGTCGGCTGCCGGTTCTTCGGGCCGAATAAAGGTCTTCCAAACCGAGACTTCATAATATTAATCATGACATGGAACTCATGTATGGCATAATTTACCTCCGCCTCGTAACGTTGTACTCATCAACTTTCCTCATTCGTGCTTCGGATATCATCGATTACTATTAAGCGTGGTATCTGCCAGTTTTTTCAAAATGTGCATATCACTCACGTGGTTTCTTGCAATTTCTTACTTGGAAGAAGGGTAATAAATTTGGCTTTTTTCTATACGTATTCGCCTGTGCGTTTGGTAGTGATTGGTTATATCGCGAAGTCTGGTTAATCGATCTCTTTCTCTCAATGTCTCCTTCTCCACGTTCACCTGGCCGATAGAAGTGACTATTTGTTCAGCTCGATGAGTAAGACTCCGAGTTTCGCAGTTTGCTACCTCATTGGGACTAATTGTGGAGTTAAGTTTTCCTTTTTGTTCGTTGATCTCCTTGATATGGATTGAAGTCCCGTCAAGGAGATGATCGGCGTCGATGAAGCAGGAGGCAGGTTGGAGGTAATGAAAACTTGAAGGTATATTACAGCGAAATATTTACAGTCATATGTACATCTTGCCGAAGCACACTTATGATAACACAGACATCAACAGCGTCTTACTCTTCTACTTAACTTTTCTTAAGTTAGAGCCTAGAACACTGTTACTACATACAACGTACTTAGTCTCACTGTTCGACCACCAAGTGGTTACGGCCCAGACAAAAGTTGCATCGTACGGAGTCGTACTGATCTATCAGTTAGGTGATTGCAGCCTCGACTGAAGAGAAACGGATTCCCTCCAGTCTTAAGCATCTTGCGGTAACAAAGAAAAAGGGGAGGGGGCCACTGCTGGTCCGCCTCAACATTCTCTCATCCAATCTGTTTCCACTAAGATTAAGTCACTCCCTACTGGGCTGACCTTACTCTCGACAGCAGCGCTTCTACAGTTTAAACAGGCGTTTTGATACTCTTTCCCATCATATCTCTCTCTCTCCACCTCCCCCGCGCTCAGGAATTCTAACGCTCGGGAGATATCGGCATTGTAGACCCGGTACATTCATGCCCTTTCCCACACCCAGCGAGCCGAGACGAACCTCCAAAGCCGGAAATTGAATGATTGCGCGCGGAACGTAATTGCCTCCGCAGGTAGCAAGCGGCTTTTTACTTTCTCCGCTTTCCCTGTGCTCGGGTCGTGCATCGCTGCGACTTTGGGCCGATCGCCAGGGCAGAGCGTGTCGCCCACTTCCACTGAGCTCGCGCCCGGCAGGGGAGGCAGGACGGGGTCGCTTAATCCCATTGTGCGTTTGCCCCCGGCCGCGGCGACTTATCTCTAAACCACAAACATTCCAAGCCGGTTAGCAGAGCGGGTTCGTTTCACATTGTGTATTTGTCCCCAGCAGCGGAGGAGACGGACGTAGTTTGCATTCCAGAGGATAAGTGGTGTATAGTTACCGAGAGAGAGTCGAGAAAGAAACTTTGAATAACGAAGCTTCTGGTGCTGTCCCATCCGCACGATCAACTTATGAGCGGCAAAACATAACACGTCCCCCCTAAAGAGTATACTGGGCTGTCTTACGCTCAGTGATACGATAAAGCACTGCCGCGATTAAGTCACTGGATTTTCTAACCACACAACAGTTGTACACAAGCATCAAACACAATTGCAAGTCAACACTACAGGATAATACACTAAACGAAAACAAATACATGCTAAACAATCAAGTACAGCATTGCTGCTTCAAACAGTGAGATCACTAGTGTCTGTTTCTTGAATTGTCAATCACACAGTCCACAATATACAGCAGCACGTGGGCAGGAACATTCACGTCCCCCCCAGTTGGCATGGCACTGTTATTCTGATGGCCTCCATGAACTATTCTGAAGCCTAGATAACGCATCCGCATTACCGTTACATACTCCCTTCCGATGTTGTACCGACACATGATATCGCTGTAAAGCCAGCGCCCATCTTGTTAATTTCGCCCCGTGCGGAGTCGAAGTTGTAAGGTACGACAGCGGATTGTGGTCGGAAACGACGTTTACTATGGCACCGAAAAGCCAGTAGTCGAACTTCTTTAAGGCCCATATTATTGCGAACGCTTCCCTCTCAATTGTCGACCAACGCATCTGGGTCGGTGAGAAGCGGTGGCTTGCAAAGGCAATAGGCTTCTCTTCTCCCTCGGCTGACATTTGTGCCAAACATGCTCCCGCCGCCGTAGCTGATGCGTCTGTGAAAAGCCAGTAGGGCTGAGATGGCTCAGGGGTGTTTAGCGCCACAGCCTCGCACAAAGATCGTTTGAGAGTCTCAAATGCCACCTGAGCTTCCTCCGGCCAGGGTATCTTATTAGGTACCGCTTTCTTTGTTAACAGCGTGAGCGGGCTCGTCACCTCTGCACAACCTCGGACGTACTCTCTATAGTAGCCGCAAAGTCCTAACCGGCTGCGTAGTTCCTTCTTGGTGCGCGGTGGTCCCAAGTTCTTAATTGCTGCTAACTTTTCTGGGTGTTCTGGGGTTGAAAATCTTGGCATGCAAACCAATTTCTCCAGCATCGTTTGCGTGAGCTGCGATTTGAAATTAGTGCCCTGATCGGAGCAGATCATCTCCGGAACGCCTGTGCGACTGAATATCTCAATCAGTGCATCACAAGTCGCCTTAGCTGTCAAAAAGCGCAGTGGGATCACCTCTGGCCACCTCGTGCAAAGATCCACTAAGCACAGTGCGTACTTATGCCCTCTCGCTGACGGTGTGTCTAGGGGTCCAATCACATTTACATTGACAACTTGGAAAGGGTGCTCGGGTCTAGTGAGCGGAGTTATAGGCACTTTATCCGTGCGACGCTTGTCTGAACGAATTTGACATTCATGGCACGAACGACAATGCTCTAATATCTCCTTCGCCATACCCGGCCAAAAAAAATTATACCTGATGCGAGCTCTTGTTTTCTTTGACCCTAGGTGCCCCCCGCATAGTGACTCGTGTGCTAAGTGCATCACCTCAGTGCGCTTATCTTTGGGGACAACTAGCTGACTCACTCGAGTGCCTGCTATTGAGTCGCAGTGGTATAACAGTCCGTCTGAAATGAACATGCCGGATTTCCCACTACGCGCATATTCCCAACATTTCTTTAGCGTAGTGTCGCCCAACTGCACATTTCGGAACTCTACTCTTTGGCCTAATGACGCCTCCCTTTCTCCATCAGTTTGCGCCCCTTCCCCGGAATCATCTTTCTCCTCCAAGGTAAGATTGCAGGCAACTACCTTTTGTTTCTCTACTGCTTGTTCCGCCTCGTGAGCAGGCTCGGCCGGTGCTCGACAGGGTGCCAGAGGGCTGCTGGCCTTCAACAAAAGCTTCCAATCGTCCTTGGTCAACAAACAATCTGTGCCCTCGACGAGTTCATCAGTTAACGCGCAGAGTAGGTCGACGTTCTGAGGCTCCGTAACCTCTCGCGGGCTATTTAATTTGACCGGTAACGTAGCTAGCCTTGCCTCGATAGTTTTACCGAAAGCGGACACCAATCTTGCCGTGCCAGACGGCTCTACCACACTTCGCGGAAGCAGACTCTCCCGGATGACGGTTATCTCACTCCCCGTATCCAAAATCGCATCTGCGGATATGCCTGCACATAATACAGGAATTAACTGCAGTTTATCTGTGCCTTCACCCTCGTGTTTCAGAGACTTCACCTTTGCGTTAAGTACTCCAGTAGGTATTTCAGTATCCGTCTCGTGGGATAACGTTACCTTTTGAACCTTCCGCTTTGGCTCGGTAGCCTTCTTGGGGTTGTTCTCCTTATCACTAGCCTTCGGGCACTCTTTAGCGAAATGGCCTGAGCCGTGACATAAGTGGCATTTCAGAGCCCCTTTCTCAACTCGTGTCGCCGGCTTCTGCCCCATTTCTACAGTTGGTTGCTTTGAAGCACGCCCTTTCCCTTTCGCTTGCTCGAAAGTTTGGAGCACTTTCGCGATCTCAGTTGGCCTAAGCCATCCCTCGCCTTCCCTTAATCTCACATACTCAAGACCCTCCGTACTAAGGCCCGATTTTATGCGGTCAGCAACCATGAGTTCTGCCATCACTTCTACCGTGTCGGCTTCTCTCACTTGGAGGTAGTATGAGAAATAGGTTTTCACGCGGGACGCGAACTGTGCCCACGTCTCTTCCTTACGCTTTACGGCTCTTTCGAACCTCAGCAGGTACTCTGCCGGAGAAAGCTTCAGTTCCGTCAGCACTGCTGCTTTAACTGACTCATAATCTGCACTCTCTTCAGGGTTGAGGTTACGCAGTAGGTAACGGACTCGCTCAGTTAGCGCTGGCATAACCAAATGCACGCGGCTCTCGTGTGGTACCTGGTAAGTAGCAAAAAGTTTTTCTACTTCCTCAAACCATAGTGGGACATCCGCGTCACTCGGCAGGCGGAACCCTTTTAGCACTTTTGCACATTGCTGAAAAGAATCGAAACCCCGGCGCCTCTGATCACCCGTCTCCGACCCAGAGTTGGACAACGTGCCATTGAGACGTTCCGCGTTCATTCTAGCCTGCAATAGCTTTTCGTACTGAATCTGAAGATTGAGCTTTTGAATTTCAAGCTCAAGCGTTTTCGCCTCGCTCGATTCCGGCAAAACCTGAGATGCCTGCTGCATCGATTCTTGCCTCTGAGTAAGCACTGTCGCCTCATTTGACTGATCAGAATTTTGAATACCATCATTGGATGGTTCTCGACTCCGATTCACTTCTGCCGCACTCGTACCCTCATCTTCATTAGACTCCATTGTTTTAGCACCCCCGCGTGTTCTCACCATGTGCTCTACACATAAACTGCCATGCCAACTAGAGAAGAACGCAAGAAATCCTGCTCACCCTTTGCTGTATGCACTGTCGTTCCCGGATCTCCTCCACGGTGCCGGCGTTAGCTGCTGTGGGAGCGTCTCGACTTTGCCGCTGGTGGCTGTTGGATGCCTTGCCCCTCGGTCCTCTCAGCGCTGGTCCAGTGTATGGTGCTGCAGAGCTCGCCGATCCATGTCGACTGCGCCAGTTAAGTTTTCCTTTTTGTTCGTTGATCTCCTTGATATGGATTGAAGTCCCGTCAAGGAGATGATCGGCGTCGATGAAGCAGGAGGCAGGTTGGAGGTAATGAAAACTTGAAGGTATATTACAGCGAAATATTTACAGTCATATGTACATCTTGCCGAAGCACACTTATGATAACACAGACATCAACAGCGTCTTACTCTTCTACTTAACTTTTCTTAAGTTAGAGCCTAGAACACTGTTACTACATACAACGTACTTAGTCTCACTGTTCGACCACCAAGTGGTTACGGCCCAGACAAAAGTTGCATCGTACGGAGTCGTACTGATCTATCAGTTAGGTGATTGCAGCCTCGACTGAAGAGAAACGGATTCCCTCCAGTCTTAAGCATCTTGCGGTAACAAAGAAAAAGGGGAGGGGGCCACTGCTGGTCCGCCTCAACATTCTCTCATCCAATCTGTTTCCACTAAGATTAAGTCACTCCCTACTGGGCTGACCTTACTCTCGACAGCAGCGCTTCTACAGTTTAAACAGGCGTTTTGATACTCTTTCCCATCATATCTCTCTCTCTCCACCTCCCCCGCGCTCAGGAATTCTAACGCTCGGGAGATATCGGCATTGTAGACCCGGTACATTCATGCCCTTTCCCACACCCAGCGAGCCGAGACGAACCTCCAAAGCCGGAAATTGAATGATTGCGCGCGGAACGTAATTGCCCCCGCAGGTAGCAAGCGGCTTTTTACTTTCTCCGCTTTCCCTGTGCTCGGGTCGTGCATCGCTGCGACTTTGGGCCGATCGCCAGGGCAGAGCGTGTCGCCCACTTCCACTGAGCTCGCGCCCGGCAGGGGAGGCAGGACGGGGTCGCTTAATCCCATTGTGCGTTTGCCCCCGGCCGCGGCGACTTATCTCTAAACCACAAACATTCCAAGCCGGTTAGCAGAGCGGGTTCGTTTCACATTGTGTATTTGTCCCCAGCAGCGGAGGAGACGGACGTAGTTTGCATTCCAGAGGATAAGTGGTGTATAGTTACCGAGAGAGAGTCGAGAAAGAAACTTTGAATAACGAAGCTTCTGGTGCTGTCCCATCCGCACGATCAACTTATGAGCGGCAAAACATAACATGTGGTATTACCTGGAGCTTTATGCACTGAGAACGAGAGCAGGTGCCCGCCGTTCTTCTCTGCTGTGCGAGGATATCTGTTGTAAACAAATACTTTGCAGAATATGTTTACGAGGCAGACAATCTGGTGGCTGCTACACAAACTCAGAATGAGTACAAGAGTATTGCAAAAGGGAAATGCATATTTTACGGCTGCCGTTCGAGAAGACCCATACAGGGCGGCCAAAAAAGCAATTTTAGTTTGCGCAAGTAATCAGCACGGCGCCGTTGGTTCAGCTCCAGTTAACCCGATTAGAACTCTAGGCTTTTGGCTGTCGGTAGATTTCACATTGTCCTATCTTCGGAATCATGAATCAATAACAGTTGCTTCTATCTTGTGCTTTAGCGTCTGCTGGTACACAGTGTTCGCTTTCTTGAAATTTCGCATTGGAATGTTGACAACATTTTTAACGTTTTTTCTGTTATTACTTTACACGGCACACCTACTGTAGGATGTTTCTGTCAAGGCGGTTCACTGGCCTTATTAGCACACCAATGTTGCTTGCATTTGTTCTTCTAGGTAATCTCGAAAATCCCGCAAACACTTAAGCCATTAAGACCTCGCAAAAATTTTTGAGGACAACAGATGTTTGTAGGGGCGGGTTCAGACTCGTATAATCATGACTTATAATTCACAAGACTGTCGCTCTGGTGTGCGATTTTTGTGTTGGTATGTGCAGTTCCTTTTTTCATCTCCCTTTAATATTCTTCTGATTTTCCCGTCCATTTCCATTGTGCAAGGTAGCACATACCGGCTATGCCCAACTGCTTAACATCCCTGCTTTTTCTGTTTCGCTCTTGTTTTACTCGCTTCTTTACTGTATTCAGATTAACGTCATAATACTATAAATAGCTTCTCCTATACTTCATTCGGCCGCATGTCGCCTGGCCTTCACTGCCACCTATATGCAGTTATAAATAGCCGACCAAGAATATCCCACAACGTGCTAGATTGGCCAGAAATGATTGCTGCGACGAAAACCTACAAGTTTAAGCTATGTTGAGATCTTTAATGGCTGCGATGCTCACTATTTTCAACCGAATAACAATTCTGTCATCTCAATGGACACTACAAGTCCTGGATCCTGAGCAACCAGTCCTGGCAAGTCCTCTTTATGATTTAGGATTCTACCCTATGTATAGACAACCACAGAGGAACCAATATATAATACTTCTCGGTTTATGACTTGTTATCTCTTTCCTCCTTGCTTTCCGTATTTTTTCTTCCCTTTCCATTTTCAACCCCGCAGTATACTAAGGCAGTTGCAACATCATTAACCTCTCTGCTTTTTCTATGCTTCAGCTTTTGCTTTTGTCTGCTTAATTTTATTAAAAGTGTGTCTAACGAAGCTAAACTAGCCTTTGGATTTCCCTTCTTTCCTTTAGCCTAAAGTATCACAGTTTTTTGAACCTGTTTTTGCACCATAGAGGCTTGAGTTTTTTTGGCGTAAAAAGCCGAGAGTGTGCAAGACATTATGCGGTGACATTTGTATTAGTTAATAATGTTTTTTCTAAATATATATAATGCTAAGGCATCAATCGAGTAGGATTTCTGGCTCTTTGATGTTGTCGGCGCGTTAGCGTTGTACTAAATATCTTTTCGTACCTTTTCTGTTTATTATGCACCTCTCTGCACAGTAAAAATTTTTACACCCAAAAGGGTGTACAAAGGGTGCTTTACAAAAAAGCACCCTTTGCAACACTCTTTAACACCCATAAATGGTCAATTAAAAGAAAAGCACCCATTTGTTTGGGTGCTTGCCTCGATAGCGCCCTAAAACAGGCTCTAAGGGTGCTTTTGTGCCTGAGAAGGGTGTAGGTGACGATTCATCTGATGGAATATGCAGCATAAAAAGAACACATAATTATATTATATGGGATTTTACGTCTCAAAAACCTCGATATGATTATGAGGGTCGTCGTAGTGGAAAGCTCTAGAGATTTTGACCATTTGGTGTTCTTTAATGGGCGCTGATATCGCACAGTGCATAGGCTTCTACCTTTTCGCCTCCATCTGAATTCGACTGCCACGGCCGGCATCGAACCCGCGACCTTCGGATTTGCGGCCGAGCAGCGTAGCTACTGCACGAATACGTGGACCTTGCGTTAAATGACGGCCTAGACTTAAAATGTGTGAAGGTGCTCTCCGAATACAGCAGAATGCCAGCAGAAGCAAATCGCGTTTCATCTTTAATGGCAATTAACTGCAATCCACGTTACGAAAGCTAACCTTAGCGTTGGTTATAAGCTACATGTTTGCTGTGGATTATATACAGAAAAATAATGTTCGCCCGAGTATGGGTGTGTTTGCGTGAGCCTGCGCATGTGTTCGCGTGTAAGCGCGATTGTGTGTACACCCGTGCATGTGTGCGTGCGCGTTTATGTGCGAGTCCGTGCTTGTGTTAAGCGTGCCTGTTCACATGTGTACGCCCATGCATGTGTGCGTTTACGGTCGCGTGTGTGTGTTGCCGTATGTATGTATACGTGTATGTGTGTGCGCCTGTGAATAAGTATGCGTGTGTATCAGCCCGTGTGCCCTCAAATTTCGTGTGTGTGTGCGGGGGGGGGGCACTGCTTCTTAGTGTTTAAGGTCCCACACCTGTTCAGACTGGGAGTCTATATGGGAGGTGGCTTAAGAAATGGCGATGGTCAAGGCACTGTACACAGACTATTCAGTACATGGAAAACAGCTGCACAATTTCGTACCTCATCATTGCTTACGAACTTGCTGTGGTAGCTGATTAGGTCCGCTGAGGCGCTTCTACGCTCGAAAACTTAGGCTATGACCAATTCACACGGAAATCTGTCACTGCACTTATGCACAACCATCGTTTATATTGATACAAAACAGCCGCTAAACACGGCTGAAAGAAAGAGGAGGACGAAGTGGGTTTTTTCATTGGATGCTGGTCTGACGTCATCTTGCTCGTCAGGTTCTCTGCGCTGTAAATAGCTCATTAAAGTTACTCGTAACATTATTGGTGGAGGTGGACGACCCCCGTACCTCGATGGAGACGCGCAGCGGTCGCACCATCGGCGACCTTTCGACTGCTGCTACTTCCTCTACGCCGCCCTCATCAGTCCAAGCCACCACCTACGTCACACTACCGCACCTCAGGGATCCCAGCACTTTCTCCGGTTATGGTACGATCGATCTCGACACTTGGCTGAAGCGGTACGAGCGCGTCAGTGCTACTCACCGATGGGATCCCACGCTCATGCTCGCCAACGTGCTTTTCTACCTAGACGGCACTCCCCGAACATGGTTTGAAAGTCACGAAGCCGACATAACGAGCTGGGATCTCTTCAAAGAAAAGATACGTGACCTGTTTGGCGATTCATCTGGTTGTCAGCTCGCTGCGAAGAAGACTCTTGCCACACGGGCCCAGTCTTCTACCGAATCGTACGTCTCTTACATTCTTGACGTGTTGGCCCTTTGTTCCAAGGCCGACCAGTCCATGTCGGAAGACGAAAAGGTTAACCACGTCTTGAAAGGCATTGCTGACGATGCTTTCAACCTGCTGGTTTTTAACAACGTCTCGAGCATCGACACAATCCTTAAAGAATGCCAACGTCTCGAACAAGCTAAAGCCCGCCGCGTAGCCCAGAGCATCGTGCACCTTCCGAACACAGCGGCCACTTCTTTGTGTGACGACGCCTTCCACCAGGCCCCTCGATGTGACAACCTCACACGCATCATTCGTCGAGAGGTCGAGGCAGCACAACCGCTAGCCACGCCAT
The DNA here is from genome assembly GCF_043290135.1 of Rhipicephalus microplus. Lineage (NCBI taxonomy): Eukaryota > Metazoa > Arthropoda > Arachnida > Ixodida > Ixodidae > Rhipicephalus > Rhipicephalus microplus. The sequence continues at coordinate 180,936 of NW_027464598.1, read as the reverse complement.
TACCGACGCCTGCGCCTTCCCCGACCACGATCTCTTTAATACAAGCGGTCGTTCGACAAGAACTATCGAGTGTCGGCCTACATCCTGTTCCTACCGTATACTCTGCTGAGCCTTCTTATCGTACCCCTTCTGCACCTCGCATACAACGCAATTCGTCCGAATGGCGTACTCTTGATGACAGGCCCATATGTTATAACTGTCGACGCGCTGGCCATATCGCTCGTCACTGCCGCAGCCGCTGGGCTCCACCGTCCCATTATGCACCTCAGTATCACACCACTTCTGCTCGCCAGGCGTTCCCACCACTTTCTCCATCAACGCCGACCACATTTTCGTTTCCTACAGCACCTCTGAGCAGACCTCGCTACGACCGCTCACCGTCCCCTGCTCGTCATCAGTCCCGGTCGCCCCCACAACGCCGCGCTGCCTCCCCGACCTATTCGCAGCATCTCCGACCGGAAAACTAGGCCGTGCAGCTTCTGGAGTTGGAGCTGCGTTGACGACCTTCGTAAGAAATCCTCGATTAACATTAACAACGAACCAGAACCTTTTGGACGTTACTGTCGACAATATTCGTGTCAGTTCATTGATAGATACTGGCGCGCATGTGTCCATTATGAGTGCTAACCTTAGCCGCCGACTTAGAAAAGTTGTCACGCCCGCCCTCAACCGAGCTGTACGAGTCGCCGATGGAGGAACTGCTGCAATTCTTGGCATGTGCTCTGTGCGAGTGTCTATTGGGGAGAGAAGCACTGTCGTTCTTTTCGCCGTTATCGAACATTGCCCTCCTGAACTCATACTTGGTATGGATTTTCTAGCCACGCACTCTGCCCTCATAGACTGTTCAGCTGGCTCTCTCCATCTCGATTTACCCCTCTTTTCCGACCTGACCAGCCCACCGCAAACCAGCCTCTGCTGCATTGATTTCACGCACCTCCCTCCTAACTCTGTCACACATGTCGACTTATCCTCCACGCCGCCAGTACCTGATGGTGATTACATGGTGGCCCCGATTCTTGCAGTGATGGTTACGCATGGGGTTGCTGTGCCGTATATGATTCTGACGATTCAGAGAAACCGCACCTTCCTTCCACTGGTCAACTTTTCACCCACCACCCAAGGTCTGCCACAGGGTATCTCCCTGGCCAAAATTACTGCTCTCCAAGATGACCATGCCAAGCCCTTCAGAGTTGACGATTGCTGCAGCTCAGTCAGTGGTTCCACTCCATCACGTTCTTGGGGCGCCGACATTGAGCGAATGGTGTCATCGGACCTCACGTCTGAGCAAGCAGCAGCGCTTTGCCACGTTCTTGAGGGCTATCGTAGCATTTTCGACTTTGCCAGCAACTTTTTGGGCCAAACGACCATTGTCACCCATCGCATAAATACTGCCCATGCAACCCCCATTCACCGACGCCCCTACCGTGTGTCGGCGTCGGAGCGTGCAATATTACAACATGAAGTTGGCAAAATGCTTGCAAAAAACATTATGGAGCCTTCATCCAGCCCCTGGGCTTCTCCAGTCGTCCTTGTTAAAAAGAAAGATGGAATATGGCGCATTTGTGTCGATTACCGTCACCTTAACAAAATTACCAAAAAAGTCGTTTATCCTTTACCTCGCATCGACGACGCCCTCGACTGCCTGTACGGTGCCACTTATTTTTCAACTATTGACCTTCGATCAAGGTACTGGCAGATAGCCGTCGACGAGATGGACCGCGAGAAGACCGCATTCATCACTCCTGATGGTCTTTTATCAGTTTAAGGTGATGCCCTTTGGACTCTGCAATGCACTAGCCACATATGAAAGAATGATAGACTCATTGCTCCAAGGGCTGAAATGGTCCACCTGCTTGTGTTACCTTGACAAAGTTATCATCTTTTCGCCCACATTCGACTCGCATCTTGATCGTTTGTAAGCTATTCTGGACGTTTTTCGTCGAGCTGGACTCCAGCTTAACACCTCCAAGTGCCGCTTCGCTCGTCGTCAAATTTCCGTGCTCGGTCACCTTGTCGATGCTCAAGGCGTGCGTCCAGACCCAGAGAAAATTCGCGCAGTCACGAACTTTCCCGTTCCGAAGACCACAAAGGATGTCCGCAGTTTTGTGGGGTTGTGCGAATATTTCAGACGTTTTGTTAAGGACTTTGCGACCATTGCACGCCCACTCACTGACCTCTTGAAGAAAGACGCCTCGTTTACATGGGGCCATGACAAAGCGTCATTGTTTTCGCAACTTACGACATTGCTTACAACGCCACCAATCTTGGCTCACTTTGATCCATTAGCTCCAACCAAGGTTCACACAGACGCCAGTGGACACGGCATAGGAGCTGTGCTATTGCAGCAACTTCGCGGACACGACCGTGTTATAGCCTACGCAAGGCGACTGCTATCTCCAGCCGAGCGCAACTATTCCATCACGGAGCGCGAGTGCCTCGCCCTTGTATGGGCAGTCGCGAAGTTTCGCCCATACCTGTACGGGCGCTCATTCCGTGTTGTCACGGATCATCACGCGCTGTGCTGGCTAGCCTTCCTTGAGGACCCCACGGGACGTCTCGCTCGTTGGGCTCTACGCCTTCAAGAGTACACGTTCTCTGTAATGTACAAGACAGAGGACTACATCAGGATGCGGATTGTTTATCCCGCTACCCTGTTGACGAAGAAACCGATACTGACGCTATCACGGACGTTTTTTCTGTGTCGCGGCTGTTAAACATTGGCGAAGAGCAACGTCGGTATGCTTCTTTACGAGCCATCATTGACAAACTGGAGTCAACGCCTCGCGACCCATTCCTACGAATGTTTTTGGTGAAAGACGGGATCCTATATCGCCGCAACTTTGATTCCTTCGGATCAGACTTACTTCCTGTCATCCCAGCGCACCTGCGTTCCACTGTCCTGCATCAACTTCATGACGCTCCCATGACAGGCCATTTGGGCGTTTCTCGCACATACGATCGGGTACGACGTCGGTTTTTTTTTTTGGCCTGGACTTACCCGCTCGGATCGACGCTATGTCGCCGCTTGTGAGCCCTTTCAGCGTCGCAAAACGCCGTCTGCCCTTCCAGCCGGCTACCTTCAGCCGATCGACGTTCCCAACAAGCCTTTCTTTCGAGTTGGTTTCGACCTGTTGGGCCCTTTTTCACTCTCCACAGCCGGAAATAAATGGATTGCTGTTGCCACGGACTACGCGACGCGGTACGCAATCACACGAGCACTCCCAACCAGCTGCGCTACCGACATTGCGGACTTTCTGCTGTACGACATATAATTAGTGCACGATGCTCCCCGTCAAATTCTCACCGACCGTGGCCGCTCGTTTTTATCAGCTGTCGTTCATGAAATCCTGAGGTCTTGCCATGCCAAGCACAAATTTACTACTTCGTACCATCCACAGTCAAATGGCCTCACAGAGCGCCTTAACAGGACCCTAACCGATATGCTTGCCAAATACGTTGCGCCAGACCACCATGATTGGGACATTCTTTGCCGTATGTGACGTTCGCCTACAACTCATCTCGTCACAACAATGCCGGATATTTGCCCTTCTATCTACTATATGGCCGGTACCTATATGGCCGGGACCCAACTCTACCTTTAGACAGGTTACTACCTGCGGCCACTGAATATGCTGGTGAAGCCATTGCCCGCGCCGACCACGCGCGCCAAGTCGCCTGTAACCGTCTACAGGCTTCACAGACGCGCCAACAACGCTCTACAATTCTCACCATAGGGACGTGGACTTTTCTCCGGGTTCTCTCGTTCTCCTCTGGTCACCAACTCGGAGTGTGGGACTGTCGGAAAAACTGTTGCCGCCCTACACTGCACCATTCCATATCGTTCGCCAAGTGACAGACGTCACGTACGAGATTGTTCCAACCGATCCAACAAAGTCATCGTCAGCTCCGAGCGACACCGTTCACGTGGCTCGGCTAAAGCCCTATTACCCCCCCCCCTCCCCTTCGACATCATCTGCGCAAATTTAGCACCGGGACGGTGCTTCTACCACCGGGGGTTATGATACAAAACAGCCGCTAAACACGGCTGAAGGAAAGAGGAGGACGAAGTGGGTTTTTCCGGTGGATGCTGGTCTGACGCCATCTTGCTCGTCGGGTTCTCTGCGCTGTAAATAGCTCATTGAAGTTACTCGTAACAATATTAACAACGTTTAACAAGAACATGCCCTGCCTTTGCTACTGGTGCTTAGCTAGCTTATTGGGCAACCATATGGAATTATGTGCTGATCATGTGGTCATCAAAAAGTTTGTTATAACAACCTCGGCACGTTTCGTGGTGTGTGACTAGCCTTCTAAACATCCGCGACTGTGGATTAATTTGTTCCAGCTTCGACTACGCATTCAGTGTTTGCGGCACCATACGCGGAATTGCCAGACACAGACAATGCGAAAAGAAATTCCTCTGGAAAAAGGTGTAGCGATGCTCTCCCGCTAATGCCACCGAGGACGAAATAATTATTGTTTCTGGCCATTCCATGGTGCACTTTGTTTTCCGCAAGTTTTGCTTCACTATTTTTCGCCCACTGCAATCGCATTCCGTCAAAATACTCAAAGAACCCGAGGCTGGTAAAGAACCTGCGTCGCTGTGCGACTGGCTGGAAGGAGAGTTGCCGTTTACAAGGAGTCATTCTGCGTCGAACGGCCGTCCGCCGTATGCGCCATAGCGTTTGCCTTTCGGCGCCGTCTTGGCGGGTTTCCCGCTCCTCCCCCTCCCCCTCGCTAACCCCGGCCAGCGTTGCTCCCACAACGGCGGCGTAGATAAGCGAATAGTTTCGTCACCGAGCACCTGCGCCGACAGCTGCGGCGCCGCCACCAGTGCCTCCTCCTTCTCTCTCTCAACGTTGCCCTCTCTGTCTCATCAGTCTTTCAAATGCGTTGCGTTGGTCGGGGGTCTTGGTCGCTGTGTGTGTTCTAGCGAACAGGCGCATATTAAATGGTGGTCACGCATGACACCGTGTTCGAAGTAACGCTCGGATTAAGGAATATTCATGGAGTGGCGAACACGGACAACGTGGGCCTGTTAACGGTGAGTGTACTGTTTCCGTAGGTAGTAATCATACAGCGCTAGCTGGGCGCCTGCAGCAGCTCTGCGGAAGTAGGCTGCCAGCCATTTACAACAGCATGCGTTCGCGGGCCTGTTGCAGATGCCCGATTAAACGTGTGACTTAACGAGTTCACACTGCTATGCGCGATGTTGTGTAAGTGCCTGCATCACTCATACAGTGAGTGATGTGATCACTTAACAAGGGCGGGATTAGTTGCTGATCGCACATTGTCTCTACACTGCACAAAGTGATTGATATTGTTTTAAGATGTGCCTTGGGCTACATCGTAATAACATTTTTATTAATACTCAAATGTGCAACGTGCTTCTGTAGGTGTAGGCGTAAAAAAAGAAAGAAAAAGAAAAAATTATGTGCAGAGGCGCACTGTACGAAATGGCTTTTTTTTGCTTAAAGACGATATAGTTGGAGGTGCTGATATGCCGCGATGCTCCAAGCACGTGCGCCTCGGTCTTTTAAGTTATGTAGGACATGTGTCCCCAGCAACAGGGAAAGATCTAGCAGATTTCCAAAGGCGCGTTGTTGTGGCCATCGCCGTGCGTTGTTTTCCCTCGTTTCTCTTTGCTGTTCTCGTGCTTTGCCTTCATCTGCGATAACGTTCGGCGTTATAACAGAATCGAGAGAGTATACGTGACTGTGGGAGCTATGTGCGGTAGCTCCAGCATAAGCCAGGGCTGCTGCAACGTAGACGGCGTGTGCGCGCGCTGGTGTCGTTCGAGCACTCCTACTTGCTTGATTGTGTTTAACTGAGTATTTAGGCATGGGTTACGTTTGTAAATCCCGTGGTCAATAATCGCTAATAACGTGCTCCTGATTGCCATCAGAGGATGGGCTTGGTTGTCGAAATATGACAGACGCTTTTTCTGAAAGCAAGCTTTGAAGAATGTTTTTTAAAGAAATACTTTCATAGGTGCTAGGCAGTGTTTATTGCAGGCCCGCAACTCTTTAAAAACTGGAGGAGCTATGACATCTTTTGTCAAATTACAGTGAATTAAGATGATTGAATTATAGATGGCGAGTTTCTGCGCTAGATATTATCAGAGGCGTAATTATAGTAAGTAAGTATTTCAGTTTTTTTTGCAGACCTCTTCACTAATGCCACGCCCAAGATCATTTGTTCTCATGTAAAAGAGAAAGCAGAGATGCCTTCACTGTTTTTACATGAAGAGGTAAGTTTCTTGTGCGTTTTGATTAATGCTACATGTTCTGAACGTTGTACTTTAATAATTGTTTTTCACACTGGCTCACTACCCTTGAAGGAATTTGATTCTTAAGTGAGTTCAGGCTTTCGTAAGTGCCATTTTTCAGGTGTAGTCTTACACTTCACCTCATTTCGGGACTTTGCTGTATGCTGGAAAACCCTTATCTTTATCATACGAAATTATTGGAATGTATGGGTTGTATGCTTAGAGTTCAGTGTAATTTCAATTACACGTCATTTCAGAGGATATACACTACACATTCTTCATATATGGTGCTGCGGGAACAGCACTAACATCCTTTTTTGAGAAGTCATATTTGCTCTTATTACAGAATGAGAGGGTGCCGCTGACGTCCTGCGTAGTCTACCCCTGCCCCAGTCTAGAGCAAGCCTAGTTCCTGAACCTCCACGTGGATGACCGAAAAATCTTCCGTGTCAGTAATGACGAAGCAGGAGTGACAGCACTGATGAGTTGATTTTTCATTTTCAACATTGTCTACGGCCGCAAGACCTTTAACAACCACCGTGATAGAGCGGCTTTTGCTTGGCCTGAGTTTGAAGTTTATCAAAGAAGTTGTTCAGGTAGTACGACGCTGAAAATTTTAGTGTCACAATGCCTGAACAACTTTTTCTAGTGTGGTCATGGTAGATGAACAAATATTGTTATTTGTGTAAGTTATTTTGCTTAAATATAGCTGGAACATTCCATTTCAAACGTCCCAGCCACTTTGACGACCATATGAAATGTATTTAAAAAAATGTGCTGACTTACTGCGTTGAAACTAGTGAACTGCTAGAATATTGCAGCGAGAAAAAAAGTTTTGATTATGTGGCTGGCCTATAACTTCCTGGCATAATGCCGTCTGTCTGCTGTTTGTGGAAAATTTCGTTTTAAAACTACCGCTTATTTTTTTTAAAGGAAATTTGGTCTACCTGTTAAGTAAACGTGATTCTGTGGGTGTATGAAGCTCAATATTAATAGTGCAATTTTTTTGCTACATTCGCTTCCAAGAATAAAGCCAAAATAGTGTTATGTTTGCATTTTTATTGCAATATTGAACTTTGTATGAATATCTGAGCAGTGAATACTTACTCCACAGAAGGTATATTTTGAAAAAAAAATATCTTTAGACCTCTCAAGCTGCTGAAACATAGGAGAAAATATCACAAATTTTACAAAATCGTAATTTTTGTCCGTATTGAGATGCAATTTGCTTCATGTTTTGATACAATGAAAACTCATCACTATACCGAAACTGTAGGAAAATGAAATTCTTTTCTGTAATAAAAATCTTATCGCAAAAAGGACAGGAAAGAGCGCTGTCAACTGAGTTTTATTGAAGGTGCTACGAGCGTATTTATACTGAGCACAAGACCAGGGCTCATCTGCAACAACACATGTGTGACCATGAGAAAATAATTTTAACCGAGAAAAGAATACTCTTTTTCGGAAAAGATAAGTGAAGGTGTACTGATGCATTGATCCTTGGCCTTCCTGATAAAGAGTTCTAAAATCTCTCATTTTTCTGCTTGCTTTTTTTTTCAGAAACCGTGTTTTATGAAACCTGGGACTACACTTACATTCGTTACAGTGTTCGGCCTTGAGACTACTATAGCCCTTCTTAACATTTAAAGCATGCTGTCTTGCTTGATCATTGAAGCATTGCCCAGTTTGTCCTATGTTTACTTTTCCACGTGTTAGCGGTATCTCATACACATTAGATTGACATTCAGTAAACCTATTCTAGTGACGAATGGTGCAAGATTGACTATTCCTGTCGCTGCAAGTACATGCACTTTTGAAAGCTTGCAAGTGGTGGAAAACAACAATGTCATATCTGCTGGCTCTTTTCCTAAAATTGTGAGACACCTTATGTACGTAGTACCATGTGACTTGCAAAGGTGATTGGTCATTATCTTTTTCTTTTGGTCCTGTTTCCTTTAACTTTACTTTGTGCAGGAGGGTTTCGCAAACAAGTGTGATAATGCTGTTATTGTATTGGCTGGTGCTATCAGCCCAGGAGTGCTAAGAATGTTCTGCCTTTTGGTAGTGGGCATTCAAAATTATTATTAAGAGAAATTGATACCACATGTATTCAGGCCACCCTTCAGAAGTCATGTTAGCACAAGGGTGAGGTCAGGCTTGAAAACCAGATTAAAAGACTAAAAGATGCTGCGTATCCCATCAGAATCATCACACCCGTTTGCAAAACCCTCCTGCAGGAAGTAAAGTTAAAGAATACAGGACCAACAAGGACCCTTTCTGTTATAGCGTCTTATATTGGTTGCCTTTTTTCCCAAAAATTGTTTGTTTGTAAACACCCAAGTGTGCATCTATTCTGTACTCCATAAACAACCACTAGAATGTTATTTTCTTTTCTTTTTTCTTTCAATCATACGTGAGCACCGTATGGAGCTTGGTGTGCCATTGTTTCTGTTGCCTTGTACAAAAGGGAGGTGGGGCTAGTCAAGCTGCTATAGCGCAGCTTTTTTCCTACTTTCCATTCCACAATTGTTTCTTGTTTGTGTAAATCACGGTGTATCGTTGTGGTGAAATAAATTTCAACTTTCAACTTTACTTTTTTTACAAAAAACAATGACCAAAACCTTTGCATGTTATACCACATCACGTGTCTCACAATTAAAAAAATTGCCAGCAGATATGATATTAGCGTGTTGTTTTTCACCCCTTGGAAGCTTTCAAAAGTGTGTGTACTAAACAGCAACAGGAATAGTCAATCTTGCCCCGAGAATAGGTTTACTTAATGCCAATTTAACGTTTGTAGAAGTATTTTTTATCAGGTAAACCAATGATCAGTGAATCACTACACGTTCACTTATGCTTTCCGAGAGGGAGTATTCTTTTCACAGTCAAGATTATTTTGTAGTGCTCACACGTGTCGTCGCGCATGAACACGGTTCTTGTACTCCGTATAAAAGCGCTCGTAGCACATACAATAAATTCAGTTGAGAGTCAGTGCTTTTTCTTGTCCTTTCTGTCTCTTCCTAAAGTTGTCGCGCTGTGACTAGCAAACAACCACGATGAACCAACTCTCCCAAATTAAGCTCTTGTTACGCAACACGTAGACCGAGTTTCGTATGGAAAGAAGGAGCCGTGCTTTTAAAATTAAATTTTTCACATACAACACCTAGACGGCATTCCAGAAGGTTCAGAAGGCAGCCACGTGACCAAATATTTTTCCTCTCCTAAATATTCCAGAAGTTCACTATTTTCAATGCAGCACGAGTTTTTCGAATACATTTGAGATGGTTGCCAAAATTGCTAGGACATTTGGCATAAAGTGACCCAGCTGTGTCATTAGCCATAATTATGCATTACCTTTTTTGTTTTTTGTGTCCTGACTCAGTTTTGTGTTCGTTTTTAGCTTATTGTGTTTCTGATCATTGTATTGGTTTCCTAAGTATAAGCTAAAGTTATATGTGCGAAAGCCCGTATATGTTTGCATGTACATCATTTCTCATAACCAATTGTTATACATCCAAGAATACAAAGCTTAAACAACTGTGATTGTATACATTTGAAAACACTATCCATATATATTTTTGTGTGCATCACTTCTTGGGAACAATTGTGTACATGAAGGCGTATATATTAAAATCATGGTGATGGTATATATTTCAAAGAATCATAAGTATATATTTGCCTGTATTTCATTCCTATTAAACGATTGTGTACACGAAGGAGTATTAAACTGGAAACCACTGGGCTTGTACATACTTCAAAGAATTATAGGGATATATTAGCGTGTATTTCATTTGTAGTCTTTATGTACTTGAAGCAGTATACTAAACTGGAACCAGTGTAATTGTATGATGCAAAGAATTGTCAATAAAGTGAAACTGAAAAAATATAATAAACACTTGAGGTGTTGAATGTGTAGTGTACGTATACGTGAACGTATATCTGGTAAAAAAGTTGTGTGGCAGAAGAAAAGTTTCTTTTATTTGCCTATTAAATAAACGCAATATGCAAGGGCAGCAAGGCTTCATTTTCTGTAACGCGCATTATGCATATACTGTAAAGTATATATAGATCCAGCACAAGCTCAAACACGATTGTACGCATTTATATTTTTGCCCACACGCAATGAATGGAGCTCGACAGGTGGTGCACCATCGATAATCAGGACCACTTTATTCAAGTAGTGTTTAATCAGTGCATGCTGATATCTATTAGTGCAGTCTAAAAGAATACTGCCACCCCTGCCATGGGCACTCAACACCCTTGTGCACCCTTTTCGCACCCTCCTCAGAGGGTGCTAAAAAAGTGATGGACATCGAAGGCACCCTTCCTTAAGGGTGTTTTTGTAACACCCTACAGTTTTTTTACATGTACACCCTATTCTAAGGGTGCATGGTAAAGCACCCTTTTTGGAAGGTGCTGAATTAGGTGCTTTTTGGAAGGTGCTTAGGGTGTCGTCCACGGGACAAGCTCATTTACACCCTTCTGGGTGTAAAAATTATTACTGTGTGTAAAGCGTTTGCACTATAGAATATGTTTATTCCTTGCTGATGCTGAACACGTGCACAAAAAAGGCAGTGCTAACGTATATCAAGTTTGCCACCGTCTAGAATACGTGCCCCCCTGTTGTTGACCACTTCACTGTCTAGATATTTAAAGTTAGATATTGCATCAGGAGTGACACAGAACATTTAGGCGGAAGTCGAATTACGGCCTTCTCTGCTTCGACGCTCGCAGACATGTCTTCAATACCCCGAAATTTCTCATTGTTTTGTTCAACGAATTCAAACGCTAACATTCTGAGCATAGGTTTACCAATTTGTGTGCACCACGAAGTGAGATGGTGTGCGGGCAAGCAAATGATGCATATTTTCTATTTTTAACGCTTTCACCAAGGATTGCATGGACGACTTTCGTCCCTTTCAAGAAATATTTTTGGGTGTGCAGTGAAGCACGGAAACATCTCCAAACGGGACGAAATATCAGGGCTCCAAAGCGAACCAGGAAATGCACTACAGAAGAAAGTATCTAACACTACCGAATTCGTGCCAAACCGAGAGTTCAAGCTTTCATGGCTGAATTGTCACGAAGGTGCAGCCACAAAGGAAGCGCCGCCAACACAGTTCCTCCTCTCGTTTAGCTCGTGGTATACTCACTGTGCGCCATGGTGCACAAAATGCGCAACGCTGCGTACTATCGACCAGGTTGGCCGATTCACAGAAGGTGTATGCGCGGAAAGTGGACGAAGGCATTACCAATTCAGACGAGAGATGCTGCAGCGCATGGTGCCCTTTTCACGGGTGGTTTTACGAAGTGTTCGACCCCGACAGTTGGCTTGAGACCTCTCGGGAGCCAAGGAAGAGAGAGCGAAACTTGGGCGATTCTAGCGACGTGTCACCTGTAAACATGCGGTGTTTTCAGTGTGCTCTAAAACGTTTTTATTTTTATTTAAAACATAGAGCAAGGAAAGTGAATGGTGTTCTCGGTGGCGCTCTTTCACCTGTCACTGCAAAAAGGGAAGTAAGCTTGCTTGAAAATGACTGATTTTTTCGGTGGTTTAAAATACCACTGATGGGAAGATTTTTTTTGTGCACAGTAAGAGAGAGAGAGAGAAAAAAGAGAAAAAATAAGAGAAAGGCAGGGAGGTTCATCAGAAATTGGAGCATCCTGTTTGCTACCCTGCACTTAGGAAAGGGGGATTGAGGAATAAAGATGGGAAAGAAAGCGAAAAGCGAAACAGTTGCGCGAAAGAGAAAAGAAAAAAAAGTGAGCTGGGATGCTATAGCCCATTCAATATGCATTCAATAGGCCACGCAAAAAGTTCAATAAGGCCTTTACTGAGTTTCTGTACGAAGACGGATTATGTTGCCTTTCAAGCACTGACTGTTCCGACAAGGGTCTGTCGTCAAGGCCAGCTAACGCAGCAGCTAGCTGTCATCTTTGCACGCAGGGCAGTGAAAAAAAACGTGCTCTATCGTTTCATCGCTGCCGCAATAATCGCTAGCAGCACACTAACTTTTTTTCAAATCGACAAGGTGATTACTACACTAAAGCAGGATCAACAATACATGACCCTTATGCTTTCCGTGGCCTAACTTTCGAGTGGATTTATTTATTTGTTTGCAACGAGAAAAGAGCCTTGTCAAAACAAAATATCTCTCGTTTTTTTCATGATGTCTATGTGTTTAATTTTCTGCTGCAGATTTTGCCATGAATTATTTTGGGAAAACCATTTAGGGTACGATAATATCCTAAAAAGTCGTCTTTTTTAGCTGCTTGTGTTCTCAATGTATCCGCCTGAGGGACGTCTCATGACAGCTGGAAGAAGAAAAAAAGCTAAAGTAGTCGCTTGCTACAGAATAGACTGAACAAAACCTTCGCAAAACAGAGCTAGGCTTGCGATAATTATAATGGAGTATTAAAGACCATTCTGAGCTCTTGCTGCTTGAACAAACGAATGTCTTGAAAAGGGCTCTTCCGGGCGTCACATACATGCTTTTAAATTGATAATGCACGAAAGGTACATTTTAGCAGGTGGAAACTAATGCTCCGGTGTGTATCATGTACAGTTCAGGAAATCGTAATAGATTGACTACATGTTTCAGGACAATGGTGGCAACCTGTCGGCGAGAGCCAAGCGTTACCAAATCTGGCTCCTTTTACTCGTGATTTAGAAAAACGGATTGTGAAATAATATATTAACACGAACTTCTTGAGAATATTGTATTATCAGTCTAATACTCCTGTCTGCGATCTACATCGAAGTTTTTATCTGGCGAATCAGTTGATAGCTGTATTATGAGTTACAGAAAAAACTCTGCGATGTCGCGAACGAAATTGCTTTGACTTATTCGGACAAAGAGGACATTATCAGAGTGCCGGTGAATGAACAGGTCAAGAGAGAAAGTTACGCTGCGATATCTGAATGAAAGAAATATTTATACAGTGGCAATATTCCTTATTTAGCAAATATTATTGAGCTTTTGCCATGAAAGCAAGGCACGATGTTATTTTTGCAGCATTTTAGTTCGTTAGCCAGACAACGCACCACGAGTGTACATTGCTGATTTCACTAAACCTGTTAATGTTCAATCCACTGCTTACAATGAAGCAGGTTGGAGATTCGTTTCGAGACATCCAGCAGGTGTACTGTTGTTGTATTACAAGTGTTTTAATAAATGAACAAAAATGTCATTCAACAATAACTTTCAGATATGGCGTCTCGTGAGGTGCTCAACAATGGAATCACTATTGTTATCAATGGTAAATTGAAAAGGGTTGGTCAGGAAATTAGTGATCTGCGTGACTGGTAAACGATGTATTATAAGGAAAGCAATGCTTCGTTTTTAGTGTTTATGGCGGTGATCAACAAAGACTGCTGCAAAATCTGTTAATGATACTTTTTTGACGGCTACATTGGGCGCTATAACGCCGATAAGTAATGAAACTTTTTAAATCCTAAAGTGCCTGAAATTTATGCAAAAAGATGCTTAACTTGCTATTTTACTTCACATTGGTTTTACGTTTGTAGGACAGTTAGCTTTCAGCAACCATACTTTTAAAGTACTTGTTCAGCCATGTGCCCAAATATTCCCTGAACTTCGTCGCAGTATTTCTAAAGGAAGTAAATAATGAGACATACTTCGAGATTATGTCGGTTAAGTGCTATAGTGCAAGCTATATTAGGCCAGGAAAACTTGTGATGGTTCAACAAAAACTTCAGAGTAGTTTGTGTAACACTCACCACAAAGCCGCTTAAGCGAATATGCTTTTTGTCATTTCAATTGTCCAACTTTTGGGCATAATTATGAAACCACCACCACCACGACCTCTTAAAGTTTCTTACAATATTAGCATATTGGGATTGGCGCAAGGCGCAATAAAGTGCCAAAGCCCCAACAGCTTTGTCCGTATACAAGCTTCTTTACAATGTTTTTTTTCCTTCAGAATCGACAACCTTTTGTATGCCCCATAGTCTCGTACTACCATTGACGAAGTAGACGTTTTGGAGAAAATAAGTTACAATCCAATGCGGTGTAGCAAAGTTCTTGAATAGCAAATGCTCTATTTACCTTGAGACCCCATATATAATACGAGGATATAACCTTCATTTCACGCGAGTTCTTCTCCTTTTAAGACCCACCCTGTTTCATGTGCAATATTATTGGTAGTCGCCAAAAAAGGCATCTGACAATCATCATAGTGAGAGCGCGGTCATTGGTTTGGCGGCTGCTGGCATCGAAATGAAACGAATGTCCTAGCAATCATTCTTATGGCAAACATATGGGCAGCAGCTGGTTACTCCATATAAGAATCTCCATATTAAATACTGAAGGCACTGCAGCCGTGACCACAACAGATAAATAACAAAGAGATGAAAGGGCTTTGTTCCTTAAAGAGACTAATATTTGGGAGGAATACTGAGTGGACTGCACTTAATGAGGGCTCTGAGATTGTATGAGTGCTTTGTTAAAATCAGAACTTTCGAACTTACCGAATACGAAAACGAAGACGATTAAAACGAGCCAATAACAACGATTCAAATCAAAGAAAAGCAAAAAGTTTTGGCCCCTGTATGGGAGCTTTGTTCACAAGTGAAACTCACTTTCTCCTTCTTTTTAACAAGGCTACTGTATGGGGGCCATAATATATTGCTTTTATTTTGATTGTAACCGAGGCCGGTGTGTTGTGTTGAGTTCATGGCTATTCCTGACTGTATATATATATATATATATATATATATATATAAATGTATATATATATATATATATATATAATATATTCAAGTACACCGTTCGTGAGAAGTCACAATGTTGTTGATTTCTTTCGACGTTTCAGCCAGAGTCCGGCCTTCATCAAAAATTCAGCACTAGCAATTCCATCAGGTCGCGTTCCCGATCCAAACCCGATTCAAACGGTATAACCGTATCGCCATTGCCATCTCGAGCCAGGACTGCCTGGCTCTGCTGCGACGCTGCCTGTTTGCCCGACCACCTCTTGCCGCTTTTGTCCTGACCCCGCTGCCGCTTTCACCCTGCGTCTACATTACACATTGGTGGAGGTTCAGCAAACTATATTTCTCGAAAGCATTATATTTTCCGCACCTTGCTCAAAAAAATTGATGCCCCTAGCGAATATATCGCTTAGTACAGCCAGCGCTGTGCACGTCACGCCGGCCGCTGCCTGTACTTCTTTCATTGCGATTGACCGCCTCATCTACGTCGTCGAATTGCTAATGTTGGATTCCTGCTCTCATGGCCTCATTTTAGGTTGGGACTTTCTCTCCAATAATAAGGCCGTTATTGACTGCTCTCGCGCTGAGGGGGCATTCGAAGCGCTTGGCGATGTTCCGTTATTTGACGCTCTTGAAATCGGACTCAAATTATTTGTTGCTGAAGACGCAACAAATAGTTCCTCGTTCGTCGCAAGTGTTCGCCTCTATCTTAAGCCATTTTGGAACTTCGTGACTGCACCAGTGGACTGCTCATCTTGAACCTCTTGTCATGTCCTGTAGCACTGGTTCGGGGCGAGTATGTCAGGCGTGTTTATAGTCTCGACTCTTCTGCAATTATCGACATGCCGACTGGTCCTTCCGCCGAAAGCGAAGTCGCCGGAGTGACTTGTGCCTTTTCGCCGCAGGTCAGTACTGCTGTCGTACTGAGCAGCTCCATCAGCAACACGTTTATCGTTTCGCAGCGCGCTCAGCTTCTAGGACTCCTGAACAAGTTCCACCCTTTTTTTGACTGCCAGCATTCTCCCCTCAGCCGCACGCCAGTTGTGTGTCACTGCATCGATAGGGGTACCAACGCGTCACTGCGTCAAAGACCCTATCGCGTGTCTGCTACAGAGCAACAGGTTATCAACAATAAGTAGTTGACATGTACAAGCGTGGCACTCTACAGCCTTCGAATAGCCCATGCGCATCTCCAGTCATTCTCGTTAAGAAGGACGGTTCAATTCACTTCCTGTGTTGACTACGGTCGTCTTAGAAAATAACTCGAAAGGACATTTACCCCTTTCCGAGAATCTCTTCTACTAAGATACAGAGCGGCTACTGGCAAGTCCTTATGGAACCTGAAGATACCTAAGAAGGTCTTTGTCACACCTGATGACCATTACAAATTCGATGTCATGCCTTTTGGTCTTTGCAACTTGTCAGCAACATTATTCGAGCAACATTCGAGCAGATGATGGACAATCTTCTGCGTGGCCTGAATGGAAAATTGTGCCTATGCTACTTAGATGACTTGGTTATAATTTTACCAGATTTCCCCACGCATCCCCGTAAGCTAGATGAAGTACTACAGTGCCTAATTGATGGCGGCTTTCAGTTCAACTTGAAGAAATGCCGTGTCGGCACGTGTCAGTTCCCCCTCCTCGGCCATGTTGTGTCTAACGGCGGTATTTTCCCTGACAGCGCCAAGCTTAGCACAATTACAGACCTGAGCCTGAATCTCTATAAGAGCGGCGCAGCTCTTATAGAGATGCAGGCTCAGGTCTCTGTTCGTATTTCCACCACTTTAGCCGGAATTTCGCGATGATCACGACCCCCTTGGCAAACGTCTACAGAGTGACTCGAAAGGTTACGCTCCAAGTTTTAATCGAGGTGAAGATGCTGGCAACTATTCACTTGGGGCGTGCGTTTACCCATTTTTTCTTGCTCAAAAAAACGTCGTAGTGAACCTATTGTAGTTTTAACGTCAAAGAAGTTTGAACATCTTTATTTTTATTGTAACTTTTTTGTAGTTTTTAAGGCCGAGAAAGAATCTCCGTGAAGAATATGTCTCACTCTATGAAGTGGCGATCACTCGCTGTCTCTGCTTATCGTGAGAATTGTTTGCGACGTACTATTGCGCAGCCACCATAGCACCACTGAGTCGCATTCGCTAAATGGAAAAGCTCGTTTAAGAGTAAACAGATTATATCAGTCACGTACTTCCTTGAGTTATTTTTTTTTCGGTCTTACATTTCGGCATTCATTCGGTCTCTTTTTCATGGGATGACTTTCCGGTAGGCTCTAACTTTCCTTTAGAGGCTGTCTCTCTCTCGACCGTAGTTGTTCACTTCACTATATAAGCGTTTGAAAGCTGCATCTTTCCGATATACACTTACCGCTGTCTCTATTTTTGTCGCAGGAGTCGATACAACATAAATATACCTTTTGCTAATCAAGAGTCCTCATCAATGTGTAATGCGCATCTGTCCCGGAGAAATAAAATACCAGCTCAAGAAGTCAACCAATCATTGACACGCATTCCGTGCTTTCATTCTCTTTGTCGCGTTCGCCTTAAAGAACCCCAGGTTATTGAAATTTCTGGAGCCCTACACTATGGCGTCTCTCATAATCGTATGGTGGTTTCGGGACGTTAAACCTCACGTATAAATTAATCATTTTCTTTCTCATATAAACTTCAGGCCAGATCGCTTACTCTGGCTCTATATTCAGAGATATAACATATTTCTTAGTGCACAGTTTTTTGCCCTGCATATATAGGCAGCCATTTAATCGTCATGTGCTAATGTAGAGTAAGCTTGTGATTAGCTATCCCTTGTTGGCAGTAAGCGCTATGTGTATACAAGTTGATATGCGTTGCATATCAACAAGAACAATCTTTCACGTAAACCTATTATAATAATTTAAGGAGCACAAATGCTTGACCACTTTTGGCTTTTTAGCGATAGTCATCAGGAAAATGTGGGTCCAAGGCAATATACCGTAGTGTTTTATATACAGATGTACGGTACTTTAAATACTCATATTAAAATTGTGCGTGGGTGAAGCACTGCAAAATACAGGAATTGTTTTGTGGGTTGAGTTAACTTGAATTTGCACATACGAAACTCCCCGCTTGAGAGTTTCTAATTGCTAGAAAATATTTTCTCATTTGAGATACCTTATTGGCCCTGGCCAGTCTCATAGTTCCATCTACCTTAAATTAACGCTACTTAATCTGGAAAATAACATTTTTCTTTTATTTGTAATTGAAGCTTTCTCAAAACGCGCCTCTCTTCTGAACCACTAGTTGATGTTCAACATTACGAAGGTGCAATATTGGGCTTGTGATGACCTTCCTTTCGAAATAATGATAGTACACGATTTGTGATGTGAACTCTCACTTGATGATTAGTGTTGGAAATCAAAAGTTGATGTCACCCTAGCCAAACGCTACTACTTAAACCATGCTAACTCAGTTTTGCAACTTAACGAGGTTTAGTTTTGCAACTTAACGAGGTTTAGTAACCCGAGCGAAACCCAAGGAAGCTGTAATACAACCTATTTAGAATACTATCCTCGACCAGCGCACTAGCAACGCATATGGGCGTTCACTCAAGGCGTTCACATGAACTCAGCACCCGCTTGTTCCACAAAAAAAGCCACATACGCTGGTAGTATAGTACGCACGGTGAGACATAAGTGGAATCACGGCACGAGTAAGGCCCTATCAATGTGCGAGTTAGTTGTTGCTATGGCTATGTGGTTCTTCACCCTCACAGGATGCCAAAGCACATGTCGTGTTCTGCATATCAATCATGTGACGTTGATGATATAAGAGGTCAGATGACAAATACTCTCGAAGTCATTCCACAAGCAAAATCTACAATCCTCGCTTACTTATATTAAGCATGCTACTGTATTCTCGTGTTCATTTTTCGTTGTATCTTTCTTTTCTCGTGGTGTCGTATACAGCAGTGTTCCTACGCCTGCTGTGAACTACCGTGTAAGTGATAGAGCAAATATTTTGTCAGCATCAGATGTCCTTCTGATGCAGACGTATGCTTAGTTCACTGTAGCCTTGCCTCGACAAGTCAGCCGGGTGGTCTGCTCCGTAGCGCGTCGTGTCACAGATAGCCTGTAACGTAAACTACAGAAAACACAAAGTGGTCAATGGTGGCGAACTTGCAAACCTAAATTATTTATTGACAGACCATTTGCAGCTAGTCAATTGAATTCAATCGATATGCATATACTTCATTTACTGCCAACTTGCTCGATCGGCAGGAGTTACATAACTGAATGTTAGTTAATGCCGCATTTCGTTTGCTGATGTTGACATTGTTGGGTAGTTTGGGATCAATAATGTATCATGATATTCATCCCTAAGTCATCCATGCTATGTGACTCGTCCTGTTTCAGTTAGAAAAGGCATACAAGGTTTCAGTGTAACCTTAAAACAAATGCAGAAGCATTATAGTATGTCGTTGTCTCATTTTTTCTATCTTTTCCAAAGATAGAAGTGTCTTCATGATTGCAATTCTACACTTGCACGAACACTGTGACCCACAAGTTTTGGCCTGTGTTGCTTTGCAATAGGCAAGCCAACTCTGTGCTACTTGCAAGGCAGTTTCTACTCGGCCAGCTCTGTTGTACTCGCCGCACGCTCTGCCAAAGCGACAGTATACAATAGAATACCTGGCCCCATTTTCCGCATGGAAGTCGTTGCTTCGCTTCGTTTGATTTTCTTGCGAAAGTGAACCAAGCCATCTCCATCGCTTGCAATATATCACTGATGGCAGTGGAATCTCCTTCCGACATTCTCTCTTCCACAATGACTGAAAAATTTTTGTTCTTTCCTCAGCAATACCACTATAGGGGCAACCACGCAACTGCTGCGTCACAGGAATGCGATTCTGGTATAGTCCCATTCTACTGTATTGCTTTTTTTTTGCCATTCACCCAAAGTTCTTCAGAGCTCCTATTTTCTAACTGCTATTCTTCTTTGTCAATGTATTGAAGTAGACAAGAACAATGACAACAAGAACTTTGCTGAATAGTTCTACTTGCCAAAAGGTGAGCTGCATCTGCTTGCTCGACAAAACGAAATATTTCCGTGAACATTAAAAACATATTTTCCAAAACAAGACTCGTGTCGTCCCATCAGAACTGACTAACTTTCCATAAAGCACCCGCACAGCTGCTGAAAGGTGCTTGGTTGCATATGTGTTCGAGTAGCTTATTGAACAGTTTGCTTGAACGCAATGATTTCAAGACGCATTTATAGCGTGGTAAGCTCAACGCGCAGACTAATTGTTTCTCTTCGCTGCGTTAGTGTGGTAGCAAAAGTGGAACTTACTGAACACAAAAAATTACTCTCCGGCGATCCAAGATCAACGACATTCCAAAAGATCTTTTAACAGCCTGTTTAGACGTGTATTTTAATGAACAATGACGCTGAAAGATTGTGCAGACTACGTTTTCGAAAATTCTGAAAACTATGTGGTCAAAGTGTGGTTCTAGAGAAAACTAAATAAAGGGGAACATATATATTATAATGGGAATTTTACTCGTGTATTATATCATCGTGACCCCTTTTTTGTATTCGTGTAACAAAAAGTGACAAAAATGAGCACGCGAGACTTAAGCTCAATCCTGGCATATATGTTTGCACCAATCATACTTTGCCATGTCAATAAGCGCCACTGTGGTTGAAAACTGTACAATGTAGTGTGCAGCTTTCATGTATGTCCTACTTCTATGAACTGTCTTGTGAGCGCGCTTTTTGCACTTCTGTGCGACGAGGATTGAGACTACCGGTACTTTCTTTAAAATCCCCTACACATACCAAGTAGGCGCAACAAAGGTGTTCTACACTTAGAATATGTGACCAGAAAAAAGAAACGAACCGCAATCTACAAGCAGATCAACACAAAGGTTGCTTACACAGCGGCTTTATGCTAAACAGAAACGACCATAAGTACTTCAAAAGTATTTTATCAAGTCTAAATGGGAAAAAAGACCCTTTCTGTTGCTCGAAGAAAAAAAGGTAAAAACTTTGCTGTGTTTTTTATCCACTTCACTTTTGTGAACGTGCAGCTACAGCTCCTGAGAAATTGATTTGATTCTGCTTGCACCAAAACCCTACATACTCAATTATTCTCGGAGGAGAAGGAGGATCTACCTTGAATCGCAATTTAGCTTTATCCTATAAACATGCTCAATGGTTCATTTGTATTGTCAGGAATTTCAGCCCTTTATATTTCAGAGCTCGCAAAGATATTTCCTTAGCCAAATGGAAGAGGCGTATATATGGTCAGCCGACAATAACAGGTCCTTACTTTCCTTCCTGGACCTCACAGTTCAGCCAGAAAGAGTCGAGGTACATAAAGCGCATATGTTTTCTCTCTGTGGCTGAAATGAAGAATACAGATTACTGGAATGTGTCAGAACAATTTAGGGTAGAAACAAAGCACAATATGTTGTGACAGAAGTCTGGTGCGAGCACCAGGGCGGGAAGAGACTCTGAAAGTTCGAAAACTGTGACAATGAGAGAATTGGCGGAGGAGGCTTTAGTTGACGGCAATTCCAAAATGATTACCCATTTGTGGCCTACAAGTTTCTTATGACGAGCTGGCTATTGTCGCCATCAACACGGCTGCTGCTGAGCAGGTAATCCGTGAGGCTGCTCAGATGGCGCTTGAGAAGAGCGCGTGGGTAAGCAAGCCATCAGTTGCACTGCCAGAAAGAGAGCTCTCTTTTTCGGGGTGCGAGGGTCGCCGTAGCAAGCTCAGTGATTGTAGACGTGATTTTGTATCTTTGCCTCTGTCATCTTTTTGCAGTGCTTTTTTTCTGTTCAATAGGTATATAGTAGCCTTCCTATCAATAAAATTTCAGTTGAAGCAAGTCGGCGCTTGTCCCATTCTTTTCCTCTCTACCGTTTGTTCTTTTCGCGCTGTTAACCTCAAGTTGCTAATCTGGGTGTTAAGCGTTCCTTTTGTTTTGTTGACTGTTCGCTGACTATATAAGGGCCGCTATAGCAAACGACCCGCCTCAAGAAGTTGTTGCCGAGTGGTGAGGTGATCAACATAATATATCTGGTTAGCCTCATTGACATCGGAGACAGTATTAGTGAAGTTAGACATGATCCTCGCTGGGATATTGTATTTTAGCAACTCTACAACAATAAATTTTGGGTCGTGTCGTGTAGATAACGACTACGCAACTATATCGCGACGTATTGAAGTGGAATGTGTTCCACCTTACACGTTAAACTCTGCGCTAGCTCTTCCTTCTCTCGTTTCTTTGAAATCTTTCCATAATCATTGCTAATTTTATCAGAAACTTTGAAATTACACAAAGGAATGTGTAAAACAAAAAGGTACTTTTGCGCCCAGCTCATCACGTTGACACTAGCCCCCCTCCATATTTCTTTAATGACAGTCTTTCAATATCCGCTAAAACGCCCGTCACACGATTGCAGCAAACGACGCAACACAATCGCACACCCTCTCCTCAGATTAATTACTTCCGGCAGAGCTCCTGTCAGCTCACCTCTGCCCAATACGTTGAAAATAGCATCAAGAGTCCCCAAGTTCCGACGTCTCTGACGCACATAAGGCAACAGAGATCCCCCCCCCCCCCCCCCGCTTCATCTGCTTACAGCATGAGGGCCTGCAGTGGCACATGCTATCATTACCTGGTATACGTTGTGCATTCTTCATAGTGACTATTTTTGTAAGGATAAAAAGAAATTGTATAGTATGACGAGAAAAGTGGATAAATCATGAGTCGACATGAGCTATGCTCTCTATCGATGGACGCGTGACATGTTTTCAGTTAAGGAAGACGCGGCAACGTTGAAAACAACAAGTTCCCGGATGTGTAGGTAACTTTCGTTACCACAGCGTTCGTCACAATGGTTTGCAATTGTTAAAATATACACCAACAAAATTTTAACCTTAATTAGTGTTTTTTGGAAAAGCAGTCTGCAACGACAGAACAGGAGCCATAGTCTTCAATAAAACATTCCATATTATTAATGCAAAAAGCGTACCAGACTTCTTTATATAATATCCTTCCCCGGAGTTATTTGCTCACTATTTTTCCAACGATGTGGTCTATTGGGGGAACCTTTTCTTCAGCCTTACACCTCAATCTATTCAGGACATCATACTTCTCTGAACATTTTGGGCAAAAAGTGGAACGAATACAATGTGTAATACTTAAAGAGCTACCTGGGCCTCACGAGGGGTCAGTGGTAAACTATTGTTTGAGCTGCGTCGGGCTTCAGCTTTCTTCCCCTATACTGTTGCACAATGTGCGGCTAGAATTGTTCTTCAATAAGATGTTGCTACAATTTTCAGAAAACCGGTACTCATACTGGCACGATGAATCAATTGAATTGCACTATTACAAGTTGCTAATGCCATGCAGGCCTAAAATTAATGGTATAAAGCTTCTCAAAATTACCACGTGAAAATCAATATTGTGAATCACAGCTAAATTTTTGTGGTCAACACACACTGATGTTCAGATTGCGGCTTGTGTTACATAACTAGAAAAAGTTGCCCCAAGTCCCCAGAGAGGTGATTTCAAAGCATTCGCTATTTAAGTAAAGACTGAAATTTTCGGCCTCTGCCTCGATGCCTATATCAACAGCCAGCAAGTGCGATCACGAGCGCCTCCTGCACGTCACCCGTAACAGCGAGAAAACTAAATAACAATAAATTTCGGGCTTCAATCTTCCATAACCACCTTATAATTATGAGAGGTGACGTCGTGGAGGGCTCCAGAAATTTCGGCCACCTGGGCTTGTTGACAGGCACCTAAATCTAAGCAAACGGGCGTCAAGCAGTCTCACCTTTATCAAACAAGGGGTCTCCGCTGCTAGGATTCAACCACGCGACCTAAACGTCAGCAGCCGAGTGTTTTAACCACTTGACCACTGCGCCCGGTAGACAACCAAGCAAACCCGCAGATCATGGGATCGAATCCCGGCTGCGGCGGCCGAATTTTCGATGGAGGCGAGAATGTTCGAGGTTCATGTGCTTAGACTCAGGTGCATGTTAAATAACCTCAGGTGATCGAAATATCCGAAGCCGTGTACGACGTCCTCCTCCATAATCTTATGGTGTTTTTAGACGTTAAACACCAGTATTAACAATTAAAAAACCAAGTAATAATTGTCAACCTGTCTATGTGCTTGCCAATGAAAATCAAAAGGAATCGACGAGCGGGAAAAAAAAAGCGAAGTTTTAGCTACGTGGCCCTGCTCCTCTGCAATATTCCGGACGCGTTTGCCGTTATCAATGCCAAAGCGTGCGTCATCAAACATAAAGCTTGACCATCGGCCTCCCGTGTCATCGGGGAAAAGTGATACAAAAGACCATCGAGATATGACACCACCATGGGACGTCATAGTGGCGCTGAAGATTCCCAAAACTTGTGATATCATTTTGACATCACAGTGCCGTCACGTGACGTAACGCCACACGAGGACGTCATCACACCACATCATTGCTTGGTCGAAGGTGGCGTGAACACAGATGCAGTGCAAAAGCATGGTAGGTGACTGACCTTGGGGGCAATGTGAAACGATGTTATGTGCAAAAAGTTTTAAAAGGGTTTGTCACAAATACAAAAGTCTGTCATAACTACAGTAACTCCTGCTTCCAAAACCCTCTTGTTTTATTGAACTCCAGTAATGTATTTTTATTGGCATCAATCCATGGCGAGAACAGGCGTTTTTTAGCTTTGCAGGCCACTTATAGCACTCAATATTTCAATGAGCTACATAAAGAAGCGCCAGAGTAAACTTTTTTATTATCCTAACAAACTTGGTACCACTGCGCAGTTCATGCGTGCAAGTATATGATTGCTGGAGTTTGATTTCCCACAACCCCTATATAATCATAGAGCACGCCGTGGTTGGGGTCTTCTGATAAACTACGACAAACTGGGGTTATTTATTGTAAACACCGACATAGGCTGACTGGTGTTCTTCACATTTCGCACCTTCAAAATGTGGCCGCGACTGTGGACTAGAGCCGAGCCCTGGTCCTCGAGTTATAGTGACACGACACTTGCGGCTATGCTACCATCTCAGGCGACAGCACAAATGAAAATGGCTAGCAAAGTGTCGCAGTACCTTTGCTTCCCAGCCTGCTCTACATTATTCAGGAACGTTAAACAGCATCGCAATAACCGGATATTTATAAAGAATTCATCCGCGAACTAGGCCGATATCCTCAGTCACATGCGTTTTCAATGACGCAAACCTGCACCGAGAATTAGGGCAGAATCATCCACGAGTGCAGTGCGTGTGTGTCGTCGATGGGATTCTGCTTTGGCCAGCGACACTAAAGACGAAATGCACTAATGGGGACAACTGTGTGCTATAGGCAATCGCTAACACCCGCACTCACCTTTGTCGAAAGAGTATTCCAAATCCGAACATCTCGTAACCACGGCGCCACAACAATAACAACACAGTTGTTTCACAATGACTGCAAGCTGACACGCCAAGCGAGTACCGGGAGGCATCTGTAGCAGAGTAGTGCAGTACAATAAAATATTTTACTACACGTAGTATGAGTAGCGTTTTTCTCCAATGTTCATGCGGTGTTGCACTAGTTAATATTTACATGTATAATTTAGCTGCCGCCACACTTACTCTCACCGACGCCGCTCGCGAAAAAACATCGTCTGGTGCGAGGTCAACTGGTCTTGTTTCTTCGCGTGGTCCTTGATATAGCGTGCGTGTTGCGTGTACACAACTGAGGTGGCCGTTGCTGCAGCAAAGAAATGTCATACATTGGCTCTAAGTTGTATATATCGATTACTCATCGTCATACCTGTAATAAATCCTTGAAACAAGTATAACAGATGGTATAGGCACACCTCTACACGAAGTGGACGTGAAAGCGAAAGAATCTGGCCTATACGTTGCGCCCTCTCTAAGTAACAAAAAGACAGAAATAAGAAAGGCAAACTTGCTCTGTGGTTGCTGTCTAGAGATGCCGCAACCATGAATATTTCGCAATGGTATGAAAGGTTCCTGCAGTTTGTTTACACAGGAACTTCATAAACTTCTGAGCTTCCTTTTTTCTAAGTTGATAGTTTACGCTGAAAGGGTCAAACAATCCTTCTAAGCGCAGCATGCATCCAGGAGACGCTACGATAACGCCGATATACAACCTTCATGAGTGCTCGGCGCAATCTCTTTTGAAAGCCATTGTATGCCAGCGCGCTATCGATCGCCGGGATTTCTTTAGCAGCCACCCCATCACGTGTAGTATGGGAACACAACAGCACCAGTAGCAACAAAGGACACCCAACAGCGACAAAAAAAAAAAAAGGATAGCCCCGTTGCTGCCATTGAGTGCTCCTTGTGTGTGTTGTTGGTGCTAGATACTCTCAGTGACCTGACACGAACTGGAAGAGAACAATGACACCTCACTGCATGAACACGGGTAGGAATGTCTTTGGGAAACGACATTAGGAAACACTGCACTGGAAATGGCTGTTTCCAAACTTTCTTTCTTGAAGGTGCGCAAGCTGCGTATCCACTACGGATGCAAGATACTTAGTACTTCACCGTCTTTCTGTTAAATCTCGTAGAAAACTTTTGAAGCTCTCAAATTATTTCTACGCAACATGTACATACCACTTTGTTTTACATGGAAGCAATCAAAGCCTTTGCCTTCATGTCAGCGAATAGTCACCCCTTTTCGCTCGATGAAAGGTTGTCTTATTTTTCTATCGCTTAGAGCTCTTGTAAAGCGATGCGCACTGCTTGTTACGGGAATAGTGGCAAATTGCGCGAAAATAAGCGCTCTTGTATTTAAGGCAATATATATGTCTAGCTATAACGTAAAGTAATACGCTAAGGAAGCTAGCAGGAACCTATCCATCCAATCATCAAGCATGCTGATTACCGCTATCACTGGAGTTTCTCTGGGCTGTATATGCTTTGCTTTCATTCCTGTTAATTAGTCGCCTTCAAATTACTATCCCTCTGCTAAATGTTTATTCATTTTCTAGAAGTTTCAATTGATAATGTACGACTTTTCTTTTAAATTAAATTGTTTGCTAAATTGCCTCTTAGAAAGTAAAGCACACATCAGTTCTCAATATTGGCGTACCAACAGCACACTATCTTCCTCTAATATTAAGAATAATGAGCACTAAAATATTTATTTTCTTATCAATTAGGCTCTCCCGGCTCTACCTTCTCAACGCAGCTCACATACTGCATACATTTTGGCTACGCTAGAACATGCTACTCTGAAAAAAAATCATGAGAAGACCAGCTGGCATGGGCCACGCACATCCGAGTGCCGAGCTTTTATGACGGCCGATAGTGCACTCTGTAGAAGTAACATACTTACCTTCTACTTGAAAAGAGTCCATCGGTAACACATTTTTCAATAAAAACGTCGCCATTCACCCCATTTTAGGTGCGCTTGCAATATTTCTCAACAATATGTATATAACTTGGCGAGACTGCGTTGCAAAAGGCCTGTCTATGCCTGTGGGGACTCCCCATGTACGCTATAGACGGACCACTCGCGCTAGAATGCCCCACTTTATTCCGCCCAAAGTGCCTACGAATTCAATGTGCTCCAGCAGCCACACGTGAAACGGCTCGCGAGAGATTTACGATAATATACTTGCGAAATAATGAATGCAGTCATTTTACCAACGATGCATGTGTCTCTGTGGTGGTATACTGAGAGGCCTTTCCATTTTGAACGTCGGGATGGCTCTTTCTGCTGTGTTTTTTTTCTGCAACTCACTTTGTATTCTGCCGAATCCGAAAAATCGTTTGCAAGTATCACGAAGGGGGCTGTATACCTTACGGCGCAACCTTTCTCGAATTTTCCACCCAATGGTTCTACGCTTCGCATGGCGCATCCAGTACTGATGCGATCGCAGCAAAAGCAACATATTGAGTTTGAAGAGGCCTCGACTGGACGACCGGAGTATGGCAGAAGATTTTTTCTATGACTATATAGATAGCTCAGCTCATGCTTACGGCATTTTTGTCCAAGGACGGGATTAGCGGCAGTCCTGCTGATACATAAGCCTGGAGCACACACTGATTCCAGCAGGTTTGTGTGCGTCTGCTTCTGGGGAAAAATCTTCGCAGACTTCAAAAGCTGTATGCATTTATTGTCCGCTAAAACTCCACAAAACAGCCTCGCGAAAAGTAATCCGTTGTTGTGGTCTCCTATAACTGCTCTCGCTGTAAGACTGCTCAAAAGATCAAACAAACCGAAGCGCGACACTGCAAATATGATTGCAGCTTTCGTCCATATGTTTGCTTCAGAAATGCGGTGCTGTTTTTTAACACGGGAATACAGTAGTTCACTAACCCCCGAAACAAGCTTCAATAGACGTTCGCACTCTTGTGTTTAGAAAAAGTGGCTAACAATATTGAGTGCTTGGTACTCTACTATGGGAGCGCAGAAAGCCGTTCCGTCGAACACCCATTTGATGAGACCGTCTTGACGAAAATTCTGCCACGAACAAGTTCACGACGCTGATTTTCTCGAGACTGCTTGCTAGTGCACGAGGCAGTACACTGTGTTTAGTACACTGTGCATCTGAATTGACTTTTGACTCTTTGAGTGATCCGGACTCATCAGGAGTATAGTGCTGCCGTGCAATACTTCCAACATGGGCTTCGCGATTTCCCTAGTTTGTAGTCTTCTTTTTTTTATATATACACCAAAAAATGTTGCCTGCTTGAGCAAGAATTGCTAAACCTGAAGTGACTCAGGTATTTTTCGTACCATTTACACTAACGTCCTGAAATGCAAGCACAAAAGCATTAATCTCCTGAATATGGCGATGCACAAATTAAATACCACAACAGCAGACGCTTCGATAGACCTGAACTCTTTTAGCCACCGATTAGCCCCTTAATCTTAGCTTGTTAACGAGGAGTGGGGTGATTTAAATGCGCATTTCAAATCGGCGGTACACCCTCACTGCGCATGCTCGCGTCTCGTGCCAACTGTCGCTCCCTTCCCCTTCTCTCGCCTCGGAAGGCCGACGCAGGCAGCGGTTGCTAGTAAAAAAAGCCGGCGCGATTTCCCACGGTGAAAACTCGAGTAAGTGCGTCGTAGAGAGGGAGGGGGGTGTTCACGTGAATGTTGCCTACTTGAGTGTCATTACGTAATGCATCAATGTTATTTCGTGTATCATACTTTTATTTGTTTAATGAACGAGAAGCGCTGTTTTCAACGTCAAGCAAAAGCAAACACGCGCTTGACTAAATTTCTAACACACTATTCAGTGCGTCTACACGTACGGGGGGACCAGTTAATCAGTGCGCAGCACGAGCAATCGGTTTTTACTCGCAAACACTGCCTGCGTCAGCCGTACGAGGCAAAAAAGGAGAAGCGAGAGTTCACACGAGACGCGAAACGCAAGCATGCTCCGTGGGTGTGTCGAGGGCGTCACCGACGCCGAATTTGCGACTATAGGGGCGGCTATGAAGTGCTCCGTATTTAAAAACTGGCTGCTCACGCTGCACCGCTGTTCACTAACACTGGAACGCGGACTCTGAATTCAGTCAAAGGCGTCTTTACTTGGCTTAACTTGACGTTTCACTTGACTCGAGTAGATGCTATAGAAGCAAAAGTATCTTCATCCAGCAGTGGGGCAGAAGCCCACAGCAGCGTCCCACCACTCGTTGAAAGCAACGCTTCCCATTCATTCAATAAATAAAAATAAACAGACAAAATAGTAAGCTTTCCTAAATCATACCCAATCACGAAAGGCTGACGCTTTAGTCCTACCTCCTCTGCGATGCCTTTGGTCGAGTTCCCCGCCTGTGGCAAGATGCGGGTGGAAATTTCTTACAGAAGGTTTTCTTGCGAAAGCTACACTGGGTGAAGTTGAGCAGTCTCGCGTGGCAGTTTCGCGCAAGTGCTAGGAGCAGTGCCGTCACATAGCACACAGCTGATGTGCCGGAGAAGTGTTGAACGCTGCTGGAGCGACACTCCCGTAATGTCGCGGACTGGCAAACCAACGTTCATTTATCCATCCAGGGTTTCTTCGTCCGCACTTCTATTTGTAGTTCACTTGTCTGTTTGTCCGTGGTTCGACCATAAACCTGTCAGTCCGTTCATCCAGGGTTTGCCCATCCATTCGTGGTCCATTCATTCTTCTTCCATCTGTCCGTGGTTCATCCATCGGTTCGTTCATTCGTGGTTTGTTCATCTTTCCGTCTATTGATTCATACATCATCTATCCTTGGTCCGTCTGTTCGTCCATACTTTCGTCCGTCCATCCGGATATCATTAATTCGTTCATCTATAGCTCACGCTATAGCGTACACCTTAGCAGTAGCTGATGTAATCTACTGATACTTTCTTTTACGATGCATTCCTACATATACTCCTAATGTTTCAGCCTGCTTCTTAAACGGGCTGTCAAGCTCTTTAAGAGCACTGTTGGTCCTCAACACGCTGTCCGCTTTGTTATTTTTTCAGATCAAATCATTTCACGACAAAGAATGCACACAGCACTTTTTTCTAAAGAGTGAAAATATTTCTCATACCAAGGTAAATCAGGTACTCACACTGCTAATGCAGATTAGCTACATAAATAGACAGTAGTATGAAATCAGGTACAAAGATTAGACTTGTGCGAGTTTTCGGGCTTCGTAGAATCAGGTTAGTTTGCTTTATACTCGAAGTGGCAGGTCTCCGAGAAAACAAAAGGAGATTACCTCGTCAAGAAAATGTATAAGCAAGGCTCAGTGTTGCCCATGTAGACAAATGTGGTGAAAATTTTAAAATTATGGCTACGCGACCCGCTTGACGAATCAATTGAAGCGCACTACATAGAACAGAGCTAATCACTTTCAAAAACCAAAACGGGCAAGTATGTTCTACAAAAGCTAGACATAGGCCATCGCAGCAAGGGCAAAACACCGATGTAGTCGCGATGGTGAGAAAAGAAATTGAGCTCCCATCTCTGACTGAAATCATGCACTTAGAACACCACACCAGCAGGAAAAATACGAGGATGCTGAACTTGTAAATAAATTCATAAATTGCAAGGCTGCAGCATTCGTGTATGCGGCAAGATATGTGCGCAGGTTTAGCTAGGTTTAGCTACGTGGTCATGGTGGGCGACTGCGAAGGGACATCAAAAACGAGCGTTACAGTGCAAAGCCCGAAAGGTGGAGATTATGGTAGAGGAGATGGCCATCGCTATTGAGGTGGCCATCTCCGACGCCGTAGTAGATTAGCCATTCGCAAGGGCAGTATGTAACAAGGAGGAAAGATTAAGCGGAAGGACAGGGAGCTTAGCCAGTTCTTAACTTGCTGGCCACCGTGTGCTGGAGAAAAGGGTGAAGAGAATAAAAGATGACAGAAAAGAAATGTTGCAAAGAGAGAAAGAGAAAATACAATAAAATCGCGAAACATCAAAAGCAAAATTGAAGAGAATAAGACAATAAAGTCCGTCTCTGAAGCAAGTTGTCCGCAAAAAGCGTAACAAAGCTTTCAAAGCCTTCTGGGCCGAAGAGGGACTCGGCCAATGACCCAGAATCCTTTGTTCCGACAAAGGCCGGTCCTCTAGTCTATCCAGAGCTTGAATAAGTTCTTGTTTTGGTGCGTTGAAATGGGTGCACTTACATAAAAGGCTGGCAATGGTTTCTTCGCAGCTGCAGTAAGCTGTGAAGAGGAGCTGGCCAATTCAATAAAATAGGAGATAAGTGAAAGACACAAATATGAAGGCCAAAACACAAGCAAGAAAAACGCAAATATACACTACCACACTACAAATTAACCTAAAGAAAAAGATAAATGATCCATCTTTCTAGGAATCAGTATACCACGAAGGTCACACGTGTCTTCCTAGAGCAAGGTGAGCGCTTAATGTGCATGGTTCACCACAGGGGCAAAGATATGACCACAGCTGCAATGAATTGCAATCTCGTGCGAAGGACGGCAAGCAGCTTGATATACTCCAAGAGAACACAACAATCTTAAAGCACTCACAAAATTAGCATACACAGGAAAAGCACGGGTTAACAGGACACGTGTCACAGTTCAGCCAATAAAGCACGCTGCTCAAACACAAAGATAGGCGCACAAAACAAACGCGCAGGTATACTTCACAATACTTACTTCTTCGTGTATGAGCAGCACTCTCTTCTTTCGGAAACGTGGCCGCAGCAGCGAGAAGAGTGACCTTCGTGCTCTCTATAAGTCAAGTAAAGTTAAGGCAAAGTTGAGGAGCAAGTACTATATTCAGCGACAACTTTCTGGGGCAGCACGGCCAAAGCTGCGTGGGCGGAGCTTATGCACACGTGCGCCCCTCGGTACAGTTGACAAGAACGTGCTGAAGTTGCCGAGTTCTGAAGGCCACCAAAGATATATAGTGTATATAAATTGCTCGCCACTAGCCAGCTGGAAAATGTGCGCTCTGTGGCATAGTGGTTTCGCACCGCGCAGGCGGAGTGCGAGGTCAAAGGTTGGATACCAATCTGTGAAACTTTTCTTAGATTTTTTTTGTAATCTCTTAGTGTATTTTTAAAACACCATATACATGACTGAATTACACCAGCGCGACGCCTGGTGCACCTCGGTATAAAACACTTTCCTGTTAAAAAACAGCCATTTGTGCGGGGTGGCAGCAACTACACACCTACTCTGACCAAATGATGTTTCGGTTTTGTTACCTTTATTTATATTTAGGAGACAAGTCCAAGGTTTGTGATGGAGAGGACAACTGGTTTACTTACTATTGAAAGTTCTTTATGCTAGGATCCACCATAACTTTGGGAACATGTTTTTCTCTCAGATGTGACGTTGATGAAACGTTTGTTAGAAACAGAAAGGCACACGAGGCGGGACACGTTGAAGACGCTTGCACTTCGCGTCCTTGGCTCACATCTCGTCGATGTTATTCACGCGCCTTCTCTATTCTCGAACGCGATCGGTGTTCTTGACTCGCACCTTGTCAGTGTCACTGGTCTTCTACTACTGATGCTTGCGTTCGCCTTCCCAGGCCCGCGCCTCGTCAGTGTTGACTTCACCATTCGTGACCACGATCGACTTCGCTAACCCGCGCAACTCTGGCGACATCCGGCAAACGATTGCGCACACTAGCGGGAAGCATGCCACGACGGCGTCCTGCCCGTTGGCGCGATCGCGCAGCAAGAAGCGGCGTGCTGTAAACATAGTTGGCGCCGCGAGATTCTCGAAGCCCGCGCAGCGCACGCACCCACCGGTACACGGTTTCTTCTTGACGACAGATGGAGAGAGGTGGCGAGGGTGAGATGATGCCCTAGTGAGGATAGGGCTAGAGCGTTGCGAGTGGTGCAGAGAGTGAAGCGAGAGAGAGGTAACACCTAACGAGCACGCGGCAGGCGAGGGAGAGAGACGTCACCACACACTGCTAGGAGGGAGTGAGCTACTTCGCACCGCTCCAAAGCCTGCAACGTGGAGAACAGCGCGGACGAGGGGACAGCGTTACAAAGGCTAGTCAAAGAGCTGCTTCGCATCTAATATTCTCCCATGAGGAACTGAACCTAAAGGCCAACTCGGGTGATTTTTCGAGGTTAATATATCTCAGTGAAATTCATTGTGTACTTTTATTTGCACGTTACCGTAATTTATGCCAAATTACAAGCTCGCGAGATGCTTTGATTGTTTGCAAATGAATTTTAAAGATTGCCTTGAAACGGTTCACCTGGCTTGCCAGAGTTATTGGCAACACTGCTTGTGTTTCGTTACGTTTCGCATGTCAATGGAAGTGACGCCGCCGATCACATCACTCTTTGGCCGCTGCAGTGTTTACTGTGCTGGCGACAAGGCGATGGTGGTGGTGATCAGCGATTCTACCTTCCTGCGTGGTGTTTGGCGGGCGGTTCGCTGGTTAGGCGCGTGATTTTCTGTTCCCTGTAGATGGGTGTGCGGTGGATGGTAGTTCGTATTGCGTTGTGGGTTGCACAAAGCTCTCATACAAGACGCAGAGTGTACGCTATGATGGCTTTCTACGTGACCGTGCCCTCCGTGAGAAGTGTATCACTGCGATCAGGTGCGACACATGATTAGCGAGGAGAATGGCACGCTTGTGTTACCATCATTTCTTGCCGCAGTCCTATCGGGACAGCGTTCACATTACGGTACCTTTTGGGTTGTAATTCATTTAGTAATCCCAGAACAGCAGGAATCTCTCGGCCACGGACATTCTCGTCGGTGCGCGCTGGTCTGAAGTCGCCACAAGTGCACCTCTGTAGCAACACCACACTTGTTCATATAATAACAAAACAGTGTCTAATCATCAACAGGTAAGACTTACCATTCGTCGCCATAGTGCAGCGCCAGTTGTTCGGCTTGTTCAGTGACTGGCTGTTCGTGGTCGTGGCTCGAGCAAAAACATCACAGCATATCCACTGAGCCAATGACAATGAGTGGAGCAAAGCGTCCAACAGTCCATCCGTACTTCCGTCTGCCCTTGCGTCCGTCCTTGCATCCGTCCGCCTATCCACATGTCCATGCGTCCATCCGTCCGTCTGTGTGTCCGTCTCTTCCTCTATCGGTGTGTCAATCCGTCTGTCCGCCATTGCTCGAACACTCAGCACCCCGCTGAGTGTTCGAGCACCACGCAGAGTTTTCGGCAACGGTAGTGTACTTCCCAAAGACCACTGAAACTGGTATTTGATTAAATACTAAGTGTCTTTTCCTAGCGCGCATGATGAATGGAAATCACAGAAATGAGCCCCATCAACTGTAGAACGAGTTATATGGCATATTCTTAAAGATCAATAGCGTACCAATTAGTGGCTCTGAAAGTATGACCAAGCAGATTTTTCAATTTTGTGCACAAGACAGTTGAAATTACGGTTATTTTCTGCTTAAAAATGACGATCTCATCAGTGACCACACAACAAACTGTAGTGCTAACGCCTAGCTCTTCTACTCATCTTCTAAGCCTTGGGGCGAGCCTGCAATTTGCTCGGCTATACCTAGTAAAAAGAAATCAGTCTTAAAGCTGCAGAAAGAAGCGTAGACCACATTCACTATGTTTATTCCTTCTTTAGTTCTTGAGCTTCTAATCAAGTGATGGGCGTTCGGCGTTGCCTGCGGCAACGGGTGCGAAAAAACTGCAGTTCTTCTTTTTTGCTGCTACTACCATCTACTACATCGCAAAAGCAGTGGTTTACGCAAGTCCTAAGCTGTGTCGACGTAACCACAGATGGAAATCAATATCCTTTTCTTGGTGTTTTATGTAATTGCACCTGAATGATTAAGGGTGGATTGGCACAACAGCCCGTATGATTTCTAATGAAGACAAGTTAAACAGGCTACTGAATCTTCCAGAGGAACGTTCAAAGCGAGATTAGAGGGAGGAAAAGAAAGGCTAAACATTTCCTAAGTTAAGCACCAACTCATCAAGATAAAAACCAAAAGGAAAGATAGGCAATCAAGGATGACTTGCAAAACACGTCGTCCAGTCTTTAATGCTGATCCCGCTAAGAATTTGCCTGTTTCGACCTTATATAAAGTGCTATAGTTTTCCCCGAATTTCAACCCATAATATATTTCCCAAAGTGGGTAATCTCATCCTTCGATATTCCCAAAACTTGTCGACGCCATAATTTGCGAAAGACTGACCTCTTCAACCCCTAAACTATTTAATTTTTGATGCGTGATTCTCAAAAGTATCCATAACTATGCAATATTGCCCGTGGTAGTGCTGTTTTTTCTAACGAAAAAGTTCGTTTCATTGTATGTACTACTTTGCTGTCAACAATCATTTTCTTCCTGATATTTGATGACCTTTGATAATATAGTTTTTTATAACAGTTTGTAGTCTAATTGCTCATATTCTATCGCCATATTTTCGTGTGTTAATAATCAATTTTATCGAGTTCATAGGTATTTCAAATCAAGGTGTTCCTTTTATATCTAAGAAACGAAGGCAATACCAATGCCATGACATTTAGAAATCAATGAACTTGTGTTCTGCGGTTTCTGTAGTATAAACGACAGTAAAATAAATAAAGGTTGACAGGATGCACTGAATTCGTCGGGATAATTTTGCACACTTACTTCAACCATGACATTCTATTACCTTTAAAGGGGTGGTGCCACCAAATTTCGAGGCTATGCCAAGCTTGTTGTGGGTTTCCTCTGTATGCAAGGACTCTCCACACGAAGGGTTGGACACAAAAAACGCGTAGAATATATTTTAGTTGACTTTTAAAAGTGCAACTGAATGCTCACACCCGCGATCTAGGCCCATAGATTGCGCAGCAACGCTAACGTTTCAGAATACTGAGAAGCAACGGCAGTTGTCGTGACGTCACACCAGATTTGTAGTGACGTGAGTGACCTCCACCATCTCCGAGACGAGCCTGCTGATAGGAGCCTAGAGTTTCCTAAAATTAGCATAATAGGAAACTCTATGCATGGTTATCAGTGTGCTGGCGTCCCTTGCATAGACACTGAGTGCATCCGGGAAGGGCACTGGGTGCTTTCGCTCCTCCTTCAGCGTCTCGGCGCCTATAACAGGCCGGCGCATCTAGCGTCGGGCGTCTTCCTCGTCCACGTTCTGAACATAATGCAAAGTAAGAAAGTTGTAAATATAAACGCTTTGTTTTCTTCCGTCCACCTTTTGCCTTGCCACTGCCTAGAGGCCGCTGCAGCTGGCTGTCAGCGCGTTTGTTTTGCTGACGCATATGTGGCACGTGTGTGTGGCCCCACAGCGGTGGTCTAGTGTCTAGGATACTCGGCTGCTGACCCGCAGGTCGCGGGATCGATTCTGGCTGCGACGGCTGCATTTCCGATGGAAGCGGAAATGTTGTAGGCCCGTGTGCTCAGATTTGAGTGCACGTTAAGAACCCCAGGTGGTCGGAATTTCTGGAGCCCTCCACTACGGCGTCTCTCATAATAATATGGTGGTTTTGGTGCGCTCAACCTCACATATCACATCACGTGTGTGTGGGAGCAGACAAAACTCAGCATGATGTACGTCACAGTCTTGTGTGATCATGTGACCAAGCCACCTATGCATTGACGTCACTGCCCGATTCGGTGCCACGAAACCGAAATCAGTCCACATAAGTAGAGCAATATTAAGAATTTAGCGAAAATACACGTATCTTGGTGCATGTATCATACTTCATGGAGCTGAAGGAAACGCTTTCAGCAAAGAACATGCAAGCCACGAATTTGGTGGCACCAACCCTTTAGGTGTCGCTGGAAAGGTACCGATTTACTCATTCTTAATTGCGTCACTCAGAAATACCCCTACTTGTACTCATTTACTGAAGTCAATATAGACTGAGGGTAATATTTTGGCATTTCTTGGTCATGGCACAATTAAGAGAATAGATCATTTCAAATATAAAAAGCGTTCTTGCGTAAAATCAGTAAAGACTTTTTGCGTAAGATTAGTAAATTAATAACGCCTCTTTTTGTGCGGACAACTTTTGGTATCATTTTCTGGGCGCCTAATTGGAATGTGACGTAGCAGTGTACGTGGCATGATCACGAGATCACACAAGAATGTGACGCACGTCATGCTAGTGGTCGTCTACTCTCGCAGACGCGTGCCACACATGCATCTGCAAAACAAACGGGCTGCAGCTATGATGCTTTGCCGGTGCGAACGTGGCGCAGGTCTCCAAACGCCATTCATCTTCTTACAATAGGCGTGCGCACGGAAGAGGGTGAGGAGGCCGCCACTGCCTTACTTTCCTATAAGGGGGTGCGGGGAAGGGGGCTGTTGTAAACACAGCTTCACACAATATCATAATAAAGTGGGGGCACTGTGACATAAGGGGAGGAAGGGGTGAAGTCAGCACCATACATTAACATTATAGGGAGGGGGTGCTCAGCGATAAACCTTTGCCCCCCCCCCCCCTAAGCAGAAACCTGCCCTCACCTACACTAACTATAGCTCTGGTGTGACATCATTGCAACTTCCGTTGTCCTTTCCACAGAGCGGCGACAGTTCTAGACGCACTTGGGACCATCAGTCGAGAAAATGAGCATTTAGGAACTTTTTGGAGTTGCATTAAAATATATTGTAAACGTTTGCTCTCTCCGACTATTCGCGTGGAGTGTCCAAGATTACAGAGGAAACCTACGAAATGCTTGTTTTAGCCACGAAATTCGATGGCACCACCCATTTGCAGTTTACTCGTCTTAGAAGCAGAAGTGAGACCCTGATGTTAAATATGCTGCTTTTTGAAAACATTACAACCGCTAGAACATGTTTTTCCTTGAAATTTTGGGAATTCTGGCTGCACAATTTATTATCGGGGAGCTTCCCGCAGTGACCGCTGGGAGCGCTGATGATTCGGTGTCGTTTCAGCGGTGTCGTTACGGACGGGTAAGTTTTCAGCTACTTGTACATAAAGAATGTTGATACTAAATGGAAGAAGCGAACTCGAAAATCGTCAAGCAAGTATTTATGCAACAGCAGAATACCTAGGCGTAAGAAAACATCGGGTAAGAAGAAGGTGAAGGAAACAAAGAGGCAAATAATATGGAAGGTTTGAATGCTTACGGGATTATCGCTAGAGACTTACCAAACTTTCAAGCAGGATATTGCAAAAGAAAACATCTACGATAAGTTTTCGGGGTTGTTCTATGCTGTTCTAGGCCAGAACGGAGGTGTTGCGCACCGAGACGTACCGAGCCAAATACGAAGGCACAGGCACGGTATGTAGTACCTGTGGAGAGGAGTAGGAAACGGCTGAACATTCAATAATGTTCTCCAAAGGTCTCCACTCTATAGTCCAAGATAATGGCGAGGAATGTTTCAGAGCATTGGGGTTTAGGGACACTGAAGGCAAATTTGACTTTAAACAGGTAGAAATAACCAGGAGGGGGCCAGCTGATTAGTGGCTACGATCAAGGGGCGAGTGAAATTCAATCCTTGAACACATAGTGATAGTATTGCCTTTATGGCTAGGTGGCGTGAGCCACCACTCGATCTAAAGCATATAGCCGGATACATTCATCAATCCATCCTTGAAAGCTGGATCTGTTCACGCATCATCAAGGTTCGGACGTTGCGAAAACTTAATACCAAGCTTATAAAGGGGATTACGGGGTGCGTCTTCAGTGGGGCCGTTGCAGTTTATGAAGAATGCTAGAGCTTTGGCCATCAGTGGTGATAGCTCCGTGAAGGACCATTTACCATTATCATTAGGAATGCTAGAAAGAAGGTGAAAAACGCGGCGCCAGGGCTGCCTGAAAGCAATGTTCCTGGGAAGGCTACAGCCAATTTTTTTATGGGGATAGCGAAAACATGACTATTACGAAGAAATAGCTATGGCAATCTGCGGCTTTTCTACATTGCAAGAGGATAAGCTAAGCGGTTCCTTTTTTTCTCGTTGGCTTAGCGGCACCAGCAATAAGGCGTACATAGAATTTCGGAAATGTGCAATCTTCACGGGTAAGCAAGAACGCAGACATCACACAAATTGGGCTCAGTCTTCACGGGGGCGTGTCACGTTCTTGTATCCTATCTTCCGGGGAGCAATTCATCTGAACACGCTCAGTTTGTTCCCGCCCAGCGAATACGCCGTCACATCCAATCGTTCCTTGCACTACCGGTGGGGTGGCCCATAGCTCTAGACAAAACCTCGAAAAAAGGAAACAAAACGACACGTCATACGCACGAACCATCTGCTCGAAAAAAGAATGAGGCATTGCTAGGCTTATAGCTTTTTCGCCCTTGAAGTAATTGCAATATCCGTGAAACGACTTTTTGAGGCAGCACAAGTTTCTGGAAGACAACATTCAGCTTCAAGCCAATATACCTCAACAAGTAAGAACTCTGTGTTGCTTAAAAAAATGAAAATATATCTACTCTCTCAAGTAATGTAACGCACTAAAAGTTAAGTTAGCTATAAGAACTTTTACAAACACCAGCTTATGAGCGAAGCTTCAATACAGAGCAGTATCTTTCTTGGTGCCATGTGTCTCTATGTGTATATGTATGACATAAATCATATTGTGTTTAAAATAACCGCAATAATATTCTCTAAGAACTCGCTGGCCTCAAGTTTATATTAAGTGGAACCAAGCAGAAAAGAATGCAAGGTTACAGTACTTACAGCGGGGAACAGGTGAACTCATTCTTGGTCCAGTTTATTGAACAGACAAGCACGTTTATACGGAAAAGGAGCCCGAGTAAGAGAAATGAATTTTTTATTCACAAAACTCGTCGCGTGTTTGCATGTTTCGCTGCAAACGTCGAAAGAAGTTGTCATCTGTTGGCCTTCTTTCGTGCATAGTGTCCTATTTTCAACGCGGCGTAAGTCACAGTAGGTTATTAAGAATTACCTAACCATGAATTTCCTAGTAAAGTATACCATCCCACGTAATACCATGTTGTAGTGTTGCGCCCCAGATGAGCGTAATATTGGCTTTTCCGTCCAGAATGTTCTCAAGTATTAACGCAGCCACCAATTCAAGATGGCTGGGCATTCAGAGAGCGCTTAAAGTTTGGTCTGGTGACTGAATTGTGTGACAGACAGAGAGACAGACAGTCGATAATTTCTGGTTCAAGTATCTAAATGTAGACTATCGTAATTGAAAAACAAAGGAATAGCTTTAAAGTCCACAGCGCCGTGACACCGTTGTCTTGTTCATCCAAGTATAATTGACAAACACTCCGGGACATGAACTTTTCTGGTATTGTTTTTGGTTTTTGCCGTACCTCTCGCTTATATGGTACAGTTTAAATCTTGAATGAACCACTTGGAAGCCTGCGACTTCGCTTGTGGAAGCTACTCGGCTAATATATACATGCGAATGATGGATAAGAAAAATTTGCGAAGTTTATTGTCAGGTTACAGCGATAAAACCAAAACAATGTGAGGCCCTCCAGTCATATAAGCTAATTGGAAAAACGTTGGAACTTTGGACTTTTCAGAAATGCACCAACCTTTGTATCATAATTCATGATGGTCGATTGAACGTCAAAACAACGGTTTCCAAAGCAACAGTCTATGTAGATATCTAGTACAACAAATATCTAAAAACCTCAGACTGGGAGAACGCTGTAGCAATCAACGACATGCAGTTGTTTGGTTATATTTGCTTTAGGTTTTATTTTCAACCTACGAGCATTATCTGCTCTATTTACCTTTTTATGAACGCCTCACTGAGCGCCACCATAGCCCTCCTTGGGCTGTGCAAATTGGCGCATACCCAAGAAAATGTACCGGCAACGCTGCGCCCTTAGCCTTTGTACTCCCGCGCACAGCCCATTACGGCGGTGTTTTTTTCCTTCCTGTTAAAAGGTGTATACTATGGATGCCTGGTCATGCCTCTCTCATTGTTATTTTTGTCTCAATACATAAGTGGATGCTCAAATTTCCTAGGCACGTAGGAAGTCGTAAAATAATTTGACTTCCGCGTCTTTATCTTGAAATTTTACTAAATACCTTGTCCATGAATAGCATCGTCATGCACAAACTCGTTGCAAAAGTTTAACTCTATATGAGCTTTCTTTTTTGATCACTCTATACACTTTATTAAACCCATTTTATTTACATGTCGCATAAGATTTGCACCAATGGTTGGTGAATACAGAAAACTTTATCAGCTGGTGTTGTTGTAAGAGAAGACGTTTAAGGGATAATTGAGCCCCGGTGCTCTAAAACCTGGGACTCCAGTTCTTCGAATCATTTCGAGATGCATTCACTACAAGTGCCCGTCACTTATTTCATTTA
This sequence comes from Rhipicephalus microplus, assembly GCF_043290135.1. Lineage (NCBI taxonomy): Eukaryota > Metazoa > Arthropoda > Arachnida > Ixodida > Ixodidae > Rhipicephalus > Rhipicephalus microplus. The sequence goes on along the minus strand of NW_027464598.1, from coordinate 139,227 downwards.
TATGAACACGCCTGTGCTTCCATTTCGTAGAGACCACATGCAGAGTAGAAGGGCACATTCTTTTAACTGCGTCCGCATCCCTCGCCTCGTGTAGGTCAGATTCTGGTTCAGAACTGATCCTCCCAGCGTTGCTTCCCCCCGATATTAGAAAACTGTCTCGTGGAAGGAGTTTTAAAGAAGTTTTTTTTTCAACCTCCTTGGTCTCGCTTCAATCTATAGAGTTCCGAAAGCTTGCAAAAAAAAAAGGACCTGACCGAAAAGCAGCAATGTTCTATTGGTGCGTTCTTTTTCTCTGTGGTGTATAACGAAGCGCACACATCGTTAAGCGCATCGTTCCGTGTAGCGAAGTACTTCTGATATGGCTGCTTGAGTTGCATTCTCTAAGACCGTTTTTCTTGCTGCTCCCACTGTGCCTGTGAATACATCACACACTGTCTTTTACATCAACGCACGCTGTCTTATACATCAACTCGAATGCGGAAGATGCACATCTGGACTGTATCGGTGTTCACAAACACAGGTTTTGGATGACTTCCGGTTCTGTGTGCCGGCGTAGCCTAGCAGCTGTATTGGCAAGGAACAGAAGCCTTAACAAGTCGCCAGTTAATTTTCAATACTTTTCTTCCTGTGTCCTGTCAAACATTTCAAATGCACTTTCTTTAAAGCTAGATACAGTATTATAGGAGTTAGCCCTTAACTTTGAGTGCCTCTTTGGCTGAAGTGGAAGAACTGACTTTCCTTATTTATAGCACAACTTAGAACAAAACGTTTCTGTTTCGCAGTTAGATAGTAATAAATTAAGTGAGCGGAAGTTTCTTGGGTAGCAACACGTGCTGTTGCTATATTTATATTGAGACAAACCGAAAAGACCTCTATTGGCCTCGAGGACATACCGTAGCGCCACCTACGTGATGACGTCACTCATAGGATGCCGGGTTGACTTTGTCTGCTAGAACACCACATTTCCTGCGTTTTTGGAGTGGACACCGTGTGTGCTTCCCTTTATATTGAAGCTGAGTGCATAAACACTTGGTACGACTTGACATTACGGGCAACCAAACTATAAATCGGTGCCCGCGGTGGCACTCTCGTGTCTAACTAGCAACGTAAAATTGCGACTAAGAACCGGTGCAGCCATGGGAGACGATGCAAGTGGTATCGCAAAAGCAAAGCTGCCGTATTCCACAACTACGCATCTTGTCAGTGACGTTAAAACAATCGCAGCGCTGGCCTCTCAAGTGGAGGCGCTCACGGCCAATAGCAGAATATATAGCCGACACAGCACTTCAGGGAAACGGTCCCCGTGTGTTGCTCGTGTTCTGTCGACTACTAATGCATTGTTCAGCTAATTACCCAACTGTATTTTGCAAATACGTAAATTGCTGGTAATTGAAGCTATCTGAGCATGCGTAATGGAGTTACCTAAAGTAAAATAGATTGAGGACGAGAACACGGAATGAATCATCGAAATGGATAGAAAAGAGAGAATCTAAAGGAAATAGTTTCAAGTATGTTGTAGTTGTTCAGGCACAATTAGGGTGCTGCAGAAAGACAAAGTTGTCGTGCGAAAACATCTGGGCTGTGCATATGGTGTTAACTTTTCAACAGGTTGCGTATGTCTCTCATATACTCTAATTTGTCAAACACTTTTTTAGAAACCCAGCCGTTTGACTTGTCATGGTCACTATTGTAAGTTTCTTTTGTAGTTTGCAGTACATCACATGTGTTGCCATAGCCTTAGGCTAGCTTTTTTGTGACTTATATTCACGCAATTTATTAGTATCTAGTTTTTCCGCACCTATATATCTTTTCAAATTTTCACGACAGGGGGCTGCCGTATAGAAATGAGCGGCTTCTGACATGCAAGTTTGGCAAACTCGCATAGGGGCGCGTGTACTTAAACCGGTGCGTTATCCGGTGGTATGTAATCCCTGTGATAGTCTGTGTTCGCCTTATTTTTCGTTTGCTTAGATCGCTTGTGTGACATTGTCACTGCCACTTATCAATCCGTCGCTGTCTGAACCATTCAGCAGTGTGCATTTGCGTTAGCGATGGAAGAATGAGCTCCGCGTCTGCGAACGCCGGTGCTTCGTTGTCGTTAACAACAGTACGAAGCGCACACATGTAATCACACTTGTCTAGAGTTGCGGGGTGCGTGGCTAGAAACGCTTTTGCACGCAGCTGCTCCATCGCAATAATGACAGGAATTCTGATCATGCTTTATTTATAGAAAAAGAGTGCATGCAGTGTATTTATGTCAAGTACAATTTCAGCATCGGTATTCCCTTATTTTTGCCGAAAGTGACAGTCAAAGATCCCTGCTGGGTGCTCTAGACACGTGTAACTCTCTCTGTACCTTTTTTCAGTATCCAAGATGCAGCGCATAGACATTGTTATCGACGATTTTCTTACCGCCCACGAAGTGCCGTGAACATAGGCGTTTCAGGCCACTCGTAAAGTCTTTCTATTCAGTGACGACCCCCACAGCTTCCTCAATTCAGGCGATGACGGAAAGCAATACAGCTCGAACATATCCCACCAGCACTCATCGCGTGGCGTACTTTTCTGCAGGCACAATTTCACTCAAGATGACTCCTCTTGCGCTGACTGCACATGCACCTGTACACGACACAGTGACAGCCAGATGGTCTGTTCTTCAAATACGCAGTTTTTTGCCATGAGTTACTTTTTATTGGAGGCAGGCGCCTATTACACATACTACACCCATGCATACATGTACGGCCCGCTCTGCCCAAGGCACGATGGCAACACTGAGAACATATTCTTGACCCCTACAGCTCAAGGGTTCGAGAACGCTCCTGTGAAACGGTGTACAGCACTCGCTTGGGTTCGTTGAATCAACTTCCAACTGACGAAGTGCCTCGGTAGGTGATTGTGGAACAATGCACTCCCTTTTTCTCGAAGCATTTCTAGGAAGATATTACTCCGCGTTCGCGGGACATTGCTAGACCATTACGACAATGACGTCATAAGGAGGTCATCGTGGCGTTGCTAAGACGTCACAAATGTTGACAGCGTTTGACGAGACGATCCCGTATGCTGATGACGTCAGGAATAAAGTCATCAATCCGATAAGGTTACAATTCGCTTTGGCGAGAGAAGTCAGTATGACGCCCTCAAGACATCATCGCTTCGAGAAAATAGGGTGTATCGCACAGGCGGTGCAGAAATATTTCGAGGGCGTAAAGAATGCAGTGCCCCAGATTGCAGAGGCTGTACAAAAACCCGTTTTCTGCAAGAAGTTTTGGTAAGGCCGAGAAAGGAATAATACAATCAACTGAGAAAGCGAAGATGGTTGTCGACTTTGATTTGTCGTAGAAGAACGCACGAAGCACAACGGGATGTATTTCGCCACACCTGTCCTTCATTTTACAAACATTGACAAACTCTTTTCTTCAGGTTTCTTATCGCAAAGCGGCTAGCCGGCCTACTTAGAAAGAATTTATCTTTTAGCCAAATACGCGAACAAACAAGGACGTTTATTTATGTTCATGCAAGTGACTAAAAGATCAATTTTTTATCTCCTCATTGAACGTTTAGGAGCAGCCTCGCGTAAACCACGCCAACTAACTTTTGCAAACCGCGGCGACTACCCGCCGCTAGCGATAAGGCTGGTATATTCAATGGTACACGTATAAATGCCGACGCGCCTAACCGCTTGTCAGGTTTATCGATAGCAGACGCTCTGATTGCCATTATCATGTTCCAGTGTGCCTTGCTGTATACTGTGGCTCGGTTTCTCGCCCCTAAGTTCGGCCAATAAAAGTTTTTTTTATTGACACGCTGACTGCTTCCGCTGACGGCATGCAATGAGATATCCTAAGGCATGGCACATACAAACTTATAATTAAGTGTATTTCAATAAATAGGTGAATAATTATTCGGAAACCATCCCTCCCGCTTCGAGGCACCACTCTAAAACACACAGATCTGTTTGTTTTGTTTAGGAGGTTGGTTTCCGACACTTCCAGTTTCGTCGCAACTGTTAGCTGCCACAAATTTCTGACAATAGAATCAGGTGTAAAAAGTTTGGAGCAACATTACCCTGATTGTACAAAACGTCTTTTTTTTAAATGTTTAGCAAACCAAACACCTTGAAAACACCCCCAGAACTATAGGCTCACGTATTATTCAATGCTCAGGCCTAGTTCATTACGCGTAGCTTTCTGTCTAGACTTACCTCTAGTTAGAGGACTTCACTTTACGGAAACGCTTGAAGACATGCACACAAGCGCGTGAGGTAAGACAGCGTGCTGTAACTTTTCGGAATCGCCGCTGACAATTCAATCATGCATGCACACCGTTAAGGAACGTTAAGGAAGCATTGCTTAAACACTCCCTGTTGCCTTCCAGGTGACATTGCACCTCAGTTGTCGTGGATTTAAGCAGAAAAACAAGAGACACATATTTCTGGACGTCTTCGTCAGGTACGTATGGTATAGGTGGTCTGACATAACACATCCTACTCGGCAGGCTCAGTTTCGGTATCGCCCGGATCGAAGCCTACCATTGCGATGATCATTATCAGTAATTACCTCCAGTTCTTGAGGAATTTAACAATTTCGCATGTTCTTAATTGTTTCATTCTCACAACCCTCTCATTCAATTACCCTCAATTGAATATTGAAGAAAGTTAAGCAATAACGTTTGCTTCATGGCTCATTTTGATATAACTTGAGGTACGGCAATGTTTTTCCACCCGGACGTAGATGTACTGCGCCAATACGACAGTGTCCTACTCTAAAATGTCGTTCATATAAAATATGCATTGTCTTTGGAAAAAAAACCCTTCATAACAGACCGGCATACATAAACTGCCATCAAGTATTTACGGCAAAATCCGCTCCTCTGACGCAGTAGTGAGTGGTGATTGAAACGAAAGCCTCACACTCCCATTGAGCTTCTCCGCCCTGAAGAATTATTGCGTGATTCGGCAATGCCGTATCTAGAGCCCCCCTTACTATGTCCGGCCGTCAGCACTGTGCTGGGACCATAAGATGTAAAGACCAGCGCAGAGGACAGTAAAGATCACTTTTCATCGCGCCCTCGGACATAAAACAAAACTTTACTACCGCCCAGATTTACTGCGTTAGTGTCAGCAGTTATCTACACCTTCGCGTTCAAGTGCTTCAGCGAGGAATGCAGCAAAGGAAGGGTGGAGCCATAGGGCTTTGCTTGCTGGAGTTCATCCATTCGCTCGAGAGCGGGAATTCGCGAGTTGTTGGTGCCAATATTACCTGGCTTAAGACACAGCTGTAAACTATGAAGTCTAGGGAAATGTTTTGATTATATTGTCACTTTCGGGTTACCAATAGTTCTCCACACACATGAACGCAGAAGCTAAATGAGTAAAAGCACCATATATATTGTATACACGTGAAACACCTCTCTCATATTTCGTCTTCGTAACGCTCTGCTATTTTTTATACCAGTAAACACCTCCTGCCCAGAAACACATTCTTCTATTTGGTAACTCTAATGAGCCAGAAAATGGCTACAAAGAAAAGGGGGGGGGGGAAGAAACAAGATAAATTTCAGGACTAGAAAAATTTTTCGCGCCGCGAGATTTGGACGCTCGCTTTCCCCATCCGGAAGCCTATGTGTTTATCACTCGACTATCTAGACCCGCAGTAACATGGATAAACACACGCACGAAAGCAGAAGACAGGCGCGGGCTCGGACGCTTGAGAGGCAACACGGCTCCCGACCTGGTGTATTCTACGTAGATATAGCAGGGCCTTCGCCCACGGGATTTTACACGGCCTCTGTAGTTCACCGGGAAAAGCATGTCAATGGGCTCTCGTTCCGAGCACAAAATCCAGAGCGCGCGGAGGAAGTCGCGATAGCGCTTGCTGCTGCGGACCCCAACTCGAAAGTTATCATCACGGACTCCCGGAAAGCATGTGCTCATTACTTGGTAGGAGAGATATCCCCCCTAGCCAGCCGAATTCTAAAACGGGCTCTCGCTGATCCAGCCCCGAAACGCATCGTATGGGCTCCTGGCCATCAGGGCTTACGAGGTAATGAGGCCGCTGACGCGGCCGCCCGAGCGCTTACCCACCGGGCTCCTCACCTTGGCTCTTATGACTCGGAGGCCAATACACCGCTGCTGCGGTTCAAAAAAATTCTGACCTATTATCGCGACACTCACCGCCTTTACCCGGCTCCTGCAAAGGGGCTGAGTAAGGCGGAAGAGCGAACTCTAAGGCGCCTGCAGACAGGTACTCTACTCTGTCCTGCAAACCTAAAAGATTTCGATGTGAACACAGATGGGCGGTGCCCACACTGTGGGGAGACGTGTGATATCTTCCACATGGTATGGGCATGTCCGAAAAATCCCCACCTACCACCTTCCCCTACCCCTTCCCGAGAGGCATGGGAGACTGCCCTCCTCAACTGCTCATCGCTAGAGTCTCAACGGGCTCTGGTGAGACGGGCGCGAGTAGGGGCCTCGTCATGGGGTGTCCCGGACTAAGGACGCCGACCATGTAGCGGGGTCATGCTTTGGCCCCGTACCTCTCTCTTTTACAATAAATGTTTTTCATCATCATCATCTAGACCCGCTAGCAGAGCGTAGCACAGCCTTAGCAAAATGTTTTCTTAACTAGCTGCCTAATGGCTTCTGAAGGCCAAAAATATGCAGCACAAAGCAACTTATGGACAGGCAAAAAGCACGGCACTTTTGCGAAATCGAGAGACTTGCGTGTTCGTGCTTCAGACGTGAGCATGCGGCACGAGAGGTGAAGATGCGCAGTGGGGGTGCAGACAACACTGCCGCCGCCCGATTTGCGAGCAGTTGCGACTTTACAATGCTCCTTATTTAAAAAAGAGTGCAAGTCCCATGCTTTTTGTCTATCCTTGTGTTTCTCTGCGCTGCAAGTTTAAACACGAAAGTGTTTGGTACCGGGTGACGAAAATTTCAGTGGTGTATTTCCATCACGGAAAAGAAGTCTAAAAAATGCGCATGATCAGAAGCCAGAAGTTTCGTCAACAGGAGTCGAACCAGTGACCTCTGGATCAAGGACAACAGATGACGGGCACGCTATTCACTGTGTCACGGTCACTTGCCTTGTATGGTTTAAAAAAATCGCTTTTTTTATCTACCACAGCGCTCTCAGATACTTCTTCGTAAAATACAATAATGCATCATGGCAGAGGAATCCGTGATTAGTTCCATCAACGCGTCGTTTCTAAGCACTCGTCCCGACTTCGTCAACGTCCCCGGGTGGCGACTTTACCCCAAGCGTCGACGTCATTTAAAGCATCCATCAATACCAAACATAGCTTTGCAGCCTCTGCAACACGCCTGTTTCACCTGGATGTAGTTCCTCATTATGCAATTAACGCTCGCTCCACGAATAATCGCGGCCGGCCAGAGGGACGAGACGACGCACGTTGCTTTTACCTCAGGTTGGGCAGTGGTATCCATAATTAAAACTCGCCTTTGGCAGGCCCATGCTGGGCGTCCAAATCACGCTCTTCTGGCCAACACATCGCTTGCTCTCGTTCTTCTCCCCCCATTAAATACTACAACTACCACAACAAATTATGACAAGGGTTTGTTTAAATAATAATGATGAACCTTAGTCGTCGGTGTAGAGAAGTATGACTAATTACAACGTGTATATATCCTTTCTAAGTGGAGCTATAGCTGTCAAATACTAATAAACATTGCACAAGGTCTCTTGTATCAATTTACGATAAACGTTAAACTACTTCTTTAAGAACACGATTCAATTTCGTGTTTTACCGATACCTAGAATGGAGGTTAAGCCATGTTTTTTGTTTTTCTTTCAGGGGAATGATCTTGCTTATTACAGTAAATCAGAGCTGTGGCAAAGCGGTTTGTTGAGCAAAGATGTGAAGGGCAACAAGAAATAAATGGGTAAGAGAGGCAGAGTAAATCGAGTCAAACTCATGAACCACTTACTGCAGAACTTTTGTTGTTGTTGTTGTTGTTGTTGTCTTGCAGCGCCTCTTCGCCCGGCGAGTAACATATCCTTACGAGGAAAAACTGAAAAATATTTCGACAATTCGGTACGCGTCTACTCCGGTAGAGAGAAACAACTGTGTGTTTAGAAATTGTGGTTAACAATTTAGAGTACTTGGGACTCTACTATGGGCGAGCATAGAGCTGTCCCGACACGATTTGTTTGTTTAGAAAAAATTTATTTACAGCATGTACAGAACACAAAGGCTTCATACCATTCTAGTAACAGGGCATATACACCTCAGCACATCTATATTTCACGACTAACATCACAAACACGATTTGTTTACGGTGCGACGGTACCATTTTCTATGCGCTGAATTTTAGTACTCAGTGCAGTGGGCGTGCTCGCTGTCTTACCTGACCACTGGAGACACGCAGGCTTTCAATGACGACATTTTCTTGTGATTCTGATTTTTCCTTTTACCGTGGCTGGTGTCGAACCTCCACACTTTCTCAGAGGATAAATGCTTGACGTCCTTCATTCAATATCAAGTTTAAAAAACAAAGCGGCCTTGCTTTTTTGTCTTTTAGTGCAGCTGCCTAACCATTCTGAGGAGCAGATGTTTTATGGTAGACTGGTAAACAGTGACACTAAAGCAAAATTTAAAACACTAAGCTTTTTTTACGTTAGCTCAACGTAAAAACTGTGCTTTTGTTCATCTCTCCGTCCATTTTTCGCATAAGGCAGACAGCCAATAAAAAAAAAAGATGTGTGTATAGCAAACATTGGCGGCATATCAAGGTGCCTCTATGCATAGTGTTCATGTGATGTCACTTCCGCCATTGTCGCCCTCTCCCGCCATGCCCGGGCACCTCCCTGGGTACCTACGGCAGTTCACGTGCTGCAGCGCGGCTTGTTGGGGGCTCGCCATTTGTTGCCGTGTACGATGTTGAAAGAGAAGCATTATGTTTTTTTTTGTTGTTGTCGTACTTTAACGAGCTCATCGGATTAGGAAGGCTTTGTTTGTTCACTCGATAAGTACCAGGAAATGAAGATGTGCGACACGTTTACAAGCCACCGCGTACACCGGCTGCCCTCCACGACCTACGACGGCCCATTATCTCCCTTTCGCTGCAAACACAACAAATTGCGTGGCCCAAGAACGAGTGAAAGCCCAAAGTCTCTCGAGCCGCAATTTCAAGAGCGGATGAGCGAAGCGAAGCGTTCCCATCGAAAGCAAGTCGTGCAGAGCTAGGCAAGTTTACAAGAGATATAATATTATATACTGCTGCGGCCCACGCCACCAAAGTAGCAGCCCCCCCTCTCCCCAAGCATTTTTAGCAGTGCTGATGTTAAGCCTCTTTGATTTAAATTCATGGAAACAGCCGAGGAAAATATTATGCGAGGCAGATAGAGACTTTGCGTGGTGTGTGCCGTGGTAATGCCGATAATCACTTTTTTTCGCGTATGTTCTGACACCTTTTTCACCTTGTATTCTACTTTTTTGTACGCAAATGTACAGTGGAGACCGTGTTAAAAATGATGGAGACCGTGTTAGGTACTTAATTGACCAATTTTTCAAAATCCTGACCTCCCAGCTCAAACCGATTGGCTATACTTCAGAGTGAACTAATATTGTTTGGCATCCACTTTCACAGTTTGTTTCAATGCAATACCCGAATTTTCGCGATCACCATCACAATTTTAACTGCCTCCCTGACACGCTGATTATGCACGCAGTGGTCGTGGACAAGTTTGTATGTACAGTATCTTGGTAATCTATCTCTGTTTCAAGGGAAGTGCTTGGCTATGGCACTTACCCGGAATGAAGTTACACCTGACGACGCAAATATAAACGAGTTTCTTCAAGTAGTTTTTTTTTTGTTAATCCGTGCCAGCCAAACACGCTGGTACTTTGCGGCAAATTGCAATGTGCGTTCTCAATTTTAGGTAATAACTTTCGGCAAAGAAACACCTCGAAGCTCTGCTCCCTCTTTGGGGACTACTAAATCAACTTGCCGCTCAAGCAGCCCTCAAACTTGCATCGTGAGGCAGAACTAAACAGGCGCAAGCACGAGGAGACAACACGGCAGCGGTAAGCGATGGAGTCGGTAGGTACCCGGGCATGTCGGTGGCGCAGTTCGGAAGTGAAGAAGGGGCGCTGCGTGACGCACGTGCATACTACGTATACAGATTTCGTCAAAATACAATAATGGACAATTGGTTTTGGGACGTTAAACCCCACATATCAATCAATCAATCAGTCAATCAATAATGGACAATTATAGTTTACCGTTAGCGTGATGACAGTGGTTAAGAGAATGGTGTTACTGTGCAGCAAACGTTCGTCGCAGCTAACGTCTGATGATTTAGCGGGATAGGGTGCCCAGCGGGAATTGTTGCGCCACCAATTGGGGGGATGATAAGTTAAAGTACAGTGAAAAGGAAAATAAAACGAGAATGTGTGCCTGTACGTGTCACCACGCGAAACATTTTTACAATTTCATTTCAGTAATAATACAAGTAAAAAAAATTACACACCAAACACGAAAACATTTACGCTGCCAATTTCTTTACATCGATTTTCTAGTTAGGCTTAGAGATCTTCGAAATGGGAAGCTATCAAAAAAACTTACGCTAGATTATTCGTAATTCTCGGTCATCGAAGCTATCTGAAGGCAAGCGAAGCTATTTTAAACAATTTTTTGGTACGAACGAAGTGAATCTTTTAACAACTACACCAAAATCACTTCGAAGCGGGCGTCCGAAGGTACTGTCATGTTCACGTATGCTGCGTATACCACGCTAACACGCTAAAGTTAAATCTGAAATATAGCGCAAGTACGGTAAGCAGTACCAGTACTGTACTTATCTGCGCATGCGCACATTGAACCCACTATCATGGTAAACGCGCTATTCCTCTAAGCCTAATATACTATAACTGTTTAATGGTCTGCCGCCCAAGCAGCCATTTATGTTTTGCTTTGCCTCGAACAGTGCCTCCTCTTCTATCTTAAATCAGCCGCATGTGGCTGGCATATAAAAATAGAGGAGTAACTTCGTAATATATGGACCCCGTCTGGCAGTGCAATCACGGAACATTAACCTGTGCAGAAATTTGGATCACTGCCAGGTGGCAGCACCTTATCCTTAACACTGAGCATTTAAGAGGCGAAGCTCCTTAGGGTGTGGGTCGTTCCCTCCTTTGTAGAAGTAGGAGTAGTAGTAGTAGTAGTGGTAGTAGTAGGATGTAGCCAGCTCTAGTTTATGAATTACCTAATAGATGACGTTGTCTGGGTATGTCCTTGGAAATATCATTAGATGGCGTTAGTAGTTTTCGTAGAGTTGCCTATTTCATATAGTTGACAGACGGACAGATGGACGGACTGACGGACTGACGGACAGATGGACAGATGGACGGATGGACGGACAGATGGACGAACAAATGGACAGATGGACGGACGAACGGATAGATGGACGGACGAACGGATCGTCAGATGGACGAACAAATGGACAGATGGACGGACGAACGGATAGACAGATGGACGAGCAAACGGACACATGGATGGACAAACGAATAGACAGATGGAAGAACAAATGGACAGATGAATGAACAGACAGACGTTCCGAAGGTGAACAATGATAAATAGGCTGAGCAGTGGGATCATTCGGTGTTACCGTAAATCACGCTTGACTTCGACCATTCATGCATGCATATGAGTGCTAAGTGGTCTACAATGATATAAAAGGTTTATTAGTCATAACTGGCATATTGTTGTGAGCTGCGAATTCTCGTTTGGCTTTATTATTACTGCGTCATGGTATCAAATCGAGCCCGAAGTTCGCATAGACGAGAATTGTGTATGTTCTCCGGGTGGTCGTTGGTTGTTTCTAGTCATACGGAATACATCTCATCAAGACGTTACCAACTGCGCAAGCCAGGCGTTTTCCGTAATCATGTTGATGATCACCATCAACATCATCATCATCATTTTATTCGTCATGAGCGTCTAGGTCATGGCATATCGCGGGTACCTTCCATGTACTGCGTCATGATGGCAGACGGTTAATGTGTGGTATGGAACGCGCTTGTCCTTCACCATCATTAGCGTCATTGTCAGCGGCTGCTACGGCGAACAACCCCCCCCCCCCCCAAGCCATCGATAAAGCCTCGATCTTAAGGAGCTTTGTTCCTAAAATAGAAAGAAAGTGCAACAGCAGCCATATATAGTAGAGATAGAAAAGATGGAAAGAGCAATGAAGGTGAGCATGAGAGAGAGGAGAATTGTATATATATATATATATATATATATATATATATATATATATATATATATATATATATATATATATATATATATATATATATATATATATATATATATATATATGGAGTGATGGCCAGAAACAGAAATCGAAAGTGAGACCTCAAAGAAGGAAATGAGTAGGGCAACGCTGCTTTCTGCTTTCTTAGACTTAGTACCCCTATTGCGCAGTTGGATGTATGGATGGATGGACGAACATTATTTGTAGTCCTGAGAAGTGCGACAGAACGCAGTGGGCTTCTCCCACGTTGAAACAGGCGGGCTAAGCCTGATCGCAGCATCGTTGGCTCTCTGGGCAGCCCAAAGCTGATCCCCCTTCTTGGGGTTTTTGATGACAGTGCACCACTTGGCCGGGTTAGCTGTCACGGGGTCGTGACGTGACCGAAGACAGGAGACTTCTTGTTGGAATGTAACTGTTTATTTGGGCGAACCTGTGCCCGGTAAACAGAAAGTCCAATTACAGCAGCAGTCTCGCACAGATAGCAGTCTCAGACTGATAGCGGCGAACGGAGCGTCGGCCTTCGATCAACAACTGACAAGCGGCGAAGCGCGTCGGCATTTATACTCCCGCCGTCGAATGTTCTAGCGCTATCGCTGGCGGCGGCGTACGTTCCAGAACAATCTGTACCATTCGCACAGTGGGCGTGATCTTATCGAAATGATCTACTACAGTCCGGAACATTCTAGAAACCTGCAGGCGTGGTTTGCGCCGAGAATCGTGTGGTGTTTCGGAACGATAACAAAAACTTAGGAAATGGAACGTGGCATTGCCCCCCTCTGAAAAAAGGCATCGTCCCGATGCTTTAACTAAAGATGAAGGTACAATAATAATGCAAGAATGTGCAATGAATAAATTACAATACAACAATAATACAGAAAAACACTGTTTCAGTTTGTTAACGTGCATGAAACGGCTTGAGGCGCACGACATGGACGACTTCAGGTCGCGATCGGCGTCGTTGAGAGTTCGTGATGCCGTCGGGGACAACCTCGTAATCAAGTGGGCCGAGACGTCGCACCACCCTGTACGGTCCGAAGTACCGTCGCAGAAGCTTTTCACTTAGTCCACGTCGGCGTATCGGCGTCCACATTCAAACACGTTCACCGGGCTGGTATTCCACGAAGCGTCGTCGAAGGTTGTAATGGTGGCTGTCGGTCGTCTGTTGATTCTTGATACGGAGCCGCGCAAGTTGTCGGGCTTCTTCGGCGCGATGAAGGTACTCGCTCACATCGAGGTTTTCTTCGTCGGTGACATTGGGTAACATGGCATCGAGCGTCGTTGCCGGGCTCCTTCCGTAGACCAATTTGTATGGCGATATCTGCGTCGTCTCCTGCACCGCCGTGTTGTATGCGAAGGTAACATACGGAAGAATGGCATCCCACGTCTTGTGTTCGACATCGACGTACATTGACAGCATGTCGGCGATCGTCTTGTTAAGCCGCTCGGTGAGGCCGTTGGTCTGTGGGTGGTACGCTGTCGTCCGGCGGTGGTTTGTTTGGCTGTATGCCAAGATCGCTTGAGTTAAGTCGGCAGTGAATGCCGTTCCTCTGTCGGTGATAAGGACCTCCGGGGCGCCGTGACGTAGAACGATATTTTCGACGAAGAACTTAGCTACCTCGGATGCACTGCCTTTTGGCAGGGCTTTTGTCTCGGCGTAGCGGGTGAGGTAGTCGGTAGCTACCACGATCCACTTGTTTCCGAAAGCCGACGTCGGAAACGGCCCCAGTAGGTCCATACCTATCTGCTGGAAAGGTCGGCAAGGTGGATCAATTGGCTGCAGAAGTCTCGCTGGCCTTGTTGGCGGTGTCTTGCGTCGCTGACAGTCCCGGCATGTCCTCACATAACGAGTGACGTCGGTTGTAAGACGCGGCCAGTAGTACCTTTCTTGTATCCTCGCGAGCGTGCGAGAAACACCGAGGTGCCCTGCCGTCGGATCGTCGTGCAGGGCCTGCAGGAGTTCTGGTCGCAGAGCTGAAGGCACCACAAGGAGATACTTAGCCCGAAGCGGTGAAAAGTTTTTCTTTTGTAGAAGACCGTTTCGTAGAAAAAACGACGCAAGTGCGCGCTTGAATACCTTCGGGACTTCGACAGTCCTGCCTTCGAGGTATTCTATTAGGGCCTTAAGTTCCGGGTCGGCCCGCTGTCGTTCAGCGAAGTCGTCGGTAGTTATCGTTCCCAAGAAGTAGTCGTCATCCAGGTCGTCGGGTAGCGGTTGGTCGACAGGCGCACGAGAGAGACAGTCGGCGTCGGAGTGTTTTTTGCCGGACTTGTAAATGACAGTAATGTCATATTCTTGAAGTCTCAGACTCCATCGTGCGAGGCGACCTGAAGGGTCCTTCAAAGTGGCTAGCCAACACAAGGCGTGGTGGTCGCTCACAACTTTGAAGGGCCTGCCGTAGAGGTATGGGCGAAATTTCGACGTAGCCCAGATGATGGCGAGGCACTCCTTTTCTGTTGTGGAATAATTTGCTTCTGCTTTGGATAGCGATCGGCTGGCGTAACTAATAACCCTTTCAAGTCCGTCAGCCCTCTGCACAAGGACGGCGCCAAGACCTACGCTGCTTGCGTCAGTATGTATTTCTGTCTCGGCGAATTCGTCGAAATGGGCAAGTAACGGAGGCGTCTGGAGGCGATGTTTAAGCTCCTGGAAAGCGTGTTCCTGTGGCGTTTCCCACTTGAACTCCACGTCGGCCTTGGTAAGGTTAGTGAGAGGATCGGCGATGCGGGCGAAGTTTTTCACGAACCGCCTATAATAGGCGCACAGGCCCAGAAATCGGCGCACGGCTTTTTTGTCAGTGGGCGGCGGGAATTCGGCGATGGCGGCTGTTTTCCGTGGATCAGGACGAACTCCAGACTTGCTGATAACGTGCCCCAGAAACAAGAGCTCTTCATACGCAAATCTGCACTTTTCTGGCTTCAGTGTGAGTCCGGAAGTCTTTATGACTTGAAGTACAGCTTCAAGGCGCCGAAGATGCTCGTCGAAACTCGAGGAAAACACGACGACGTCGTCCAAGTACACAAGGCAAGTCTGCCACTTCAATCCTGCCAGTACTGTATCCATAACGCGTTGAAAAGTTGCAGGCGCTGAGCAAAGGCCGAAGGGCATCACCTTAAACTCGAAGAGGCCGTCCGGTGTTATAAACGCCGTCTTTTCTCGGTCTCTTTCGTCAACTTCGATTTGCCAATAGCCAGTCTTGAGGTCCATTGACGAAAAGTACTTGGCGTTATGGAGCCGATCAAGTGCGTCGTCTATTCGTGGGAGAGGATACACGTCCTTTCTTGTGATTTTGTTCAGGCGGCGATAATCGACGCAGAAACGTAGGGTCCCATCTTTTTTCTTCACTAACACCACGGGGGATGCCCATGGGCTCTTGGACGGCTGGATAATATCATCCCGCAGCATTTCATCAACTTGTCTCTTGATGGCCTCACGTTCTCGCGTCGAAACCCTGTACGGACTCTGACGGAGTGGTCTGGCATTTTCTTCGGTTATGATGCGATGTTTCGTGATTGGGGTCTGCCGAATTTTCGATGACGACGAAAAGCAATCTTCGTATTGCAGGAGCAGGGCCTTGAGCTGTTCTTGCTTATCGTTCGGAAGTCTGGGATTGACGTCGAAAGCTATGGGAGGGGCTTGGTTCCTCTGAGCAGGTTCCGCAGAGTCGGCGAGGGCGAAAGCACTGGTGGCTTCGACAATTTCTTCGATGTATGCTACCGTTGTTCCTTTGTTCACATGTTTGTACTCATTGCTGAAATTTGTGAGCATAACCGTTGCTTTGCCTCCCCGCAACTCTGCAATTCCTCTTGCGACGCAAATATTTCGGGTGACCAACAGATGCTGACTGCCTTCAACGACGCCTTCGAAGTCAGGCAATTCAGGAGCGCCGACTGAAATAATGACGCTGGAGCGAGGCGGAATGGTGACTTGTTCTTCCAGCACATTCAAGGCATGGTGTCCAGACGGCGTGCGCTGCGGTAGTGCTTCTTCTGTGGATAACGTTATCGACTTTGTTTTTAGGTTGATGACAGCACCATGGAGGCATAAGAAGTCCATGCCAAGGATGACATCTCTCGAGCAACGCTGTAGGACTACGAAGTCTGTAGGATAAATACGGCCGTTAATGGTGACTCTCGCTGTGCAGATTCCTGCAGGCGTTACGAGATGACCTCCGGCTGTGCGGATTTCAGGGCCTTTCCAAGCTGTCCTAACTTTCTTTAACTTCGTGGCGAACAACCCACTGATGACAGAATAGTCGGCTCCAGTATCGACGAGAGCGGTCACACTGTGGCCATCGATAAGAACGTCGAGGTCGCTAATTCGCCGTCTCGCATTACAGTTAGGGCGTGGCGTCGGGTCACGGCTGCGTCGGCTTGTTCCGCTGCTTCCATGTTGCGTCGTCAGGCCACCTTCGGTAAGTGAGCTTTCGCCGTCAGGGCTTTGCCTGTTTGGCGTTGTGTTCGGAAAGCTCCGTCGCGGCGTCGTCGTCGTCGGAGGATCTTCGGTAGTTCGTCACACAGCAACCGCACCTCCACCGGTTGCTGCCCTTAGTTTCCCGGATACGGGCTAGGAGACCGGCCCCGCGTTGGGCCAGAGTACTGTCGGTGGTGCGGTGACGTGCGGCGGCTGGGCGACGGCGAACGTGAAGGGCTTCGAGGTGTCCACCGAGTTCCTGTCAGGTAGTCGGCGATGTCACGTGGTCGTTCTCCTGGCTGTGGGCGCGGTGCATTGACGGCGAAGCCACGCAATCCCATCTGTCGGTATTGGCAACGGCGGTATGTGTGTCCGGCCTCGCCGCAGTGGTAGCAGAGCGGGCGATGGTCAGGGGTGCGCCAGACGTCAGTCTTTCTCGGTGCACTGCGCTGGGCCACTGGCGAACGGTATGACGTCGGTGGGGGTGGTGGCGGCGGTGGCGTCTGTCGACGGAATTGCGATGGGGCGGTGTTTTGGCGTGGAAGGGGAGGAGCGTTGTGGCGCAGTGCAGCGGCGTAGCTCATGGCTTCCGGCTCGGGCAGCGGTGCGTGGGGAATTTGAAGCGATTGCCGAACTTCTTCTCGCTCAATGTCGGCGATCGAATCCACCTGAGGCTGCGCCGAAGGCAACAGCTTGCGCAGCTCTTCCCGCACGATCGCTCGGATCGTTTCACGCAGGTCTCCGGAGTTACTGGCTTGAGCAGCAGCGCAGTCTGCAGTCAGGCGACGATTATACTGTCTGGTGCGCATGTCCAGGGTCGTTTCAATAGTGGTCGCTTCGGCTACAAATTCTTGGACGGTTTTCGGTGGGTTTCTCATCAGCCCCGCAAAGAGCTGCTGTTTGACCCCTCGCATGAGGAAACGAACTTTTTTCTCCTCAGGCATGTCTGGGTCAGCGTGACGGAATAGTCAGGTCATTTCTTCTGTGAAAATGGCGACATTTTCATTTGGTAGCTGAACCCGGGTCTCTAATAAAGCAGCGGCCCTCTCTTTTCGAGCGACGCTCGCGAACGTTTGCAGGAATGCGCCGCAGAAAACATCCCACGTTCGGAGCGTGGACTCCCGATTTTCGAGCCAGGTCCTTGCAGTGTCTTCTAAATAGAAGAACACACGACGCAGTTTTTCGTCATGGTCCCAGTGGTTGAGGGCGGCCACACGGTCGTATGTCTCTAGCCAGGACTCCGGGTCTTCGAACGATGACCCATGGAAAATTGGTGGTTCCCTGGGTTGATGCATGACCATCGTGGGCTGGGACGCTGCGGTTGTCATTGTCGCTGCAGTCGCGGTCATGGCCTTGGTCTTCTGTGGCTTGTTGTGTAGAAGCCCGTACTCCGGTGGTAGCCCTTGCTGTCGGCGGCTTGTTCGCTGCTCCTGGTTGGCGTCGGTGTCTTCTCCGCGACGTGGGCTGGGTTCACGGCTTGACGGGGGCGTCCGGTACATGAACGAAGCAGCACCTCCACCAAATGTCACGGGGTCGTGACGTGGCCGAAGACAGGAGACTTCTTGTTGGAATGTAACTGTTTATTTGGGCGAACCTGTGCCCGGTAAACAGAAAGTCCAATTACAGCAGCAGTCTCGCACAGATAGCAGTCTCAGACTGATAGCGGCGAACGGAGCGTCGGCCTTCGATCAACAACTGACAAGCGGCGAAGCGCGTCGGCATTTATACTCCCGCCGTCGAATGTTCTAGCGCTATCGCTGGCGGCGGCGTACGTTCCAGAACAATCTGTACCATTCGCACAGTGGGCGTGATCTTATCGAAATGATCTACTACAGTCCGGAACATTCTAGAAACCTGCAGGCGTGGTTTGCGCCGAGAATCATGTGGTGTTTCGGAACGATAACAAAAACTTAGGAAATGGAACGTGGCAATATATATATATATATATATATATGGAGTGATGGCCAGAAACAGAAATCGAAAGTGAGACCTCAAAGAAGGAAATGAGTAGGGCAACGCTGCTTTCTGCTTTCTTAGACTTAGTACCCCTATTGCGCAGTTGGATATATGGATGGATGGACGAACATTATTTGTAGTCCTGAGAAGTGCGACAGCACGCAGTGGGCTTCTCCCACGTTGAAACAGGCAGGCTAAGCCTGATCGTAGCATCGTTGGCTCTCTGGGCGGCCCAAAGCTGATCCCCCTTCTTGGGGTTTTTGATGACAGTGCACCACTTGGCCGGGTTAGCTTGGTCGCTGCCCAGTAACGATGGGCATTGCCGGAGCATATGATGTAAGTTAGCTACTTTCCCACAACGGGGGCAGTCCAAGTATTGGAGGAAAACTTACGGAAGATGACCAGATTTCGGTATACATCCGTTTGTAAAAGTCTTAGCGTTACCACCTGGGCTCTGTGTAGTTTTCTGTGAGGAGAGGGGTAGACCCTCCTGCTTAGGTACAAGTGCTTTGTTAGCTCATTGTATGTCGTGAACTGATCTCTATTGTCCAACGTCGTGGGATGCCCCAGTTTTACACATTCAAATATGTGAGCTGCATCCCCTGGTCCTTCTGCTGACGTACCTTGCCGTGCTAGGCGCGACACGTGAAGAACTGACTGTGAATATATAAAAGTTAGGCTGCGTATTTTACAGATCATCTTTATCGTATTGAAACAAAATAAAGACATAAGGTGGCCATAGCATTTTGTAGTCTTTTTTGAAGTTTCAATGAATATCAGTTCACCCTGAAGTCTCCCATGTCCAAACTCAGCACGAATAGCACCAAATGTTGGGCTACAAATGTACCGTGACTTCATTCTAGGTTGTATTCATTACGTTCAGAAAGTTTGAACGCGTATTGCTGTAACTGGCACGCGAAATGACTCGCCGATTTTTGCAATGCCTCCGGCTAGGCAACAACATGGTACAGTACAGTGTAAATTGAAAGACATATGCATTGCTCTAAAGATTGTATTCCACGAAACTTCAGCATATCTTGAACTTTCCTAGCCACTAGTAAACAATGCACAAAGAAAAAAACAGATTTATGAACACAAGTCTGTACGAAGCATATCAATGAACTACATGTAGACTATTGTCTCTTTCCTCGGCAAGCTCGGTAGCAAGCGGTAGTGTATGACATTAGGCTTTCGATCGAAGTTTAGTAAGCTGAGCGCATAACAAACAACTCAAAATATCTCAACTCACCCACGCTCTACGCAAAGAAGCATCAGGCTTACTCTAAAAAAGCCCCCCTACATACTGACACTTGTTAAATTAAACCTACACTTCCACTTCATCACCATGTGTGGGACCACTTTCAGCAAGTAGACCATGCTAGTAGACCTCCCTGCACGTAGAGCTCCCGCACTACTCGCCTTGCGCGTGAGTTTGGTGGGCACGTAATCTGGCGAAGGGTCAGCACGCCAGGCGCTGCACTACTTTCTAGAAATATCAGCCAATGGACTACCCAGTAAGTAGAGATCAGCCCCACACAGTGAGTGGGTGCTGTGAAGTAGGAAGGCATGAGGCGAAGAGCATAAAATAACTCTTCATCAATTTCCCATTCCTCTCTGTTTCCCCTGCCAGAACCACGCATTACTACTTCTTGTAGTGGCCACTGTCCCCACTTTCCTCTGTGCGTTTTCCTATATATTTTTTCTTTGTCTACATATTTTGGGCACATATCCTTTTTTTTTCATTTTTGATGTTGCCAGAGCATGCATTCTACTCCAGGCACACGAAATTAACCACTGCACGCTCAGGAAATCTTCGGTGTTTTATAACGCTCAGGACTCTGTCTACGCGCAAGCGTTATGCGCAAGCAGTTAAGTCTGTTTCTCTGTCTTTATTGGTTTTCGTAATATCAATCTTCCTACAGCAAGCACTTACCTTATCTGGATAACAGGCACTCTGCTATCCTATGTGAAGGTGTTCTGTGAGGTAGCTACAGTAGTGTTTATATGCGGCGCTACTGAAGACCAGTACACTGAACCGATCAAAGTTTCACTCCCGTTCACTGTAAGCTGCCTACAGTGATTAACTAGAGTAGAGTGGGAGATGTGTAGGAAAACATTACCGCAAAGTCTGAGAAAACATCTCCACTGTAAAGAATTCGGCAGATCACACGTACCTTGAAATTCGGTGTAATGCGAAGCATGTGGTGGAAAGGTGACTGTGTTGTGAAATATTTATTGAGCGAAACGCTGCAAAGTGGCGCTCAATATATGCTTGAATGTTGTACGCATCGACATATATTGAATATTATATCTTCACGCTTCATAAAAAGCGTGCAGTAGAGCACACAGCTTTAAGTTCAAATACATTAGCGCTTGAATTAGTCATGCATTGAATGCAGAAGAGTAATGGTTCGTAAGGCCTGCACGGCCTAACTTAAACGTCACTGAAAGGCTTCTGTGTGCACGCGCATGATATACATCACGGGCTCTGTCTCGTATGCATGCGTGATTCCCTACATGTAGGTACGTATTTCGGTGACTGCGAGCGATTAATCACTGCATTGTTAATCGTGCCACTAGTGGAGCTTTACTGCCCTCTCAGAACAATTCTATCTGCGGAAACTCGCAGGTAGAATTGTCTGAATTCATATGTGCAGTGAGAAAGTCATACGGTTTACGGTTTTGAATTAAACTTAAACACATAAAAGCAATAGTAGAGAAAACGCAGAACATAGCAAAGAAAACCATTTCGAAAACGGAACGGGGAGTGCAATAACAAGAAAGCTGGAACTTCGTGATTGAGTCAAGAAGTCTCGCCTTCACAACGTTTCCTGTTGTTCTCAAGGATGATTGTAGCAGATGTAGCTAGAGATGGGACAAAGGCCAGTAATGGCACCATACCGAACCCAAGTATCGCGGAAGTTTGTAGTTTGACACTGTTTCATGGTATAGCTTGAATGCTCGGTGAACTCCGTTCTTTGGCCGTACTGCGGGCAATAAATTCCTGTAATGGTGCACGCTGATAAACGCTTCCTGAGCTTTGTTCCCGCAGTGCAACGGTGGTTTCAGAATGCCAACGCCCTCACCCGTTATTACCGAAGTAGTGTATACCACTGCGGGTGATACGCTTTTTAGGCACGTAGTGCAGATTGGGGGGGGGGGGGGGGCACAAGGCTTGCATTAGCGCTGCCGCAGATTTGCATGCAAACTTGCGTAAGCGCCGAATAGCGTCACGTACACTGGAACAGAAGCAGGAAGGAATAGTTTCACGTTATCCCGCTTCTTGACCAAACATTGTCCATTTATTCGAGCTGACGATGGCTAATGTATACAAACTCATCTCTCGCTTAGTTTCGGTTTTCAAATGCCAGCAGTGCGTTTTTGATGGTACAATTCCTTTACCAGCGTCTAATATTTTATTTCTGCCATAACTTGGCATATATTCTTCGCATACACATAAGCTATTTTATTTTCACTTTCTAATGTTGCTTGCAATACCTGAGGACATGGCACGAGTGCGTTCGTGCCTGGCCACAACTCACAACATTTCAAGCAGCATTTCATCACAACATTTTACCGCAACATTTCACGGCAACAATTCAGTTTCACCACAACATTTTGTTGCGGAGACTGCCTACTTTGCGTCAGGCAGCTCCTGCAGGTCAAGAAATATAGGGAATATTTAGCGACAAGGGCCTTTCGTGACCTCCACCCACTGTGTCACCAGCGGGATTTGTGGAATTGATGTCGAATCGACGCTTCCGTTAGCCGTTGAGCAGGGCGGCTAATGATAGATGGCGGCGGGGGCTCCCAACTTCGTTCGGGAGAATGTCATTCCATCACTTCTCTTTAACGGTCCGTGCAGGCGCCTACGGGAAGAGTGGAGGCGGAAGGGCTGCAAACACGAGAGGAGAAAAGGCTAGGAGGGACATATCAATCACACCGCTTGGAATCTCCCAGTAGCTATTTTGTTACCTCCTTTCACACCATCCAAGCAACACGGTTCCTCACTTTTCTCCTCTTGAGTGCTGTTTGCTGCTTTCCGGATCAGTTTCCAATGGACGGCCGGTTCCTAAAACCACCGTAATGGACCCTCGTCTTGATAGGTAGTAGACGCGCATCCCCCTTTGCTTAGTACTATCGTTTTTTTTATTTTTTTCGGTCTTTGTGAGGCGAGAGTTAGGAGTGTTATTTTGGTATTGGTGTGACAGTGTTCTTTCTTTTTCGTGCAACCCAATCATTGAAGTCACCTACACTGATGACCAGCTTACTTTCCTCATCGCATCATCGCGACATCATCGCAACATCAAAAAAATCGTATAGCCTTTGTATATATCCTGTCCCCGCACATTCACTGAAATAAAAAAAATTACAAACAACTTAGTTTTAGCCCTTATGAAAATAAATGTGCAGTCGTGAAGCTCCAGAAACTAATCTCTACTGTTCTGTTTTTTTTTTGTGCCGAAGAAATACGCTGATTTGCCTTCCAAATAATGAAACATAAGAGACCACATAATCGTCTTTTTATAGCTTTCGTCTTCCATGCTTGAATTATTAGGATCAAATCAGTTCAATAGCGCAAGCAAGAAAAAATAACGCCATGCTTTTTTATTTCTCCAAAAAAAGAGATGGAAAGGAACGGAGGTTAGCCACTTTTTACATCGGCTGGCTTATCAATGTTGGAAAATCGAAGTACCTCAATAGTATGAAAGAACTTCTAGAAACAAATAGTGCATAGAAAATGGCTGGCCCGACACATAACTCACATTTTGAGCCCTCTAACATAGGTGCTAGTGTGCTTAGGTCTATACTTTTGGCAACCTTTCTTTTCTTTTTTTTAACTGTGAAAGCGAATATTAGAGGAGGCTACGTAGCAAGTCACAGGTAGTTCACATCTGCTCGGCCATGTGCCTCAACATTGTGACGAACTCAAAAGAAAAGCGTGTGGACTTCAAGTAATCTCTTTAGAACATTTGCATTAGCTTGACAGCTAACTTGCCCTTATAATGAGAAAACTTGTGTTATGTGTATTCAATGTGACTCTGCCCCGCCATGGTGGTCAAGTGGCTTAGGTACTCGGCTGCTGACCCGCAGGTCACGAGATTAATTCTCGGCGGCGGCGGCTGCACTTTCGATGGAGGGGAAAATGCGGTAGCCCCGTGTGCTCAGATTTTGGTGCACATTGAAGAACCCTAGGTGGTCGAAATTTCTGGGGTCTTCCTCTACGGTGTCTCTCATCATCATATGGTGGTTTTGCGACGTTAAACCCCACATATTGCCACCAGCACGTAGTGGGTCGACCACAAGAGCGGCTCTCAATCTGGAGGAAAAAGAAGATCGCGTGCTTCTTTTCTGCTCGAGAGCCAGCCACGACTGACGCATCGTCCTAGAGATTACTACCCAGTGGTTTATGAAATCCCTCAGTATTTGTGACTCATCGTGACAAACTGGTGGAGGTGCTGGGTACGCAGAGAAGGCGCGAAGGCCAAGATGGCGATATGGGCACTGGCGGTATAAGTGATCAGCTTCTCCACAGTGAAAGCACAGAGGCCGGCGATCAGGTGTGCGCCAAACATCAGACTTCCAAGGAGACGTGCGCCGATCGTCGATGTACTGAACTGATGGCACCGAACGATGGGCGACAGAAGCGCTAGGGACAAAGGGCAAGGGCGGTGGCGTGTACGTCCCTTAGTAGTACGGTATGTGCTGCGCTGACTGGAGTGCAACACCAGGAACAGGATGGACGAGTAATGGCGGCGATGGAGCAGGGCGTTTCAAGGCTTCCACGTAGGTTGTCTCACGGCGGTATTCAGCAGGAGCTGGTGCAGCTCTATCAGAAAGCAAGGTGTTCCAGAGGGCCTGGTGCAGCTCATCCTTGATCACAGTTGCAATAGAGCTGACCGTAGGATGAGGTGTTACACCAGCCTTTTGCAACTCTTCACGTACTATATCACGGATGAGTTCACGTAGACGGTCGTTGCTGGTTCTAGTGGTGGTGAAAATGTCGGCAGTAGACATGCCACTCACTTGCCTGTCGTATTGGTTGGATCGCTGCTGCAGCATTTTTTCCATTGTCATAGCCTCGGACAAGAACTCCGTGACTGTCTTCGGAGGGCTGCGCACGAGGCCGGCAAAAAGCTGGTCCTTGACCCCGCGCATCAAGTGACGCAACTTCTTGTCCTCCGTCATTCTTGAATCGGCTCATCGGAAGAGGCGCGTCATGTTTTCGACGTACGTGGTCACAGTTTCGTTTGGCAACTGGACGCGGGCCAGAATAGCTCGTTCAGCTCGTTCTTGGCGATCAGCACTGGCATAGGTCTGCAAAAGTCTACGAGAGAATTTGGGCCACGTCGTCAGCTGCTCCTCTCGGTTTTGATACCACGTACGTGCCCCGTCTTCGAAATAGAAATAGACACGACCCAGTTTCGCCGCGTCATCCCACTGATTCAAGGTGGCTACGCGCTCGAAGTCCGCCAACCAGTCCTCAACGTCCTTGTGCTTCGTGCCAAGGAACGTCACCGGTGCCCATGGGCTTTCCAACGTATAGCGGTTCGACGTCGTGCTTCCCGTGCCTGTTGACGAGGTTTGCACCGAAGCGCTGGTCATGTTTGTTGACGTGGTGGCAGCAGTATCGCCGATTTCTGGAGGCAATCCCCTGATTCGGCAACTGGTCCGATGCACGGGAGTATTGATTGGCACTGGACTCGTATCAGGGCTTCCTGGTGGGGTCTGCAGCATCCGTGAGACTACCCAGCACTTCCACCAGTTTGTCACGATGAGTCACAAGTACTGGGGAATTTTGTAAATCGATCAACATCACCCTTAACTTTAACCCAAAGCATTCATTACGTAGTGCATTTATTCCTTACAATAAAGCTTGAAACAGCAAACCCTTTAGCAAATTATGCCTTTTCAGTCGACCCAGGAACTATCCATATCATAAACATGTATCTGCCACAGACATGGTATCGCTTTCACTGATCCCTATGGTCCACTGAACATGGTGAAGGAAACAGTTAGCCTAAAAAAATAATTGTTATCATGAAGTAGTGTGTGCCAGAAAAATGGGGCTAATCTGACTACTCATAAATGGTCCACTGATAGAAGATGGTGCTCAGCGAAACAAATGGCTACGAAACAATGACGGCAATATGAAGAACCCCAAGTACCTGCAACTATGGAGTAAGAGTATAAAAAAGGCAAATAGGTACGGCTGCAAGGGCACCTCGAAGTGACAGAGGGCTTACGCAAACGACGATGACACTATAGAGCTATGAAGCCTTGGTTTCGTGGTAGCTGCTTTCTCTGGAGTTCGGACACCCGTGTCATGTCTTTGACTGCTTCCCGTCTAACTCGAACCTCTCAGCACGGAGAATCAACCTGGAAGCAGCGTACTGTTACCCAGCTAAAGCCTGGCAACAACCTAGAACCCCAATCAGCTAGCTAAAGCTTAGAAGCAATCTATAAGTAATTAGAATTGTTTACAGAGTCATTCAGTGTTCGAAGCCTTGAGTAACATTGTGGAAGCTTTGCAGTTTTCTTAATATTCGTAAAAACAAAAGTACTGGCGTGGAAGACAAAACGTAACTGAAGAAAGAATAGCTAAAGAGAAAAGAAGCAAAGAATGGATAATATGACATTGCTTCAAGTGTGTTCCAAAGAACTATGTTGCGCGTTAGAAAATTAACAATTAGCTCTTTGAAAACCTTCAGTGCCGAGGAGGGCTTCAGTAACTTGTCGAGAGCCTTTACCTCCGATTAAGGACAATCGTCAGCTCCCTTTAACGTATCTATGGAGTTCTTCCTTGCACTTACTGAAACGGGAAAGCTGGCGGAAAGATGGGCGATCTGTTTCACGCTGCTACCATCGTGGCCTTCTGGGCTGTTAGCTATTTCAGCAGTGTCAGTAAGGGGACTGACGGCTGCTTTTTTGTCATTGTTATTGCTTCTAAGTCTTTCATCAGTGTTGTCATCCTGGTATCTATATACAGAATGTTCACTGGAGTGTAAACAATGTATCACAAGATGTCGTGAGCCACCATTGCCTGAGTGGTCATGAAGCGTGAATTGTACATATTAATTGGAAGAATGGGTGCATCTACATGTATTTATCAAGCCATTTTTGGTGACTCTTTTAAGCTGCCCTTTATCTCGTCAAGCGTACATCAAATTCGATGAATTGGAATACCCCACAGTACAATTATTTGCGTGTTCTTTCATTCCTTTGCCCCTCCTCCCCCTACAAAAAATACTGGGTAATTAAAAAAATACTTACAAACTCAATGAATATGCAAAACGCATGTTTTATAGTCATGAGCGTCACTTACAGCACAGAAATAAAAGGCGAAAAAGTAAGCCATACCTCCTTAGAATAATTCCTTTTTTATTGATAGCGAACTAGAGGAAAGAAACAGCTGCAGCGTCTTTGCGCACTGCTCAAGCCTGGGGCAAACTGCTTTCGTGGTGGTCCTCACTGCACAGAACAGTAATAGAGATATTAGTTTGATTACGTTTTTTCTCTGTGTTATTTTTTAGTTCGGGGGATTTGTTCTCGTTTCTCCATTTCAACCGAGTGGGTGTTGTTACCTGCACGACAGTGTTTTTTCGCATATAAAGATTAATGAAAGATTCAGAGTGACTCAAACGGGAATGGTGAATGTTGTGCACAATATAATATAAGCGCAAGTGCAGTAATAAGTTGCGAATCAGTTGTACTTTTTTGTTTTTGTTTTCTGCTCTGCTTAGTTGTAAACTTTGTCTCTCAGAGTTCATACGCGTTTGAGCTTTCATAAAATAAAAAGATAAAAATGAATAGTATTGTGGGTAAATCCTTAAGGAGATGAAAGCAAAAAAGACGGTGCACTGAAGTTACCTCGTCTCATAAGCTTTTTTCAATAGCTTGAAGTCACCGACTATGCTGACGTCAGTGCCGCAGAACCTGTACTCACGTAAGAACGCACGTGTGCGCTAAACTAAAGCTAACCTCCCCCCCAAAAAATTAGTAAAGTTCCAGCAACAAAAACTGCAAAATAATTCTTAATTACGGAGACTTGCGTATTTAGGAACATTGCAGATTTATTTTCACTTTGTGGGGTTTAACGTACAGAGTGTGCTAGTTTGGTTCGAGAAAGTGGAACAATATCTTGCAAAACAGTATGTCACGTATAAAGTATTTCAATAACACTAATACATTAGTGTTATTCTGTTAACCCCTTTCTTGTGATACGGTCATGTTAACACTTTTCTTGTGAAAATTTTGAATATAGCTTACAAACACACTGCTGTTAGTTCAATTCCCACTACATGCGTCCCTGTCAACATTTTTCTGTGTGCTATGTATCACTATACTAACTGTATGTATTTAAAAAAAAACGCTACTCCTGGTTTTTTGTGAGAGATAGGATCAATCGTTTAATCAGATATTCCCTATTGTGTGAATCAGATATTCCCTATCTTCCTAAGCTACTTTTGCGTGTGTATTTGAACATACAGAAGTGTGTGTACTCGGGCAAATTCATCCTAAACTGCGACTTGAAAGCCATAATTCCTAAATTTCAATATTTTAGTTTGTGCCTTAGGTAGTGAATTCTTATCATCCACTCGAATTTTTATTTAAACCGTGTAAGTGATGTCTCCACCGAAGGTTGAAATTGCGGCTCTGGGGTTGCGCTGTCTTTAGCATGGGCGTGTCTCCTGCGTTGGTAGGAAAATAAGCACAATGCCATCCATTATTAGTTCATGTTTTCAATTTTGAATTGAGACACCAATATATTTGTGATGTTACTGTAATTGTGAGCACTGCTGTTCATGTGGTAGTTTATTCTCCCTTGTTTCTATACCTTTTAGTTTCTATATTTCCACATTATACACACATATCTTGTTTGAGTCTGCTAGCATTTGCTGCTGAAAAGCCAGAACCTCGGGAGTCTGGCATCGAACGAACTAAATAATGCAACGTCACCGTCATCGAGCATGCCAAGCATTTGAGCGTGCAGGGTGTTCTTCACAATAGCGTCCATAATCAATAGGAGGAAGTTTAGTGCAGCTTTAGTTAACATCGTTAATCAGGATGGTTGATCAGGAGTATATAACTATGGCTCTTTCTGCGCATGTCACGTGGTTCATAAATATAAAGACCTCACTATAACCGTATTGAGGCCTGGAAAAACATAATGATTGCTAGAAAGCTCTGCACACTCAGTAACGACTTCGACAGCCACAAGCGCTTCATGAGAACTTCAATAAGCCTTGGTTCAGTTAGCTGCTGCACACCACTCGCTTTGATCCTTGTGGGTTCGATGGATCATCAATCGAAACGCACTTGCTGTGGGCAGTCTGGCGGGAAGTGCTGGTTAACCTCAAGCTCCCTGTCTGAGAAGACCGTGTGGCCAGGAGATTTGGTCGCAGAAGTGGTAATCAAATAACAAGTATATAATACACCGTGGTTCGAAATAAAAAAAAGGAAAAAAATGCAGCGTGTACAAAGGGGCTCTAACGTGAAGGAGGAATGTCACGCTTAGGTGGAACGCCCGTTCTCACGGGCATTCGGCGATACACCATGCCACCGCCACTAAGATGAGCCTATTATAACGATCCCGTCAACGAAGCAGCATGCACGAGACGACCACACCCTCGAGAATAATACGTTCCCCTCCGTCATACACCAGAGTACGTGTGACGTACAAGCCATCAGTTGACAGGAGGCAGTCACGGGAAGAATGTAGAAGCACTGTTGCTGGGCGGCCTACATCAGTTAGAATGTACAGATGGGGACACCTACGATAGCATGACAGAGATACGAAAAACTGGAAGCACGTCGCTTCCGATGCATTCTTCCAGAAATCAAAAAATATAGGCGACACGAGGAAAAAAAATATAGTTTGGGCAACCTTGCCTTCAGGTCTTGCGTATATGTTGCGGTTTCATCTGCCTATATACAGTATATAGGGGGCGTTGAAAGCGCTAAACGTTGTCATGGCATCAAAATTGCATCGCAAGGCTTTTATATACATTGTAAAACTAAATTGAATTTCATGAATTTGGCCAATTTTAGGGTGAAAGCTGGCATGAGATGGCAAGAAGGACCGTTTTTTTTGGCACCGTAGTTTTCGCCGCTGCTGTCCGTAACAACTATGGCAATAAACTAAAAAAATATAAGCAAAAACGCTGAGAACAGAGCGAGATTTGAACACTGGCCCTCTGTGAGCCAGCCCAGCGAAGGGAAGGAACCAGCGCTACTTCGTGTTCACGCTAAACACGCTTTTGTATGGAAAGACGGCCACGCCACACGGGTTCGCAGGTGACGTGACCCACGAACACGGAAAAGAAGCTATTCGTTTTTGTCATCTTCTTCGAGAGATGATTTCAATACAGATATTTATCTTGTGTTCAGAAGTGAACACCGTGATGGCGGTGAAGTAGTAGCTCCACCGGTGATAACGAGGACAGCTCGGACGTGAGAATAGTGAGTAGCCGCCAGTGAAGCCGCTGTGCGTTATTCCGTGTTTTCAAATTTTCCACACAGCCCCGAGGCTTCCCGAGGGAAATACACTGAAGAGGCTTAGCCTACACAAGCGAACAAACCTGCTTTATTCGTAAGGTTTTTATTTATTAGCAGCAGGTAGCTGGTTTCCTATGAATTGCTTAGACATAAACTTTATTATGTTCATTTGACTAAGTTTGTGGTGAAAATATGTTATCAGCATCGCCTAGATACTGTTTAGTTTATTAAGAATTAGAATGAGCAGTAAATAAAAGCCCCTTTTTCACGGAAACAAAAAAATAGCGGGTAAGGGGTTAAAAACCTTCAAGACTTAAGTAACATTTTTGCATGAGCTTGAAAGAGCTCTGTGGTTTGGAGCAAACCTATGGCGAAGATAAAATTGTGATGAAATGCGATTTTGGGTTGGTTATGCTTACCACAAGTTCCCAGGGCACCATGGGTCCAAGATATAGATCGGCGTATTCATTTCAGATGTCTACTCATGCTATGTTGCACATTTGATATCAATAGCTAACGGATCCTTGATGCGGACTAGAAAAAATGAATAATAAGAGCATACCGGTAATCCTCTCATATAAAGCAGTAGTCGATGGAGGAACTCCCAAGTACATATGTAGAATGCAGTTACGTCTTGTGCTATTTGGAGCCTCAGTGGTTATGTACAGAACCTCAGTGATCAATGCGCCACCCACATTCAATATTGATGATGCTGGGGACCGTCGTCAGCCTCCCCCTTTATTATGCACCACCGGCTTTCTGCGGTATATTAATAATGACAAGCGACGATTGTTCATTGTTCTTTTGAGTGGTGCGCAACTATTGTGTCTGGTTAATTTTCTCCTGAACAATGAATAGGAAGAGTTTCTTTTTGACGTATAGCAATATTGAATGACCTAAGGCGCAAAACCAAGGGAAAGGATACCCAGTCAAAGAACACACACAGAGTGCTTGGTGCACCAGGAGTACACCGTTTTGCCTTAATTTGGAATAAATCCAGTAACATCTGTGCGTCTTTTTGTTTTCGTGAATAAAACGCAACATAAACTTCAGCAAAAAGGTTGCCTTAGCTTCAGTTATAGGATAGGCTAGCAAGTTTGGCAAAGCAGTATAAAGTAGGACCATGAAATGTCAGTTCAAACTATAGACAGTTTTGCAGTATATACAATATTGTACAGTGCTAAACACGAATAATCGCTTTCAAATTTAACTGAGATCGTATGGAATAGACAGTTTCATTAGAATACCAACTGCAACAGTGACATTAAAGAGTGACAGTATTTGGCACATACTGTTGTCACATGATTTAAAATGACGGCTAGCAAAATTATTACAAATGTAAGCCTAACCGAAGCCTTAATTCGATATAGATATTCATGGACATAGTAAGGTAAGGAGCTAATTAGGTGCCGTATTCTGTGCACATACATGAGAGCCAAGAAGCAGTGGTAACAGAAACACAAAGCACAAAAAACATGTAAGCACTACAATGGCCTTTGCAAATAAAGTAAAAGTAAATACCGTATGACCAAGAAAAGTCTTAAGAAACTAAATGCCACTGTGACACTTCACATTTTTATATAATGTTAATTGTGTGGCTGTGAGAGCGCACTCTTTCTTACTACTAGCAAAGTTTGCTTTCAAATGCCCATAAAAGAGTCATTGCTCATACATGATCAATAATGTAAGACTTATGCTTCTATCATAAAAACAAATTTATTACATCTCATAAAATAAAATATTTCAAGAAAGACTGCAAGTTGAATGGAGAAAATGTTTTTTTGATTTCTCTATTGTTGAATGCTTTTCCATTCGTTCATGCCGCAGTTTCATCACTGAATTTACGAAGTGCAATATGAATAAATAGAATCACAGCGAAGAACAGCAAACTTCGAAATTCTTGTTTTCTTTAAAACATTGCAGTAGTGACGAAACGGGAAAGACCTGTCAAATAGAACTGGAAATACTTTTTTTTTCTGTACACAACTTTTTTAATGCTATAGTTCCAACACAAGAATTATTCTTTGCTTTCGATTTCTATATAAACACGATTTTTGGGTGGAGCACCACGTGGTATAAGTTCCATCTCAACGTGGACCAAAAAGAGATATTTTATAAGCGCTAATAATTTCTCATACTATCTAGAAACGCCAGCGATCTCAAATATTTTTATTTCATAATACATCTTTGCAGAAAAATTATTCATTACTCAGATACGCATATATGCATATATAAAAGGTGAGGACGAATTATAGAGGAGTTTATGACAATGACATTACAGTACCATTATTTGTATTCAAGCACCTTACTCTAACACTTCTGCCTATTATGTATTGTAAAATTGTTATTCAAACGACAAACGACCCCCTCAGAATACCTTTTCTCACAAAAAAAAACCACCTTGAGACGAGATTATGCGAAATGCGGAAGGCTGCGATGTGACAAGGTTCTATTCACCGAAATACTTGTCTAAGGCATTCCTTTCAATCTAAAAAAGCAGAAGAATTTTTTGAATACATTGGACATACCCCCAAAATGGCAAGGACGTACGGCGTGGAATCAACCGCATTCCATTCTGCGCCAGTTTTGGTATATACAGATTCACGAAAGAAGCTAAGAGAGCGCCCAGACAAAGGTAGTACACAAGCGGACGGACGGATGGACAGGTGGATGAATGGATGAATAGATGGATGGACGAATGGATGGATGGACGGATAGATGGACGGACGGACGGATGGATGGATGGATGGATGGACAAAC
This sequence comes from Rhipicephalus microplus, assembly GCF_043290135.1. Classification (NCBI taxonomy): domain Eukaryota; kingdom Metazoa; phylum Arthropoda; class Arachnida; order Ixodida; family Ixodidae; genus Rhipicephalus; species Rhipicephalus microplus. Next base: position 106,320 of record NW_027464598.1, on the reverse strand, counting down.
GTATGGATGGACGGATGGATGGATGGACGGATGGATGGGTGAATGGACGGCGTTTGGACGGATGGACGGGTGGATGGACAGATGGATGGGTGGAGGATGGATGTGTGGGTGGATGGATAGGTGAATGGATTGATGGATGTATTTGGTTGAAAAAGATGACTTTCCCTTAAAATACAAGGCAGTAAATTTTCTTTTCCAGGAAGTGGAGAACGTTGAAAATTCCGCAAACTGCCAAATCTACCTTCCTCTCTTAGGTCCTGCCCCGAACGCACATACGCACATTGCTCTACAGCAGTAATGTCTATTAGTGCAAGAAAAGGCGAAAAAAGTGAGACATATCTGAAGTACGGTGTGCAAACAAAATCTTTCGGAAAATGCTAACATTGCAATATTAATTTCTGCTTCTATCGGGGCTTAAAAAGAGCACTTCCCATCTCGCACACACGCAATTTGTGTGCACCCAAGTTCCAGAGTGTGTGCGGCTTCTGATGCGAAAGGGTAAGAAGACGATTCCGGAAAATTTCCTTCGTCCTGGCAACAAGGAGTGCGTTCTTGTTCCCCAAGGTCCACCGATGAATGCGACAAAGTAATGTAGCGCCTTAATGTGGGTACATGCTCTTGGTAAGCGGTAGTGGTGTTTTTTTTACTGGCGCCACCTTATGACAATAATTTAGAGCCTTTAAAACACATTCCTGTGAGCGCGGTTCACACTGTAGTTACGAATATATCAACCCTAAAGAGAGCAGCTTGCCATTACGATTGCATATAAAGTGATTGGTATAAGCTTCATTGTACGGTGTAATTTCTTACTTCCTGATTATAGCGTAGTTTTTCACGCCTAATAATGAAATAACCGGTCTAAATGTGTACCCTACTGATTCATCAGTTTGTATCGGATAGGATAATCTTTATTTGGGTACTACAAAATACAGATCTCTGTATTGTGGGCTGCTCCCACGTGGGTACTCAGATGCCGAGCTCTACAGCCAACTCGCGGGCTTGAATCCATGTAAAACTTAGAGCCAAAGGAGAAAAAAAATCCCTTACAAACAAAGTAACTACAAGCCTTATGCGCCTCTCTTCGTTGCGTGTCTGGTACTTGCACTCATGTTTTTTATATGGCCACGCGCATACAATACAAAAGAGCCCATTTGCCATCCTGTTACCTGTTGTCTCTACAGTATAGGGTTCACGCATAACTAATCCGCAAGTTTTTCACTTTGTTTGCAACGTTCACTTGTCAAACGTACCTTTGAAACAGAAAGCATGGCAACAGTATATTCCTTGCACTTTTTGCTGCCTAAGTAATGCTCAGATTTCTGCCCAATAAATATTGACATCAACAAAAGTGCTGCGCGTTTCCTGGTTCTACGAGCAGCGTTGACATTATCAGGCACGGCCTTCTTCTTGCTAAAAAAAACAGGGTTGACATAATCAGACACGGCCTTCTTCTTGCTAAAAACGGTTATTAAAAGCGATTTGTCAGAATCTAGAGGAAGTCCCCGATGGTGGCAGAAGCTTTTGATAGGATCCCAATGCGCAGTACGGTGAATCCATCGCCTCGCTCTATCTCGAAAGCACCGACAAACGAAGCAACACCACCTCAGTGTGCCAAGTTATTGTTGCTATCTCTTTCTTCCTTCGGGGGCTTCTGTATCTTATCTGAGAGCCCAACGCTTTGTTTCTGGAACGTGTGATGCTTTTTATAAAACGCAATATTCCCTGTATACGTATTCTCAGCTTTATCTATGAAATACTGATAGTGCACCTTCTCTATCAGTGCTTTAGTGTGATTTTCAAAACAGAACTGCGCATATTGCTTAGCTTTTAGCTTTTGCTAGGATACTGGTTCTGTAGTTGCACTATTGAGAGGCATCGTACAGCCTCCCGACCCAACCAAGCTTTTGTATATTCCGCTGCCCTAAAAACAATTGCTACATAAATACATTTTGAATATTCTCGTTGTTCATCCTTAGCCTATTTGTTCCACGCACCATTATGTTGTTTGTCACGAGCTGTGACCTGTGACTGTTTGTAGTTCGTCTTTTGCTGCTTTCCAGCTCTCAGCAATGCCTTACCTTTGTCTTGCTGATTCAATATTTAAACATCCTCGAACCCGTGTACTCAGATTTGGGTGCACGTTAAAGAACCCCAGGTGGTCAAAATTTCTGGAGCCCTCCACTACGGCGTCTCTCATAATGATATGGTGGTTTTGGGACGTTAAACCCCATAAATCAATCAATCAATCAGACATCCTCGAAATTCGCCAGAGCGACTATACGTGATTCAGTCCCCGCTTTGCTTTCTTTATATTCAATTATACCAGACTTCATTGAGAGCATTCATGGGTATTGCTGCTTACCAACATTCTTCTTGCCTAGTAGGATTTATCACTATGATTGTAACTATCAAAACACCCGCAAATTGTACGTCCCTTTATTAGAATAGACACCGTAGGGACAAGCTTTCCATTTACACCTAGCAAAACTAGGACACCGGAACAAATTAGTTAGATTTGAAGTTTTTAACACTCACAGGCTACTTATTCTAACAACTTTCACTTACGCCGTCTCATTGCAAAAGGCGACGCATATAATGCACTAATTTAAATGAATGTATTTGCTTGACTTGCAAAAAGTATTGATATACAACTTCTTTCTTTTTTCTTATAACATGCTTCTTTTTTACGATTCAGAAGACTGACATTTGGAGTAGCAGAAATATAAAATCAGAACTCTTAACACCTAAAGCAAAGAAGTTACACTCGTGGATAAAGTTGAACAACGTTCGGTGAAACGATTCTCTTATCCATCCTTTAAAACTCCCACTCTGGCATTGTTTTTGAAAATGTTAAAGAAAAGTAAGCACTTACAGCTTCAAAAGGCACTCTGTGAGCTGCCTCGTAGGCGGGAACTAAATATGGAGTCAGCTCTGAATAATTTCATCATACCTAAATTACACGTACATGAGTGCTGCTTGGAGCGACGGCGACAAACTGCAAACGACATGACCCTCTACCATTTTTCTCGTAGCCGCACACTGCCCTTGTAAGCGTGAAACGAGGCGGATACTTGATATAAACAGTGCACTTCTTAGGAGAACGGCTGAACATTTCATTTTCTCTATGAATTAGTTAATTTACACAGATGAAAGGGCAAAAGGGAAGTGATTCCTTCGACTTACAGCTTTCAGCTTTAAGCTTCGGGTTCCCATTAGTATGCAAAAGAAGGGAGCCAGACGCAGAAAGGCTCAGGTCTTCTCGCTAAGCAACAGAGATAAATAATAGGGCATAGTGCGCTTGCATGTTTCTTGAAGTGTATTTTCTTTCTTACAATGTCAGGTGCGTCCATTGAACGCACAGCGGAAGTAACCTGGGCATAGTACGCTTGCATGTTTCTCGAAATGTATTTTCTTACAATGTCAGGTGCGTCTATTGAACGCACAGCGGAAGTAACCTAAACTGAGTGATTATCAGGATTAAAATATTTGTTCCAAAGTTCACAATTTCACAGGTTCACCATTCGTATTGAGACACACAATTTAAACTGTGCACTTCTTTCGATGCACCCCCCGATATTCCTGCTTGACATGGCAAGTCCTATTATTTTTTGCGTGAACCTGTATTCGAACGAATGCTTCTGCAAGAATAAAAAGACATAATTCCATGGCTCGCATCGGCGTTGTTGGTCCGAAAGGCTTAAAATTTGTTCATTACAATGTTGCTGTCGTACACAAAACCACGTAATAATTATATTCACTATAACAGCAATGGGATATATGCTGAAGTAAACCTTTATAGAAAAAAAAAACATTCAATACTTCTTGACAATCTCTCTCAGAGCAGTGGCTTTGAAGCTGCATGGAAGCGTGTGGCTTATTTAGACACTTTGGATTCACTATAGATTAGGTATACGCAATATTTTTTCTGTGCCTTGGCGTGCCATGCGCGAATATTTATTTATTATACTCAAACCTTACATTGACAGCTTTTCTTCCAACTTCTCTTGGAAGATGGCTTGAAACAATAAATTACAAATCTCGTGTTGTATCTTGCCTCCTCTTTGTATTCATGGCATTCAGCTTCAAGCTCGACAGTTAGTTGGAGGAGGAGGAAGAAGAAGTGAATGGAAGAAGCCCGTAGCTTCATTTCGCTCTCTTGGAGCTCACATGTATCACACATGAAAAGGCGATTGACAGGCATCTGTCATTTGTTCAAGTTCTTCGCTGGAAAGAACTGGGCAATGTCCACAACTGCTATGTTGCGACTATACAGGATTCTTTTCCTTGGATTCCTTCGGTACAGCCTACCTGTGTGAACCAACGCAAGTAAAACAAGCATACGAATGCTTCAAAGTGTCCAGGCTCAAGCACTCCGGATATGTTTAGGCTTGCCCTAAAGTGCGTCAACAGCGGCAACTATCGTCATCACAAGGGACAACCTCATCAAGACCCACATTAGTGTGGAAGTGCTGAGGACACATATACGACACCTTGCTCGAACCTCTCGACATCACCTAGCCTCTCTACCAGTGGTCCGACCATGCACATCTTACTGCAAAACAGTGACCGCACATGGTGAGTCGATCTCAACTTCGTTCTCTCCTGCCGCTAGACCTGTGACTCAGCCATGGTGCCTCGCTCAACCAAAGATTATTATTAACATACCTGGCGTCCAGAAAAAGGCCAATTTGTCGTCACCAGCTCCTAAACAACTTACACTACTTCTCTTGTATGAGAAATATCAAGACTCCACACATATATACACTGACGGATCGGTTCAGCCGGACAGCTCTACAGGAGCAGTAGTGATGCCAAGGTTGGCCACGACAATTAAATTCAAGACATCTCACGCAACAACATCAAGAGCAGCAGAATTGGCAGCACTTCGTGCCGCGTTGCAATTTGTAGTTGATAAACCTACACGAAAAGGGGACTATTTTCTGCGACTCGAAGGCGGCACTGCAGTCTCTACTATCAGCCTTACGCCGTGGACCACACGAGCAGCTGGTACTAGAGATAGCAGAGGTTATACACCACCTGACTGAGAAAGGGCACCAAATTAGATTTCAGTGGTTGCCCAGTCACTGCGGAATCATCGGCAATGAACGGGCCGATCAAGCTGCCCGCTCAGCCCACACAGAAGATCATAAACTGCGACTATCACTTTCTAGGACAGATGCTGCACGAAAGCTCAGCAGGCTTGCTCGCCAGCAAACCACATCACAATGGAATCAGCCACACTTCAAGCATGCCCGACTGTACTCGCTTGACCCTACACTAAGTCTTCAAGTCTCGTCGAGGGTTTGCCGAGCAGACCAGACCCTGTTATGTAGGCTGTGGTTGGGCATTGCGTTTACCAACGCCTACGCTTTCCGCATTGGGATGGCCGACACCGCAGCCTGTGACCACTGTGGCAAAGAGTAAATGATTCAACATATTCTTTGTGAGTGCCTAGCGTATAGTAAACAACGACTATGCCTTCGCAAGGAACTCCACAAATTAGATGATAAACCTCTGTCGGAGCAGGGAATTCTGCAGTATCGTCAGGATGCGACTTCACAGAAGAGGGCCCTGAAAGCGCTACTACACTTTTTGCGATCGACCGGCCTTTACTGAACGGTTGTTGCTAGGACGCCCTTCCTGTGTGTGTTTTCGTTTTTTTGTATGAGTGCGCGTGCGTTTTTTTTCTCCCCATCTATCCCCTCTTTCTTGCCCCTACTTCCCCGCCCCCAGTGCTGGGTAGCAAACCAGATGCTAACATCTGGTCAACCTCCCGGCCTTTCCTTTCTCACTCTCTCTCTCCTATGTCAGTTATTATATTGAGTTCGGGACCTTTTTACAGTGTGTGCGGTGGGTGGACTGTCTCCAGAGTGGCAGCTAAACATCGGTGAGTCAAAGTTTCACTACGCATCGCGATCAGAATTGCCACTTACCGGGCCCGTGCCTCATACCTGGCAAAGCCAGGGTATGGGGGACAACGAGATGCCGCTAGCGCCAAGCGGAGCACCACTTATCCATCCCGCTTGACTTCAAGGTGCTGCAGGCTCAGCAACAATATCGACGTCCCATACAGAGAACAGCGAGGCCTCGCAGTGTAATAAGAGGCGTAGAGAGAAGGAAGAAGAGGTTGACAACGATGACGCTACATCAACGTACTCCTTTATTGACATGACACAGATGGATACAGAAGCACCCAAGGAAGACGAAGGAGCTTACACAGTGGTCACCCATCACAAGAACCGAGCTACGGGGATACCGGTGGTGTTCAGACCAACCGCTGCCGAGGACTCTTTCTGGAAGGTGAATCCCAATCGCATGGCATCTGAGATAATCTCTGCTATCAATGAGAAAGTGACATTATCAAGAATCAACAGAGACGGAAGTTTTTGTGTTGGAGTACGGTCTCTGTACTCGGCAAACAAATTGCTGCTGATCAAGAGTCTAACTGGATTGTCTGTACATGTGATGATACCTCAGTCTTACATGAAGACCCTAGCAAAGATAAGAAACATTCCACTCGAATACAGTGATTATGACCTACTGGAATATCTTAAATATGTTAGAATAATCTAAGTCACACGACAAAAGAGATGGGCAAGAAATGAAGATGGAAGTGCCACAATGCAGCCCATACGTAATGTAATACTCCAGTTTAGACATGACATGCCATTGCCAAAAAGAGTTGCTTTCGGCTTTACGGTTCACACTGTCGGGGAATACATTGAGCCGGTGGTAAGGTGTTACAACTGCCAGAGATATGGGTATAAGGCTAAAACTTGCAGGGGAACCAAGAGATGCAAGGTATGTGTGGGCGCACATGATTACAAAGAATGCACCTCGAAGCGTCAACCTAAGTGTGGCAACTGTGCCGGACCACATCCGGCATCGTTCTCAGGCTGCTCTCGAAACCGTTTGGCATCAGCGGCACAAAGAGAGAGAATCGGAAAACGGTACCATAAGATACAAAGAGGTCCACCCAATCCGGATACAGTCACAGATGTTCCTGCGGCACAAAAAAATGCAATACAGTGGCGCCACGACTCTTACTCGGAAGTATTGAAGCGCTCAGCACCAAAAGATTGCGTTGGCAAAAAAGGCCGGGTCCAGAAACATGCTGAAGTGGAACTTTCTGCCGGGCCAGACGCAGCCAAGGAGCCACTGACTACCAAAGGGAAGGGTCACAGCAGCTTGCTGAGGAAAAATTCTTCAAAAAATGCGATCTCGGCGGAGACAGCCGGAAACGAGCAAGTCATTTTGTCAATAATCTTTGCGGCTCTTAAAGCAGTTCTACGATCGCTGCCACAAGCAGGTTCTTTACCAGAAGTAAAATTGCTGCTAGATGTTGAGCATCTTCTCTTTTCGTAATCATGGCTACCGGACAATCTAACTGGTACAAAATAAGTGCAATATTGCAGTGGAACTTCAACTGTTTGCTGAATAAGAGTGGAGATTTTCGGAAATTCGTCGCTCAGCACGGGTTTTCGATTTTGTGTATTTCCGAAACAAGAGTATCCACTAACTTCCGCTTGTCCAGTTATGTGGTGTAGCAAGCAGGACGTCCTGCTGCAAAAAGCAGAGTGATGTAGTGTGTGAGACGCGATATTCCGTCGACAGTTGTGGCTACTAACAAAACAGATGCGCCGGAATTTGTTAGATGCAAGGTGAAGTTTGGTAACGTTACTGTAACTGTAGTTAGTGTTTACGTGCACCCTCAAGCAAACGTTTCATGTGCAGTGTGTAGATCTGACCATTATCCCATAATTATATGTGGTGATTATAACGCGCACCATGAATTGTGGGGTAGTGAGCGTTGTAGTGTAAGGGGATCTGATATAGTAAAAATATGCGAAGATCATGATTACACTATACTAAATGATGGCTCTCCGACGTTTTTACGGGGGCATAACTACTGCAGCGTACTAGAAATCACTGTGAGCTCCTCTGAATTAGCGGCTGGAGCAGACTGGACTGCAGACGCTGATACTAGAGGAAGTGACCACTTGCCAGTATTCATATATCACCCAAAGTTGAAGACAACGAGAAATAACCGCACAACAAGACTTACAAATTGGGCAATCTTTCGAGAACTACAGAGACAAGATCTTGAACCTTGTTCTGACGCAGAAACGTATGCATCGAAGATAAAAAATTTTCTAACAAAAGCAACTCGTGCAGTACCTATTCCTGATGGGTATTCGGGTGTTGACGCTGAGTATGAGAGGCTTCGGGCAATCTGAAAGAAGACCTGAAAGAAGATATTGCAGGTAGGGTAATTTAGAAGATTTCAAGGTTGCACAGAAAGTACATTCTGCAATGCATAACCAACTGCAGAAGCTTTCAACCAAAAGGGGGCAAGATTTATGTGCCTCACTTTCTCCATTTACCTCGGCGACTCAACTGTGGAACATGGTACGCGCCCTCCGACAGCCAGTAGTCCACTCGAGACCACTACAGGCTCCAGCGCTGTCTCGAGGAGTTAGCGAACGTGTGATTGCCGAAGAAGTTTGCGATCTTATACTGAGAAATGGAGAGACCGCCCAAACTAGCGAATATAAATCCTCAGCAGAGTCAGCTTTGGAGGTTGTAACAAAGTTCTCTGGGATCAGTTCATCAGATCTGGATAACAGCTTCACACCAAAGGAGCTCCAATATGTGCTGTCTTCAGTAAAACGAACAAGTTCACCAAGAACAGATGGAGTTACATACGCTGCTCTTGCTGATTTGTGCAAAAAAGGAAAATTACACCAGTTGGACATCTATAATAAAAGTTGGCAAGAAGAAAAAGTTCCGGAATGTTGGAAGTTATCAAAAGTAGTACCGTTGATAAAGCCACCGAAGAGCCCTATGCTCCTTGACTCGTTTAGGCTGGTTAGTTTGACAAGTTGTTTTTCAAAAGTGATGAAAAAAATGATCAATGAACGAATTTTATGGTGGCAAGACATGAAAAAAACTACTACCAGAAAGCATAGCCGGCTTCAGAAAAGGTAGATGCACAATGGACTGTACTCTGGATTTGGTCACAGATGTGGAAAACCAACGAACGCAAGGAAACATCACTGTCGCTGTATTCCTTGATATCCACCGAGCATACGACACAGTGAGTCACGTTCACGTTCTGGAAGGCCTGGCGTTACAGAGATTCAAGGGCAAGATACCGCGTTGGATCGCTGACTTCCTGAAGCACCGGAAAATTTTTGTAGTTGCGCAGGAGGGCCGAACGTCAAAACATGTCGTCAACCAAAGAGTGCCACAGGGCAGCGTGCTAAGCCCTACTCTCTTTAATGCAGTCATGGTGCAGCTCCCGAATGATATTCCACCTAACATAATGCGTCAGTGTATGCTGATGATATAACCATATGGACGTCTGGTCCATCGTTTTCGGATATAGAACACTCTACAAGAAGGATTGGATTATGTAGACCGTTTTCTAAAAATAAAGAGGTATGGCACTGAGTCTGGCTAAAACAGCCATACTTCCGTTTACATTTAAAAGACCTGGAAATTTTCAGATTATTCTGCAAAATAAGCCCATTCAAATGGTTAAAACTTATAAATTCTCGGGATTATTTTAGACCGGAGACTAACATGGTCGCCTCATGTCCCGTCACTGGAACAAAAAGGGAATCAGGCCATTCGAATACTCCGGCATCTCGGCGGGGCTAAATGGAGTGGTACTACAGAGTCGTTACATGTTGCCTGGATACGCAACATCGTAACATACTACTGTCTCTGCTGCACGAACTTCCAGCCTCCACCGAAAGGAGACTTCACTTGTTATTGGCAAGGAGCTGGAGGGTATGTCTGGGTTTACCACGGTCAACTTCCAGTGCTTTAGTGTATGCGGAGGCTGGAGAGCCACCTTTGGCAGTACTCCGAACTAAAAACATCTCGAAATTTATTTAGAATTTTCACGCAATATGAAAGTCATTTTTTATCTGGTGCACTAACACAAAGGACGGCAACGAGACTACAGGATACGATATCATCATTTCAAGCAGTACTACCAGTTTTTAAACAATAGAAACCTTCAAAACCACTTTGGACGCTGCCACTTCTCAACGTTATTCGTGAAATAGACGGCATAGAGAAGAAAGCAGACATGGCACCTCTAGTAGCGGAACAGTTGGTACTTCATCAGCCTCATGTAATGCATAATGAAAAAACGAGAATATATACAGACGGATCATGCACAGAAGAAGCGTCAGTCTGTGCGATTTTTATACCCGAAATTCAGAAAAAAAGATGTACAAACTATCGCACAAATCTTCATCGACGACAGCAGAATTGGGGGCTATCTTTGAAGCAGTTAAGCTTATCTGCGAGAATACTGAGCCACAAAAATGAGTGACATGCACTGATAGCAAACCTGCTCTTCAGCTAATCAGAAATGTGAGATCACCTTACAAAAATGGTGAAATAGCACAATGTATTGCAGAAACTGTGGAATATGCCTCATCGCAGGGTCACAACATCGTATTCCAATGGATATTCAGCCACATTGGAATAAAGGGAAATGAAGATGCGGATAGTCTCGCGAAGAAAGCATTGAAGGAAGGACGGGATTGCGCAATCCCTATGTCTGGGGCGGATATTTGATATTTTATATCGCAAGGAGCTAACCATTGTTCGATGGAGAAGTGGTATGAGAGCCCTAAATCAAAGGAAACGGTACTTTATGAAGTTGATCTACACAGAAAATTTTCCATAGCGACAGACCTCCCACGACACCTAAAGACATTAATCCACCGACTTAGATTGGAAGTAGCATACACAAACAGCTTCCTGCACAAGATACATCGACCCAACTCACCGGAATGCCATTGTGGTCATGTAGAAGAAAATGTTCGCCATATTCTTTTGGAGTGCGTTAAATACGCGAATGAAAGAGAAAATTTTAAGAACAAATTAGCAAGTTTGGACAGACGGCCCCTCACAATAAAGAAACTACTTGGACCAAGGCCTGAGATGCATCTCCAGAAAAAGGCAATAATCTTCCTGACAGACTTTTTAGTGGAGACCAGACTGGAGAAGCGCCTATGACTGACAGCCAGAGATGGCTATTATATAAAATGTGGTCATGTATATACTAACAATACATTAGTAAGGTGTGCGTGTAAGTAGTTTATGACTGGGTGAACTGCGCGAAGAAAACTGTGTATTGGCATGATATTTGAACTGGTTTCGGTGTGCTATGTTTTTTTCTTTTCCGTATTGTTAATTTTTGGGTACCGTTCTGTATTATTATTTTATTTTTCACTGCAGAACTTTGTGATAAAGAGTAGCTGAGGCAATAGGCACTTCAACCTCTCCACAGCAAAACAGTTAAAACAGAACAGAAGAGAACAGCTTCAAGCTAGTCTTCGGAACCAAAGAAAAAAATTGGGCCCGTATTTCAATGTTACACTGCAACTGCAAATGTCGTTGCCCCACCGCGGTGATCTAGTAGCTAAGGTACTTGGCTGCTGACCCGCAGGTCGCGGGATTAAATCCCGGCTGCGGCGGCTGCATTTTCGATAGAGACGGTAAGGTTGTAGGCCCGTGTGCTCAGATTTGAGTGCTCCTTAAAGAACCCCAGATGGTCAAAAACTCCGGAGCCCTCCACTACGGCGTCTCTCATAATCATATCGTGGTATTGGGGCGTTAAAACCCACATACCAAATGTCGTTAAAAGAACATAGTCTTGCGTTTGTAGAGAGTGAACAAAACTTTTATTAAAGACGATAGTCTTTCTTGGGAACCTTCGGCGCAAAAATTTTGGTCTGTCTGTCTGTCTGTCTGTCTGTCTGTCTGTCTGTACATTTGTCTATTTGTCCACTCTTAGCAGCATTGGGTATTTGAAACGGCCGACCCCATCCGCAGCGCCCACCTTTGTTGCTCAAGATTCAGCGTTCATTCTTGTGCGATTGTCGATTGAAAAGCAATTATTCCGCATGTCTGAAGCACCATAACAACAAGTATATTTTCTACATGTGCGCCTTATACTAGAAAAGGGATACATAAGTAATTTTAAGGACCGTAGCGCTTATCACGCTGCGCTGACCATGCAACGCTTGCACGTAAACGCGAATGTTTCCAACGCTTTGCTAAAACGAGATGGTGGTGGCACCTATCCGTCACCTTGCGTTCTTCACCTTATAACGACTGAGACCCGCGCGCACACCCGTTTCAGTGCCACGCGCTTTCCTTTTCGAAAAAAAAACTGCCAGATGGCGCTCATGTCTTACATGTGACGTCACTTGATGCGCTCGTTCGCCTCCGCTGCAGGCTCGAGGCACTCTATTGCAGCGCCTCCAGAATACCATTCCCCGATTTTCTTGAGGAGAACATCAAATAGATGTTTTGTTCACTCTCTCCACGCGCAAGACTGTCGTCTTTTGACGACATTTGCAGATTAAATGCAGTTACGTGGCCAATTTTTGTAAATTTATATTGAAAAACGAAGCGCGCGGCGTGCGTGCCGCTCTCAGAGGAGATGAGGTGTATGTAGAATGCAAGGCAACGGGTAGGTGCCACCACCGTGTCGTCTTAGGAAAGCGTTGGAAACACTTGCCTCTTCGTGCAAACGTTGCATGGTCAGCGCAGCGTGATGAACGCTGCGGTCTTCTGAATCATTTATGTATGCCTTTTTAGTAAAAGACACACATACAGAATATTGACATGTTGTTATGGTGCCTCAGAGATGCGCATTATTTGCTTTTAAATTGACAATCGCACAAGTATGAACGCTGAACCTTGAGCAATATTGGTGGACCCTGCACATGGGGTCTGCCGTTTGCAGTTTGCTTTGTGTCTGTGTTCACCCTTGCGCTCCCAGTTCGCTTGTGCTGTGTGCCTCCTCTTTGCTTTGTGTCTGTGTTTACCTCCGCACTTCCAGTTAACTGAATAATCATAAATTACCAACTAGCCCACCTTTCCCACCTATTGCGGTATTGCTTGTCAAACGTCAATTGTGGTAGCATGGCTGGCAGTGTGTCGTAGCACAACGCAACAAAGTATGAATATTTACTTTTATTGATCATGGACGTACTGTCTAGTGTTTTCAGTCTTCGCAAAAATGGGCTAACGATTTGTGTTTTCACTTCGTTTCAATAGCAGTGGCATCTGGGTTGTTACGTCGTGTGGGGCTGCAACGTGGCCTCAGATATTGAGCTAACTATACAAGCCAGTGCAGTTAGCGAGGAAATAAAAGCCCGACATCTGTGTTGAAAGGTACAGACATATATATTGTGGAGTTGTGTATAAATCTAAACAAAAAACTCTTCAAAACTAACAGAGAAACGTGTCCGCATCGTAACACTTGCTTCAAGGCCAGCAGAATATGGCATCGATGAATGATTCGCGTAAAATCGATTCCTACAGTGCATGTGAACTGCGGATTGTTTCGACTTCGCCGCGTTTTTCTGTGATAAATAAACATACAAAAATTTATACGGTCCTACTCTTGCACACAGACACACATCACAAATGATTTTATTACAGACGACCGGTGTTGTAGCGAAGAGGTAGCACATTGAGCCCTCCCCCCCCTCCTCCCCCCCCTTCTTCTCAGAACGTTTTTCGGTATGGCAATTGAGCGAGAATGATTATATGAAAGGGTGCCTACCCACTCCTGAAAAAAAAAATGCTGCCTGCATCCCTGCGGATGCCTGCATCTTTCTGCTGTTTTCACGTACGTCACCTGTTGTGCTCATGTGGGCTACAATGAGAACATTGCACACAAGGGGTATGTTGCTTACACGTTCTGCGCGAATATCATCACGTCGCGATCAATTTTCGCATGATGAAGCCTATTGTATACATCAAATATAGTATCTTCAGGCTAGTGTGAACACAGGAGAGTGTAGAACACGACTGTGCACTGAGAAATAATTGCCCCTGCAGAAAAGCAAACAACTAATGCTTGCACAAACACCGAGTCCCCACAACATCGCGTGAGGCCCCTTCCCTGGAAAGTGTGCGGGATTGGTCATGCGAACAGTTTGAAGCACTTTCTGTGCACATATTCTCTGTCACAGCTTACCCTCACTTTCCCATCCTTTTTTTTCCTTCGACAAAAGCATTTGCATCTTAGCCTTTCGATCGATATTCGTTTTCCCGGACGCATGCAGTCGCCTTCCGACAGCCTCACATACAGCGGCTTCAGGGGCGTGCTCTGGGAATGCTCCACTTTTCAGTGCCACACTAATTAAAAGATCGCACAAATGTAGGCGTAAGCGTGGCTGCATACGCGTCAAACGGTGCTATAGCTGCCAAGTTAATGAACAGAGTCCAAGTTGTCATATATCAAGACACAACAAAAACTTGACTACGTCTGTGAGGACACATTTCATTTTCGTCTTATACTGATTCACAAGATGGAGGAATAAGCCTTTTTTTTTTCTCAAGTATTTTTTGTTGTGTGTTCGTATGCATTTTGCCAACGTCATTTCCGGGACGGAAATGTCGTCAGTGTTGTCTCGGACGTCCGTGTAAAACACGTCCGTGTTTAGAAAAAAATATGCTCATGCCACTTCTTTCTCTGCCTCTGTCTTCTTCTGAGCAAGCTTTTTTTTTGTGAGGTTTGCTGAGAATCAGAAACTAGGACAACCCCATATTCGGTGTAACCAGAGTGAACGAAGAAAGCGAACTGGCAAGAAAAAAGGCAGGCAAGTTAACCAGACATGGTTCCGGCTGGCTAACCTGTACTGGGGAATAAGGGAAGGGGAAAAGAAAGACGAGAAAAGGAGAGGAAGGAAGAGAAGGATGACATCCCGAAAATGTCGTGCCACAAAACTATTCTGGAAGCTCACGTGTCGCAAAAAGGGAGAATTTGGTCTTAAGTAAGGCGACATTTCAAGAACCCGAAAGAGAAGGAATTCCAATAAGAACAAATGTGGACTCGAAAAGGTCCATCAGGCCAGTTGCCGGGCGAAGAAGCGACGTACTTGAGAAATTTTTGGCAAAAAAAAAGGGGGGGGGGGGTGGAATGTAGTAACCCATCTAGACCGCACAAGTGTACTCGGCATCGTTCGTACACGTCGTACACTTTATCCTCGCACAGAGCCCTCCTCATTCTTTCTCCTCGGTGGTGCCTCATAGCTGTCCCATCCGAATGCGCAAAGGGCCAAACAACGAAACGTTCCTTTCCTCAGTAAGGAAGCCTTCATTTTTGTGAGGCCGCCTTATGTCACTCTGAAAGCTTCCTCACTAAGGAGCCCTCGGTAAAGGCTTCCTTGGCGCTTCCTCAGCTTAAGGTTGCTTTGGGGCTACCTTCGTGCGCCCTTAGGTCCGCTCCTTGCCCTGAATGAGCGCTTCGCCTCACAGCTAGCCCACGTGATGTTTTCGTTTTCGAGGCAACCATCTCACCCCACCCCTGTGTGGAGACGCGAGCGGCGAGCGTGCGTGCACTGCACCACGGAGGAAGGAAAGGAAAAACCTGTTTCCTTCCTCCGTGGGGCGTTTCAGTGTTGCTAGAATGCACCACGTTTTGCGCTCGACTACAGTGGCTTTTCACATTCAGTAACCGTAGTTGGAAGAAAGCGTACACGCGTCTCTATATTAACACTTCAATTTGGAAGTGATGTGGTGACCCAACTTTTTTTTACAGAATAAGCGCTTGTGAGCAAAGCTTATATTCGATAATCTCGAACGCAGGAGCGCGGCAACCATTCCTCCCGCGAGGACGGGTTAAGGGAGCTTTCAGAGTACGCTTGCTTCCTCCGTCGGTCCTTGGTTGTAAGGAAGCCTCACGTAAGGAGAGGACGCGGTCAAAGGAAAGGAACGTTTCGTTGTTTGGGCCAAAGTCTCCGAATGAGCAGCCATGCCTGCGCCGATAGGTCTCCCGTATTTTCCGCTCCGACTCCACATCCGATCTCGCACTTCGCAGATTCATTGAGAACAACTCACTTTACTGTGACATTTTTTCCTCCCCAGCACAATCATTCACCCCATTTTCACACGTCAAGTGAAGTGCTGTGATTGCGCATAAATTCAAGATATTGCAGGAATGAAGAAATTTTATTATTTTCGCAAATTCAAGTTATTGCATATCAGTATATAGAAGGAGGTCCCGGAGTCCGAATGTGAGTTGGCACCTCCCGTACATGGTAAACAGGAAAAAAAATTTACTGTAGCATCAACAGTAAGGAAAAAAATTGTCATGTGCATTTTGAGAGCCTGTCGCATTTATTGTTCAATGCTGCTGGTTATAAAGGATCACTAAAGAAGATTGGCCGATCCCACGTACAGTGGGAATCAATGATATGCAATGCGCGAATGAGGAAGATGGACATATACCATGCTGTCATCAGCACAATATTACGAAGTGAATGTAAATTATGCCTTACATGAGTTCCGTGTCATGATTTTTATGATTTCTCTTGACATTTGTGTTCGTTGTCCATTCACGTCACGTGGTACCGAATTCGGTATATGTGAGGCTAGCGAAACGGCCGCCAGCGCGCTATGAGAGCGGCATGCAGTCATGTTTTACAGAACACGTATGTCATGATTATCATGTTTAAACATGTCATTTACATTCTTCGTCTATTCACGTCACGCAATACCAAATTTGATATATCTGAAACTAGCGAAACGGCCGCGAGTGCGCTATGAGCGTAGCATGTAGTCTTTTTTTACATCATACGCTTATGATGACAATCATGTTTGGACGCATCATTTTTACCTTCGTCGTCTCTACAGGTCACGCAATACCAAATTTGGTATCTGTGAAGCTTGTGAAATGGCCACCAGTGCGTCATGGGCATGGTATATTTTCATGTTCTTACATGACATGCATGTCATAATTATCATGTTTGCACCAGTCATATGCCTTCATCATTTATTCACGTCACATAACAACAATGTGAAGCTAGCGAAACGGTCGTGAGCGCTTCATGAGCGTCGTATGTAGCTATTTTCATACATGTCACGCATGCCGTGATTATCATGTTTCGACGTGTTATTCACTCCCATCGTCTATTCATGCCATGTCATACCAAAATTGGTATATTTCAAGCTAGCCAAACGGCCACGAGCGTGAATTCAGCGTGTTACATTGTCAAGTTCTTACATGACTCGCATGTCATCATGTTTGCAGCAGTCATATACCTTCATTAGTCATTCACGTTCATTTATACAAGATTTGGAATATGTGAAGCGTAGTCATGACTTACATGACATGCATGTCATGGTTTACTCGTCAGGGCATGTAACGTATGTTAGCCATGCAGTCATACTATACCAGTTTTGCAATATGTCATGTCAACAAAACCACCGCAACAGGAGCAAGACCATTACATACACATCATGGCATTCATGACATACATGCCATGATTCTCAGGTTATGACTGATTCCTTATGCTTGTCACACAGTGATGTTATGCCATACCAATTTTGGTATAGATGTCATTACCAAAAAAACAGGAAAGCTAAATGTCGTAGGTTCGTAGGTGGCTAGATCGGTAGGTGGATGGACGGATGGGTGGACCTGTTGTGAGGTGGACGGATGGACGGACGGACGGACGAATGGATTGATGGATGGATGGATCGATGGATGGGTGGATGTATGAATGGATGGATGGATGGATGGAAGGACGGACGGACGGGATGGGATGGGATGGCATGGGATGGGATGGATGGGATGGATAGATGGATGGATGGATGGATGGATGGATGGATGGATGGATGGATGGATGGATGGATGGAAGGACGGATGGACGGAGGGACGGACGGACGGATGGACGGACGGACGGGTAGGGATTGGATGGTACGGTATGGATGGATGGATGGATGGATGGATGGATGGATGGATGGATGAATGGATGGACGAACGGACGGGATGGGATAGGATGGGATGGATGAATGGACGAATGGACGGGATGGAATGGATGGATGGATGGACGAATGGACGGGATGGGATGGCATGGGATGCATGGATGGATGGATGGATGGACGGACGGACGGATAGATGGATGCGGGGCCAAAGTCACCGAAGCTTGCTAAGAAATACTTCGCTTTTAAAAGCAGCACTGTGCGGATAGCTTCTGCTAGCTTCGCTACACACACATAGATTTCCTAGTCTCTCTATAAATGCTTTAAATTGTCTTCACAGTAACCTATCGCGGTACTCGAAGTAACTTCTCGCTTGCACCATGACGATAGTCTTGAAGCTCATGTTCTCAGATTTAGGTGCACGTGACAGAACCTCAGGTGGTCGAAATTTTCGGAGCCGTCCACTATATACGGTGTCTCTCATAAGCATATGGTGGTTTTAGTGCGTCAAACCCCACATATCATCATAATTAATAGTGTTGAAGTCCTCGGGCAATCATATCCCGTGGTACGAAGCGATGAGTGAGCACAGGGTGTTAAAAAAGGGAAACGGTCGCTTATGCGTTCGCCTAAGACGATTCGAAGGTCAAATCTAGTTTCTGCGTTGTGGTTTCCTTCGCAGTTAGCCATGCTGGCTCCGAGTGGCATTAGGTATGTTTGTTTGTGTTATCTCGGGAGGATAATAATTATTGGCGTTTAAATCACAAAACCATCATAATTTAATCAGAAACACCGTCGTGGAGCCATGTCCAAATTTCGACCGCCGCGGGTTCTTTAACATGTATCTAAATTTAAGAACACGCGACTGAAGCAATTTCCCCTCCATTGAAAATCCAGCCTCCGAGGCCGGAATTCAATCTCGCGACCTGAGGGTCAGCAGACGGATGCCTTAGCCACCACGCCATCGTGCACTGAGCACGTTATCTCCAGAGTTAGGCCGAACTAAAGGGGCTTCCTGATTTCGCGCCCAAGTGATAAAAGCCGCATCCAAAATATTTTAAAAACTTAAGCTGTCTAGGTGAGAATAACGTATACTGTGATTTCGTCCTTACCACAAGTGCATTGCGTTCTCCAAAAAAAAGTATACGACCTGGAACATTACTTTGACGCTGAACATTGCGCTGTATCGCGCAAACACAATCAGCTGTAAATGCGCAATTTTGAACGTTTGTTCCCGATTCACGCAGGTGGGTTTACGAATATTGCGAACAGTGGCGCAGAGCAAAAGTACTGCCGTATACTTCTACAAAACTACATGCGCTACAAAGCGAAGCTTCTACAGCGACGCGGATCGAATAGGTATGCGATACACAGGCACTCGGGCTTGAATGCCCCGATTTGTACCGTGTGGAAACGCCAACAAAATCGATGTTTTCCGCCGAATGCACGTAACAGCGCTTCGGAAAGATTCGCAAAGATGGACTCTAAATCAACCGATGGTTTTAAACGGCACCAGCTGCATCCATGCAAAAGCCTCCAGAGATGGCGCACTGCGGATATTCGTTCTTTTCTAACCCGTGGAAAAGCGTTTTTCTTTATTTTTCCTTTCATTGCGCCACAGCATTTTTATGTATGTTCTTAGAGTGCATTACACCGTTCATGGAGATACCGGTGAAGGCGGCCAAGCGAGCACCGATGGAACTGCCGCATTTTCCGCTCGACGACTGTGCGTCGCTTCTCGGTCGTGAAAAGCGGCGTTCTGCTGTATGGATCCACCGAGCTTTCGTTCAAGCCATGTTCCTCGCTCTTGTTCTATAGCGTTTTTTTTTGTCGTGAGCCCCGAGTGACACAATTGTTTCTGTTCATAGCACTATCGGTGTACCACTTCCTCCCGCTTTTTGTAAAATCTTCAAATCTTGTAAAAAGCACCAATCCGTGATTCTAGTTTGGGATAAAAGGTATCTTAACTACAAATGATAATCGAAGTTTAAGTTTATTTGAGCTACAAATGTAGCGATGTTGACATAATAATTAAATATAAGCGGGATGGGTTGATTGAAATAATATTATTATTATTATGCATGGCTTTACGTCCCGAAACTGTGATATCACTATTACAGGCGCCGTAGCGGAAGGTTCCGGCAATGCGGACCACCCGGTGTTGTTTACCAAGCGTTGACATTGCGGAGTACACGGTCCTCTACCACTTCGCTTGCTTTGAAATTCAACCGACGAAGCCAGGCTCGAACCCCCGACTTTTGGGTCAGCAGCTGAGCAACCTAGCCACTGATTCACTGCGTCAGACAATTCATGGAAAGATTGTCACGATTGAAGGATGGATGAATTATATAAGCGTCGCTTTCATAACGGGGCTGTGAGAAGGGTGCACAAGGCGGGACGAAAAAGAGATCTTGCTCTTTTTTTATGTTGCCTGGCGCTTTGCCTACCTCTATACCACAAACACACACACACACACACATACATACACACACACACACACACACACACACACACACACACACACACACACACACACACACACACACACATATATATATATATATATATATATATATATATATATATATATATATATATATATATATTTATATATATATTTATATATAGGCAGGCATGGTGGTTGAGTGGCCGTAGCGTTGCATATAGTCCAGTAGATCTTCCGTGAGTGGTCACAACGTGGTTTATTTCGACGTTTCGGCCTAGAGTCTGGCCTTCATCAGGATCAATCCTGATGAAGGCCAGACTCTAGGCCGAAACGTCGAATTAAACCACGTTGTGACCGCTCACGGAAGATCTACTGGACTATATATATATATATATATATATATATATATATATATATATATATATATATATATATATATATATATATATATATATATATATATATATTACTGTAAAAATGAATGTAAAATCACAGTCAAGTACTATGTCCATTACGGCAATATGTCCGTATCATCCCCACTATTGATTGTCCTTTATACTGTATTTATTTATCTATCATTTAATCTATCTATCGCACAGCCAATAGTGAGCGAGAAACCAGAAACCAGCTTTCAAAGCTCAGAGAGCTAAAGAGCGCACAGACATTATAGAATAGGAATGTCTTTTCCTGCGTCGAAGATTAATCTCATTTTCCGGAAGCCTTATTGCCGTAGTGCAAGAGAGAGAGAGAGAGAGAGAGAGAATAAATGTAGGAAAGGTAGGGAGGTTAACTAGACTATGCGTCCAGTTTTCTACCCCACACATAGAGAGGAGGAGAGAGAAGTAAAAAAAGAGAGAGAAGGATAGACACATGTCACATCACACACACAATGCCGCGTTTCACAGGCGGTCGCTCAATGAAGTTGCTATCAAGTATCTCAGGAGGGCTCGCGTGGCTTTCTGTGCTGATATGCTGCGTGACCAGGCTCCTAAGATCTTCACTTCATTAAGTGACCGGTCATCGAGTGTATTCAAGGCACACTGGAGAGTCCGGCGATCTTCATCGAATCGGGCACAGTGACACAAGAAATGTTCAATAGTCTCTATACGGTTGCAGCTTTCGCACATGGATGAATCTGCCATGCCAATGCCATGGCTGAATGACTTAGTAAACGCTACCCCAGTCCACAGCCGGCACAGCATTGTAGCGTCACGTCGAGAAATCTTGGATGGCAGTTGTTTCTGGAGTAATGACTTAAGGTTCTTAGAGCGATGTTTGGAGTCAAATGGAGAATTCCAGTGCGCAAGCGTGGCATTATGCGCGATGTGACGAAGTTGTCTAGCTGCGTCTACTCTCTACCAGGGTAATAACATTGTAGGCGCTCTATCGTGGGCACATTGGGCAGCGTCGTCGGCGAGGTGGTTACCACTGATGCCACAGTGGCCCGGCAACCATTGTAAAACAATGTCGTGTCCTTGGTCAGCGGCGCGATGAAAATTTCATTAATACGATACACCATCTGGTGGTAGTTTCCACGTCGTAGACTTCGCACGCATTGAAGGGTTGCCTTGGAGTCGCAGCATATGGCCCATCTGCTAGAGGATTCTTGCGTAACAAACTCCTCAGCGGCTCTAAGAGCGGCGAGCTCGGGTCCCGTAGATAACTAGGCATGCGATGTCTTGAGTTTGACGGTGATTGATCGACATGGTATTACAAAGGCACCTGTTGAACTTTCCGAGACCTAACCGCCCATGTAAACATGAATTTGGTTAGCATACGACAAATGCAAAAGGTCCAGTGACATCTGCTTGAGGACTGTAGATGACAGGCTTGCCTTTTTAGGATATCCCCGGCACTTCAAGGTGCACAGTGGGTCTTTTCATGCACCAGTCTGGAGATAGTGGTATGGTTGCGGGCGAGAATTTCCACAAGATAAAATTCTGGTTAGCCGCAACAACTTTGGAAAACGCTGCCTTTGGTCTTTCTAGTGGCAAGCTAGCAAGGTGATGGTTAGGCACTCTGGATATGTGACGGATATGTGTCCGGAGTGTGTCGAGAGTTATATATGTCGTGATCGGATGGTCTTTAGCTATACCGATTGTTGCTAACGTATTAGCGCACCGAGGTAGCCCCAAGCATGTGCGGAGGACTTGGCCTTCAATGCTTTGCAGGACATTGATGTTAGTTTTTCCGGCGTCGGAAAGCACGGGCGTGCTATAACGCAAATATCCCAAGAAGAGCGCTCTGTACAGCTGAAGCATAGATGACACTGATGTGCCCCACGTTTTACCAGCGAGAAATCTCATCACGTGTGTGATAGAGCTGAGCCTCTTCTTCAAGTGCGAGATGTGAGCACTCCACAAGAGATCTCTGTCGATTATGACGCCCAGGAATCGGTGACGTCTCATATACGAAAGGTTCACGTTGTCGATGAACACAAGTTAATAGATCAAGGGCTTGTGGATAAAAGAGACTAAAGCGCTCTTCTCCGTGGAAATAGTGAGGCCTCGAGCATGGAGGTACGTCGATGTTATTCCCGCTGCTTTTTGGAGCCGTGCGCGTACCTGGGGTCGTGTCACTGCTGAAGCCCAGATACGTATATCATCAGCGTATGTAGAGAGATTGACTGATCGAGGTAGACTTTGTACAAGGCCAATGATCGTAAGGTTAAACAGCGTAGGGCTGAGAACCCCGCCCTGTGGAACGCCACGAGCGGTGTAATTATCAACGGTGTGGCCTTCCGCAGTAAGCAGGAAGAATGATCTCCTCTGTAGGTAGCTCCAAATCCATCCAAACATTTCTTCACCAATTCCAATGTTAGTCAAAGCATCTAGGATGGCATCGTGCGTTACGTTGTCGTATGCACTTTTCACATCTAGGAAAATTGCAACCGAGATGCGCATGAAGTATTTCTGTTGTTGCACAGAGGTTACGAGGTCGATGATATTACGAATAGAAGAGCGGCCTCTTCGAAAATCAGCCATGGCCTCTGGGTATATATTATAGCGTTCAAGGTACCACTCGAGGCGTGTCGGAACCATTCCTTCTATTATTTTCCCCACACAGCTGGATAGCGCAATGGGCCGATATGATGCCAGATCAAGCGGCGATTTTCCAGGTTTGAGGATTGGTACCAAGCGGCTGGATTTCCACCTTTCTAGAACGACGCCATCGTTCCATGATTGATTGTAGCATTTTAGTAGCTGGTCTCGGCCATGGCCGTGTCTTCCAAGATGGCATAAAGCAGCGTATGTAATACCGTCCGGCCTAGGTGACGTTGAACTTCTGCAAGTGGTTCGAGCTGCATCCAGATCCTTGAGTGAGAAAAGCATATTCAGTTCCGAAACTCGTGCTACAGGAACATCCCCGAGAACTTCGTCACTCATGGTAACCACATTGCCCGCTATCCTCACGCAGAAATCTTCAGCAACGTCAACCTGTAGGTGGCCTTCATGGAGATCCAATGTGGTGAATGGACGTTGTTGTGGAGTCGAGCCAAGGCCACGCACCGTCCTCTATATATGTGACATAGGCTTGCGAGGATCGAGTGATTCACAAAATTTCTTCCACCGTTGGTCCTCCAGCTTGTACATACGACGTTGGATTTTCTTTTGTAGAAGTCGAGCGTCTCTGAGGTCATGAATTGAATTAGTGCGCCTGTACCTCCTCTCAGCCCGCCTACAAATCGTTCGTAGTCGCTCAAGTTCTATATCAAATTCTGTACGCTTTGATGCGTATATAAAGGCCACGTAACCTCTTCCATCACACTTTTCATTACCTCCTCGAGGCCGCACATGCTATCATCGCATGCCTCTTCCACCTTTGTCTTGTACATTGTCCAATTAATGCTTCTGTTAGTTGATGTGGAAGAGGAGGAGGAAACAACGAAAGGAAGAAGGCAGGGAGGTTAACCAGAAAGACATCGTGTTGGCTACCCTATACGGGGTATTAGTAAAGGACACAAGAAACATGAGAAAGAGAGAAGAGAGGGAAAAGAAAAAAAGGGCGGGGGAAACACTGACAGTCATTTCACTGCAGCGTGTAGAACTCTACCGCATGTCAGAGGCGTTCACACAAGCTGTCTTTCTCAGGAAACACAGCAGGGCTTTCACTGCCTTGTGGGCTGTCGAGGCATGTGGACGTTGTTGTAATAGCACCACACAGAAAGAGGCCGATCATCCAGACGCCGCATTGCGTTGGCAAGTACTTGTCTGTCTGAGGCAAATCGAGGACAATGGCACAGCAGGTGTTCAATATTTTTGTCGGTGCCGCAAACGTCGCACGCCGCACTGTCAGTAATTCCGATTAACGTGGTATAAGCTTTCGTGAAAGCAACACCCAGCCAAAGGCGATAGAGAAGCGAAGCTGCACGTCGATGTAGGGCGGGTGCAGGCCGGAGTTGTAGTGAAGGGTCGAGCTCGTGTAGTCTTGTACTTCGTATATGCTTGGTTTGTTCCACTCAGTCAGTGTGAGACTGCGGGCCAGTTGACGAATCTGCCTCGTCACGTCCGCTCTTGAAAGCGGAATCGAAACGCTGTTCGCTTCTTTATGTGACGTGCGAGCAGTATGATCTGCAGAATCATTGCCGCCTATACCACAATGCCCAGGTAACCACTGAAAGACGATGTCGTGGCCTTTTTGTATTAAAAGGTGGTGAAGTTTCGCGGTTTGGTAGGTCAACTGGTCGTGGCATCCGCGTCGGAGAACTGATATCAGGCACTGTAACGCTGGTTTTGAGTCAGAAAACACAGCCCATTTACCCGGTCTTTCTTCTGAATTGATGAGTTCCAGTGCATAGCGCAGAGCCTCGAGTTCTGTCGTCGTTGACGTTGTCACATGTGAAGTCTTAAAACAACGAGTTACCCCTTGTGATGATATAACCACTGCTCCACCTGAACTAGACGGCGTAGTAGAGCCATCCGTGTAAATGTGCATGTGGGTACTGTAGTTTTGTTCCAGTAGGAATAGACTCAGTTGTTTCAGGGCATGTGTTGGTAAGTCCGATTTTCTCCTCATTCTTGGAATCATTAAGTGAACTCGCGGCCGGCTCAAGCTCCAAGGAGGAAGCAGTGGCTTTGATGCAGGTGCGTATGTCTCGGTAAACGATGAACGATGCTTGTAGACAGTAGGGCCGTATGTCGTGCGGGGCCTTTCAGCAGCTAGACTCGCCAGGTGGTGAGAAGGGGTCCTGGCGTAATGCCTGAGGTGCATGCGCATTGTCTCGGTAATAATATGCGTCTTTATCGGGTGGTCTTGAGCGATGGCAATAATTTCAGTCGTTGAAGCACTGCGGGGTAATCCAAGGCATATCTTAAGTGCTTGGGATTGAATGCTCTGAATTGCGCGCTGGTTGGTCTTGCCGGTGTTAGATATTGCAGGTAAGCTGTACCGTAAGAATCCGATAAACAGCACTCTGTACAGTTGTAGCACAGATGGTATGGGCACTCTCCAATTCTTTCCTGCAAGAAATTCGAACATGTGGCATGTTGCGATCAGCTGCTTCTTCACATAGTTCACGTGTGGAGTCCACGACAGGTTTCTGTCTATTATGACTCCCAAAACCCGTGGCTTCTGCTGAACGATATGTATTCTTCGTTAATCGATATGCTGTAAGCAGACATTGGTTTCCGCGTGAATGCTACCACTGTACATTTTCCGCAGGACACCTCGAGGCCTTGTTTACGAAGGTAGCATGACGTCGGTGTCGCAGCCTTGTGAAGGCGGGCGTGAAGCTGAGGCCTTGTCACACTTGATGTCCAAATGCAGATGTCACCAGCGTAACAGAAAGTTCTACAGTGCTAGGTAGCTGCTCGACTATACCAATGAGAGTTAGGTTGAAAAGTGTAGGGCTTAGCACTCCTCCCTGAGGAACTCCTTGACTGCTGTAATAATGAGCAGTTGATGAGGAGGAAGTTGCAAAACCTGTGACCTTCAGATACTTTAGCGTATAATCACTGCCGTGAGTCTCAATTTCAGTGAACCATCGCACTTGTTGGGTGAATCGCTATAATGCATTCCTTTAGCTGCTTACGCGGATACTTTAAGGTCCCTAATTCTTCTACTCAAAATAGAAGTAAATATACAGTGAAAAGCGTATACAACCTGCACAGTGTCATCGAGTGTGTGGGAAAGGACCGAACGTTGTCCACAATAGGCTCTTCCACTCTGAGACCGTATTTCAGAGCTGCACTGGTGTTTTCTTCCGCAGCACACACACAAAAGAGGAAACATTAGCCGTTGGTTAGCGCACAAATCGAAAGCACACAAAAAGTTTTCAATTTGCCCTACCCAACGACGAATAAGTTCCAACTCGGCCACCTTTCAGTTCTTGTTAAAAAATGAAAAATAATGAGACATAGAAAAATTATTTGTACGTACAAACGCACAGAATCATACCAAGAAAACAGACGTCAGATAAGGCACTGCGCAGCTTCTGCCATATTGTTGTGACGCAGTTTCTTTTCTTTGCACAAGGAAAAGCAGCTTTACTCACAATGATTCAAATGGGTGGATCAGCAAGTGGTCAGGGTAATACCATTGCAACTTCATTTATGACGACCCTTGCTGCTTTGGTGTACTATTATGGTCTTCAACGCATTCTGCGGGAAGTTTTGTTAGCCAATTCATGGTTTTAGTTTTTTTCTTTGAACATTAAAATTTATAAAGCCAAGGCCTTTCATGTGCATAACAAGATCGAACAAAATACAAAACAGGGCATAAATCATAATAGTTATGCCAGCACGATTTCCAAAACATATATATGCAGCGTGTCCTTGCAGTATCTTAAGGGTGGTCAACATCATGACAAAGATTAAAACATTTTAAACCTCTAAACTGAGGTATATTTGCGTTGTTGGCTTCTGTGCGCAAATATACAATGAAAAAGTTTTGAAGCTTTTTGGGTAGAAATCTCTTACCTGTTAACTTGTACAATATTATCGATTACTTCTTGAAAATCGGACTAGCGAGAAAATGGGATAAATATAAACAGGGAATACAAGCTCTTTTTTACCCAAACAACATTCGAAAGTTGAGCGCCTATATTTTTGCAAGGCAACCAAAGTGAGTCAATGATCCGGTGTACACGCACCTTCTTCCCCACGTTCTTCAAAAGCTAAGCTGCAGAAGTCGAGAAGAATTTCTTTTCAGCGCTGCTTTGCGCCGCTAGTAAAAGCCCATATCTATGCTGGTATGATTTTTAGCTTAGGCGGTTTCTCTAAGTACTTTACAGAACAATGCGCTGTGAGTCTTTTAAAAAGGTGCTGTACGCAGTTTACGGTGCTTGCCTTTAGACGACCCACCGAGAGAACGCGCCTCTTCGCCGGTGGTGTTCGTGAACCAGGAAATTTCCAGGAAATTCGCTGAGCATCTCAGTTTAACGAGTTCATGTGGCAGAGTATTTTTTGCAGATTTACCAAGAAGAAGTTGCCGTCGGTTGAATTGAACGGCGTTCAGAAGATCGGCAGTCAGCACCCTAGTCTGTTGTGTTTCTGCTTTCGTATACCCACGCTGTTTTTATTGTTTTTTCTAACGATAAAAATGCAGAAGACCCGAGATAACGTAATTCGCAATAATAACTATCTCAGAGTACAGTACTAACGCGTAATACAGGCCGAAATTTAGAATTGAAGGTGCGATGAAATTGTGCGAAAAACAGCAATGTGAGCAACAAGATATCACTTTATTACCTCAAGGGGACTTTCATGCACCTGTGAAAATCGGGAGCGCTGAGCGAGAATTTTCGACGCGGGAGTTTCTTCGATATTATCAGCGGTCCCGTATATGGAAAGGTGCGCTCAATGACTAACTGCTTATGAGGTCAAGCCAAGGAGGTTTAAAGAAATTGCTGGAGTGGAAGCTCCCGCAACACTTTACCAGCAGCAGCCCAGCCAGCTTTTGTCCTCCAAAGCTCTCAGAAACATGCTTTTTTTTTCTGGTGGTGCCCACTTAGAGATCAAGTGGCTTTGATTTGTTGGTCTAAAGGCTACGTTAATTTTAAATTAAAAGACAATTGTTTCCGAAGAAATATTTCTCAGAGACTAGTAGCGGTGACATAAACTCCAATGAAATTCGCCTTGAATTCGTGGCTTATCAAAGAAAACTAGCTACGCAAGGACGCACTTTGAGCACTATGTGGCACTAAAAGGATGCCACGTTAAACTCGGTGGACGTGCGAAGAAAACGCTCCTTTTGAATCGCCGTCCGTCAACAGCTCATCATGCCCCTAGTAAGAAGGCTGCTGCAGCCGCCATTTACGGTTGGCACTGCTTCACTTGTGGGCAAGAATTTCCACTCCAGCAATTTTTCATAACCTCCTTATTCATTCCTAGGTTAGAGTCGTTGATCTTATGTAGTCCCAGCGCGGAGCTTTAAAAATTTATTTGTGAATAAATACTAAAATGTTTTCACCATGTGCCATATTAGGAATTAAGTAATAGTAACATGCAGATCATAAACGCTTTACCAACAGTGAAACTGAATTCAAACGCTGTAATAATTTGAGTCAAGACGTTTTGGAAATCCATATATCTGACTATCGCATTCGTGAAAATTATAGGTGGTGTCATTTGGGAGACTTTCGGTGTTGTGGCTGTATTTGAACAAGTGATCAAGCACTGCTGTTTCCCCAGTTATTATCGCCGTACATGGGGTGTTACCAGATCAACATGGGCACTCTCTGAGGCTCAGGGACGGCTTTATGCTCTCCCATAGCGGAGTACCAAGTTCTCTAAATTTTTACCACTTTTCTAAAGACACCAATCTGTGACCTCAAAATTTGTCGACAGCCACCTCATGAAATGTGAGCACCACGAGACGGTTTGTTGCTCTCCCATAGTTTGAGTACGATGTATTCTATATCGTGAGCAACTTTTTCCAAACACTGCAGTGCCTGATTGTGACCACCAGCCCGGGCCTGGCCCAAGCATCATTTTAAAGGCGAAGCTCCTTTTAGTCTAATCTTGTCCTGCTTCAGGCGTAACGTGCAGTTTCAGACAGACAGACGTACGGATGGCCATACAAAGAGACGGACAAACAGATGAAATACTAGACTCTGCACATTATTTCTTCCGAAACAACTATCTTTTAATTTTTAATGGACGTAGCCTTTAGACTAACAAATCTAAGCCACTTGGTGTCTTAGTAAACACCACCAGAAAATAGCATGTTTCTGAGATTTTCGGAAGACAAAAGCTGGCTTCACTACTGCTGGCAAGGCATTGCAGCAGCTTCCACTCCAGCAATTGTATTTAAACCTCCTTGGGTCAATCTCACTCCCTTGACGTTTGACAAAAATCATGGAGCAAGGCCTGCTCGGAAAATTTCATTTACTTTTGAGTCTGCTTAAACCTATTAGCGCCCTTCTCTGAGCCTATTTGTAGGAACATGGGGAAATGTAGTTGCGCTCCCCTTAGGAACGAGATAAAAACGTGACCTACCCATTCCCAGATATTTAGAAGGAGCGCGGTTAACTATACGACAAAACCAGTATTTTTTAAAAGCGAAGCATTTCTTAGCAAACTTCGGCGACTTTGCGCGTATCTATCTATCTATCTATCTATCTATCTATCTATCTATCTATCTATCTATCTATCTATCTATCTATCTATCTATCTATCTATCTATCTATCTATCTATCTATCTATCTATCTATCTATCTATCTATCTATCTATCTATCTAGCCACCTATGACTTTAACTCTCCTGGCCGTTTCGATAATGATATCAATACCAAACTTGGTATGGCATAACATGACTGCATGAAGAACATATTTTACTAGTCATAACATGAAAATCGTGACTTGTATGTCGTGAATGTTATGAATAACATTTCATGGTCTTGCAGTTCTTGCGGTGGTTTCGTTCACATGGCAGGCTGCAAAACTGTATGGTATGATATGATTGCATGCCGAACACAAGCGACCAACCCTAACATGAAAATAATGACATGCGTGTCATGTAACAACATGACCACATGCCACGCTAATAATACACTCGCGGCCGTTAACTAGCGTCACATATACCACATTTGGTACTATGGGACAAGAATGGATGACGAAGGTATGTGACTGGTGCCAACATAATTATGACATGCATGTCATGTAAGAACATGACTGCATGCCACGCTCATGATTCACTCGCGGTCGCTTCGCTATCTTATAACAAATTTGGTATTACGGGACGCCAATTGATGACGAAAGTGTCTGACTGGTGCAAACATGATAATCATGAGATATGTGTCGTGTAATGACAAGACTACATGCTACGCTCATCATGTACTCGCGGCCGTTTCGCTAGCTGCACATGTACCAAATTTCGTATTACGTCACATGAATGGATGACGAAGGTGTGATACTGGTGCAAACATGATAAATATGAGATGTGTGTCAGGAACATGAATACACGCTATGCTCATGATGTGCTTGTGGCCTTTCCACTAGCTTCACATGTACCAAACTCGGTGTTACTCTACGCGAACAGACAAGATAGGTAAATGACACACCCTAGCATGATAATCATGATATGCGTGTTATGTGACATGACTACATGCCACACTTATGATGCGCTCGCAGTCGTTTCACAAGCTTCTCAGATGCCAAATTTTGTACTACGTCACGTCGATTGATGACGAAGCCACACGACTGGTGCAAACATGATAATAATAAGATGCGTGTCATGTGAGAACATGATTACATATCGCAGTCAAGGCGCCAATACATTTCGAGATGACGCGGTGCGCGATCGTGCTGGCGTTCATTTCATCACGTCACGCCGGCGCTGCCCCGCCAGGCGTCGGTCTTGCCATATACCCGCAGGCGCGCGCCGCGCTGTGTTGCTTTGACGCCTGCGCGTTTCAGCGCGCCCGGCGTCCGTCCGTCACGAAAAGAGGGAGGCGCAGTATTGTTTGGGTAACGCATTTCGCGCCGGTTGCCCTCGGGCCGCGCCGACGGACACTGGTCTCGCCTGTCGTCAGACTATAGAGTGTTCGCGTTTTGCTTACGTAGCGTCTCTGTGCCCTGCGTGCGCGCGCGCCAACGCTACTTTTGGAGTATATTGGACCCTTCATGATGTGCTGGCGGCCGCCTAACTGCACATATACCAAATTCGGTGTTGCCTGACGTGAATGGACGATGAATGTAAATGACAGATACAAACATGATAATCATGATGTGCGTGTCATGTAAGACATGATTACATGCTACGATCATGGCGCGCTCACGGCCGCTTCGCTAGCTCCACATATATTAGGTGTGGTATCACGTGACGTGAATAAATGACGAAGGTAAATGACACGTGCAAATATGATAATCATGACATGGAAATAGAGTAAGGCATAGATTACTTCCACCTCGTAATGTTTTGCTGATTTTGAAGGGGCATATACCATCCTTTCTCATTCGTGCTTCGCATATAATCGATTCCCATGCACTGTTAGGATCTGCCCATTTTTTTTAGGAGCGAAGCTCCTTAAGGCGTGGGCTGTGCGTCCCCTGTATGTAGCCACCTCTCGTTCAGTTCTTGCAGTGTTCACTAGATGGCGGTACTTGTAGCTGACGGCATTAAGTATTACGCTAGCCACCGCCCGATCTAAAAGGTACAGCCATATCCATCCGTCCGTCCATCCATCCATCCGTCCATCCATCCATCCATCCGTCCATCCATCCATCCATCCATCCGTCCGTCCGTCCATCCGTCCGTCCGTCCGTTCGTCCGTCCATCCATCCATCCATCCATCCAAAAGATGCAAGATGTTATAAACTAGACGGCGGTACGTGTAGTTGATTATGAAAGATGCGAGGTGTTATAAAATAGGAATGATGCCACATATGGCGCGTGTCATCGTTCGATATAGTGCGGCGACGTACGCTAGGGGGAGCGTTGCAATAAAATCGAGTGGGCAAAATGTACGGAGGATTCATGGTTTACCAGGTTTACCTCCGGAGCTTCGCCCACTCATCATCATTCACTTCGTGGATGTGGCGGCACTTTTTTTTATCATTACTCGAGCTTCAAATTTTTGCATAATATTTTTATCATTAGTGGGACTCCAATTTTTCGCATATAGGCAAGTATTCTTACGAATCACTATGGTACATTTGTTTTCTTTTCGAAGCAGAAACGAAAGGAGACTTTTTGAAGAGTAGTGAAACTAATACCGAAACGAAAATATTTTCAATCTGACAACCTGCAACGTCTTAGTGATGCCTTCCTACGTATTTTCGAGTCGAATATGTCGTTACTGGTGTTCAGGTGGACTACCACATAAAACGCTTAGTGTTGAAATAAGAAAAAACACATTGTTGATTTCCCTACCACAGCCTTTTTTTATCATGGTTTGATGAATGTTTGTTGTGGATTCGAAACCAGAGGAAGCCCATAGTCTTCGAAATTAGAGTGAGTTCTCGATAGGCAAAGAATGAGGCTGTTGAAACAATGTCTGTGTCTCGGAGTCATATTTGTCTTTACAGGGAACGATTTGTCTGACGGGACAGGTGCGTGACGGGATGGCTCTATGCTCTCCCACATAGAGTACCAAGTACTCAAAATCGTTAGCCACTCTACTTAAATGTACACACACACAGTCCTTGCGGTGTACTGCGACAGCTTATCGCGCTCTCATATTAGAGCACATCGTACTCTAACCCCCGTATTCAAAAACGTTGCTTCACTTGACTTGCCACCGACTTCAATGCAGCACAAACGCGTTTTGAACGCTCTGTCTTCAGACGGTGCCAAGGCAGCACAAACGCACAGGCGCATTCCAAGCGCACCGCATTGAAGGTGGTTTCAAGTCAAATTCAAGTCAAATTAAGTAGCGTTTCTGAATACGAAGGTAAACCATCGAACATTTAATCCAAACACTGCTTACTCTTGTGTATCGCTCGTGACGTGAAAGTCGTTATTGCCCGCTTATCATCGAATGGATGTTCCATAGTAGAGCGCGTTTAGTGCTCTAAAGCACTCACTAGTTATTTTAAACACACCACCACAATATGAATAGCCAGAAATCAAGAACACGAAAGGCAGTACGTGGAAAGGCCGAAATGTCTTGCAAACAGCTGCCAGGAAAGGTCGCGTTAGCTGGTTGCCGGGTGAAGCAGAAGCGACCTCGGAACCCTTTCTGCAATAAATTCTTAGGCATGTGGTAACCAAGTATCCCACAGTGTCGTAGTTGGCATCCTTTTACGGAAGGTGCGCGGCACTTAATCCCCAGAGGCCACTTTTTTTAGCCCCGAGGCGCCTTAGCGTCCCGGCTTGTCGGCGTGTCATGCCGTCATCACGATCGAACATAAATAGGTGTAGACCAGAAAATGCTTGTAAGTGTTGCGACGCGCCACCAGTCCCCACGATGCATATTATGACCTTGTCACACCGGTCCCGTTAATTCGGGAGGCGATCGCCGGGCTGATTCCAAGGGCCGAACTATCGGCCCCCCGAACCGCACCACGAAAGCGTGGACAATTTAGCAGTTGTCCTTTTTGGCGCGCCAGCGGACGCTGGCTGTGGCCCAAAGAACAAGTCAGAGCCGAGAGTTGATAAACAAACAAAATTATATTCTCAATAATGGCAGATCGAAAACAACACACAAGAATGCACACTCCACAACAGTTGAGTACAATATGTCACCAAACAAACAACGTACTACACAGTACAATCAGCCACACTTGTAACAACGGACACAGACAACAATACGCACTACAATGCAGTCGCATGCATTGAACAACCAAGACGCTTAAAGACTAAAGAGATAGAAAACCTATTCAGTCCAAAGTTCTTGAAACCAAAGTCTAGATGATACTCTTTCGAGAATCACTCACTCAAAGTCCAGCGTTGTTGTCGTTCCGCAGCCCTCGAAGTCTCTCTTCCAGGAAACCTCGCGTCTTCAATAGGCCACTCTCCAAGCTTCAAGCTTCTTCGCCGGAACACGTCGGCTTCACACACGCAGCTGTTGCCACGCGTCTTCGCTCGATAGCGGTAAACACACACACTTGCCTGTAGCTCGAGTCATCACCCCTCAGGTGGAAATCCTCTTCATCTCCTGCTTTGTCTCTACGGACAAAACCTTCGCCGACTACACGGCGGAATCCCTACGCGCTCTTGCGCTAACTTACGTCTTCTCCTGCTCTCTCGTCTCCGCTGCTCGGTTAAATACCTTCCGTGCGCGATTCCAGAAGGTTCTCGTCATTTCGTCGGCGCGATACGCAGCGAAGGCTGGGGAGGGGGCGAGACGGTTGGAATGCCCTCCGCGATGGATGACTCAACCCGGCGTGACCACGCCTCTTTCGTTCTAGAACTTTCGCGGGCTATCTCTGCCGCCGATGTGGGGTGAGGAGGTTTGTCGGCGAAGCCATGCTTCCAAGGGGAGAGCGCGCGCCCGGGGAGCCTTGGATGTTTGTTTTCTTTTTTTTTCTCTTTTGACCTCCCGGTGTCTCTTCCGCGCGTTACCGCAAGAATTTGGCGGCGCACTCATTTTTAGCGCTCGTTCTGTGACAGACCTAAAGGTCCGCCTTCACAACCTAAAACGTTATTTCGGCTTGACATTGGTGTCTAAATCCCGAACAAAATTTGCCGAAGCACTAAAGTACTTCGCTTAAAACCGGAGACAAAAACGTGGCTGTTTACTTTAAAGTCATGTATCAAGTGCCACAAAGAATTTCGAAATATGTTTTCAAACAATAACGCCTGCTCCGAAAAAGCTTACTCTATGGGCCACGCATTCAGGCTGGGCATCACGAGTGTCTCATCAAAGCATTATATCTCGAGGCAGTGCGCCGAATCACCTCAGGCAGGCCTTCCTTCTTCCATTTTCGTTGGAGGCAAAAAATATGTAAGCCCATGTGCTTAGATTTGGGTGCGCGTTAAAGAACCCCAGGTGGTCGAAATTTCCAGAGGCCTCCACTACGGCATCTTCCATAATCAAATGGTGGTTTTGGGACAATAAACCACACATATCAATCAATTATTTCGGTAATCGAAGGCGGCTTCAACAAAACAATAGACAGACATATCAATCAATCAACCAACCAATCAATCAGTCGATCAATCGAATATTTGTCTTCTTTATCTAATTTCCTACGAACAGTAATTTTGACATGCGAAACGCCGGTGAACAGCGCATCTTCACCCATCGCGGATGACACGTCAGTGTCGAGCTGAAAAAATCTTTTCTACTTCTTTCTGCTTTTTGCAGTTTGGTACGCACCTCCCTATGCGCGCACCAATAGCCCTCCCCGGTGTTCAGCTCAGCAACTTCACATCCAATCTGACACTATTCAGAATCTTCAGGAACAATCAACTCTACTGGAACCCTTCTTTCGTCCACCACATTCCCAGTCTTCTTCCTTTACGTGTGTAAAGTAGGTTGAAAACACCTAACTAGCGTTCATTGTTTCAATGATTTGCGTTTTTTTTTGGAGCGAAAGCTGTCAAGAGAACAGAACACGAGTCACGCGCGGCGCTGTAGTTATCCACCACTGCCATCTCCGGTGTCCGTAACCAATATCGAACAAAAAAAACTTTCAGTAAATAAAAAACACCAATGAGACAACGATGTCCGCTGCGTATCTGCTCAGTATTCTAATACTGAGCCACGCCAGGGCTTGGAACTCGGTAAATAAAAACCACTGATGACACAATGTGATTTAAACCCTGGTCTGTGGCATGTCAGCCCAGTATTCTACTACTGAGCTACGCCAGTGCTTGGAACTTGTTTCTAAACTGGCCTTAGGTAGGCTTGATGTCGAGAAAGAAATTGCGTTGATATGAATAATAAAGCGTTTTAGAACATCAAAGGAACAGCCAGGCGCCACACAATGCGAATTGTGTAACGACTAGGTCGTCCAATGCAGCAGCCTATTAGAAAACTTGCTGTTTATCACTGTTAACTGTGGCGCATAGCCACTTATGGCATGTTTTTTTTTTCATCGTCGTCAGCCACTGGATAAAGAAATTCACAAAATTTCCAAGTTTGAAGCGGATACCATGCTTCTCCCAAGAATGACGAGGGATAGCATAGAGAATTATGGGCAACTACAAAAAACTATCACTATTTATGGTGCAGTGGGTACCCAGAAGTGCATTTGTAGCATTCCAAAGCGTGTTTACAAAAGGTTCTGAAAGGCCGCTCTTCTAGCTTTCTCTGGGACTGTTATGCGCGTTCCCCACAGACCTGCTTTTTTTGTTATAGAAAGTTACTAGAAAACAACTGTGGTCCGATGATTACTTGCATGCTTTACTAAACATGCGCATTCAGCTTTAGGAAGTTTTTTTGTATTTGTTGATACTGACAATTCGATGTACCCCAAACAAATATTCACCGGCCCTGTGATGATTCAGTTAGAGGCCGTGGCTATCAGAGCCGGCCGTACCATGTGGTTAGTGCGCTCTTGTTATAAAAGTCATACGGCTATTATTGCGTCCTCCTAAGACGAGTCATAGGCAAAGTGTTAAGAAAGAGTTTGGAAGATTCAAGAAACTGTACGATCGTTGGCCACAATTACACACAGTGACTTTTTAACAAACGCAAGCACATTTCTTCCTCCAAAGATATATCCTGTAAACAAACTAGCGAAGGTGAAGTTTGCACTGAACTGAACTACTCCTGAACTAAACTACTCCTAAACTAAACTGTCTCAATTCGACTCGCTCGTACCTTGATTCAGGTGGTGGGTTTTGCGAATTGCGCAGGCACCACAGCACAGTATAAGTATACTGCAATCCCCTTCAGTCACGAATTAG
Organism: Rhipicephalus microplus; assembly: GCF_043290135.1. Classification (NCBI taxonomy): domain Eukaryota; kingdom Metazoa; phylum Arthropoda; class Arachnida; order Ixodida; family Ixodidae; genus Rhipicephalus; species Rhipicephalus microplus. Next base: position 69,387 of record NW_027464598.1, on the reverse strand, counting down.
GATGGGCTGTCATAAACGCATGAAATTTGTGTCACATAAGTCCAAAGCCCTCATCGTAAAATTCCAAGAAATAAAATGAAGGAATGTATTGTTTTGAATGAGTTTCAGTAATTAAAGTTATTAGCGTATTTATTCACTCAGTGAAGCCTGCACGAATGTGCACACTGAGTTTCAGGCTGTTCGAAGAAATGCGCAGCATGTGACGCACCTTCGAAGGTCGCGTACATTATTGTGTACTTCGTGAGTGAAGGGGATAGCTATATAAACCTTATCTCGTTTTCATGTAACAAGTTTGGGTTATATTAACGGAGGAATTCATTTACAAAGTGCTCGTTTAATGTAAAAGAAATGTTTCTTTACAAAAATCACAGCATAAATACGGAGTGAATGGTGACAAGTGGGAAGCTTCGGAGAGTTTTATCGCTAAACCGTGAATCGGCCGTCCGCTGACCTTGTTCGTCCGAGTTTCCATTTTTCCATTTGTCTGTCTGTCTGTCTGTCTGTCTGTCTGTCTGTCTGTCTGTCTGTCTGTCGGTCTGTCTGTTCGTTCATCCATCTGTCCGTCTCTCTTTATATCCATCCGTACGTCTGTCTGTCTGTCTGTTCGTTCATCCATCTGTCCGTCTCTCTTTATATCCATCCATGCGTACGTCTGTCTGCCTTATACTGCACGTTATGCCTGACGCAGGACAAGTTTAGACTAAAAGGAACGTTGCTCCTAAAATGACGCTTGAGCCAGGCCCGGGCTAGTGGTCACAAGCAGGCACTACAGTGTTTGGAAAAAGTTGCTAACAATATAGAGTAATTGGTGTTTAGAAAAAGTGGTTAACGATTTTGAGTAGTTGGTACTCTTCAATGAGAGAGCATGATGCCATCCAATGGCGAACGAACAATTCAAGGGAAGGAACCTGTGCGTTTAGAAGAAGTGGTTAACGATTTACAGTACTTGGTACTGTACTATGGGAGTGCTCAAAGCCGTCACTGAAGGAACCTGTTTAGAAAAAATTTATTTACAGCATGTACAGAACACAAAGGCTTCATACTATTCTAGTAACAGGGCATATACACTTCGGCACATCTATATTTCACGACTAACATCACTACGCAGGGAAATACACAGGGAAAGTAACGCATCGGCGCAAAATTAAGCATGTCGCATTTCGCGCCGGTTGCCGTCGGGCCGCGCCGACGGACGCTGGTCGGGCCTGGCGTCTGACTATAGAGTGTGTGCGTTTTGATCACGTTTTGCTCACGCACACATGCTGTGCCCAGCATGCGTGCGTCAACGCTACATTGGAGTATATTGGGCCCTTCATGAAGCGCTCGCGGCCATTTTGCTAGCTCCACATATCATTTGGTGTTACGTGATGTCAATGAATGACGTAATATATAATTGGTGCAAACATGATAATACTGACACGCGTGTCTTGTAAAAACATGACAAAATACCACGCTCATAGCGTGCTCACGGCCGTTTTGCTTGCTCCACATATACTAGATATGGTGACGAAGGTAAACGACATACCTAAACATGATAATCGTGACATGGAAGTCATGTACGGAATCATTTACTTCTACTTTGTAACGTTGTGCTGATTTTAAAGTGACATACGAACATATCTCATTCGTGCTTCGAATATCATCGATTCGCACTATACGTGGAATATGCCATTTTTTTTTATCTGGTTGATTACACGAGCTATTATAATACTTTTATGGTTTTCTTCGACTATCAATTTTTTTTCTTTTTTCGTCGCACTGCATAGGTATATATGCATGGTTCAAGAATCAAGTTTTTGTTGTAAGTCAGCGCTCTGCATGTGTGCTCCTTTGTCTGTACTCACGTTTTTTGCATTGTTTCTTATTTTATAATATCATACCAACACGCCCAAGAAATCACTTTAGCTTCCATGACACTATATCATGGTTGCTTCAGAATAAAAATAATCCAGCATATCCACGGAGTGAATGATGATGAGTGAGGCGAAGCGTCCGATGGTTTTATCGTCAAATCGTGATTCGCTCATCCGTCCGACCGTCTGTCTGTCCATCTGTCTGTCTGTCTGTCTGTCTGTCTGTCTGTCTGTCTGTCTGTCTGTCTGTCTCCTTGGAACAGACGCTTCACCCCAGTCATCAATGACTCCATGGATATGCTGTGAGAACCACTAACGCTACCTACGTATTTCATTCCCAAGGACCTATACACACACAACACCATCTAAAGAGCAAGTCATAAAGTAGAGTTGGCTACATGGTACTACTGCTACTTGAGGGGTGGGGGGGACGACTCACAGCGTAAGAAGCTTCACCCCTAAATATTTTTTTTTATCCAGCGGCCGTGAGTATACTCGTGCACAACATTTATATGCAATGAAGGGGAAGCTACGAAGGTGGAGCTTTTAAGTGTGAATACACTTTAAAAGTGACCCCAAACCATCCACCGCCGTCGGCGGCGTCCGCAGTCTTCTCTTTATCTTTAAAAGAAAGAGGACTTGGCGGGCCGCAGCGCGACGCTCTACCGAATAAGCCACGGACGCGACGCCGATATCGGTGTCCGTAACGCGCCTTATACCTTCTCCCCCTTCACTCGCTCCTCCACTCTCCTCGCTCACTGCAGCTGCGCGCGCACTCCTCTCTCTCGCGCGCCCGCCTTCTCTCTCAGTCTCCCGTCGAGAGCGGGTCGTGAGGGGGAGTAAAGTTAAAATCCGTTGGCATTCGCCAGTGAGTTAACGTAAACTCCCCCGTGTGATCAAATTGCGATTCCCAGGAACCATTACACCATAAAGGCACCATAGTGTGATTAATAAATATAATAAAGCGAATTAATAAATACCCCTCATAGCATCACCCCGTGTATTCGCACCTAACCATGTTCACCCTCGGGGAAACGCTTGGGAGCTTTTGCACAAGTATCACAACGAGAATGGTCCGGTATGCCATGTTTCCCGTACCACTGTGCAAAGTAGGGGCTTTGCGCGATCTGTTTCATATCGATGCAGACGCTGCTTGGCGTTCGAGATACACGTAAAAGGCACGGCTTTCTGAGGCGTTGAAAGAGCTGAAGTGGCAACAGAATAATTAAAGCAAATAAGAACACCATGATGGTATGAGCTGCCTTCTGTGTCGAGAGTGACATGCAAAATGAAAAAAATCACAATAGCACGATGACTTCGCTAGAAAAAGAGTGATAGCATATTCTGGCGTGAATGACGATGAGTGGGCGAAGCGTCCGTCTGTCTGTCTTGCTGTCCATCAAGTATACAAAATAGTCAACTATGAAAACCACTAGTGCCATCTAGTCATATTATTTCGAAGGAAAGATCTGTGGATGGATGGATGTGTCCGGCCATGCCCTTAAGATCGGTTGTTGGCTCACACCACATAGCCATAAAATTAAGCACTATCACTATCTGATTAAGGATTGAATTTCACTCACACCTTGATTGCAGGCACCAATTGGTTGGGCTCCTCCTGATTATTTCTACCTGTTCAAAGTCTGTTTTTGCCTTCACTGTGAAAAATTTCGCGCCTTTATCTTGGACTATAGGGTGGAGCCCTTTACAGAACATTTTCAAATGTTCAGCCGCATACAGACATATACAGACAACGCCATCTATTGAGCAAATCATAAGCTAGAGGTGACTACGTACTACTACTACTTCTACTACTACTACAGAGAACGACCCACACGCTAAGAAGCCTCGCCACTCAAAATACTAGAAAACGCTTCTCTTGTTATTATAAAAATCATATTACGGCCAATTAAGCAGGTTTAAGAAATTGTTTAAACCTCATTGATTATGGCTCTTAATAGGGCAAGATTAGGTTGCTCTAGGATCAGCAAGAAGTGAAAACAGTGTTCTTCTTCGTTGTAAAAGCGCTAAATGCTTTTTGTGTAACGGCTTTTGTCAGGTACTTCTGATATTGTAAGGAAACAAAGATGATGACCTTATTGTTCATAATGAATGACCGTCTGTAGACGTTTGTGCCGATAACATTCAACCCTTCCGCGTTGACCGCTGGAGCCAAAGGAACGGCGGGGTTCCCTTAGACAGGAAGCTTTTGGCTCTGACCAGGTATCGATTTACCGCTTCTGCCGTAGATAGGCCTCACCATCACGAAACGTTTTTGCTCATTCGAGAGGGTTTGATGTGCTGTGAAAGATTCTTTTTTGCGGTTCACTTTTTAGTGCCTTGAATCTTCTTAAGTTTCCATCTATTTCCTGCTATGCCACTGCCTTTGTTATCGTTAATGCCTCAAAAAGAGTTGGTAGGACGCACACGTCATTTTAATTTGAACGCACCGTCCTCGATTAAGCTATCCTAGTCGCTATTTGCACTCTGTTGCGTAGCGGAGTTTCTGTAAAAAAAAAACGCAGCATATTTAAGTGAGGTTCTTGGCTTTAAAGAAATGCAATACGTCATACAGTCAGCCAAATTTTTACCAGTCATAAATGAATTGCAGTTCTTCGTGTGTACTTTGCCATAGGACTGAAATAAGCTTCAGAAAAAATAAAAAGTGTATCCCTACAAAGCATTAGTGCACAAAACAATTTTTTTGTCAATTCGTTCCATAATATGGCACTCAGAGACAAAGAAGCTGTCGCTGCGCACATTAAAATTTTGACCCACTGTATGCACGTGAGAGCATTGAATTTTAGTTCAATAAAGAAAAACTGATAATTTTGAACCTACCGCTTGCGGGCACTTAATAAATAATCAGACAGTGCCAGACAACAAGGTAATGTGCTATAAAGTAATTTCGTTGGTTCTTAATAACCAATATTTACGTACCTGTTTTAACAGTATATGAAAAACAGAACAAGTTAAAGAATTCAGCATGCAAAACAGAAGAAAAAATATTAAGAATAAATATACTGTTTTTTTCGTAGACAGAAGTCACTCGTGTTGAAGACATGAGCAAATGCACGCCATATTTTTAATATGTTTTTCTAATGATCTGTTCCGGTGAAGATTTTACGTGTACATTGTTTGAACTTGTTTGTTTTTTTTTCTTTTTGTTATAGCAGTTGGGAAAATTTACCGAAACTTTATATATCTTAAGGGAACCACTCGTCAATTTCTAAAGCGATTTTTCTCTCTTTCCCGCGGTGGTGGTCTTAGTACTTGAAGTACTCGGCTGCTGACCCGCTGGTCGCGGGATTGAATCCCGGCTATGGCAGCTGCATTTTCGAAGAAGGTGAAAACGCTGTAGGTCTGTGTGCTCAGAATTCGGTGCACGTTTAAGAACCTCAGCTGAACCAAAAGTTCTGGAGCCCTGCACTGCGTCTTTCATAACCATATAGTAGTTTTGGGACGTTAAACCCCACATACCAATCAATTATTCTTTCTCTCTTTTTTCAGCAAACATTCTCAGAGCAAACATTACAATTTTTTTCAGTGTCTCTTGCTATTCCACAGCGTAAACCCTTTTCTTAGCGCTGTTTTGTTAAACTTCAAGTATGCCATATTAATATTTCTTGAACTCTGCCTTTCGCACCTGCTCTTGGGACTTAACTAAAAAAAAAAAGCAGCTGGAATTGAGCTAAAAAGCAGCTGAAATAGAGCATGACTAGCGAAAAAATTGTCATCGCAATGGCACTCAGTTCTCGTTCGACAGCCTGTCCCTAGGGTAGCGGAAAACGGGAAATTATTTGGTGCTCTGGCTGATGAGGAGCTCCCCATGTTTTTATTTCCTTTCTATTGGCGCAAGACAGGCTTCAGAGACAAGAAACCAGTGATTGCATTTGTCCGGACTCAACAAGAAGAAAATGAGATGGCACAGATGCACCAATTCATTAACTACGCCAGAAACTTCAATTTCATCAAGTTATTCGTATAGAAGGAAAAAGAACTAAAATAGCTCTAACCTGTTTTCAGAGCCTCAGTTTTAAACTCCAGCAAATTAAAAATTGCGTTACGTAGGTACAACCCTATCGTGTAAAAAAGCACGCACTTCCTGAAAACTAGGCGCACAAATTTGTAGTACATCAGTCCGTAGGATATTTAACGCTTGGATTTGTGTGAATTACCATGCTGAAGGCTCGTGTGCTCAGGTTTCGGTGCACGTTAAAAATTACTGGCGGTCACAATTTTCGGAGGCCTCCACTACGGCATCTCTCATAATCATGTGGTGGTTTCGGTACGTTAAACCCACATGTGAACGGGATCGAATCCCGACTGCGGCGGCTGCATTTTTGATGGAGGCGGAAATGTTTTAGGCCCGTATGCTCAGATTTGGGTGCACGTTAAAGAACGCCAGTGGTCTAAATTTCCGGAGCCCTCCACTACGGCGTCTCTCATAATCATATGGTGGTTTTGGGATGTTAAACCCATCAGATCAAATTAAGCCCACATATGAAAAAAAATTATAGTGAATTACCCCGATGCTCTATAGCAGAGAGGACGAAAAAAAGAGACAAAAAACCGCATCTGCGTTTATTCACACCTGCACGCCGTTCATTAGCTCATTATAAACCTTAGTTTGCATCATCGTCAGTATTTCAGCGCCATTAATAATGATCACAATTCGTGGCGCAAGAGTTTGCGCTGCCATAATTCCTTCTCTTTCTCGCGAGGGTGCTCTGTGTGTGTCAGAGCATGCACGTAAAATGAAAATAACTGTGAGAACATGTGGTATACGGTTGGCACGGCATAAGCGTCTTTGTTGCCTTTTGTATGTTCTTCTTTAAATCATCGCATTCTCTTTTTGGGACAACCCGTTTTGTGAATTCAGTTTCTAGTGAAATTCTTCAATGGTCCCATCACTTCCTTGCATAAAAGCATACTTGCTTTCAAGAGCCACGCTCCTTAAAGAGACACTAATTCCCCTGTCACACGTGGAAACTTAAGTGCATTTTGAGCGAGTGTACTTACGCTCACGAGGTGTCATTTTGGCGGTTCGCTGTTACACGAGAAAGCGAAGTGTACTTTGGAAATGATGGCAGTGGCGATTGACGTATTTATAGAACAACGTATATTTGTTATTTTTGCACCTGTGTTTCATCGTCGGACAACGCTGTCCTCGTGGAAGTAGCCCCTGTGGCACATGTGATCTTAAATGACTAGAGAACAGCTCACCTACACATGTTCAAGTGTACCTGGAAGTTGCCCCGCAGCGGTGGTCTAGTGGCTAAAGTACTCGGCTGCTGACCCGCAGGTCGCGGGCTCAAATCCCGGCTGCAGCGGCTGCATTTCCGATGGAGGCGGAAATGTCGTAGGCCCGTGTGCTCAGATTTGGGTGCACGTTAAAGAACCCCAGGTGGTCAAAATTTCCGGAGCCTTCCACTACGGCATCTCTCATAATCATATGGTGGTTTTGGGACGTTAAACCCCACAAATCAATGAAATGTACCTAAGTAAACAACGCGGCAGACACAGCCATTGCTGTGCTTGATGCCGCTTACCTCTAGCGGACGTGGCCGCAAACAGCCGGACGGTGAAAGTAGCGAGGTTATTGTTGTATTCTATGACTTGTTTTGTTCGTAGCAAGATTCATCATAAAAAAACAATGGTTTAAACATAGTATTGGTGCCGCTTTAAGCAACAGCGTCTTTCTGTATAAGCCACTGGTACCGAGGCAACACACTTCATCGCAACCGTCGCAGTGAAGTGAGGTTGGGAAACGCACTTGCCGGCAAGTGTACTTTGCAGCTAGTGACACTTAACTTGCTCGTGTGGCAGCGCGCAAATGACACTCGCGGCTAAGTGTACTCGCTCGAAGTGCACTTAAGTTGCCACGTGTGTCATGGGTATTAGGGCAACTATTAGGTCGACGTTGATTGCGAAAATAGGGGTCCAGAAACCTCGTAGTGTTACCTTTGTGACACGGAAGGGCTTATTTTGAAATGATATCACGTTCTAGTAGCCCACATTGGTTTAAGAAACTTCAAATTGTGCGCCTCCAAAAGCAGACTCACTGACGTCGCTGTTTCCGTGCACAACGTCGCCCGGCTTTACTGAGTATTCGCCGACCCTAGTAGACAGAACGAAAGCAGTGGGAGCCACAACACAAACAAGTGCCGTTGGCTCCGAGATGGCAGACGTGTTTTGGTTCAACTGCGTCGAACTAGATGGCATAACCTGTACAATTTAACTACGTCAAAATTGAATTTTTGAAACAATCGCGCCATTTTCTGTAGTAACGTCCGGCGTTTATTTTTATTAATCAAACAGACACTAACAAGCAGCATTTTATTGCATCTCTTGATGCACAAAAGGTTCTTTATTTACTCAAGATAGATCTATTAATAGTGTTTATTGTAGGCGGTTCATCTTAAGTCATCGGTATCCTTTTGAGAATGTCTTCTGCAGCGCATGTATTCTTGAGAATTTGCCCAGATTTCTCGATAAGAAGGGGACTGCTGTTGATAATATTCTGATTTTAGATACCGTCAAAGAATGACCTTTCACTCTGACATTGTTATTTGACTTTAGTGTCCCTTTAAGCCGTGGGTCGTGCTCCCGCGATGTGTGTAGTTGTATTAGCATTATTAGAGGTAATCGTAGTAGTAGTATAAGTAGTCATATTAGTATGTAGCATAGGGTTCCATACAATATTACCTAGAGTTATATCTGGCGCTAGTGTCTACGCGGGCTCCTTCAGCGGTCTTTTACCCCCATGATAATTATGAGAAGTACAGGCTTCGGATCTGCTTTGGATGGAATACATTCTTCAGATTTATGACGCATCTTTTCTGAGTGTAAAAGAAAATCATATGAACTTAGAGTTATTTGAAACTTCCTTCAAATATATGTAAGCAAACTTTACCGCAAAACGTTTTTGCTACGAGGCGGCAAAAAAGAAACCTGGGCAAATTTAACCATCAGTGTATGCATCGCTCCGCCATTGCGTTCTAGATTTGGCATCAAGATTTACTAAAATATTTTTACAACACTTGAAAACAAACATCCTTGTTTTTCCCTCGAAAGTATGTATTATCTACTTATGGAAATAACAGTACAGTTATAAAGGAGAAACACTTATCGTGTTGTCTTCGGTGACGCTAGGTGCGTTTTCCTATTGGTATGCCCCCAACGCATCTATGGTATTGTTGTGAAGTCGAGTCAGCGGATGCATCCAGAACACAACGTCGGAAGAAGAGTAGCGAGGGCCAGGACTATACTTCGTCAAGTCTCAAACGAGGAACGAGGGGTCGTATTTGTTGACGCGGCTTCCTACGCCAATGGGAAAGCGATTGTGGCAGTGGTAGTCGATGGGGCTGGCCATGTCGTCACCTCAGCGACGGTCAGGACGAAAGACCCAATCATTGCGGAACAAGTGGCCATCGCCTTAGCACTCAAGATGGATAACATTGAAGTCGTCTACAGTGATTCCATGGCAGCACTACGGGCGTTCGCCAAGGGGACGGTCTGTGAACAAACGCTGAAAATACTGCAAGGCAAGAACGTAACACATCATCTTCTGAGTTGGTTCCTACCTCACCTTGGACAAATCAACGATTCTCCTCCCAATCTCAACGAAGCAGCACACGAGGCGGCGCGAGAACTCTCCAACCGCGCCTCCCCGGGGATGCGTTCTACCGGTGAAGGGGATAACCGGGAAATTCTTGCAACATATAACGAGCTCACTAAACATTTCTACCTGTCTAGAAGAATTTTCCCTCCACCTCACAAAAATCTAACCCGGCCCCAAGCACTTACATTAAGGCTTTTGCAAACGCCGATGTACCCTACTTTTAAAATGTTACACATCATGTACTTTGACCTATACCCAAGTAATCTTTGTCCACATTGTGGGGAATTAGCTTCATTAGAACACATGCTCTGGCAGTGCACCAAATTCGCTCATTTATCGAACATCACCTCTGCCAGATGAGAGGCGGCAATCCGCGGCTCGTCCTTGGCAGATCAGCTCTGGGCTGTCCACCAAGCCCGCGAGGCGGCTGAGGAGCTTGGCATCTCAGTCCCCACGTGGGAGCTGCCCGCAACACAGTGATCTGTGTTTTGGAGGACCAAATAAAAGTTTATCCAATACAATCCAGAGTCAGCGGAGCGTGACAGTGCGTCTTCTTAGCTTCGTCATCGCTTTGCAGTCGATTTAAAACGCATTTAGGTAAGACGTGCTTGTGAAAAGCGTCGACCTCGAGGCGATACCCAGCACTGACATGAGACGCTACATCTGTGCGCAGCGGTGAGTGGACGACGCTTCGTTTAAACTGTCAAATACGACTCGTAAAGCTCCAGCGTCACAGCAAATCAGGAGATCTAGTGCTCGTCAGCCTCTTCACACAACAAAAGCACTGCTTCGGCCTTTTTCACCGCACCCCACTAACCGCGCTGCGCAAAGAACGAAACTGAAAATGTATAAAAAAGTCCGTATACAGCTCGCTAGCTAACGCTTTCCAATCCGAAGCCTGTACTTCCCACCATTCCCTTGAATGTACGCGATCGCAGCGCCAGATTCCTATCTAGGTATTATGGTGTGAAACTCTATGGTGTGTAGCCACCTCTCGTTTAGTTCATGCAATGTCCGCTGCAGGGCGTTACTTCTTTATGGTGAATATTTGATGAAAAAATGCGCGATGGTGGTACTTGAAGTGTTCGCAAGATGGATATACGGACAAATGGACAGATAGACAAGCAGGCGGACGGATGGACGTGTGCCGGGACGGAATGACGAATGGACAGACATACAGGTGTACGGACGGATGGATGGACGTATGCACGGACGCACCAACGAATGGATGGACGCATGGCTTCACGGATGACGGACAGACGGACGCATGAACGGATGGACACACGGACTTATGGACAGAAGCACAGACTGGCAGACGGACGCATGGATTTTCGCACGGACAGCATAGAGAAAGAAGAAGACAAGAGCGGACACTCCATGAAACCTGGCCTCAGGAAGTGCGTCACGACTACGTAACGAACTAGTGCTCTCACCAAACGTCAGAGGGCGCAAGCGCAAAACAAAAACAGTTATAATCAATGCAACAGAATTGTTTTTACAAAATAATAATTATACGCCCAAATTTGGTATGTTCTTTATACATAAAAGCAATTTATACAACACACCTTACGCGATTATTTTTCTTCAGCCGTACTGTCATAAACACCATCTACCCAGCGACAAGCCCATGCATGACTGACAGCGAGAAGCTTTCGTCGCTTTCGTCAACGTCGGCTGCGTCGGCGTTTTCATGCGTGAGATAACAGGTGAGGCACGTTGTCAAGTGAAGCTTGTTGAATGACATGTTGTTGGTCTTGTTGGGTCATTTTTTCAGAAAACGGTTACACTTGCGCGAATAAGACACCATGCAACAAACATAGAAAGATGCACACACACACACGTTGCGCTTCAAGTGTGCGAGTTTGTTTCTTACGTGGCGTCTCATTCACGCAGTTGTAACCTTTTTCTGAAGCTTGTAAGGACTGGGAAGTTCGCTAAAAAGAAAGTTTGTGGCTCTATGCGGCGGCTAGACGGGAACATTGTGCAACGTATGCAGTATAGCAAAGGCGGCACGGCGTCAAGCCGAGGCGACGCGTGCTGCGTCTGCCACGGACGCGAGCGTCTGTGCGCTGAGCGTAGCTGGGCAGCTAGGTCATAGGCTCGGTGCAAAATATTGAGAAGCATTCGCTGGGCCTCGCATGCTTCACGACGCGTTTCCCGAAGGCTCGGAACACGAATAATTCTTGGTGTGCCGGAGGCAAATCTGGACTAGCCAAGTGGCCATCATATTCGTTTTTTCGCTAGCCTTGTGCCACTAGTGCAAGCTGCTCACAAATTTTTTTGACGTTTCCAATATAATTTTACCGCATAAATTTCAACTTCGATTTTTCTTCCCAAGGTACTGCTGATACTGCGTACGTACGAAGGTGTTCTAAAGTTCCCAGGCCGCGATACCATTGCATTACAAGGGATAGCGGCCTGGAAACTTCTGAAGATCTTTGTACGTGGTCTTGACGTATATCTTTGCAAGTCAGAGTTTTATGGGTCAGAGATGTATCACTGGTTTTGTATTGTGCATCGATTAGCTAATCATTCAAAGGGGTTTGTTGGTACACTTATGACGTGCACATATCTTTTTTCGTAATTTGACAGCGAAGCATCCACTTACTAACATTTTCAGACCGCACTGACGCCATGCCGTCCGCCGGTCCAAGCTACGGCAGCTACTGCTGTGTATCGTGGTGCTTCAACAATGGCAGAACACACAAGAAGCCTGGGACGAGTTTCTTCCGCATACCACGGCGAGATGCATTTGTTGTCTACCTTTGTCATATTGTGCTTTTTATATTCTCAGACTCTACCTTGCCTTTGAATAAAACATTACGGATACTCTGTCTCTTTGACTGATATATACATTCATCACTCGTTCCAAAAGAAAAACACAAGCGCGATGAATAAAACCGTAGTGAATTATCATTACCTGCATCTCTTTTTATTATAACTTAATCGAAATAAAAATTACGTCACGACCGATTCGCACGAACCACTGAACAAAACAAAACAGGTAATCGCTAAATCAAAATGACCTACAAAAACTATCAATTTGGGCGATGAATAGTGGTCTGAAATCATGAACTTTCGTCATAGCCAAACGTCGGTTATGCAAAGTAATTCAAAATTTGCGCCAGTGAAACCGAAACAGGATGCGCACGCCACTTGCTCTCATCAACCACTAGGTGTGCTAGGGTCGATTGGGCCGCTGGGGTCTACGGGAGTGTCCACTCTTAACCTTTATTTCTCTATGCGGACAGACCAAGGAGGATTTAAAAAAATTGCTGGAGTGGAAATGGTTGCGCAGAAGTAAAGCCGTTCCTCTGGCATGATGGCGGCTGTGGCGGCCAGTTTACTAGAGGCATAATAAAGCATCACCGGTCAGCAATTAAAACCGGGGTGTTACCCTCGCACGCCCAACGAGTTTAATGTGGAAACTTTTTCGGGTCACATAGTGCTCCAAGTGCATCTTACAGTTACTAGTTTTCCTTAGTGAGCCTCTAATAGGAGGCAAAGTTCTTTGATGATTCAGTCATCCATACTCGTTTATGTATGTTATTTCGTCGGGAACAACTATCTTTTAATATAGAACTAACGAGCATTTACATAACATATCAAAACCACTTGATCTTCAAGTGGGCACTATCAGAAAAGGGCATGTTTCCACCATCTTGGCAGTGGCAAAAGCTGGCTTCACTTCTGCTGGCAAGGCAATGCAGGAGCTTCCACTCCAGCAATTTTTCTTTAATCCTCCTTGGGACAGACGCAAGACAAGATGCATGGACGGACGGATGGACGGACCAACCTGCGGATCATCACACGGACGGACGCGCGGAAACAAGAACGAATAGACGGGCGGAAGCGCGGACAGACTGACGGACGCTTCGCCCCACTGATTATCATTCACTCCGTGAATATGCAGTGATTTTTTTTTGGATGTCCCATAGTAGTCGACAATGTCGCTTCATTGTGTGCGGTTATGCACTCGCAATTGTATTTGACTTAGCAAATCTATAATGGCCTTTTCCTTTCGTGCTGCTTTTTATGTGGCACCTTTGAAATGATTAATCGTGAAGGCGCTTTTTCAAAGGCTGGTAATTATGCGTCGAATAAATACTTTTTCTATTGCGAGAGACCAACCTCCTTCATCCTGCTACCTTCAATAAGAAAAAAGCGTGATTACATGAGAACATTTTCCCGTTCATTATAAACTTATCTCTCAGTAATCGACGCCCTTTTCTAAGAGCAGCAGACCATCTCCTTGAAGGCATTTATGCCGGTACACTGGTCTTGCACGGTTGCTTTTCATTCCTTATAAAGGTTGTTCTGAACATGCGTATGTGACCGAGGCTACGTTCTCACGTGAACAGCGTGCAAATGTCACCAATGACGTCACTGGTAGAGCATTTCTGTTTCTGGTTGTTGTGGTGCCGCCAGAAATAGAGGTCTATTATACACGCGAAGTGGCTCGGCCTGGGTTACTGGCCCCCTTTTCCCACGGAGCAACCAGTATATTGGCTTACATCGATAATCATTCAATGCCAGGCAGAAATATGCTCCCTCGATCACATTTTGGCGGCCATAAGACGTCATGTGTGCCTCTCTCTCGCTCTCTCTCTCAGTCCACGTGTCTATACACGTGATGGTTTCGGAAAATTTTCTTGTAAACCTTTTCAGAGAGAGAGATAAAGATGCAAGGAAAGGCAGGGAGGTTAACCAGACGCACATCCGGTTTGCTACCCTGCACTGGGGAAGGGATCAAGGGGAGAAAAGAGGTTGCAGAAATGTATAAATACGCTTCAGCCTGAACGTCTCTTCAAGTACTTGAAACATTTTCGTCTCGTTTCATTCTCGAGCAGCAACTCAAGGGCACGTCGCCTACTTTTGAAGACGATAGTCTTTCTTGGGGACCTTCGACGCGAAAATTTTGGTCTGTCTGTCGTTCTGTCTGTCTGTCTGTCTGTCTGTCTGTCTGTCTGTACATTTGTCTGTTTGTCCGCCCTTAACAGTACCCTAAACGGCATCAAGGTGGCCTAACGATACTCCAAATGGCCGACCCCATCCGCTCCAACCACCAATATTGATCAAGATTCAGCTTTCATACTTGTGCTATTGTCAATTAAAAAGCAGTTACTGCGCATATCTGAGGCACCATAACAACACGTCAACGTTTTGTATGTGTGTATCTTACTAGAAAAGGCATACATAAGGAATTCTAAGGACCGTAGAGTTTATCACGTTGCGCTGACCATGCAACGCTTGCACGAATTTTATCAAGGATTCTATTACCAAAATACCGACACTACGCGCACCATCAAAGCCACGTGATACGGTCCTTGCCACGAGGTTGCTTGATGCGTACGTTTTCTTGAGGTGAAACTATGATATGCACCTGATACGATGTTCCAGTATTGGCAGCTGGTATTATTACGAGCTACATCAGTGATCCTTTCGCGCCAACAACACGCTCGGGTTTTCTTTTTCTCAGCGTTCTTTTATGAGATGTGCATCGTCAGAATTTATGACAAAAGTTGGCGGCTAACAGGGATTGTTGTGCGAGGAGCGCTACCTAACAAGCTACACTCCCTAGACAAGATGTGCAGCCGTTGGCGTTTGCCTGTTGCAAAAAGCTTCATCAGCGTCTCACAGCTACCAGCGTGTCGGTATGTTGATAGATGAGCAATGCCAATTTTTCTTTAGTCCTCCTTGGCACGCCACAGCTGCTGCCAATATTCTTTTCACTTCCGACTATATATAGTCTGTGCTGCCTGCCCGGGCTTCGGGGCAGTTGTGTCTTTTATGGGCGGATCATCGCAACTTACTTCAACTCCCATGAGAGCTTTCATGCACGGGTCTTGCTACTAGTTCATTGGCCGATCTGTCTTTCTTGTCGTGACGTATCCATCTTATGTACACCGTGGTGGAGTGGTGGTTATGGCGATCGGCTACTTACCTGAACGTCGCGGGTTCAATTCTGGTCGCAGCCATCGTATTTTGATGGAGGTGAAAGGATAGACGTCCGTGTACTGTGACATGTCACTATACGTTGCGGAACGCCAGCTTGTTAACATTTTCTGAGCCCCCCACCACGACGTCTCGCATAATCATATTGGGATGTTGTATTGTACACATCAGATATAATCATTTTTGTTTTGATGAGGCCTTAGTTTTTCGCAAAACCTCGCGAGTGAAAGTGCTTACAACACATTAATTACAAGTGGGACGTCATTTGCACCCTAACTGCACTGCATTAAGTCAAATATACCTATGACGTAAAGTTGACACAAAGGCAACTTGTCAACGGTGGGTACTAAACCTGGTAGCTTTGCCTGTGCGGAGTTCACCTGTCCGCTGAATACAGTTGGGCAGTTTGCAGCTCTAGGTATTTGTGGTTGCTATGCACTACAATCGCAGGAAAACCATTTCAGAGTCGCTGCTATCGATGTTGCACAATAAGCGCCTCTGCAGCACTCGCGGTGAGGCAAGGCGGTGCGCACGTAAGCGCTCAATGCTACAGCACGGTCAGCATGAAACATATAGCTTTGGTAAATGCAGCGAAAGTAGTCAGAACGAAAGACTTGTTTTGTCTAGTGGCTAAGGTACTCGGCTGCTGACCCGCAGGTCGCGGGTTCGATTCCCGGCTGCGGCGGCTGCATTTCCGATGGAGGCGGAAATGTTGTAGGCCCGTGTACTCAGATTTGGGTGCACGTTAAAGAACCCCAGGTGGTCAAAATTTCCGGAGCCCTCTACTACGGCGTCTCTCATAATCAAATGGTGGTTTTGGGACGTTAAACCCCACAAATCAATCAATCAACGAAAGACTTGTTTTGCTACACTAACTGGTGTGCTACGAGACGCGTGTGTTTGTCGTTGTGCGCTGTGAAGCAAGAAAATGCGGCAATTATTTATCGCCACAGCTCTTTCGACTGCTCTGTTGCATCCGGTTGACGCTAGCTTCAGTGTGTCGTGGTATTCCCGCAAAGCAGCGTGTTAAGAACACTAGATGAAGACGACCTATCAGTGCCCTAAAGATGCGTTGGATCAACGCAGCAGGACAAGTTTTGAAAGAACAGCCGACTATCTGGAGACGAGTGATGCGAATGTGGTTAGAAGTGTGTGATCGCGCCTGATTGAAGTTACAATTTAGCCTTTGCGCAATGCATGCAACGAGGGTCCCGTTGCAGTCTTGTACTTTGGGACCCTCTTCTGTATATTTTACTCCCTGTAACATCCTTTTATGACATGATAATAAACTGATTGATTGAAACTGATTCAATCTTGATGTAATTAGAGTGCAGGTGCGTCCTTAGGAAAGCACGTGTGGTAGGCTATCGGAATCTTTGCATCTCGTAATGATACTTTGAAACAATGCAGTGCAGTCTTGTTGTTTGTGGTGCTTATTGACCAATGAGAACTTTCTGCTGTAAGTAGCAGAAGCACATTGTTATTTTCCTATATATACCACCTAATTAATAAAATATTTTGTGATACCAAAGGTGAAATCGGTAAAACTTTGCTAAACAACTTACTCACTGAAACAATGCCACGTCATAACACGCATAAGAAGCTACTAAAGCTAATAGCCGAATTTTTTAGACTTCAAATAAGAAACTATTTACCTGGCTGTTGTAGTATACTCAGTATGTACCGTAGCAGTGAAAATTAAGCCTAATGATTGACGACCGCATAACACACGCATGATGTTTCTTTTTTTATCAAAGTCTTGAGAATTTTAACATTTAGTTTTTGGTGAAACAGTATTACCAATGCACTAAGGCGTCAACCACCAAACACCCACAATTGTGATCGGAGTCTATGTACGGTACTTACACCGAGGTTGGTGAAAACTTTGGCTGAAATATTCGAGTATGTGGTTGGGTTTCATTCTTCAGTCATCGAGAACATGCCACAAAGTTCCTGAATCATTGTGTAATGTGATGCGCCATATTTCGATACTCAATCTCAGATAATAAATTTTGTTACTGTTAGGACTTTTACCCTAAATGCACGACGCGAAATGGGCAGAGGTCTCCAGAATTTACCTCGTCACGAATATTGCAACAAGTTCGTGGGTGACGACGCTATTTATACCGAATGTATATAGACAGGTTTGTCACTTACTGGTGCAAACAAAATTGAGTGTCTTACAAATATAGTTTATATGTGCATACTAAAGTAGAAGGCGTAAGAATGCAAACTGGTAAAAACAAGAGAAAACCAAGAACAATCTAACTACTAATAGAAAAGCAATCACAAGTTCATCAATGGAACATTCTTACCAATTCATGAGAAAGTACACAAGTATGCACCAGAAGCGAACGTTGCTTATTGTTACAATGCTGTAGCGGTGCGTAGAGTGCATTTGTCGGAAGAGGTTTTTGCTAAAAGCTATTCGGACTTTTGATGTGGAGCCGCTTGTTTGACGTATTATCGAACGCAATAAATGACGATACATGAGTAGCGGTATTTCGAAAGGTCCCAGCGTGCAAAAACTTCCACAAGTAACCTATCGGATAGACGGATCAGACTGCTTCTGGTTCGGTTCTTGTAGACCAGTGCGCAACATTGACAACATTAGGTAGCAATTACCTAATGGATACGTGGAGGTACCTCCACGTATAGTTGAGCCATGTACTTCCCACAACCGAAACCACCAGTACCCACAATAGCCGTAAAAGAAAACCAAATAACCTGACATCTTCGTGTTACTTTTTGAATCTCTATATACAAGGGCATCGTCGCACTGATAGCTTTAAGGCCCCGATTTTTTTTTACCGGTGAACATTTCTTAGCTCTCTCAATAAGACTCATTCTTCATATGCACATGCTTCATTCTTCGTTAAATCGTGCACTAAGCACGTTCAGCTGTTTCATGTGCTTTAAACTACAAACCTGTGTTCGCTTGTTATGTCTTGTTATAGCGCAAGGTATCAGTCAGTGCAATATCAGAAAATAATAATATGTGTAGTTCAGATGAAAGCTTGTTTACACATCATATCTATATTAGACCAAAGGTGACCGGCAGAGCGGCGGCTCGGTACTTATTTTGGTGAAAAAAATGGCTTCTTATTCAAAAAGATTTATTATTGCCCGTTTACGCTGTTCCTTACAGTAAATACAGCTTTTTTTCAAAAGCCGTCAGCGAGTTCTTTTTTTGTAAAATAAAGTTACCTTAAACCATGAATATCACCTTCGCAGAACACGCGGAGTATGGCAAGACCACTTTAGGAACATTCTGATTTCTACAAATCCGGCTAGGCAAAACGAAATGTTACTTAGCTCGGTATTTACAATTCGTGCATCTAGCTTCTCTTGTGCTTAACTTTCTCTTTTAGGTGATGGTCAGAAAAAAAAACTGGCCCACACTTTCGCTTCAAGCCCCAATTTCCCGGTACACGCGAGTTGTGCGAGGAGGTATTGATTGAACGACCTGGTCCAGGGCGAGCTCTGAGTGAGCTTGTCCAGATTGATTGCTTACTGGAAAATAGGATTTGATAACGCCACACGCCTACGGGAAGGCCCAGTTCATTTTGTTGAGTGACTGCGTTCTTGTTTATCCATTACTACTGCACTTTCTCCAATTCCTCATTCACTATGTGGTGCTGTCGTACTTGAGATGATTCGAAAGAAGGAACGGTCGCTCCTATGCCCTTGTACATTAAGAAGTTCAGAGATTGCAACACCACAAGCTTGATAACGGGCCACTTGTCTGTTATTGCCAAGAAAACTTCATGGTTGCGGATTTTCGGGAACGTGGTGGTGGACAGAACCGGCAAGGTATTTTTAATTTCCTTGCTAGTGTTCAACAGTCTCTTCAACGGCCCTGCTGAATGCACATTAAAACCTCACTCATCCACGTGTTCGCTATCACATTGCCGGATACTTGAAACTTTTATGGTGCGTAGAATCTACCATGTCTGTCGGCAGGAGATATATGAGGATGAAGAGGAAGGAAAGATGAGAGAATGGATGATTTTTTTATGGTACACTGTATGTTTCCATAGTTAAAGGTTAGAGTTTGCCACGTTTAAAAATATACATAACATAAACTGCAATAATTTTACCGGAAGCAAACAAGTAAAAAAGAAAATAGATTACCATGCAAGAAATAGCGCTCGGTGACTAGCAAGGTAAAGAGGGGAAAAAAACGGGAAAGAAAAAGTGATAAAGAAAAAAAGGAATAGGAAGAAAAATTACGAACAGTGACAGACAAAGACATAGATACATAGTGATATTATAGAAGTAAATTGAAATATTCTATTACAAACCATTATTACAAAGATGAAAAAATCAGAATGAGAGAAGCAGCGGAAGGAAAAAAAAAGAGTAAACCAAAGAGACCAAGTAATGCCTCCCCATTTCTCACTTTATGCAGGCTTATTACTACAAGCGCAAAGCTGGTTTTATTCTAGCATGTCGGTTTTTAACCGCGCAGGAAATAAAAATAGGCTACCCAGGGTGCGCCCGCTGTTCAAATAAGTAAGTTGCCCAACTGCGTTTTCTTCAAAGCCTATCAAGTGGCCGTCTTCTCATTTCGCTCAGGACAGAGCCGATATAATACCTCCACACTCTGGTGGGGCGTACGCACCCTCAAGACAGGAACAGTGTTTGTGTAGTCGTTGAGAGCTATCAGTCTATTTTTCTTTCTTTCTTTTTTTTTGCTAAGGCAGTTTGTGACGTGTTCGATGTTCAAAATTCTACGCAGTACTGTTGTGTAGACCCATTCACTGTTTACAAACAAAGACCCTTGGTGATTTCCGGTTTTGTTCACCGAAGTGCCTGAATAGCATAGGTGCACAAGAAGAGCGTCAGAAGAGCGTTGGTTCAAAAACACACGACGCCGAGAAGCAACCGCTAAATCGTTGAATGATAAACGCTCTTGTGCGAATCCTCGTCTAGAGTGAAATTGGGAACGCGCTTGGACGTTTTAAAGCTTGATGAACGAGTTCCCCACCAGAACCGCAAATTAGTTGAACTGCTATATAGCCATATATTCTGAAACCTGCCCACCTACGGATGTCACGGCTTTGAGGTTGGCAAAATAAAAACTTTAGTGCGAAGACGAAGACTAGTCGAAGAAAAGCTGTTGGAACTCACAAAAAAAATAAATCATTTCACAGTAAGAAGAGTGGTCGTAACGCTGGAGTATTTTTATTCACGGCGTACAAGTACTTTACTAGAGTAACGTTGTTGGTATCGACACAAATGGCAGCAGTTTCGCTGTATAGTTCTTCGTTCATTTAAAAAAAATGCAGCGCCTGTCGACTTTGAAAACAGTTGAAAAGACGGAAAGTTGCCCTAGCTGGTATGGACCTTATTAGGATAACATTACTAGTGTGATTGGGAGACAGACATCCTGACCTTTCGTCCAGGTCCTCTTAACGCTAATAATGGTTTTGTACTGTTTATATATGTTTTTATTAAAATCCGCAGTATTCCAATAAATAGACAATGTCACGCGTGGACAGTACTGCAATAAATTTTTCTGTTGCCTGATTCTGTCCATCCGTTGACGGTGCCCTTAAGTTATTCTCATTGAATGGTGGTGGTCCTTTGCCTAGCAGGTTTAGTTACTGTGGTGCTAGAATGGTTATCATTTCGGCACCTAGCCTGAAATTCGCACGTTCTCATCCTGTCGTTGTGACACAATTCAATGAAGGCAAATTACTAGATGCCCCTGTATTTTAGGTTTAGGTACACGTTGAGTAACCTTAGTTTATCTAAATTCCGTAGCCCATGACTACGTCATAAGTAATAATCATATGGTGATTCAATGTGCGAAAGCCCGAGAGTTGTATGTTTAGCGAAGACAGTTTTCAAGATCGTTCTGTGACAACTATTTCTAGTATTGCGCAGCATTTAGGAAGCATACATGTAACTACTTTTGCTTGCAAAATCATCTACAGGAAATGTGCAACGAAAGAGTCCTGAAAAATATTCTCATTGTTTGTCTACATAAAGCAATAGTCTAGTGCTTCTGCAAAGCTATTCAACCGACTTTACTAATACCCATGTGAAGGTGCATAGTTGTTTTCATGAATATATTAGGCGGCGTCCGTTTTGTTTTAACATAAACCTACGTTATGAGAAGATTGATTTCCACAAATAAAATTTAGGCCATGCTATAGGTGGCTGTTTGTGTAAGACGAACCGCAATATCTTCATTGTCTCTGCCAGGGCAAGCGCACTTGCTGATGATGATTGACGTCCAATTGTTCAAGCCTCCAATGCCCTTCAAAGGGGTTGCAAGAGAGAAAGAGGGTGACACAAAATATGTACTGATGGCAGCCAGTTTCCATGAAGCTTGACTTGTCAACCTCTGAACCTGAGTGGGATGGTGTGCGCATCCTCTGATCAAGCCTCTGCATCATGACGTGCTGCCTGTTTGAAACACGTTTTGCCTTAAGGGGAACGTTAGTTTCATATCATATTTTTGCGGCGGCTGCATTTTATATGGAGCCGAAATCGGTGGAGGCCCATGTATTTATATTTAGGGGCATGATGAAGAACCCCAGGTGTTCGAAATTATCGGTGCCCTCCAACATGGCGCCTCTCATAATCGTCTAGTGGTTTTGGGACAACAAATCCTAAATATTATTATTATTATGTCTCAATTTTATGCAGCAGCCCCTCCAGAAACAGTTTGTACATACGAGCTGTATACAGCGTTAAACTTACATTTTGTTTTATCATACGGTTAGTTACTTCAGCCTGTTACGGCGGGTGCACTTAAAAAAAAAGCGTGGCTCCCTATATTAGAATAGGTACAACACGAAAGTGAGACGTGTCTTTAGCGAGGTAGTTGACCAATTATTAAGCATTGTTTTAGAAGCAGCAACATATTGCAAAGTCACGTTAGGAACGGCAAGCAGCTCGACTCTTAGAGCGCTCACCTCAAACAGAAAGCACGCCCTAAATTAGCATACATAGGACGAGCGCAGAACAACAAAGTCAGTGCTCGACGCTTAAAACGAGGTGTTCAATCACGAAACGAGCCTGCAAGTACACACAGGACAGCGCGAATAACTGTCACAATTCTTGCATAATGTGTTTGCAGCGCCCTCGTTTCGTAAACGCTGCAGTGGTGCATGCAAAGTGGCCTTCGTCCTTTCCCGAATTTCGAGCTTGATAAGCGTGCGCGCAGGAGAAACCACGCTCTGCGAAGGCGGCGCTCAGCTGGGGCAACATCCTTCAGAGCAGGCCCAAAGCTTTACCCAACTCAAGCCTGTCACGTCATCTCGCCACTGATAACAAAAACGTGCGAAAGTTTCAAAGCTCTGGGTACCGCCAAACGGTGAATGGTGTATATAAATGACTTGCCGTTAGCGCTCCAGACAACGTGCGAGCTTTGACGTAGTGGTTAGCGCCACGCGTTGAGCATTGAGAGCTTGCTGGCTCCATTCCGTGTGACGGATGCTTGCCTTCTGGATGTATTCTTCACAATTTCTTAGTAAATACTTTTTAACGTCATCTCCGTGATGGAAGTGCATCAGCGGAGTCGTGGTGGACCCCGTCATAAAACACTTTCGTATTTAAAAAGGGGTTATCTCGCAGACAGCGTTGAAACAGGAATGACCACGGAGAAGTTCTTTGGCTGCTAGTGCCCCTATGTTGAATGATGCCCCGTATTGAACAATTGAACCCGTTTGGAGCTTTCCTACTGACCTCTCGTAAAAACATCTCAATTCCGAAGAAAGTAAATGCGTGTGATAGCGGTCTCTTTATCGACCACGTTACCGTGGCACTTGATCAAGATTCATATTAACAATTTATATTAGGGGAGGCTTTACACGTACTCGACTAGGCCACTTTTTTATTCGTCTCAAAATGTGCCATAATAGTGGAAAGACATAGATGAGCATATTGCGGACCCACGAGCAAAATTGCTAGATTTTCAGTAGGATGGCCGATCATCATCTGGAGCTCTCCCGTGATATCATTATACCGATACCCTTGTATCACGCGCTATCACTTAAGACAAGGTTTGCTCCGCCCCAGTGGTCTAGTGGATAAGGTACTCGGATGCTGACCCGAAGGTCACGGGATCAAATCCCGGCTGCGGCGGCTGCATTTTCAATGGAGGCGGAAATACTGTAGGACTGTGTGCTCAGATTTGGGCGCACATTTGAGAACCCCAGGTGTTCAAAATTTCTGGAGTCGTCCACTACGGCGTCTCTCATAATCATATGGTGGTTTTGGGACATTAAACCCCACATATCAACCTATTAAGAGAAGCTTTATTATAATACATAGGAGTAGACGTAGTTCGGTTACCTAAATATAGAGAAGCCATCGTGCACGACGAGTATGAATGACACATCAGAAATTTTTAAAGTACGTGCCATAAGCTGTTTTGTTCAAGCCACTGCCATCTTGTCGGTATGTAAAAATTAATCGTTATTGCAAGAAGGCTGGGGGTGCAAAGGATTCTGCATTGCAGAGCTGGCAGGGAGAAAGGAAGATTTAACGCAGTGTCCTCCCTCTCCTCTGCCATTGGTTGAGTCTGTAAAAAAACCAGTTTTCTATGAAGAATACAGTGAAAGTGAAGCGATCGATGACGTGCTAATTGCACCTGCCTGGTTTAAAGGACGATATTAAACAGTGCTTGCATACGAAGGGGCTCTTCGCGGCCTTTACCTTGGACTCTCAAGCATTCAAATCTGCGTTATCGTAAAACGCTTGATTGATTTGTGGGGTCTAACGCCCCAAAACCACTATATGATTATGAAAGACACCGTAGTGGGGGGGCTCCGAAAATTTCGACCACCCAGGGTTCTTTAACGTGCAGCGAAATCATCTGAGCACATGGGCCTACTGAATTTTCGCCTGCATCGAAAATGCAGCCGCCACAGTCGGGATTCAATCGCGCGACCTGCGGGTCAGCAGCAGAGTACCGTAGCGACTAGACCATTGCGGCGAGGCATCGTTAAATGCTTAAGGCTCGCGATGTCAATGTTCGTGTGCAGTCACCAGTACCCACTTGAACGTGGACGACCGGTTTCAAAGGTTCTCAATTCTCTTCACGCTGTGTTATTTCAACTTCACATGGTTTCTGAAACATTTTAAAATAGCGTATGACAAAGCGGCGAAGTACCATCACATTTTATTACTTTATCTGAATGCGGTCTGTAATCAGCAGTAGCAAGTCACCACGGATTCACTCCATCCGAATAATTACAGAGGTAAAGGTACATCTTGCGCTGAAATTTTATGGTATACGTAATAGCTTGATTAAACCTAACATGCGAAGTATTCTCTGTCAGTTCTTTGCTTCAGTTCTCACTGCAGAGTATAACTTGTGCCTGTTTTTATTTAACTGGTACTTACCGTTCAATTACTTATATTTTGTAAAATTTATTCTGATACGCAGAATAAATTTCTGCCAACGCAAGGTGGCTCTGCATTCAGTTGAAGTTAAGTCCGTCCATGCGTCCGTCTGTCCGTGCCTCTGTATGCCTGTCCGTTCATCCGTGTGTCCATCTGTCCGCTCGTCCTGATGTTTGTCTGTCTATCCAATCATCCGGCTGTCCGTTCGTCCGTACATGTAGTGAACGCTCCAAGTACCACCTTCTCGCATCTTTTCATTACATATTCATTATATAGAAGTACAGCCATTTAGCGGGCATTCCAAGTACTAAACGAAAAGTCGCTATCTGCTATTACTACTACTACGACTACTACTAATATTACTACATACGTCAGGGATGCCTGACTCACGGCACAAGGAGCTTCACCCTTAAAACGTATACTGATTTAGAGTACTTGGTACGTCTACTACAGCATGGCAGAAAGCCGCCCCACTGATGTGATCTAGACGCTGGAGAAAATTGGCGCTCATGAAACAAGTGTGTTTATAAAAAGGGGGTAACGAGTGAGAGTACCAGGCACTCTACTATAAGAGAGCATAAAGCCATCCCGTAGGTCGCACACTTGGCGAAGCCCTGTTGACAAAAATTTGCCGTGAAGGACTTCATGACGAAATTGCAAGTTTCTCGAATTATTCAGGGAGGGCTGTGTTTAGAAAGAGTGTTAAACGATTCAAAGTACAAGGTACTCTACTACGGGAGAGCAACATGCTGTCCCACTTTCCAGATTCACGTGAAAACCACAAACAGTGGGCATAGAAAAAAATGTTAGAGATTTGAAGTACCGCATAGTCAACTATGGAAGAGCAGTGAGCTGTCCCTGAAAAATGCCGAGACAGATGGCCTGGACGGCGCCCTTTAAACGAGAGTTCACATTTAACGGCAGTGCTTTTGCTATAGTTGCAACGGAACTGCCCATTTGCGCGCAGACATTTTGTCTTTTGAGCATGAAATTTTTCTCACAGTGTTATTTATTTCGTCTTTTGGAATGTGCGTGAATTGGTATTTTGCTAACAGCATCTCCTTTTCTTTTCTACATATTTGATCAGTCGGCCTAAAAGAGATGTGTGGGCTCGTTGGAATATGTTGGTAACTAAAGACCGGTCTGCTATGCAGAAGGTTCAATTCATGCTGTATGTGCGCAATGTATCTTATTATCCCAATTTCACTGGCCAAATAACTGGCCCAAAAAAGGTTGCAACCACATATGGCATTGCGCTTCTAGATTATTTAACTTTGCAATGTGTAACGCCCATGTTCATTCTCTCTTTGCTTTGACCCACCTGTGCCGGACCCTTTTGTGAGCTTTCTTACTGAACGAGGAACCTATCAGACAGAGACTAATACGCTGCTCCTTTGGTTAATCTGAGAACGGGTACCAGAAAGCGGCGGGTGCACCCACTGTCGTAGCCCCCAACAAACTGACCTTGGCCTGAACTATCAATGTACGAAGCTTGTTGCATTGCCCCGCCGCGGTGGTCTAGTGGCTAAGGTACTCGGCTGCTGACCCGCAGGTCGCGGGATCAAATCCCGGCTGCGGCGGCTGCATTTCCGATGGAGGCGGAAATGTATAGGCCCGTGTGTTCAGATTTAGGTGCACGTTAAAGAACCCCAGGTGGTCAAAATTTCCGGAGCCCTCCACTACGGCGTCTCTCATAATCATATGGTGGTTTTGGGACGTTAAATCTCACATAATAATCAATCAGTTTGTTGCATTCAAAACTTCGATTGTTGTGAGCCGCATTCGGACTGGACGGCGTCGACGGCTGGTGCCCATTAACACCAGGCGTTGCGGCCCATTAGGGTTCGGAGTGTGCGTTCGTCGTGCAGACTTCAGCGGCAGCGAAGCACGCTAGAAGTTCACAGGCTGCGAATGATCCTTGAGGGAAACACTATCACCCAACAAAGCAAATGTTTCTTTTAAAACTCTGTCATCTTAAATGCTCAATCGCGTGCCCTTCTAAATAAAACGTCCAGTGAAATTGCGAAAACATGTTGAGGATGGTTGTGACGCAAAAATATTTTGTACAGAGTGGTAAGCGAAAATACTGATGCTTAAAGTAGTTTTTTTTTTGGGGAGGGGGGAAGCGTAATTCCGCGTACCCTGGTACTGTCTGATGGCATTGCTTGTGTCAACAGGCAAGTTAGGCAATAATGTGGAGAAAATGTTATTTTTTTCTGGTGTAATTTGGAATCTAAGGCTTTATGTTAACCAAAATCAATCATTTGTTTGTTTCTGGGTTACTTTTTTTCTGAAAATGACATACTTCAAATTTTACGTGGCGATCTGCGACACCCTCATTTGTTACGTAGCGAAAAATTCTTCGCAGTAAAGCATTAGGTCAGTACGGAAAGGTTGCAGTTTGCAAGCTGGAGCCCAGTGGACGCATTCGAAAAAGAATGTGCTTCGTTGCTCACTCTGAATGTGCCCACTGGGAAAGCACAGGCATCAAGCTTGCTGACGGGAAATCCATGTCTGGCTCGGGACATCTTAGCGGTTTTGTCAATGGCAAGCTCTAAATGTATTAAGGTTTGGCCATTAGAAGAAATGTAAGCATCTTGGAGGACAAAAGAACAACTGTCTGGGCCACATATTTTCTCATGTCATCAATGGATACCAGTTGATCCCTCGGCATGCAGCCCCAAGATTCGGTTGCCGCACAGCCGGCATAACTGACCAATCAAATTGCTTGTACAGCTAGCCCTACTGGTCAAAAGGCTTCAACACATTGCTTTACACATATTGCGAATGACTGGGACCAAGCAACTGTGTACCCTACGATGAGGAGAAGGAGCTGTGAGCGCTAGAACTCTGAACTCAACGAGTTCTCGCTCGAACCTACGCTTTGAATATATATGTTTTGCTTACAGTCTTGTTGAAAAAGTGCCTCATTTTTCAGGTAGCAATAAAATACATTCATGCAGCCACAAAACCGAAAGTCTAGTTAGAGGTGCCACAACCACTGAACTGTGTGCAACATTTAACGCTCCAAGGCTTTTAGTTCACTGCACGTGTGTTACCAAAGTGATCAAGACTAAGGACTCAAATATGACTGAGTTTTCACAGACACCAAAACCGAACATTTGTAGTTTGTAGGTACTTTTTAGTAGGAAGCACCTACATTCGGCGACACTACGTCTGGAAAACGCGATATAAAAAAAGTACAGAGCAAATAATACAGCCTCTCTATAAATTCTGCGCTCTCGCGATGCATAGAAAGAGGTAGTAATTACTATATATCAAAACATTTTACAAATAAACGTCACTCACAAAGAATACTCGTGTGCACAACAAAGGAAAGGGGTGAGTGTAATGACATAAGGGAAGTGAGGGAGATGCTGAAGGGAAGGCACGGGAAGCCGAAGGGTGGTGAAACCTTTTCCCAGAAATTTAGGGACACTGCAGGCCGCGCTATCATAGTCCGAAATGATCCTATTAACCCTTTAACTGGCGGGTGTTTCTAGCCGTGACGCACCCCCAGTGCTGGCCTGGTAGCGGTGCTGTGAAGAAAGCTGGAGACGCAGACTAATGGCGCGTTGTGGAGTCAAGAGGATAGATAGAGAAAGAAAGGTAATAGAAAAAAACTCGTTTGCGGGTGATAGCTGCTAGTGATGATGCAGCGAGTGAGCGGAATTAGTGATTGGGTCAACTTTCACTCTATTCGAGAGGCAATGGCAAGCGCTCCTTAATTTCGCTGGCTTCAGCAAAAGCGTTAAGAAGAAGAAAAAGAAAACGAGGAGTGGACGTGATCACTCTATAGTCATGGTCAAATGATATCAGTCGCAAAACTTGGAACAAAAAGGGTCGAAAAATCATTACCACAGGCATCAACGCCTGCCGTCTACAGTAAAGCGCTACTAGGTGAAGAGGGGACAAACAGCCAAAATAAAAAATATTCCATATAATTTTTTCACAAATTGTCCTAATTTTACATATGCATAAGTGAAGCATATATTTAGGTTATGATTTATCTGACAATTCGCTAAATGGTAGATTGCCCGATTTTTTGTCGACTTCAGTAAATGGGGGCGTATCCATGCGATTCGCTATCAGGGCTTGTGCATGGTCAGACGATATGGGTCACGAAACCCGGAACGAAAGGTAATAAAAGCATGTCGCCACAGGCACCAACGCCTGCCGACGACTGAGTTGCCGCATGTTGAGGAGGGGAATCAAAACAAAACTAAAAACAACATAAATTTTTGGCAGTAGTCGTATTTTATAAATCCAAAAGGTATACCTATAAATTTACTTTGCAGTATATTTGACACCTCACAAAATGGTTCATTGCCTCAAAGTTTGGTCAAGTGCCGTAAATGTTGGGGAGGGGGGTGGTGGGCGTCTCCGAGCAATCTGCTATCGGAGCTTGTGTTCAGTTCGGCGCATTCCTGGGTCAACAAGACATCGCTCAATTTTCCGTAATGGTATCGGGCAATGCTTACCCAGTTTATTTACTTGCTTATGTGCACTGGGGTGACTTGTGAGAGCTTGACCACGCCCTGACATCTCAGCGCTCGTTTTGGTTTCAGGAATCATGCCACCATCACAGCGGTTGCCGGGCAACCTAAGATGTGGTTGAACGGAGTGACATTGATGTGAATGTTCGCATTTGGTGGCTTTCACAGGTTTCGAAAATAAAAAAATTTGATACCACTACAAAGAGCTTTTTCGTTTATGTCTTTCTAATCTGATTTTTCTAAAATTTAAATCAAGCAAAGCGCGGCAAGTGGTTGTCTTGAGTTTGATGCGCTTGCCTCCAATCCTTGTTGCCACTCGCTTAGCGATAGTACAAGTTGGATCGCACTCAGTTATCTCGATCGATTGGCGTGTCAACTACGGGAAAGATAAAGACAGCAAGTTATAACGGAAGCCTCAGTTAGCTATATTGAGCAAGTCAAGCACGCGTTCGACGAAGATAGCTGATTTGGCCAACAGATGTTTTTCGCGGTTCTGCAGAGTGTTAACCTGGCAAATTCCATCTCCGCGACGATTTTTTTTTATTTTCTAGTGGCAAAGGGAGAGCACGCGCATTTGTACCCATTATTTGAGCAGGTATTGATTTTGGGCGAGCACATAAGTCAACCCAGTTATCAGCAAGCCTGACTGGACTTACAAAAGTGCAGTGCCGTTAGACTAATTGGTAAAGACGGCAGCCAAGCTCCTGTCGGCAAAATTCGTTCAGTGAAATGCTTGAACTCGTGTTTGCTCGGCTACATAGTTCTTGCTTCTTCTACTTTTAGAATGTACTTCAAATGATGTCAAGTGAATATAGCCTTCTTCGTTTTTATAAAATTTTTTATTACCGGTTTGAAACTTTGTGAGTCTTTACCTAATTATCATTGAAGCACGTGCGATGAACTAAATGCTTCTCAGAATTAATACAGGAAATGCCGCTGGAGCCAACTTTCTGATGAATTAACATTTGTTCGTACAAGCAACGCTGTTGCCCTGACGATCGAGTAGTCAACTTTCCAAAACGCTCTTTCCAGTGACGTTCTTTTCGCATATTTTCTGGTAGCTTGAAGCATATCCGTGGATCCGAACTTCAGTCTCATTTAGTACTGAAGTTCTGTTACGATACTACGTATGTCGTTCTAACAAGCATTATCGAGCCAAATACGACGCGTCCTACTTGTAATTATTGATAACTTTTGCATTAATCTGATATTCCTGGTTCAGTGTTTGCTCTTATGTCCATATGTCAGTTGTAAATTAAAGCTGCTTTTAGAGATTGTTACTTTCACACGACGTGTACGTCTTCGTTTTTTTATACAAAAAGCTAATTTTATTTGGGTCGGTCGAGTTTGTCTTACTGAGAAATCAGTTAACGTTTGCCACTTCGATAAAAATGATAGAAATAAAAAATAGCTAAAATTTTACGAACGGCCACATCACCCAAGTGGTCAGCGGACCTTAAGGAAGACCCGAACACATTCCGCTTGCATGTGAAGTAATGATGACGATCAAAACTTTATTACTCCCAAAAAAGGGGACCGCTCGAGAGGTTGGTTACGCTGTTTCCAGGAGGTCAAAGTGAGAGAGAATAACTTTCACGCCCCTCTTTTCCTCTCAGTGTTTCGTCCTTTCGTCCTACTTGATGACCTCGCCAGTTACGTCATCATAGAAATGTTCTGTTTGTGATTTATTTGCTTAGTTAGATGCCTGGCAGCCGCCAATGGTACAAGAGGTGCTGCCACTGCGCATAACCACGGGAGAGCACGTACGTGGGAGGTATAGAGAGTTTACGCCCTCTGGCTAAACTAGCGCACGTGTTGTGTAAGTAGCTGCTCCAGTTGCCGCCAACTGCATTCATTGGTGCACAGCTGGCATCCCCTCACATTTGATGACGGTGAATGCGACCCTCTAAGTGACGAGACGCTGCACTCTACGGTTGTCAAACTGACATTCTCAAGGCTGTTGTCTTGGTGTAGTGGTTTTCCATGATAGGGCAACTCGAGTTTTCGAACTATTACAATATTTTGCTCGCGAACAGTTGCGTCACAATTTAGTCTGCAAAGCTTTTATTTCGCTAATAAAACAACCGTGCTTTCTGAATTTTTCTATTTGATCTTCCTCTTCGCTCGCGAAGAGAATCAGCGAGCCATGAAGGGAATAAAATCGCGCGTTTGTAACGGCACGATAAAGGTCGGCAACTGAAAAAAAAATCGATTTCGCTCCAAGTAGGGCAAATTCATAATGTTGCTGCCGCTTTTGGTATTGACGTCATATTTCTTTATTTTTGTTTGTTGATAGTTGTCCCCTATATACGCATATGGGGAAGGTGACAACGAGCCGCCAAGTACTGAATACATGGTCATCTATGGAAGTTACGCTACCAGTTCACATATACCTTGCGGTAGTCACCAGTACACGTGTCAACAGAGTGAGCGATGAAAATATGTGCTCCATGGTAGATTCAAGAGATGATACAACTAACATAATAATGCGAATTTTTCTTTTGTTTTCATTTTCTTATACTTCCTCTCAGTGTTTCGCTACAAGTTTTTCAAGTTATAAGAAGAACGTGGCGACATGTTAGTGACAGTGAAAGGGTTGAGAACGCGTATATGCTCCAGCGTGGGGTGCGCGACGGCTACACACTCAAATCAGTGTGAATCTTTTGGTTCCTCGAACGAACCATAGAGTGCGCAGATGAGGTGCGATGTCTCCCTGAAGAACGAGCAAGTGCTTCAGATAAGTCGTTGCTCATCGGTGTTAGCGCGTGGACGACAGCGCAGTGATGGCAATAGCTCAAAACGCTTGCTTTCCTGGGATGCGTGCACGTTCGAGCACGTCGGCAACATAGGCACCTGTGATACCACACTCTATGAGAGTATTTTGTAAAAGCCACGCACAATGAACTGGGCATCGGCAATGCGTGGCTTGTGGTAATTTTTTTGGTGGCCCTACGATAAAAACATGATCGGGACAGAGCAACAGTCAAGCAGATGCCGGCGACAATCAGCACGAGGCGAGTGAGAGAAGCCCAGAACCCAGTACCCAAGCGGTGGCAATGTTGCTTGCCAACGATGCAATTTCTTCTTCATATATATATATATATATATATATATATATATATATATATATATATATATATATATATATATATATATATATATATATATATATATATATATATATATGTAGTGTCGAGAAAACCTTGCTCACGTTGTAGAAGAACTCCCAATAATTTATCTGGAAGTACCTGCCACTTTTTTTTAGTTTTGAGACTTGGTGAAGAGCTTGCTGGTTGAGCGAAAGTATTTCGCTAATAAAAACGGCAACCAAGATATTAACTTCTGAAGGTTAGTCCGCGGTAAGTAGCTGATGTCAACCCCCAAGTGTGGTCACTAGAAGTTACTTACTAATACATGCATGTCTTAATCATTTATAAATAAACTGTCATGGTAAATGACGTACCCTGTTACTACTTTTTAAGGGCATTTGGGCGAGAAGCTAAATCATTTCTGGCGTATTTTTGTGAGCATATTGCACTGATCTTGGTGCAGCGTTTAGAAAATTGCAGGATTTGCGCATTAGATTTCTTAAGCGTTTTTTTAGAGAAGGTAGCTTTCACATAGAAACAAATTCAATTGGTCAGCAGAAGCGTCACCTAGAACTAAATCAGTCTTTTATACTTTAGTAAAATCACGACGGTGCATGGCGATTGCTGTTGAGCAGCACAGTAGTTCTGTGTGGAACTTCGTAATCAAGCATAACGAAAGTTCACAAAAATTGTGGCTGTGTAATAGTAGTTCAACGAAAATGTTAAAAAAACTTCAAATGTGGTACATTGGCCATGGCTATCAATGGCCATTGCCAGGGATATCAATGGCCAAGCAATGGCCTTGGGCTATCCCATTGCTGAAGCAGATTGCACAGCTCATCTAGGAAGACGCCCGTGGTGTGGATCTCAGCGAGATTCCGCATTGGCCCCTCCTACACAAATCCCCACACACTCACACACACACATCCCCCCTCCACAAACACGTTTTCTTTTCTCACTTATTACGCTCAGCTAGATTCCTTTATTATTATAAAGGTTTATTGGCTCTTATCATATCTAATGTTGGGCTGATAATGTTTTCTTTATATGAGTTTTTTTTATTGGAGTTTCGTAACATGTCATTGCTTGACATGTTGTTGGCGGCAGACGGACGTTGCTGTGCTCTTTCAAATATACAATGTAATGAAGTACTAGAACTGTAATAAACGTTTATTAATCAATGGATCACCAGCTTGCGTAAAACAGTGTCGACATTCAGATTTGAAATCCCAATTTCTCTAAGCACGGCACAACTGGATGCTACATTATTTTCCTTGCATATTTTCTACGTAGGTGAATATCTCAGAGGAAGACTCACATGACCCAACTGTCTCCTACACTCTGTAAAACTCATTGAGGGACATCCATTCCATCATACGAAGCCACCTAGAGACTATTGACAGGCTACACAGAGAGCCGCTGTAGCCATCGTCGCTTCGGGGTAAGTAGACGCACAGCCTGTTCTTCCCTCCCATTTTCTCAGGTGCACATTGACGGTGTGCGAAGAAGAGCTGAAACTTTGACGACGGCATTGGCCGAAAAGAGCGCCACCTAATGAACCGCACCCCCCCAGGGCGAACCCAGATTCGTTGTATCATGGAAGATAACGAGTACTCTCCCGAACGTGGCTACCACAGCGTTTATATGTTTAGAGCCCGATGCCACTGCCGACGTTTTTTTTTTTTCTCGTTTAGTATAGTCCACACAGTCGTTACCGCTTTCTCTTTCCTCGGGGCACTTTTTTCATTCCTATATACCTGGAACGTTACTATGTTTTGTAGCGGGAACGACTAAGGCCTACTGTAACGTGAACAGTTTCCCTGCTATGTCGCAACAACCTTCTTGCACTCTGGACCCATGATGGAGTGAGCGTAACGTGCGTACATATTAATAATTTCGCTGAGCATTCTGTGTAAATCTCGCTGCTGTGACTCGCGACGCTCGCGGCCCCATTTTGGTGGAGGGAAATGGAAGAAGGGTCGGTGCCCATATTTCACGATAGATGCTAAACAGTGTACGCTGAAGTTTATGAACCCAATGAGTCGGTTACACCGCACATGTCAAAGCCGCGACATTACTGCGGGACGTCTAACACTATCGTTCCACCAACACCTCTAGTCAACGCGCACCTATAAACTTTTAGAAGCCATGGAAGAAACACCGGTTGACGCAGGTTGCTAAAAGAGGTTTCCAGAAAGCTTGTAGGAATTGTTCATGACCAAGAAATACTTAGTTTTAAATAAAATAATCTTTTAATGGTCAGCATAATCTTGGCAAAACTGGAACGGCCCCTCTTCGTTAACAGCGTCCTGATGTAACGTTTTTTACCCGTGCATTTTTATAGCTGCCTCTGCCACGCGTTGTAGCAGATGTGCTTTAGGGCATCATAGGCTGGTGGAAACAAAATTTGTGCGCAGTTCTCATTAAAGATAGAATCAATTCTCTCATCAACGCATCACACCTAATCAAGCCTTCTTTTAGGCGAATTTCTTTTTGTACAGCAAGGAATCCGCAGCACGAGTACATGCCCACAAGAGAGGGGGCGCAAACAGACGAGTATCGAGAACTGTATTTCTTAGAGGAATGACACACCTCAGTTAAGCCAGAATGAAGCACAAAAAAAAAGGAAGGGCTGGGTACCAAGATCTCAGAATGCACAACTGCAACACCGCAATACAGCCAAACCAAGAATAAAGCGAACTGAAGTGATCATACTTTTTTCTTCGACATCGAAGACCTGACACCCACATCCAGCGTATGAAAGTAAACTTCAAAGAGGGCAACAAAGGAGACGCTGATGTGCTTCTTAACGAAATTTCTTAATTTGATAGTATGTCTGTCGCATTCAAACCGCGCCACACATCCCGTGGACTTGCTAGTATATGCGCAACTAAATGTGCGTATACGTGTCACCTAATTTTTTACAGCAAAAGCTGTTATGCAACCACAACACGGCTCACGCGCAGCGCCGTAGTTATCCGCCGCTGCCGCCGGTGTCCGTAACCAATGCTGAAGCCGTTTGCCAGCCAAACAGATTCAAACCGTGTGCCAGCCAAACGTTCAACTGCGGAGCCACACTGGTGTTTGAGACTCGTTCACAAACTTGCCTTAAGCAGGCTTGATGTCAGGAAAGAAATGGCGTTTGTATGAGTAATAAACCACTTGAAAACAGCGAAGGAACACCCAGGCATCACACAATGCGAATCGCTCATCGAGTGGGTTGTCAAATGCTCTAACTTATTACAAAACACACTTCAAGTGTCATTCTTCATCCGCTGAATGCAACGAAAAATGTGTTACGGGTGCTCAGCGGATACCATGCTTCTCCAAAGAACGACGAAAGATATGATTGTGAATGCCAACCTACTATACAAAATTCGTGAATATTTAGGGCGTAGTGGGTACCCAGCATGTCTGCTTCTAGCATTTATCCGAATAGTGTTAAAAAAAAGGCTCTGAAAGGCCGTTATTTATGCTTTCGCTGTGAGAGTGCTGTGCCTTGCACGCAGGCCGGGCGTTTTTGTAATTTATTTGTCTGCCCGAACGGTCATTGACACAGAGGCCAGCATTGACAACGTGAAACGTCACACATCACATGGTAAAGAATACACCGCTTCTGCGCAACACTTAATGGCCTACGCGTTGTGGTTCTTCTGGCATCCACGTTACCTGGTGTTGCGAATATGTGAGCACAGCTTTCCCAGCATATTATGCCCACGTATCGGCCACATCATTTGACGAATACTATTATTGCAACCCAAACTGACTAACGATTGTACTATTTCACCTCCTCAAGCTATTTTTTACATCGATACAGTCTTTTTGCAGCAATTGTGCAGGAAAACTAGCCCGCAATTCTCATGTCCCGCATAAACTGCCTGGTCCACATCAGTACACTAGAGGAGGTCGATATAGAGGCGTGGTTTGTGGGGCTCCCGTGGGACCCGAGTGAGCGCGTCCAGATGAATTGCTCGCCGGAAAATTGGATCCAAGAACGTGACAGGGCCACAGGTATAGCTTAGTAGCATTGGTTCTCGAACTACCCAATTTCGCTTATCGCGCTTTCTCTAAATAATCTCTCGAAACCTACCTACACACTGTAGGCCTAAGGTAACTCTGAAAAAAAAAACAAAGATCAGACTTTTGCTGTGTTGATTTAAAGGGAGATAATAGAAGCCACGGATTGACGTACACTCGGCGCTCGTGGCATCCGCAATAAACCTCTAATACACTCTCTTGTGTCGAGGAAGCCAATTGCATCTGACGCGCATGTCTTAAACGGATAAAAACTAATGAACCAAATGGAGGCGTAACGATAATGTGAAATATATAAGCAGCGGGGTCTATTGTAGTAAAAAATATGCGTATATAGCAAATATGCTTAATATTTGCTTTATGATCGACGTTTTTCCCAACTATAAACGCCAACCCAGTTCAAGTTGGCTGGACGTTCAGCATGTGCATAAACTCTGGCTAGGTTACTGAATTGTGTTACCGACAGACAGACAGACAGACAGACAGACAGACAGACAGACAGACAGACAGACAGACAGACAGACAGACAGACAAACAGACAGACAGACAGACAGACAGACAGGCGGGTGGGCGGGCGGGCGGCAGGCAGGCAGGCAGGCAGGCAGGTGGGCGGGCGGGCAGGCAGGCGGGCAGGCAGGCAGGCGCGCTGACAGCCAGACAGATGGACGGATGGACGGACGGATGGACGGATGGACGGGTGGCTGGGCGGAGGATTCACGGTTTACTGATAAAACCTCCGAGCTTCGCCCCAATCGTCATCATTCACTCTGTGGATATGCATTGATTTTTTTTTTCTGCTTACTTTTGAAGATGTGCACGTAAGAAGACAGTTCAGAGAGATATAAAAAGAAATTCTTAAAGTGTTTTTTTTCTAGGATGCACTGATAGCGGCTGTGCTTTCCCTGCTCGCAAGCTATGGCCTTTAGGCATTCCTGTGTCGAAGATAGATGTGCACCATAACAAGGTATCCTGGATGTAAAAAGAAGTCTGCACCTGCAGCTTTTACCTCGGCAGGGTTTCC
Organism: Rhipicephalus microplus; assembly: GCF_043290135.1. Lineage (NCBI taxonomy): Eukaryota > Metazoa > Arthropoda > Arachnida > Ixodida > Ixodidae > Rhipicephalus > Rhipicephalus microplus. The sequence continues at coordinate 31,951 of NW_027464598.1, read as the reverse complement.
TCTAAGTAACCAGAACTGATGGGTTAGGCTCTTGCGTTGTCCTGCAAGAATTCGAAACTTGCGTCGCTATGCCGATACCGTTGTACAAGTTAGTTCAACTGTGCGTGGCACAATTTGTTTGGACGAACGTTGGTGTCGCACAAATGTTATGTACATTCATGTATTGATCACCAGGGACCAAATACGAAAACATTTACGAAAAATTGTTGCTGTTATTTCACGCATTTGCACTAGGAACATATAACGGCAACGATCTCCCGAGGATATATTGCAATGCAGCCGTACAGTGAGATGTGCTAAGAAACATGAATTAGTTTGATATAAGGCAGTATTCGTAGCTTACACTTGAAGGCCCCCTAAACTACCCTGAAGTCCAAATGCAGTCGGGGTATTGCAGTTTTGCTTGAGTCAACAGCAAGCGATAGCGGAGTTACACGCCATTGCTCGTTTAACTCTTTCCTTCACTGGGCTGCGTTTGTCGGCTCGTTTGTCTGCCTCTTTGAGTGCCCTTCCTCAGAGTCTTATGCAAAAATAAAAGGAGCGTGTCCAAAACATCGCACACATCTCCCCGTAAAGAGAACCCTCAGTAGTGTGCCAAGCAAGCTTGGGTTGACTTAAAGTTCTCTAATGAGGTGGTTGATCTTTATTCATCACCGTATAGGCGTTCATGGTTGTTTTGCGACCAATCGCCTCCACCGCAACCATGCCCAAGTGTTCATTCATACTACTTAACTTACTCATCTGTGTTAGAGAGAGATAGAGATGAGTACGCATGGCAGGTAGATTGCCACTATCCCTCAAGAGGAAGGTATAAAACAGCTGCATCTTACCGGTACTTAGCTAAAGAGCAGAAACCTGGAGACTTACAAAGAGGTTTCAGCTGAAATTGAGGACGACACAGCCAGCAATTGAAAAAAAATGGTAGGTGTAACCTTAAGAGACAGGACGAGAGCAGAGTGCATTAGGGAACAAACTGGAGTTAAGGATATTATAAATGAAATCAAGAAGAAGAACTGGACATGGGCCAGGCATGTCGTGCATAGACAGGATAACCGCTGGTCATTAAGGGTATTGAACTGAATTCCTAAAGAAGGCAAGCGGGTTAGTGGGAGACAGAAGGTTAGGTGGGCAGAGAATAATAAAAACGTTTCTGGGTATGAATTGGCAGCAGCAAGCACAGGACCGAGTTGACTGGCGGAGAATGGAAGAGGCCTTTGTCCTGCAGTGAATGAAGTCAGGCTGATGATGTTGATGAAACGCTTTTATCATGAAGAGCAGTGCAGTACCGTTAGCTGTCTCCACTCATGCCAGAGCTCGCGCAAAAGTGGAGCGAGCATCTATACCGCAGAGCTATCTTGTGGGTGCTCCGAGTATTAGCGTCACTACGTCAACAAACAAATAACAAGCCCCGATCATAAGCTGCTTCGCATATAAAAGAGGTTCTTGTTCACGCACTGGCAGCATTTACTGCTCGCGACGTCATCTCTTCAGACAGGAGACTTCATGGCAGCCATTGCGTATAACGGCAACGTATTCAAACGAGCAAATGAATACATGTGGATGGTTCAATGGTCCTTTAAAGTGTGGTAAGCATACTAGATGAAGCAAACTAAATTGAAGTGATGGGATAAAATTGAAGGTGACCCTCATCTTTAAAATAGGTGGCCGGTAGTAGCACCCACATGTTGGTGTCCTTGTGCACAGGTACGTTACTCGAGTCAGCATTGTACTTTGTCAGGCGGCTAAGAGAGACCTCAAACGACACAGAAAAAAAGGATGTAGCTGAAATCTTCTTTGCAGGTACCACGACGATCACATTTGCTCAAGATTTCTGAATGAATTAGAGTTTTAAGTTTACTGAGTGCATTTAGTTTAGAGCATTGCGTATTCCAGGGCTGAATTTTTTAAATGGTTTTTTATTGTTTTTGAAAATTTTTTATATTTTTTGTTTCACTCCATCTGAGCAAATATGTGGGTAGAAAGACCATAGTCAGGTGGAGGTAATCTGAATTTAGTTCCACCGACCAAGACAATTTTTTTGTCAAAATAAACTAAATAAGTGACTCGCAGAGGTTCAGTCATTGCGTATTAGATTCTTTAAACAAAAACGAAATTGGTGTATTGTTTCTCTCACGCTATTGCGCAAATAAACTTACAAGGAGGTCTGCTAATGCAGCAAAATTGCTTCCGTGTGGGAAGGGCCTTCACTTTTCCCGATACCCTGATCTCTGTTAGACGAGAAAGGTGGTGTTCTGCACGCGGCAAAAATGGATACTTCCTTAAGACACTGCTCATTCTGTAATCACAGCACGTTCAAGCACTGCACTCGGGCAACGCTTCTTCGTGTGGATCCAGTGACGAAGACTTAAGACGAGTAGTCTCTCGGAACGCTGTTGTTATCTGGGGAATTAGAAGGTACACGTCTCCAACCAATCTGTCACTTAGACTTACGACTTACTATAGGGCTTAGGATAAGATAAACGCTATGGCCAAACGGCCAGGCTGCATGTGTTTTGAATGCGAAGGATTTCGTAGTGAACTTCGGCGACGTTGAGTGTATCTATCTAGCCGTTTAAGTTTCGGTGCTGTCGTGATCACCCCCTTAACTTTGCGTGAACCAAAATTAGCATGGGAGGGAAAAATGGTTTGAAGAATAAGACGAGCTGGTCAAGACATGAATAATGGCACAATCCCGTCGCGTACGTCGTCAAATACCTCCCGTCAGACAGTGGCACATACACGTGGGCGGGTATGTGTCGCTGGTGTGCGGGTATGTGCCACAGTTGATTGACACTTAGTATCTATCCAGGAACGACGAGAACACACATAGGTAATTTTATCGTGCGAGCGTTAAGAAATACCCGACAACGATAGCGACATCGCAACGAAGGCATAGAATAAATGTCAGTGTTAAGAAAAATTCGACATAAGCAGCGTTGACCCCCCAACGAATGCAAATAATAAACTTCAGGGTCCCAGCAGAAGTCGAACCCAAGCATTTTGCGCGGCAAACAATCATTTTACCACAGAGCTACACCAGGTCTCGGAAATACTTTTCAAATAGACGGTAATCTTCGTTAATCGTCAATGGTGGTTGCACTACTGCATACCCAAATTGATAAAGATTACATAGTATGTTTGTTACAGCCGTCAAGTCGGGCTAACGTAAATTGTGTGGAGGTGTCATGCGCTGAAGTCGATTTATATAGCAATGTCCAGAGCCAGCATCAGCAATTTTATATCAGCTTTTCGTTTTGCTGATACGCATGTTCCAGTTGATATCGTTGCGCAAGTGCAAACAATTTGTTTTATAAACATCTGCAACTCTTGAACATACATCTGTATCTGTATCTGTGCGTGCAACATTTGTATATATATATATATATATATATATATATATATATATATATGTGACGTATGAACAGATGGTTGGTAGAAGCAGAGAAGGAAGAAGTGACAGTGGAATAAAACATGGGGTATGAGCCAGGCCACGTCACCCATTCATCGTAGCGTCACACGAGTCGACAGGATGGAGACCTGCCTGCCCCTTTATCATGTCACTCATCATCGACGCAGTTCCCCAGAAGACGCCCTGACCGTACATTGACTACCGAATCATCGCCTAGGAGGACAACGACCACCATCATGACAGAACCATCGGCTGACCTCGACATCCCCAAGTACACCGGATCATGTCACTCATCATCGACGCAGTTCCCCAGAAGACGCCCTGACCGTACATTGACTACCGAATCATCGCCTAGGAGGACAACGACCACCATCATGACAGAACCATCGGCTGACCTCGACATCCCCAAGTACACCGGATCAGCGGACGATGGACCCGTACAGGACTGGTTCAACCTGTTCGAGCTCCATGCCACCGCTGCATCATGGTCGGAACGGGAGATGGTTACGAACTTCAGCGACTACGTCACCGGTGAGGCATTCAAATTTTACCTAATTCACATATTCAAGAACGACGAGTCATGGCGAAAAATCAGAGAGGAGATGATTACCCGTTTTAATGACTATGACCAAGACTTACTCATTGCCAACCATCTAGAGACAACTGCACACCATCGTCAATTTCCTAAGCAGTCCTCAAGCATTCGAAAGTCCAGCGCGAATCGACAAGTGCCTCAAGACGAAGTGGCACATGCGTTTACTTACAGAAGGCCATGCGTATATTGGGAAAAACCCAACCGTCAAGCGCAGCTCCCTTGTGCACGAAAGTCGGCATTTTCAAAGTCGTGGCACCAACATACCACACCAGACGTCGCTCACCCTACTGATGTCTTTCATGCTTCGTCTCGCATACATGGTCCAACACCTGGTTTTCTACGACGCAGCTCTTCAAAGGCTCCTAACGGTCACTATTCGTGTCATAAGGACGCCTTGTTCATGGTAGACCAGCTGACACATGAGGAAAATACCAAACAACGCCAAGATGACTCAAAGAGTGAAAATCAGTCTTCACGCATTGGAGCAGCTTACTCCCCATCTCGCAGACTTGGCCCGCCTCCTGGTTTTCCATCGCTTGGCTCTTTCGTGACTCAAAATGTCCATTTCACATCTAGCACACTCACAATGGTCGGGATAGAGCTGCGGAGCTCGGACGATGCTACGCCAAGCCCTGGACTTACCACCCAGATTCATGCGCCAGAACAGCTCGCATCGTTAGTTGCACAGAAAGAGGGCCATTCACAACTCAAACCTTACCGAACTACCCCTGTTGCGGTGTTGCCGTCCAGTGCGCAGCCAGCAGAAACTCCAAACACAGAAAGCTCAGACGCATCGAACGTCACATGCTACCAGGCGCAAGAACCACTCATAGTGAGCCGCGAAGAAAAAGCCCCTGATGAACTATCTGTCAACTCTGAATGTTTTTTGTCGCAAGAGTTCCTTTCCACGGCACCGCAGACATGCCAAAATTTGCATTTTAAACCTGGTGATGCGACGTCACATGTGGTACTCTCATGCAGTGGTCACCAATCCAAGATTCGAACCAACTCAGAAGCAAATCATACATCAAACCTCGTACGCAGTTGTTTTTCAGAAGCGTCCGTAATCAACCACGTCACAGAAGCCTCTGAAGAGCAGGCTAGCAATGATGGCGCACCACCAACCATGCCAGATAATCAAGAAACCTGTTCACCATACATCAGCTGTCTACAGGACGAGTCAAACCTCAAAGTAAATGAATGTCCCATTCTGGAAGGCTTGCCACTACAGCCATCTCCTGAGCAGCATCAGCAAAGCAAGCATAGCCAAGCGCGCAACCTCATGCGACAACAAAATAGACTGCAACGAAGGCATCGAAGAACGCGAAATTCAACGGAAGCACACTCACCAATTGAAGAACAGCGGAAAATAAGATCTCTAACCCAAAAAGTATTCCAAGACGTCAAATTTTCTCGCACAGAGGAAAGTCACCAGAGACGCTCCCTGCACCTGGAGTTACACAGACCGCAACACTACGGAAAACGCCAAGAAACATGCGGAAGCACTTCTTGCATACCGCCAGCCCGCAGGCATCACGCCGTTACAATCCGCCAACAAGCACGCATTTTAGAAACAAAGCGTCTGTCGCAGCCATGTCTCAGAATCCAACGCATGAGACATCCGACCTTCCAACGCTACAAGGACTCCCAGCCTTGTTCCTTCCTCAATACTAACCAGGTTGTGCCATCATCATTTTTAACGCTGAAGGCATGGTTATGCTCACCAGAACGCAACAGCCAACCTCGCCCACCTGAGGTCTCCTAGATATCACCGGACTGCCTTTCCTGTGAACATTTTGTGCAAGTGCATGGAACCGCCGTGTGGCATGGAACTACTGCGTTTTCTGGCATTATTTTTTATTATAAGACTCCATTTGTTCATGCTTTCTAGATTGTAGCTCGCGCATTCTTTCAGGGGGAGGGGGAATCGTGTGACGTATGAACAGATGGTTGGTAGAAGCAGAGAAGGAAGAAGTGACAGTGGAATAAAACATGGGGTATGAATCCATTAAGAGTGAGTAAGCGCAAAACAGACAAGGACGTGGAAGAGACAGACACATACAGAGCGCGTTTTGGCAATGAGCGTTTTGGCAATGGGGTATGAGCCAGGCCACGTCACCCATTCATCGTAGCGTCACATATATATATATATATATAAATATATATATATATATATATGTATATATATATATATATATATGAATATATATATATATATATATATATATATATATATATATATATATATATATATATATATGCATGAAGTGTATATTTAAGGGCTCGTTTTTCCATGTTTTAACACAATAATATTGAAATCTCACAGACAGTATTAATGCCAAGGAAAGTAAAGAGAAGGTTATTAGACCGAATTGCCTAATTCGGTGTACTAACCTGCCCCATACTTTCTTTGGCATTATTTTCTGTTAAATTAGATTTTCAAATACATACATATATATATATATATATATATATATATATATATATATATATATATATGTATATATATATATATATATATATATATATATATATATATATATATATATATATATATATATATATATATTGCGGCGGGCTACTTGGTTTGTCAAGAGCGCGAAGAATGCTTAGACCAAACAAGTTCACTCTTTCTTACGTATACACTTAGTTAGAAGTAAGCGTAGGGTATATATTGCCGCGACAGGTTGGCCACGTCCAAGTAGCCCACCGCAATCGTCATGGCAAGAGCACCAGCAAGACCCGGCTGGCATGCGCCACGCGTTCATGCGCTCCAACAACGAGGAAGAAGAAGATAGTTCAATCTGTGCCTCTCGGCTACTCGGACTCGACGAACCTTGTCATTAGACTTGTGGGCACAAGTTCACCCTAATAAAGTTGCTTGTTTTTTAGCCTGTCTGCCTCAGCATCGCTACATTTCTGGTGGAGTTGCTTGGTTATGAATCGAAGCCCCGCGAGCTCAAGACAGCGTAGCCCCGACGACCAGCGTATCAACCGCGTGGAAGTGACTCCTGTACACCAGAGGGCAAGTCGCCGTCTTCGAGGTGACTCACCTGAGTTCGGTCCTCTTCACTTCACACCAAGGGGAATTCAAACAATGGATGCCACCACTATGACTACCCAGGTAACACCGGCACAAGTGTTCATTAGCCAACCGCACCAGCCGCCAGTATTCCACGGCGACTCGAACGAGGATGTTGAAGATTGGCTGGACCTGTTCGAGAGAGTGGCGAGCTTGAATGGTTGGGACGAAAGAGAGAAGCTTCGCCCTGGAAGACTTCGCAAAGACATGGTTTGAGAACCATGTAACCTTGTTGTCTACCTGGGAGGTATTTCGACGACAAGCGGTGGCTACGTTCGCGAACATGAACTGAAAAGAAAAAGCGGAAGCTGCTCTTCAATCCAGGAACCAGCTCACAAACGAGAGTGCTGCCATGTACATTGAGGACATGGTCCGTCTGTTCAAGCGTGCGGACTATAACATGGCTGAGGATAAGAAGGTGCGCCATCTAATGCGCGGAGTGAAGCACGAGCTGTTCGCTGTTCTCGTCCGCAACCCTCCAAGCACTGTTGCTGAGTTTTATTCGGAAGCGACGCCCATCGAAAAAACACTAGAACAACGCGCTCGGCTGTACAACCGGAATCTTAACTGCGCATCTGCACAGGTATTCTCTGGAGGCATGCGAAACGACGTTGAAGCCCTGCGAGAGCTCATTAGATCAGTCATTAGGGAAGAACTGAGCAGACTGCAAATGCCCCAGACTCCAACTGCACTATCTGTTACAGACGTTGTTCGTGACGAACTGAGGCAGGTCATACGAGAACCAGAGCGTGAACTGCAGCCGGTTCGACCTATCCGAACGTACTCTGAAGTTCTCCGACAACCCACAGTACACAACAATGCAGCAGTTGCGATGGCGGCGACTCCTTTTCCATCTACAGCACGCAGCGCACCTCATCCACGGGAACCAACGGCTATCTATCTGCCCCCAGGAGCACGTAGCACGCATCGCTATGTGGAGCCTAGGCCCAGGAAAAGTGACGTCTGGCATGATCACGAGCGCAGGCGTCTTTGTTTCCATTGTGGCGAAGCGGGTCATTTGTACAGATTCTGCCCTTACCGACAGGCCGTATTAAGAGGCTTCCCGTCGTATTCACCGTGCCCCCGAAACGGCGAACGTCCAGCAGAGATTGAGGAGTACTTGTCCACGCGCCAGAACTCGCCACCTCTACACCAACGTCGGTCACGGTCACCATCGCCTATGCGCTACCGGTCATCCAGCCCACGTATACCTTCAAGGCAGCCTGGTCATCGTTCTCCAAGTCCACTCCCGGAAAACTGAAGCAAGCGACCTGTGGAGGTGAGGCCGCTGATAACATCAATTACGAAGATCCTCCAATATGGCTTGTGGGGGACGACGGTGTATTTCCGGTAAATGGGTGCAGCCACGAAAGCGTTACTTCAGATTTGCGGTTGAGAATGGAAGGATGAGAGCTGAATGCCTTAGTCGACACCGGTGCTGATTATTCAGTGATAAGTCACAAGATGGTGAAGAAGTTAAACAAAGTTGTGACACAGTGGAGTGGATCGCAGATACGCATGCAGGTGGTCACATTATTACGCCCCTTAGCAGATGCACCGCAAGACTTGAAATACGGGGCTTTATTTACGTTGCCCATGTCATTGTGCTACCAGAATGTTCAAGAGACCTCATTATAGGAATGAATTTTTTGCGAGCTAATGGCGCCGTAATTAACCTGCGTAGGTCCAGCGTGTCGTTTTCGACTGAACGAGCTATACCTGTAGAGGAATCTGAGGAGCGACGCCTAACTGCTCTATGCGTTGTTCATGATGACGTAACTGTGCCACCACGCTGCAGTATAATGGTGCTCGTAGAGAATGACGCATTTTACAACCGCGAAGCTATAGCGGATGCAAATGTAGGGCTGTTTTTGAACAAAGGTGTCTGCGTAGCTAGGGGTCTTGTTCACTTGACAAAAGGCCGTGCAGATGTCCTACTCACAAATTTCTCCAATGAACTTCAACACATCGCTCAAGCCACTGCTATTGCCTACTTACACGACTTCTGTATGGCGACTGATTTATGCAGCTTAACGACATCAACCACTTGACCAGTGGCCTGCAACATCGACACATCCGTGACCGTCAATCAGAGCCTTCCGGACAGTCCAAAGAAGCAGATTTACGCCTTGGTAAAAGAATTCTCTGATTGCTTTTCAAGTACCTCGAAGGTCCAGCGCACGTCAATCACGAAACACAGAATTATAACGCAAGACGACACGAGGCCTATATGCCAGCATCCATATCGGGTGTCACAGAAAGAACGGGAAATTATCAAGAAGCAAGTGGAGGAGATGCTTTCGGATGATGTCATCCAGCCTTCGAATAGTCCATGGGCGTCCCCCGTAGTGCTCGTTAAGAAGAAAGACAATACGCTTAGATTCTGTGTCGACTACCGAAAACTCAACAGTGTAACTAAACGAGATGTCTACCCCTTGCCACGTATTGACGATACACTAGATCGGCTGCGATCCGCAAAGTTTTTCTCCTCCTTGGATCTGAAAAGCGGATATTGGCAAATAGAGGTAGACGAGCGGGACCGTGAAAAAACGGCATTCGTAACACCAGATGGCCTCTACGAATTCAAAGCGCTTCCATTCGGCCTCTGTTCCGCGCCAGCGACGTTCCATCGAATGATGGACACTGTCCTCGCGGGATTGAAATGGCAGTCATGCCTAGTGTATTTGGATGACGTGGTGGTATTCTCAGCAACGTTCGACAAACATCTAGAGCGACTGCGCACTGTATTACAAGCCATCCGGTCAGCAAACTTGACAATCAAACCCGAAAAATGCCACTTCTGCTTCGAAGAGCTGAGATTTCTTGGACATGTCATTAGTTCTGACGGTGTTCGTCCTGATCCCGAAAAGACAGCCGCTGTTGAGAGGTTCCCTACACCCAAAGACAAAAAGTCAGTGCGTCGATTTTTGGGTTTATGTGCCTACTATAGGCGATTTGTGGAAAACTTCTCAAAGATTGCGGAACCGCTTACAAAACTAACGAAAGACGACGTGCCCTTCACATGGAAAAGCGAACAACAGAAAGCTTTTGATGAATTAAGAAAACAGCTACAGGGTTCACCAATACTTGCCCATTTTGATGAGACAGCCGGCACTGAAGTCCATACCGATGCCAGCAATGTCGGCCTCGGCGCCATCCTGGTCCAGTGGCAGAATGGTCAAGAGAAAGTGTTAGCCTATGCCAGCCGCAAACTATCAAAAGCTGAGGCAAACTACTCTGCTACTGAAAAAGAGTGCCTCGCAGTCATCTGGGAAATAAATAAGTTTCGACCCTACCTTTATGGTAGACCGTTCAGAGCTGTCAGTGACCACCATGCTCTATGCTGGCTAGCAAATCTCAAGGATCCGTCAGGTCGACTAGCCAGATGGAGCCTTAGGCTGCAGGAGTATGACTATACGGTCGTATACAAATCTGGAAGGAAACACAGTGATGCCGACTGCCTGTCACGCTCTCCCGTCGATCCAAGTGTACCTGAAGAGGAAGACTTCCCGTTTCTAGGCGTTGTCGACGCATCCGAAATCGCTCAACAACAACGAGATCACCCGGATTTGCTGGCGCTTATACAACACCTGCAGGGTCTCGACGTTCAAGTTCCTCGTATATTCTCCAGAGGGCTCTCCACGTTCTGCCTTCGAGGAAGTGTCCTCTACACGAGGAACTTTGAACCTAATGGCGAAACGTTTTTACTAGTCGTGCCCACAGCCATGCGACAGGAAATTCTGCATGCATGCCATGACGAGCCAACATCTGGCCACATGGGTGTGAGCCGAACATTCGCCAGGATTCGCCTGAAGTACTATTGGCCTAAGTTGCTCGCATCAGTGCAGCGCTACGTGGAAACTTGTTGTCAATGTCAACGGCGCAAAACTCCAGCCGTAAAACCAGCCGGCCTTCTCCATCCAATAGAGCCTCCGGATGCCCCATTTCAACAAGTCGGCATGGACTTCCTAGGATCTTTCCCGACATCATGTGCAGGCAAGAAATGGATTGTCGTAGCTACAGACTATCTGACCCGTTATGCTGAGACTGACTCTCTGTACAGTGCGACAGCTGCCGAAGTCGCCAAGTTCTTTGTGAACAACATAGTGGTCAGACATGGTGCGCCCATCGTCGTTATTACGGATCGGGGCACCGCATTTACTGCAGACCTTATGCAATGTCTGATGTGCATGACAAATACCGATCACAGAAGAACAACGGCGTATCACCCTCAGTCAAATGGCTTAACCGAACGCCTCAACCGAACTCTGACCGACATGCTATCAATGTATGTCGATGTTGAGCATAAACAGTGGGATGAAATATTACCCTACGTAGCATTCGCATATAATACGGCCGTTCAAGAAACAACCCACGTTGCCCCTTTCGAACTAGTATTCGGCCGAAGAGTGACCACCCCACTGGATGCCATGTTACCACTACAGGACGAAAACAGCTATCCACCTGACTTAGATGACTTCTTGCAAAGAGCCGAAGAAGCACGACAAATGGCAAGATACCGAATACGCGGTCAACAGTGCATCGACACTAGTCGGTACAACAAGCGACGCAGTGACGCACTTTATCATCCCGGTGACAAAGTGTGGATATGGATCCCAGTGCGCCGCCGTGGACTCTCTGAAAAGCTTCTCTGTCGATACTTCGGCCCTTATGAAGTACTCAACCGTATCAGCGACGTCACTTATGAAGTCAGATCCGCTGGACACGTGAGCTCAAGACGCCGCAATACCACGGAAGTGGTACATGTAGTCCGCATGAAGCCCTATCATGACAGATCGTCAGAAAACGAGTGAGAGGGCGCATGTATCATTTCGCTCTCTCAAGCATCGGGACGAGGCATCTGAGGAGGGGGATAATGCCACGACAGGTTGGCTACGTCCAAGTAGCCCGCCGCAATCATCATGGCAAGAGCACCAGCAAGACCCGGCTGGCATGCGCCACGCGTTCGTGCGCTCCAACAACGAGGAAGAAGAAGATAGTTGAATCTGTGCCTCTCGGCTACTCGGACTCGACGACCATAGTCATTAGACTTGTGGGCACAAGTTCGCCCCAAATAAAGTTGCTTGTTTTTTTGCCTGTCTGCCTCAGCATCGCTACAATATATATATATATATATATATATATATATATATATATATATATATATATATATATATATATATATATATATATATATATATAGTCATGAGGTATCGCTAAACAAAAAAAATTAAAATTGCAACATGGTCGCTTTGCTTCCGCATGCTTCGCATAACGTCGATTCTCAAGTACGTGGGATCGGCCGAATTTCATTGATTAAAAACAAGCTCGTCCAAGCTTCCGTTTTAGGAGTAACATTTAGTTAAGCCACCCTACATGGTACATCGCTTGGACATCTTGGTTACTACCCGCGCTGGCCAACACTCTCAGTGAGAGCAAGCAAAATTTTTTTCGGGAGGGGGAGAGAAGAAGGGGTGAAATATACTATATCTTAGACGCGTTTGGCATGACTAACAATTTAGCGTATCATTTTTGCTGCTAGACGTACGTTTAGGAGTATGTCGGAACAAACTTGAGTTACAAGCGCATAAATCAAAACACGAAATGATTCAACCAACTATTGAGAGCGTGTTTAAAATAAGTGGGTCAGAATGTGCATTGAAAAAGTACATAACAACCTAGAGTAGCTGGTAATCTATTGCATGGGAGAGCAGAAAGTCATCCCAGTTACGAATTCTAATACAAAACCATGCGTTTAGAAAAAAAAGGCAGATTCCACGTACAGCGGCAATCGATGACATGTGAAGCACGAAAGACAAATGTGGATATGTCACCTCAATTACTGCCCAACGTTACGAGGTGGAGGTAAATTGTGCCGTACATGACTTCCGTGTCATGGTTATTATGTTTGGATGTGTCGTCTACTTGCGTCATCTATTCATGTCACGTGATACCAAATTTATTACTTGTGGAGCTCGTGAAATGGCCGCGAGCACGCTATGAGCGTGGTATGTTGTCGTGTTCTTGCATGAAACGCGTGTTATTATTAACACGTTTGCACCAGTCATATGATTGTGTCATCTGTTGACCTCACGTTACACCAAATGTTCTATATGTGGAGCTAGCAAAACGGTCGCGAGCGCATCATGAAGGGCCCAATATACTCCGATGTTGCGATGACGCACGCGCACGCTGGGCACAGCGACGCTACGTTAGCAAAACGCGAGCAGTCTTTAGTCTGACGCCAGGTGCGACCAGCATTCGTCGGCGCGGCCGGACGGTAACCGGCGCAAACTGAGACAAGTTGCATTTCGCGCCGTTGCGTTACCCCGACAGCACTGCGTCTCACTCTCTTCGTGACGGAGAGACGCTGGACGCGCCGAAACGCGTATGCGTCAAAGCAACGCAGTTCAGCGCGCGCCTGCTAGTATATAGTAGGACCGGCGCCTGGCGTAGCAACGCTGGCGTGGCGCGACAAAATGAACGCTGGTGCGCACGCGCACCGCGTCACGTCGAAATGTATTGGCGCCTTGAATGTGACATGTAGTCATCTTCTCACATGACACGCATCTCATCATGATGATTTTTGCACCAGTCACATACCTTCGTCATTCATTGGTATCACGTAATACCAAATTTGGCATACGTGAAGCTAGCGAAATGGCCGCGAGCGCATCATCAGTGTGGCATGTATTGATGTTATTATATTACACGCATGTCGTGAATGCCATGTTTAGTAGTGTCATTTACCTATGTCGTTCGTTTGCGTCACGTAATAATACCGAGTTTGAATGTGTGAAGCTAGCGAAATGACCACGAGCGGATCATGAGCGTAGCATGTAGTCATGTTGTTACATGACACGCATCTCACGTTTATCATGTTTGCACTAGTATCACACCTTCGTCATACATTCACGCTCCGTAATAGAAAATTTGGTATAAGTGAAGCTAGCGAAACAGACGCCAGCGCATCATAAGCATGACATTTAGTCATTTTGTTACATGACACGCATCCCATGATGGTTATGTTTGCACCAGTTACATACCTTGGTAATCCGTTCACGTACTGCAAAAACAAATTTAGTATATGTGATGCAAGCGGAACAGCCGCAAGGGCATCATGAACGTGGCTTGTAGTCATGTTGTTACATGACACGCATGTCCTGATTTTCATGTTAGTGTCTGTCGTTTGCGTTCGCCATGCATTCATAGCTTAACGTACCAGTTTTGCAACATGCCATGTGAATGATACCACCAAAAGAGTTGCAGGACCATGGAATGTAAATCATGACATTCATGACATAGATATCATGATGTTCATGTTATGACTAGTCAAACATGTTCATCATACAGTCATGTTATGCCATACCAAGTTTGGTATTGATACCATTATCGAAATGGCCAGGTGAGCTAAAAGTCGAAGTCAGCTAGACAGATAGATAGATACGCTCAAAGACGCCGAAGTTTGCTAAGAAATGCTTCGCATTTAAAAAGTTCGCCGACCCCACGTACAGTGGGAATCGATGCTATGCAAAGCACGAATGGGAACTGTTGAAATGTCGTTCTAAAATCACCACAACGTTACGAGGTGGAGGTAAATGATGCCGTACATGACTTCCGTGCCATGATTATCATGTATAGATGTGTCGTTTTCCTTCGTCTTCTATTTACGTCACGTGATACCGAATTTAGTATACGTGGAGCTAGCGAAATGGCCGTGAACACGCTGTGAGCCTGGTATGTCGACATGTTTTTACATGATACGCGTGTCAGAATTATCACCTTTGCACCAGTCATATATTTCGTCATTCATTGACGTCACATAACACCAAATTTGGTGGCAAAGTGGCTGCGAGCGCTCCATAAAGGGCCCAATATACTCCAATATAGCGTTGACGCACGTGCACGCTGGGGACAAAGACACTAGGTTAGCAAAACGCAAAGTGTGTTGCCAGGCGCTACCAGCTTCCGTCGCTGCGGCTCGACGGCAACCGGCGCGAAAGGTGCCATGCTGTATTTCGCGCCGGTACGTTACCCAGGCAACGCTGCGGCTCGCTATTTTCGTGACGGAGGGAGGCCGGACGCACTCAAACGCGCGTGCGTCAAAGCAACACATCACAGCGTGCGCCTGTTGATGAAATCAGCACATCGCAGCGTGCGCCTGATGAAATGAACGCTGGGAGCATGCGCACCTCGTCATGTCGAAATGTATTGGCACCTTGACTGTGGCATGTAGTCATGTTCTCACATGAGATGCATTTCTTGATTATTATATTTGCAACAGTCACATACTTTATGATTAATTGGCGTCAAGTATGTATAAGTGAAGCTAGTGAAACGACCGTGAGCGTATCATTAGTGTGGCAAGTAGTCATGTTGTTACAAGACATGTACGTCATGATTATCATATTTGAATGCATCATTTACCTATGTCGTCCGTTCGCGTCACGTAATACCGAGTTTGGTATATGTGAAGCTAGTGAAACAGCCGCGAGCGCATCATGAGTGTGGTATGTAGTCATGCTGTTACATGACACGCATGTCATGACTTTCACGTTAAGGTCTTTCACTTGTGTTCACCATGCAATCATGCCATACCCTACCAGTTTTGTAACAAGCTATGCGAACGATCCACCTGAAGAGCTGCAGAACCATGACATGTAAATCCTGACATTCATGACGTACGTGTCATAATTTTCATGTCAGTCATGTTATGCCATACCAAGTTTTGTGTCGATGCCTTTATCGAAACGGCTAGGAGAGCTAAAAGTCGTAGGTGGCTAGATTGATAGATACGCTCAAAGTCGCCGTAGTTAGCTAAAAAAATGCTTCGCATTTAAAAGTATAAACGCTTTAGAGTACTAGGTACTCTACTATGGAAGAGCATGAAACAGTCCTGGGGGTCTCTAACTTGATGAACAACCCGTTTCTTGATGCTGTGTGTAAAACAGATTTTGGAAGATATAGAGCAGGAGGCAGTCTGTGCTTAGAAAAAGTGCATATTGTTCTTGAGTACTTCGCACTCAACTATAGGGTAACAGTGAGCTGTCACTAAAACAATGAGATCGTACTTTGCAAATGTACCCCAAGGAGGTGGTGCACAGACAGGCAGTGAGCTTAGAGAAAGCCTACTTTATAGATACAACATTGAGTGCACTGTTCGTTCACAAATGCCATCGAAAATAACCGTCTTCACAGCGCTCGGGACTTTTGCAAGTCATTTCTGAATATAAGGTGTCATTTCTCGCGCATTCGCTTGCAATTGAGCCACAACTGCGGCAATTTGTTAATTACGATCGACTTTTAGATCAAGCCTCGCGGTATTTACTTCGAAAAGAAAAATCAAGCTACAATAAGAAAAAAAAGTGGCAATGCAAAGGTTCGTTTTCTTTTCTAACGGAATATCAAAGAGAACTAACTGACAATGATGCCAAAGAAAGCGCATGAAATTTTATCCGAAGTAAGCGTAATCTAAATGTGAAGAATGAAAAGTGGACGAAGAAAGAACTCACCACTGGCAGGGACCGAACTTGCGACATTGAAATAACACGTTCGATGCTGTATCAACTGAGCTTCAGCGACAGTCATCCCGTCTTCATTCCTACTAGTAGGCAGTTTTCCAAAATGAGAACAAACAGAAAGAAAAACAAAAAAGTGTTTTTTAGATGCGGAACATCTAATACTCGAGGCTTGTAGTGCGACGCCGTCCGCAAGCTTCCTCCTCCTTCTTCCACCATCTGTGCATCCCTTCCTCCTCTACACACCGCGCGCGCTTCACTCCTCCAGCATCTGTGCACCCTTCCTCCTCTACACACCACGTGCGCTTCTCCTCTTCACGAACATTCGCTAGCTGTATAATGTAGCGCGCATGCGCCGTCACGCTTCGAGAACATCGGCAGCTGACGCGCGCGCATGCGCCGTCGCGCTTCGAGAACATCGGCAGCTGACGCGCGCGCATGCGCCGTTGCGCTTTTCCCCCTTTTCGAACATTCGACAGCTGACAGTGCATGCGCCGTCGCGCTGTATAAATACTCAAGGTCGGCGCTCGCTCGCTCAGTTGCCGCTCGTCGGTTGGTTTGTACGGCGCGTCGACGTCCAAGGTCGCAGTGAAATGAATTTCAACGAATCCACAAACACAATGATCGACGTCCCTTCGACCAGCGCCACCCTTCCGCATACGTGTGTACGTGTTCACTCATTTAACACCCCCTCCTACAACCACGTTAACCAATTTAGCCATCGACCCAAGTAAGTCGCAATTTAACACCCCATTTTACAACCACGTTAACCATTTTAGCCATCGACCGAAGTAAGTCGCACTTTAACACCCCGTTAACCAATTATATGCTCCGCATCCTCCTCAGTGTTCCCCCGAGGGAAGCTGCGGGCAATTTTTTTTTCTATGTATTGGGGTCGCATGCCACGATTCTGCCAAGGAGCGAATGCCCTCCCGAGCGACTATGTACTTTTGTCAACCAACATCAGGATGTTAGTGCACTTCTACTTAATCAGGCGAAAACTTTTAAAGGCCAACTCCGGCGATTCTTTTACCATGTCAAAGTTATGGTGCTTTGTGTTCCTGAGACACTCTTGTCACGAGTCCTATAGCTGAAATTCGCAGGAAATTCTAAAATTATTTTAATTAAGCAAAAATGTGCAATACCGAAACGGAAACTCAACTGAGCACCCTGTCTGCGTGTGACGTAATATTTGGTAGAGCTGGAGGCCGCCCACTGGTTCCGCCGGCGCGGAGTTTGAAAACTGTGAAAGCCAGTCCAGCGAAGCACCAGCCAAATACCCCAGAGGAAGGAAGACAGCATTCCCGTGCTATACCCGTGCCAAGCACTGCCGCCGTCACCTTGTGGAAAGCACAATAAACGGCGTAGCGACCAAAGTAGCGATGCCATCGGCTGCGTCACTTCTGTTGACATGCCAAACATGACGTCACACAGACAGTGTTGCCAATAAATCTAGCAAGGGAGGGAAGCTTTTCGAGGCAATCTCTAAAATTCATTTGCAAACGATCAGTGCGCCCCTAAAACCTGTGATTTGGCATATTGGGCAAAAATGTGCAAAAGAACATACCCAGTGAATTTCGCTGAGATTCATTGGCCTCGAAAAATCGCCGGAGTGGCCTTTAAGATGGTTGTCCCGCTCCCTCCTTTTCGCAATAGTTTGAAAGAAGACATAAGACGACGCCACTCATCCACGCTTCCAAAAAGCGAGAAAATTGCTCGCGCAAGAACGGTCAGCGTTGCCTCGCGCGTGTCTTGTATGTCGCGTGAGGCAGCGGAAATCGGCCGATGAAAAGCAAGGAGCTCAAACGCAGATGGCTTCTTTCACCTACACTCCGCCAACTGAGGCCATCGTTTCAACGACACGACAAAAGGTGTTCCAGTGACTGCACGAAAATGCGAAGTGGTACCACTAGCAGCTAGAAGTAATTTTACGACACTAAGAAGGATAAAAAATGCATCTCGTAGTTAACTTATCCGTGTTAAGTATTTGCCGACGTAATGCCGTTCTCTATATCTATTTTATTCAATGTGCAAGTGCTTAAGATACATTGGGTTGCGCCTTCAAGTATTTTTCCCCACTTCCATGTCTTTTGCTTATGCGTTCAAAGTGTCCTTGTAACATTTTTTTAGCGAACCTAAGGCACTGGAGCTGTTCCTATCTATCTATCTATCTATCTATCTATCTATCTATCTATCTATCTATCTATCTATCTATCTATCTATCTATCTATCTATCTATCTATCTATCTATCTATCTATCTATCTATCTATCTATCTATCTATCTATCTATCTATCTGTCTGTCTGTCTGTCTGTCTGTCTGTCTGTCTGTCTGTCTGTCTGTCTGTCTGTCTGTCTGTCTGTCTGTCTGTCTAATTTGTCTGTCTGTCTGTCTGTCTGTCTGTCTGTCTGTCTGTCTGTCTGTCTGTCTGTCTGTCTGTCTGTCTGTCTGTCTGTCTGTCTGTCTAATTTGTCTCTCTGTCTGTGTGGGTAGCTGGCTGGCCGCTCGCTTACGTCTGCTTGCTCTACTAATCATCTCCCTAATTTGTATGTACCAAAATTGCTTTAGCCGGTAATCAGTATAACGCAAGATGCCTGTTCCGCACGTGGCGAATCTCTTTCACTTGGTCATGCTTGGCACACGCCGCATACAATTGTAGTTTATGATTTGAGGGTGTGCACCACAGGGGATTCACAGTCTCAGTTGACTCTGCAACAGCGAACATGCGCGTTATACTAAAAACCTCTTATACTATAGTATACCCATTATTTAATGATGTGAAAATGTTCTTTAAACATAATAATTGCTGATGAAGAATAATGATGTAGATTGCAAATTTGAACGGATCCTAGACGTTGTGGCACTCAATTGGTGGCGAGGTGGCTGAACGGTTAAGACACTCGAATACTACGATCATTCAGTATGTATCACAGCTTTAGCGTAAGATCAGTGGTCGTTGTAGCATAGACTATGCACTCTTACAACAATTCATATTTACTATGTTAATGCAGTAAAGCCAGAATATATAGAACAATTCATTATTATAGATACGTAAATGATGTTCATGACATGCAGTGGGCCATCAATGGGATCCTGTGTACAGAAACAGCTGGCTTATGGTTTTCCAATATTCCATTTTGTCGCTGTAGTGCACACGGTACGCCAAATCTTCACACTGTTCTTTAAATTTTTACGTGGCTAGTTGAGAAGCTCGTGCTGACCAAGAATGACGTCACCATTATTTAGAGCCGTTTTGTAGACATAGATTACTCGGGTCACATATGCGCGGGTAGTCTACAAAGACGAAAAGTGTCATTTGTCTACGTATCACTATTCAGGTCTGCCATCTTTGGTGGCCTATACCTCACCAACTATATACATTCAAGTTCCGACATACCACCAGCTCTGTCTATAGACAGTTTGTTGCGTAATGACCCGACTACCAAACAGTCCTCTATAGACACTACCTTGGATAGAGCTACCACCTTCATAACGTGCCACAACTACAAAACTCAACTGAATTCCACCGCTCTCACCTGAAACACCACTCTCACCTGAACACTCAGACAAGGCACTGTGTTGACAGAGAATTATGTGTCAGCATTTACTGATACCTGGAGCACCGAGTGAAGGGAAATAACGGAATTCTAACGCGTCGTTCACAGCGAGCTTCTTTATTGTAGCAGCAGGAGGTGCGGTTGTGGGGTTATACATAAGTACATGGTGGTGCGCAACTTCGACGTATACGCATTGTCACAATTATTCTCTTACCAGCCAATAATAACACACAGGCAAGCAGCCAAATCAGTGACGTCTGCGTTTCGCACATCAGTCACGATAACAAAGACTGCTTTTTCTGTCATCTACGTCAGCCCTAGAGCGCCAAAAGATTCCGTCCGGTGGTTCTTATCGGCACAAATAAACGGTTAGGCTAAAATTGGGCCCACAGTTTCTAAAAGAACTGCCTATAGGTGAGGAATAAGTCCGTCATAAATTCCGGCGAATCATACATTGATTTGGTAAAAGAAAAAAAACACCGATTTTTCCACCTCATAAAAAACTTTTTCCATGTAAAGAATTCACCACAAGACCTCGTTTCCACGTGCAAGACAGGAGACATCGTTGATCATTGATCAAGCGTTACTGATCAGCTTTACTGCTACTTCAAAACACCGTCAGCACAAAGGGTTCTTTAACAAGTCCTCGTCACTTGGTGGTGCTCGCTGATTATTGGGTTGAGGACCTTGCTCAAGAGTTAGAGAACTGTCAAAAACTACTTGCAGACATGCTCACACGTGTTCGCGAAACGTGCGTGGATTCTCTGTCATAAAGGACATTTATAAACAGTGCATATCAGGTGGCCGCTTATGTTTAGGTAGTATAGTGAAATGCAGTGAGGACTGAAAATATTATTGTTAACTGAGTTTTAGAGATAGTTTCAGTGTGTTTCTGAGGGTTGTACTGTTTCTTGGACTTTAATTATCGCTATATCTCTTTCTGTCATTTTTGTGTGTAATTAAAGCTTGTGTGCTATACGCCCCAGTGCTCTCGCTATCTCGAAAAGAGCACCTCCAAAGTCAGCGGCACATAGAAGGTGCGACCAGAAGTGTGCTGGCCTGAGATGGCTTGCACCTGATTCGTTCATTTCTATTTTATCCCCAACCATCAACATTTCTTATAAAAGATATGTTTCATGACGTCAATACTGTGAAAAACTTCGAGCGCTTTTAACCCGATCTATATGAAACCAACTAAAAACGAGCTACATCACGCAGACCGCTCTCCACCATCCATTTAAAAACACAGTTTTTAGGGGCGAAGCTCCTTAAAGCGGCACCCATTCGTCCCTCGTAGTAGTCGTAGTCGTAGTAGTAGTGTGTAACCAGTCTTACGCTTGGACCTGCAAGGTCCAGCTGGTGGGAGATTTCTCCTGTGCGTTGTTCAACAATAAAAAATTCGCAGCGTGCGCGTTAACTAAAAGCCAAATTCTCCTGTCTCTCATTCCCCATTAGCAACCATTGGCAAGTACATTGAGCACTATCTGACAAGAAATGGTTGTTACGTTATACTAGCTGGGCGTAACCTCCTTGGTTTTAAAAAGGTTTAGCGAGCGTTGAGCCGCAGTGCCGTGAATACAGTCAACTGGTATATACCATGAACTCGAGGTGGTTAAAGGTGCGAAGTAGACACGAAGCACAAGCCGTAAGAAAGTGTGTGTGCCACCTCTCTTTTTTTTTTGTATTGTCCGCCAGATGGCGGTGCTTCTATATGGAGAATATGTGATGAAAAGATGCGACGTAGTGGTACTTGGAGTGTTGAGTAGATGGACGAATGGACACACAGACAGATGCACAGACGTATGCATGGATGGCTGCACAGACGGATGGACGCATGAACGGACGCAAGGGCGGATGCATGGACGAACGCAGGAACAGACGCACAGATGAACGTGTGGACGCACGAACAGACGCACGCACGGACAGGCGGATGGACGCATGGACGGTCACACAGACGGACGCATGAACGGACGGAAGCAAGAACGACTGGACGGACAGATGCTTCACCCGACTCTCCATCATTCACTCCGTGGATATGGTGCCATTTTTTCAGAATCCGTTAAAGCGTGAATAAAAATAAACCCTCATTGGCATTGTTTTCCTCGAAATTAGAAAGTGCACTAACCAGTTGAATTGTTGAATCGTATTACATACCACTGTACATGCTTGTATAATTGTAGTCTTCTATTTTTTGTTGTATGATATTGCCAGTTGAAGTTTGTATTTGCCCTATAGACATTGTATAACCTGTATATATTATATGACATTGTACTTGCCATTTGTTCATGACTAACTTCATGTACCACCCTGCTAAAATCACCAAAGGTGATTGCAGTATCTGTAAATAAATAAATAAATAAATAAATAAATAAATAAATAAAGCCACGTACGACGACACACCTACCTACGTATGCCTCCTCCGGATGTTAATTGCGTCAGACACTGCTACTGTCATCAATAATGTCAGCCTGACAACGTCATCGAAAGTCGCTGCCCTGCACACCTTTTTTACACAGTTCAGAGAAGAGAGGATTCCCACTCCTCATCCACTTGCAACATGATGGCTTAATGACGTGAGCTGTCATTAGGAATCGCGATGCGCATTGCCCACAAAAGCTATTTTCGCGCTACGAAAATGCTTGTATAAGATGACATGATAAGTGGATGAAGCCTGCGTATATAAGCGTATGTTAGGCTTTCTGTTTAGTGTACCTGACACGTTGCCAGAGAAGGACTACACGGCAATGTTCAATTTGAGATGAGAAGAGAAGCTGACAGTTTGTAGAACCACTCTCCCACTTCTGTCTTCTTCACTCTCTTGGCCCTCGCGGCAAAATCAATTTCGCTGCAGTGGCCCACTAGCAAAGAATAGTTTGAGGCCCCCCAGCAAGAACAATACTGTCAGCTTCCTCCCTCGAGGCGTGGGAGTCGCTCCGGCCGTCAGCTGACTACCGTCTCCAGGCAGAGTTGGTTAGCTGGGCCAAAACGGTCATGGCAGGCTTTTAGGCACCACCCTTCGAAACACCAGCAAATTAAGTTTCCCGACCTTGCTATGCCATCAATAAAGTTGTTCGTCTCTTGAGGCCTTTGGTATAGCGAAACATAACAAGGGCCTCCAACAACCACATTCAGAGGCATTCCAGTAAAGCCAGAGGATCGCTGGGTTGTGTGACAGCGACGAAAAGCATGATGTGGCTTCAACACCCTTTTCGCCATTCATCTGAGTGTTTTCAGTGAGGTGACTGCACACCATAGGCCTCGGGTGCCAAGTGGCTTTGACGTGGGTCTTGCGCCACGAGTAGTCGCTTTTGACAAGTCTGTCACTTCTACGCAAAGCTCGTTTTTTTTTGTCTTCAACACTGCAAACAAGTGCTTTCAGGATGCGTGCCCTGTGCATATTTCACTGGCGCGTCTTAAGGTTATTACAAAGCCACAGACTTAGCGAAAGCCTTGTTATTTCTATGACGGTTTTGGTGCGGGCGCATCATGGGTTTCACGGCCTGACAAAACAACCTGGCAAAGCTCTTGCTGACATTTTTCATACTCTCGCGTTCAAACGGGAAGCTAAAGGTGAAGTGCAAGCTATAATATAAAATGTCTCAGTAGTGAGGTGCGTCAAGGTTCTTAGTGCCTTGAAGGTGCATCTGACTCGGGATAAAGAATTCCCTTGGCCAGTGCTTGAGTTTCAATTTTCCAACTGCGTCACAAATAGGCCAAGTCTTCTTTTCGCGCTTTTTTGGCGCTATAAATACGCTGTCAGTTCCACTACAACATTATGAACATCTGCTCGTGTATTTGATGTTACACTGCTTGATACGGCACATCCTGTTTATCGGGAATGTTCCAGTGCGGAAATCTCTTTTGGGAGTGCTCTCCATACCGACCACAAGCGATGCGGTACCCGGTGCTTTTTATCGCCTCCCACCTTATCAAGCAGTGCATCAGACTACTTTCAGTTGGTTGATGAAGTGGACATGTTCGCAAGGTTTTTGAGGCAAGAAACGGTAAAGGAAAAAGAGAACCTAGTACGGCACACTGATACTTGATCGATGCCGAAGCGTTTTTTTGTGCGAGCTTCTTTTCGTTTTTCTACTTAAATCCCTCTTTGCTCGCAATTTTTTTCATAGCGAAGCACCCAAGGTCAATGAGAGTTTGAGAATACATTGATCAGACGGGTACATCTACTCTGATTTCGTCCTTTACGTTCCCTATATTTCCTTCAGTTTACGCTTCTGAGAAAAAAGCCCGCGGATTCCTGGTTTTATAATGGCAAAAGGTTTGTGACATCAGCAAACATCGGCGGCACACGTCTTTAGTCATGATGATACCTTACATTCTGTACATCAAGTCGTAAATAACAACTAAAGAAAATGTTTAGAGTTGAGATAAAAATGAGCCCTCGCTTTTTTTACGTCATTGCTCACTTAACTTTCCACGCTTCATGCTAACATTGCTGATTCCGAGGGGCAATTACGCCTTTGAACTCCCCATAGTATCCACGCCAATATGCTTAGTAGAGTGGCTGGACATCTACTGCATGGGACATCTTTTAGCGCCCATTTATAGGAATGCAGATTCTCATGCGTACACTTGAAAATGTCTTGTTGAGAAGTATCCTTGATCTTCTTAATCAAATTAGGTAATTACCAGTGCTGTGCCTATTGGAGCAAAAATTGAAATCCACAACGAGCTTGTATATGCGCATGAATTGAATCGCGGTTCCTTCTACACTGCCATTGTTGTGCGAAAATCACATGATCGAAGTTGCGTGAGAGAAACTGCAAACCACCACACTGGCCCGCAGAATGTTGCGGGCCTGTGTGGTCAGACCTATAGGCACATGATCAAGGACCTCAGGTCTTCGGAACTTCTCGAACCTATACACTAAAGCGCTCTTATATGTTAACGCCCTCAGTTACTATTAATAATAGTAGTTATCATAGGCAGAAATGTAAAGAGCGGAGAATGAAGGTGGAAGGAAGGACAGGGAGGTTAGCCAGTGTCCAGACCAGCTGGCTGCTTAGCTGCTCTGTGTGAGTGTGTGTGTGTGTGTGTGTGTGTGTGTGTGTGTGTGTGTGTGTGTGTGTGTGTGTGTGTGTGGGTGTGTGTGTGTGTGTGTGAACCGACACTTACCACAGCGCATAGCTCGCCCGGCCATCATAACGCCCTAATCTACCTTACGCAGCTTGCACCGCAACACTCGAATGCAAACATTTCTGACATGCTTTTTTAAAAAGGGGATTTAAAGGAATAAGAAAAAATATTCTGAAAATGACTGACCTCTTGTGCTGTAATTGGGGACAGTGTTCGGATTTCTTTCTTTTAAGGTACTTCGAAGCAGATGTTCGCCGCTCCGAATCAAACATAAAAACCCAGGTGCCTCTTTTCGCCGCTAATGCAGGGTGGCACGAAACGTATTGCTTTTGTTGCTTTCTTAAAAGAAAACTTTAGAGCCAATTTTTATAGGCCGGAAACCGAAACCGTTGCCTTTCACAGCAGTACAACATTGATGGGTTTTGTTTGTGCGCTGATAACCTCGTGGCCTCTTGTACACTGCCCCAGATAGCAACTTGATAGATACTTAAGTTCTTTTTTCAAGGATTTTTCCACGACAATACTTGAGTACGTTTTGTGCCATAACGTTTTCTCTACATTTCACAATAAACAGAACACAAAAGAATAAACCAAGAGGAAAAAGGGATGGCGCCTTATTGTACGAACAACCTCGTTCAATGAGACCTTGTGCTTCAATCTGTATTAGGTTTTTTGTGTTGTTTCACACTTGACAAACCTTGATACTATGTGAACTGTTTTTCCAATTGACTTCATCACTTGAGTTTTTCTCAATTAAACCATGTTTCATTAGGGAAGTAAAACGTAAATACCAGCCACCTCTTGCTTTCAGGAGCAGATTTCTACTAGCATCACATGAAAGCTGTCATGCCCAAAGTTCTCTGGGGGATAATATTAGTACTTTTCAAAGAGAAAACTCTTTCTTAGAATAGTTCAACACGCAAAGTTTTGTTTGGCCAAAGTGTAATGCTATTTTCATTGCTTCTCGGATCTAGATTTGACGGTCTAAAAACAGATTTAGCCAAGAATACCATTACAGGTCTGGAAAAGGTGCAACAATTTTATCTCTCTCCCTCTCTCTCCCGTGTGAGTTTGTGTGTGCGTGTGTGTGTGTAAACTGTTATGCAGTGCCTGTGCCAGCTAAGATGGTGGCCCTGCACACTGCTGGATATATAAGCTTCGGTGAATGTAGATTCAATACAAAGTTTAACCCGATGAGATGGCTGTATACGATAGGTGAGCGTAAGTACTGTTTATAGGAAAAGAAGACAATCACCCATTTATACCACAAGTTCACAAGGAAATCCTCAAGGATTTCTGAGAAAGGAAGCCTCTTAGTTGCCGGAAAATTCGTCCTAGCCCGGGGTTTAATCTCGAGACCAACGCCTATCCGGGGCGGTCGCTCAGCCATTTGAGCTAACCAGAATGCTAGCAATTTACTGTGCCAGGGTAAATTCATTGAGAACTTGAAGCACAAGGACGAGAGCAGTCCAAACTATCGCAATAACGTGGAGTTAGCATCAGTAATACTTCGCATGACATCGTGTCACAGCTGGCAGTAGAATCAAACCAAGCTGCAACATCACGGAACAAGCTAAACGCAGAGGATAATAGGAACGTGTAGGCTGAATTGTCAGAGGTTACACGCACGCTGGTGTTAAAACCATTGCGGTATAGAAAGGAAGGAAAAAATTGGCAGATCCCACGTACATTGGGAATCGATGATATGCGAAGCTTGAATGAGAAATGATCATATGTCACTATAAAATCAGCACAACGTTACGAGGTGAAGGTAATTGATGCCGTACATGTTTTTTGTGTCATGATTAACATGTTTGGATGTGTAGTTTACCTTCATCCTCTATTCACGTCGCGTAATACAAAATTTAGTATATGTGGAGCAAGTGAAACGGCCACGAGCCTGCTATGAGCGTGGTATGTTGTCATGTTCTTACATTTCGCGCGTGTCAGGCATAATATGTTTGCACCAGTCATATAAATAGACATTCATTGACGTCACGTAACGCCAAAATTGGTACATGTGGAGCTTGCACAACGGCCGCGAGCGCATCATGAAGGGCCCAATATACTACATTGTAGCGTTGACGCGCGCGCACGCTGGGCACAGCGATGCTACGTTAGCAAAACGCGAGCTCTCTATAGTCTGACGCTAGGCGCCACCAGGGTCCGTAGGGGCGGCCCGACGGCAACTTGCGCGAAATGTAACATGCTGCATTTCGCACCGATGCGTTGCCCAGACAACACTGCACCTCCCTCTTTTCGTGACGGAGAAACGCCGGACGCGCTGGAATGCGCATGCGTCAATGCAACGCAGCAAGGCGCCCACCTGCGAGTATAAGGTCGGACCAGTGCCTATCGTGGCAACGCCAGCTTGAAGTGACGCAATGAATGCCGGTGAGGACGCGCACCGCGTCACGTCGAAATATATTGGCGTCTGGACTGTGGCATGTAATCGTCTTCTCACACTACACGCATCTCACGATTAGCATGTTTGCACCAGTCGCATACCTTCGTCATTCATTGGCGTCACGTAATTGCAAATGTGGCATATCTGAAGCTAGCAAAATGGCCGTGAGGGCATCATCAGTGTGGCATGTAGTCATGTTGCCACATGGCATGTTGTCGTGAATATCATGTTTGGATCTGTCACTGACCTATGTCGTCTGTCGCGTCGCGTAATATCCAGTTTGGTACATAAGAAGCTAGCGAAATGGCCGCGAGCGCATACAGAGCGTAGCATGTAGTCATGTTTTTATATGACACGTTTCTGATATTTATCATGTTCGCACTAGTCTCATACCTTCGTCATCCATTCACGACTCGTAATACAAAATTTGGTATGAGTGAAGCTAGCAAAACGGCCGCCAGCGCATCATAAGCGTGGCATGTATTCGTGTTGTTAACTGACGCACATCTCATGATTATCATGTTTGCACCAGTCACATACCTTCGTCATCCATTCATGTACTCTAATACAAAAATTTGGTATACGTGACTTTAGTAAAACGACTGCGACCACATCATCAGCTTGGCATGTAGTCATGTTGTTACATGACACGAATATCATTATTTCATACAAGGGTCTGTCGCTTGTGTTCGCCATGCAATCATGTCATATGATACCAGTTTTGCAACATTCCATGCAAACGAAACCACCGCAAGACCTGAAGGACCGGTAAATATGAATTATAACATTCATGTCATGTTTTGATGCTACGACTAGTCAAATATGTTCTTAACACAGTCATCTTATGCCACATCAAGTTTGGTATCGATACCATTATCGAAAAGGCCAGGAGAACTAAAAGTCGTAGGCGGCTAGATAGATAGATAGATAGATAGATAGATAGATAGATAGATAGACAGACAGATAGATAGATAGATAGATAGATAGATAGATAGATAGATAGATAGATAGATAGATAGATAGATAGATAGATAGATAGATAGATAGATAGATAGATAGATAGATAGATAGATACGCTCAAAGTTGCCGAAGTTCGCTAAGAAATGCTTCTCATTTAAAACGCAATACAAAGTGAAGTGTGTCACCAAAAGAAATTTTATTTTCTTGTGCAAAGCTCGACTAAACAAGACCTTACAATCTGCACCAAGCGCTCACATCCCTCACTGTTCACACGGACCATTGTTAAGTGGAAAGCAAGATTAACATTGTCTTTGTCATTCCAAAACCATAGGTTTCCATAGCAAGCATAGTTTCCATCAAATATTTAAAAAATCTCTGGCCTGGCCCCATGCCGTCTATGCTTAAACCCCAGCCACCATATCGGCTTAGATAATTCTTTATGTACAATACGTCACTTTGTTTTTTCACTTTTGTGTCGCAGAAAAGTATGTATCAAAAACAAATAACCAAAAATTAATAAAGGAAACGTGAAGCCAGCATAAAATGTTTGTCGACAACACAACCTAATTGATTGATATGTGGGGTTTAACGTCCCAAAACCACCACATGATTATGAGAAACGCCGTAGTGGAGGTCTCCGGAAATTTCGCACACCTGGGGTTCTTTAACGTGCACCCAATTCTGAGCACACGGGCCTACGACATTTTCGCCTCCATCGGAAATGCAGCCGCCGCAGCCGGGATTTGAACCCGCGACCTGCGGGTCAACAGCCAAGTACCTTAGCCACAAGACCACTACGACGGGGACAACACAACCTAAGAACAAGCTAAACATTATCGCTGCTTCAGCTGGCAGCCTTCGGTTTGCATTCCACCTGTTTGAAAACGCGTTACAATGTAATATAAAGCCAAAACAACGCAGGGTAGCACTGCGAATATGGACAGGCAGCACCATCTTTGGTAAAAAAGTAGAAATCGCGGATGTAGATGACGCATTTTCCCTTCGCTCCAATTGGCAGTTTGGACTGGCATGGTGGATGACCGGGTTCTTTAGCGCTCCCGATCGACTGCGAAGATAAGTTGCTTTGCATGTTTCGAGCTTCCTTTTATAATTAATAAGGCAGCAGTTAAAACCTTTGTGGAACCTATTACATTGTACGGCTTTTTCTGGGGTCAGTCACAGGTATTTACTAGTTTGTGTTTGTGTGTGTGTGTTTTTTTTTCTAGCCACCCCGTGTGGGACGTGCACGTACACCGAACACGCAAATTTTTGTAGTAGAGCTGAGACTTTCTTTTTTTCGTAGGGCAGGGTTCGTCGTATGCCGTGTTTCGTAATTATCGAC
The DNA here is from genome assembly GCF_043290135.1 of Rhipicephalus microplus. Classification (NCBI taxonomy): domain Eukaryota; kingdom Metazoa; phylum Arthropoda; class Arachnida; order Ixodida; family Ixodidae; genus Rhipicephalus; species Rhipicephalus microplus. Next base: position 1,987 of record NW_027464598.1, on the reverse strand, counting down.
TGGGACAATTCATAAGGACAATTAGTGTCAAAAAGACATATTTACAAAAACAGTAAAATGTTCAGGATGCGGGGTGGGTTCGAATATGGACCCAATGCAGACGCGAATGGAGAGAGGCTGACGCCAAGTGTAGGCAATGTTTGGTTGAGAAAAAAATGGAGAAACTGATGGTTGTGTAGAGTGAACAGCTGATGAGAATAACCAAGCTGGAGACTGCATTAGCGACAGAGCAAAAAAAACAAGGGCTATGGGAGAAAGGCTCATGTCCGCCGAGGAGGCACTAGAGAAGGTGAACAAAGGAGCGGCCGAGGGAGAGAACGGTAGGGCACCAGCAACCAGAACGGCGGAGAAGAAAGAGCAAGCCAGTTCGGAGAAAACAGGTTCAGCCAGCGAAGTAGTGGTTGGGCTGTGAGTGGACAAAGCAGCCGGCGTCAGTGGTGCAAGTAACTCCCAGGTGCGGAACGCTCCAGCTGAAAAGTCACAACACAGGATAATCACCAGGAACTCGAATTAAATCGATGCGCAGAAGGAATCAAATAGAAAGTAAAAGGTGACTAGAGGGTTGCAGTATACGTTCCCAGGATGCAAGCTGGAAGCAGTCATGAAGCAAGCGAGCGCAAAACTCAAAACTACAGCTGATGGACGAAACATCGTGGTAATTACAGGGGGTTTATCGATGTTCTAAATGAAGATATGGCAGGGCTAATGACCACTCTGGCGAAAGGAGTTGATGACATGCGCACCATTTCTCCTCAGGTACAGGTAGTGATATGCACGATACCGTAGGTACCGGTGCGTGACAGCAACCTGCAAAGAGCGGTTGTCAACGCAAACCAAGAGAAATGGCGGATGAGTCGAGGGAAAGGCTTTGAGGTAGTGGAAATAAACGGAGAGGTGCATAGGTGGGTTGGTTTTCAACGAGACAGAATTCCCTTCGGTGGAAGGCTAGGTCATGACGTGGTTTGGCGACTTGCAGGAGGCCAAGTAGCTTTTTTGGGTGGCACGTAGGCCCTTCGGGATGCAGGAGAGCTAGTAACGAGGAAAACAACCAGGGAGACCATTTGACTGGTGGTATAGACAGATACGATTTCAAAGGGGCACCAATATCTACGACACGAAAATTCCGGGGCAGAAATCGACGTAGCCACGAGGGCCGAGCCAATTCAGACGTAGAGTATATTTTCATGCAGGGTGGCAGAAATAGGCTGAGGAGAAAAGAGATAAAAGAACAGCTAAGTGAGAAGAGGCCTATGATATGGTTTTGTAGAAACACATCTTAAGGATATGTAACAACCTCCTAACTCTCCGGACTACGCGTGGAAATATTGTAATAGAACAGAAGGAAGCAGAAAGGTGGGTGGTATTGGGGCATTCATTCATAAAAGTAGACTCGCAAAGGGTGAAGCAGGAGGGCATGGAATATTTATTGCTAAAAGGGAAAGTTGCAGGGCAAATCACGCTCCTGGGCTTTGTATACTTGTGAACAGGGGCAAAAGCCAGAGAGTAAAATCAACAAATGGGGAGTGTATAGAAAATGACACTGACGAACTAGGAGAAGAGTGCGAGATAACTATATTAGGAGATATGAATGCGCACGTAGAAGATATGGATGGATATACTGACCCAACAGGCTGAATGCTAATGAGTATGTGTGAAAGGCATGAATTAATCATTTGTAACAACCCCGAGAAATACGAAGGGTAGATAACATAGGAGGTGGGAAGGCTGCAGTTGACGATAGATTACGCGATAATGTCACAGATGTATGATTGGCTGAGGGTGACGAACGTAAATGAATACGGGTCCAGAAGCTCAGGGAGTGATCACAAACGTGACAACCTTAGTTTTGGAGGAGAAATGAAATAGGAAAGGCAGCATCACGTGCAACCACACGGTAATATTTATTTAGAAAGGCATATAGAAATAGCTATTCAAGAGATTGAGAAAATAGTCACCGAGGATACTAAATTAGAGTGGGCGCACACAG